>NW_026045911.1:1424139-2024139 GCF_023898315.1 Schistocerca nitens
CGACGTTACAGCTCAGAAATAGCACGCGACCGTCCAAGTACGGTCTCTTGCGTGCTGCGTGTTTGGTTCTTCTCACAGCGAATCCTGCTATACATTCCTGAGGCTGACGGAGCTCAAGCGAGGAATCGGTGCGGCAGCATTATAGCGATAACAGCAGAACGATACATCGGCCGGGAATCGAACCCGGGCCGCCCGCGTGCTAAGCGAGCATTCTACCACTTTTTTTTTCTTCTCATTTCGTTCGTTGCATTTGTTGGGGGCGGACGTCCGATGACGCCCGTTCAAGTTCATCGTTGACTCAGTCTTTTATTACAGAGGGCAGATAACTGTCAGACCGAACACGCTGAGTTATCGTGCCGGCAAACCTTAAGATTATGAGACTTACGCGCTGCTTACTGCACTACTGAGGCACATGCCACTGAACCACCGATGCTCGACAAGCTGCCCGTGCTTCCCGAGCAGTTTTCTGCAGGGAAAGTGGGATTGCCACCCAGCGACGTCGGATGAAACCGAAAAAAGTGCTACACACGCGGAGTCCTCCACTACACTGCCTTAAAACGACCACTCATCACTATCGTGTGAGTAACCTTGCGGCTGCGGCGACTAGTCTCGCCCAAAGACGCAGCGTGCGTGGAGGCGCTACCCGAATGCGTGTGGATGCACCCTCCTAGCTCGTAAAGCGCCTACAGCTACTATCACCGTGGGCCGCTGCTGGCGGGCGGGAAGCCGACACAGCGCGGCGTCGCGAGGAGCGGCTGTGCGGTGGTGGTGTAATGGTGAGCATAGTTGCCTTCCAAGCAGTTGATCCGGGTTCGATTCCCGGCCACCGCAAGTAACGCTAGTTTTTTCGTATATAGTATGTGAGCCGCGTGCTGTTAAATTAACGTTTTTGTCGTCGTTACTCCACGCAGACCATCCTGTAGTATGTCCCGACTTGTCCCGACTTTGCTCGGCTGACGCGAAAGCTGACGCTTGGAATTCGCCCTTATCAAAAGGACAGGCACTATAAACGGCTGTGAGAGGCGAGGTACCAAAACGACAGGCAAACTGCGAAATTTTCTGCTCCTTCTTCTTAAACAAAAAAAGAAAAAACGGACGCAGTCGGTAGGACTCGAACCTACGCTCCCAGAGGGAATCTGATTTCTAGTCAGACGCCTTAACCACTCGGCCACGACTGCTCGTAACTGAAGAGTCCCTCGAATCGTGAAAAATCAAACCCGTCTGCGCAGAATTTTGACAGGAAACGAACTCCGTGCACTGATTACGGCAGGGCTACCATCGCTACGAGACGAGCCATTACGGAAACGTTAAAAATCTTCGCCCGGACAGGGACTCGAACCCTGGACCCTTAGGTTAAAAGCCTAATGCTCTACCGACTGAGCTATCCGGGCTCACGCTTCTTGCGGATGGAGCGGCTGCAAGCAACGTGAATAACTGGAACGCGTGTGTAGGCGTACTACGGTAATATCTGGCTTCTGGCGCAACTGGCGACTTCACCGACTTCCCACTGACGCTGGTAGCAGCCCAACAGCTGACCAGCGCCTCCTCTCCCTTTACCCCGGTGCTGACAGTAATTGCATCATGTGCCTGTTTTCCCCGATTACATTCGGTTGAAGCTCCGCAAGGAGGGCGAAAAACGAACGTTGGAAGGCCAAAACATGGAGCGTTGGGTGCGTAAAAACTTCCGTTCCGGTACCGGGAATCGAACCCGGGCCTCCTGGGTGAAAGCCAGGTATCCTAGCCACTTTTTTTTTTTTTTTTTAATCTCATTTTGTTCGTTTACGTTCGTTGTATCTGCTCTGGGAGGACGTCGAAAGACACCCGTTCCAGTTCGTTGTTGATCCATTAACTCAGTTTTTTTTTAATTACAGAGGGCAGCTAACCCTCTGACCGAGCGCGCTGAGCTACCGTGCCGGCGCCACTAGACCACACCGGATTTGCGCTATGACGTGAGGTTCACTCCGTTTCCTCTCGTATTTCGTGCTGAACCTGGACTCACTGCTGTTCTCTGTTTGCCAGCATATTTGCGCACAGCTCGAAATTGACTATTCGTTATTTTACTCATAACAGGTTAAGAGAAAGATCAAAGTTGTACGTTGTCATAATTGGAAATAAACATTTTGACGCTGAGCGTAGACTCCTTGTGGATAACGAATGACAATTAAGTTCGTTCCCTAGCAACAGCAACACCGTTAATTCAGCCGTGATGTACAGCAAATTAAATGCCCCGGGTGAGGATCGAACTCACGACCTTAAGATTATGAGACTTACGCGCTACCTACTGCGCTACCGAGGCACGTTGCGAGCAACGTTCCAGGAAACTTGGTAAGTCTCGCATATTAGAGATAGAGAGTTTGCGCGCTCTGAAGAATCTGTTGTGTTGCTACACGTGCTTTCCCGACTTGCTAGATTAAACTGCTGCCGCAGCTTTTTCAACGGAACGCAGCACTGCCTGAGGTTACAGTCCATCGCCCTTGCGGCGCCTGAACACAGCGGCCTGTTGGGCCAGGCCGACGTTACAGCTCAGAAATAGCACGCGACCGTCCAAGTACGGTCTCTTGCGTGCTGCGTGTTTGGTTCTTCTCACAGCGAATCCTGCTATACATTCCTGAGGCTGACGGAGCTCAAGCGAGGAATCGGTGCGGCAGCATTATAGCGATAACAGCAGAACGATACATCGGCCGGGAATCGAACCCGGGCCGCCCGCGTGCTAAGCGAGCATTCTACCACTTTTTTTTTCTTCTCATTTCGTTCGTTGCATTTGTTGGGGGCGGACGTCCGATGACGCCCGTTCAAGTTCATCGTTGACTCAGTCTTTTATTACAGAGGGCAGATAACTGTCAGACCGAACACGCTGAGTTATCGTGCCGGCAAACCTTAAGATTATGAGACTTACGCGCTGCTTACTGCACTACTGAGGCACATGCCACTGAACCACCGATGCTCGACAAGCTGCCCGTGCTTCCCGAGCAGTTTTCTGCAGGGAAAGTGGGATTGCCACCCAGCGACGTCGGATGAAACCGAAAAAAGTGCTACACACGCGGAGTCCTCCACTACACTGCCTTAAAACGACCACTCATCACTATCGTGTGAGTAACCTTGCGGCTGCGGCGACTAGTCTCGCCCAAAGACGCAGCGTGCGTGGAGGCGCTACCCGAATGCGTGTGGATGCACCCTCCTAGCTCGTAAAGCGCCTACAGCTACTATCACCGTGGGCCGCTGCTGGCGGGCGGGAAGCCGACACAGCGCGGCGTCGCGAGGAGCGGCTGTGCGGTGGTGGTGTAATGGTGAGCATAGTTGCCTTCCAAGCAGTTGATCCGGGTTCGATTCCCGGCCACCGCAAGTAACGCTAGTTTTTTCGTATATAGTATGTGAGCCGCGTGCTGTTAAATTAACGTTTTTGTCGTCGTTACTCCACGCAGACCATCCTGTAGTATGTCCCGACTTGTCCCGACTTTGCTCGGCTGACGCGAAAGCTGACGCTTGGAATTCGCCCTTATCAAAAGGACAGGCACTATAAACGGCTGTGAGAGGCGAGGTACCAAAACGACAGGCAAACTGCGAAATTTTCTGCTCCTTCTTCTTAAACAAAAAAAGAAAAAACGGACGCAGTCGGTAGGACTCGAACCTACGCTCCCAGAGGGAATCTGATTTCTAGTCAGACGCCTTAACCACTCGGCCACGACTGCTCGTAACTGAAGAGTCCCTCGAATCGTGAAAAATCAAACCCGTCTGCGCAGAATTTTGACAGGAAACGAACTCCGTGCACTGATTACGGCAGGGCTACCATCGCTACGAGACGAGCCATTACGGAAACGTTAAAAATCTTCGCCCGGACAGGGACTCGAACCCTGGACCCTTAGGTTAAAAGCCTAATGCTCTACCGACTGAGCTATCCGGGCTCACGCTTCTTGCGGATGGAGCGGCTGCAAGCAACGTGAATAACTGGAACGCGTGTGTAGGCGTACTACGGTAATATCTGGCTTCTGGCGCAACTGGCGACTTCACCGACTTCCCACTGACGCTGGTAGCAGCCCAACAGCTGACCAGCGCCTCCTCTCCCTTTACCCCGGTGCTGACAGTAATTGCATCATGTGCCTGTTTTCCCCGATTACATTCGGTTGAAGCTCCGCAAGGAGGGCGAAAAACGAACGTTGGAAGGCCAAAACATGGAGCGTTGGGTGCGTAAAAACTTCCGTTCCGGTACCGGGAATCGAACCCGGGCCTCCTGGGTGAAAGCCAGGTATCCTAGCCACTTTTTTTTTTTTTTTTAAAATCTCATTTTGTTCGTTTTCGTTCGTTGTATCTGCTCTGGGAGGACGTCGAAAGACACCCGTTCCAGTTCGTTGTTGATCCATTAACTCAGTTTTTTTTTAATTACAGAGGGCAGCTAACCCTCTGACCGAGCGCGCTGAGCTACCGTGCCGGCGCCACTAGACCACACCGGATTTGCGCTATGACGTGAGGTTCACTCCGTTTCCTCTCGTATTTCGTGCTGAACCTGGACTCACTGCTGTTCTCTGTTTGCCAGCATATTTGCGCACAGCTCGAAATTGACTATTCGTTATTTTACTCATAACAGGTTAAGAGAAAGATCAAAGTTGTACGTTGTCATAATTGGAAATAAACATTTTGACGCTGAGCGTAGACTCCTTGTGGATAACGAATGACAATTAAGTTCGTTCCCTAGCAACAGCAACACCGTTAATTCAGCCGTGATGTACAGCAAATTAAATGCCCCGGGTGAGGATCGAACTCACGACCTTAAGATTATGAGACTTACGCGCTACCTACTGCGCTACCGAGGCACGTTGCGAGCAACGTTCCAGGAAACTTGGTAAGTCTCGCATATTAGAGATAGAGAGTTTGCGCGCTCTGAAGAATCTGTTGTGTTGCTACACGTGCTTTCCCGACTTGCTAGATTAAACTGCTGCCGCAGCTTTTTCAACGGAACGCAGCACTGCCTGAGGTTACAGTCCATCGCCCTTGCGGCGCCTGAACACAGCGGCCTGTTGGGCCAGGCCGACGTTACAGCTCAGAAATAGCACGCGACCGTCCAAGTACGGTCTCTTGCGTGCTGCGTGTTTGGTTCTTCTCACAGCGAATCCTGCTATACATTCCTGAGGCTGACGGAGCTCAAGCGAGGAATCGGTGCGGCAGCATTATAGCGATAACAGCAGAACGATACATCGGCCGGGAATCGAACCCGGGCCGCCCGCGTGCTAAGCGAGCATTCTACCACTTTTTTTTTCTTCTCATTTCGTTCGTTGCATTTGTTGGGGGCGGACGTCCGATGACGCCCGTTCAAGTTCATCGTTGACTCAGTCTTTTATTACAGAGGGCAGATAACTGTCAGACCGAACACGCTGAGTTATCGTGCCGGCAAACCTTAAGATTATGAGACTTACGCGCTGCTTACTGCACTACTGAGGCACATGCCACTGAACCACCGATGCTCGACAAGCTGCCCGTGCTTCCCGAGCAGTTTTCTGCAGGGAAAGTGGGATTGCCACCCAGCGACGTCGGATGAAACCGAAAAAAGTGCTACACACGCGGAGTCCTCCACTACACTGCCTTAAAACGACCACTCATCACTATCGTGTGAGTAACCTTGCGGCTGCGGCGACTAGTCTCGCCCAAAGACGCAGCGTGCGTGGAGGCGCTACCCGAATGCGTGTGGATGCACCCTCCTAGCTCGTAAAGCGCCTACAGCTACTATCACCGTGGGCCGCTGCTGGCGGGCGGGAAGCCGACACAGCGCGGCGTCGCGAGGAGCGGCTGTGCGGTGGTGGTGTAATGGTGAGCATAGTTGCCTTCCAAGCAGTTGATCCGGGTTCGATTCCCGGCCACCGCAAGTAACGCTAGTTTTTTCGTATATAGTATGTGAGCCGCGTGCTGTTAAATTAACGTTTTTGTCGTCGTTACTCCACGCAGACCATCCTGTAGTATGTCCCGACTTGTCCCGACTTTGCTCGGCTGACGCGAAAGCTGACGCTTGGAATTCGCCCTTATCAAAAGGACAGGCACTATAAACGGCTGTGAGAGGCGAGGTACCAAAACGACAGGCAAACTGCGAAATTTTCTGCTCCTTCTTCTTAAACAAAAAAAGAAAAAACGGACGCAGTCGGTAGGACTCGAACCTACGCTCCCAGAGGGAATCTGATTTCTAGTCAGACGCCTTAACCACTCGGCCACGACTGCTCGTAACTGAAGAGTCCCTCGAATCGTGAAAAATCAAACCCGTCTGCGCAGAATTTTGACAGGAAACGAACTCCGTGCACTGATTACGGCAGGGCTACCATCGCTACGAGACGAGCCATTACGGAAACGTTAAAAATCTTCGCCCGGACAGGGACTCGAACCCTGGACCCTTAGGTTAAAAGCCTAATGCTCTACCGACTGAGCTATCCGGGCTCACGCTTCTTGCGGATGGAGCGGCTGCAAGCAACGTGAATAACTGGAACGCGTGTGTAGGCGTACTACGGTAATATCTGGCTTCTGGCGCAACTGGCGACTTCACCGACTTCCCACTGACGCTGGTAGCAGCCCAACAGCTGACCAGCGCCTCCTCTCCCTTTACCCCGGTGCTGACAGTAATTGCATCATGTGCCTGTTTTCCCCGATTACATTCGGTTGAAGCTCCGCAAGGAGGGCGAAAAACGAACGTTGGAAGGCCAAAACATGGAGCGTTGGGTGCGTAAAAACTTCCGTTCCGGTACCGGGAATCGAACCCGGGCCTCCTGGGTGAAAGCCAGGTATCCTAGCCACTTTTTTTTTTTTTTAAAATCTCATTTTGTTCGTTTTCGTTCGTTGTATCTGCTCTGGGAGGACGTCGAAAGACACCCGTTCCAGTTCGTTGTTGATCCATTAACTCAGTTTTTTTTTAATTACAGAGGGCAGCTAACCCTCTGACCGAGCGCGCTGAGCTACCGTGCCGGCGCCACTAGACCACACCGGATTTGCGCTATGACGTGAGGTTCACTCCGTTTCCTCTCGTATTTCGTGCTGAACCTGGACTCACTGCTGTTCTCTGTTTGCCAGCATATTTGCGCACAGCTCGAAATTGACTATTCGTTATTTTACTCATAACAGGTTAAGAGAAAGATCAAAGTTGTACGTTGTCATAATTGGAAATAAACATTTTGACGCTGAGCGTAGACTCCTTGTGGATAACGAATGACAATTAAGTTCGTTCCCTAGCAACAGCAACACCGTTAATTCAGCCGTGATGTACAGCAAATTAAATGCCCCGGGTGAGGATCGAACTCACGACCTTAAGATTATGAGACTTACGCGCTACCTACTGCGCTACCGAGGCACGTTGCGAGCAACGTTCCAGGAAACTTGGTAAGTCTCGCATATTAGAGATAGAGAGTTTGCGCGCTCTGAAGAATCTGTTGTGTTGCTACACGTGCTTTCCCGACTTGCTAGATTAAACTGCTGCCGCAGCTTTTTCAACGGAACGCAGCACTGCCTGAGGTTACAGTCCATCGCCCTTGCGGCGCCTGAACACAGCGGCCTGTTGGGCCAGGCCGACGTTACAGCTCAGAAATAGCACGCGACCGTCCAAGTACGGTCTCTTGCGTGCTGCGTGTTTGGTTCT
Organism: Schistocerca nitens; assembly: GCF_023898315.1. Classification (NCBI taxonomy): domain Eukaryota; kingdom Metazoa; phylum Arthropoda; class Insecta; order Orthoptera; family Acrididae; genus Schistocerca; species Schistocerca nitens. The sequence continues at coordinate 1,431,743 of NW_026045911.1, forward strand.
TCTCACAGCGAATCCTGCTATACATTCCTGAGGCTGACGGAGCTCAAGCGAGGAATCGGTGCGGCAGCATTATAGCGATAACAGCAGAACGATACATCGGCCGGGAATCGAACCCGGGCCGCCCGCGTGCTAAGCGAGCATTCTACCACTTTTTTTTTCTTCTCATTTCGTTCGTTGCATTTGTTGGGGGCGGACGTCCGATGACGCCCGTTCAAGTTCATCGTTGACTCAGTCTTTTATTACAGAGGGCAGATAACTGTCAGACCGAACACGCTGAGTTATCGTGCCGGCAAACCTTAAGATTATGAGACTTACGCGCTGCTTACTGCACTACTGAGGCACATGCCACTGAACCACCGATGCTCGACAAGCTGCCCGTGCTTCCCGAGCAGTTTTCTGCAGGGAAAGTGGGATTGCCACCCAGCGACGTCGGATGAAACCGAAAAAAGTGCTACACACGCGGAGTCCTCCACTACACTGCCTTAAAACGACCACTCATCACTATCGTGTGAGTAACCTTGCGGCTGCGGCGACTAGTCTCGCCCAAAGACGCAGCGTGCGTGGAGGCGCTACCCGAATGCGTGTGGATGCACCCTCCTAGCTCGTAAAGCGCCTACAGCTACTATCACCGTGGGCCGCTGCTGGCGGGCGGGAAGCCGACACAGCGCGGCGTCGCGAGGAGCGGCTGTGCGGTGGTGGTGTAATGGTGAGCATAGTTGCCTTCCAAGCAGTTGATCCGGGTTCGATTCCCGGCCACCGCAAGTAACGCTAGTTTTTTCGTATATAGTATGTGAGCCGCGTGCTGTTAAATTAACGTTTTTGTCGTCGTTACTCCACGCAGACCATCCTGTAGTATGTCCCGACTTGTCCCGACTTTGCTCGGCTGACGCGAAAGCTGACGCTTGGAATTCGCCCTTATCAAAAGGACAGGCACTATAAACGGCTGTGAGAGGCGAGGTACCAAAACGACAGGCAAACTGCGAAATTTTCTGCTCCTTCTTCTTAAACAAAAAAAGAAAAAACGGACGCAGTCGGTAGGACTCGAACCTACGCTCCCAGAGGGAATCTGATTTCTAGTCAGACGCCTTAACCACTCGGCCACGACTGCTCGTAACTGAAGAGTCCCTCGAATCGTGAAAAATCAAACCCGTCTGCGCAGAATTTTGACAGGAAACGAACTCCGTGCACTGATTACGGCAGGGCTACCATCGCTACGAGACGAGCCATTACGGAAACGTTAAAAATCTTCGCCCGGACAGGGACTCGAACCCTGGACCCTTAGGTTAAAAGCCTAATGCTCTACCGACTGAGCTATCCGGGCTCACGCTTCTTGCGGATGGAGCGGCTGCAAGCAACGTGAATAACTGGAACGCGTGTGTAGGCGTACTACGGTAATATCTGGCTTCTGGCGCAACTGGCGACTTCACCGACTTCCCACTGACGCTGGTAGCAGCCCAACAGCTGACCAGCGCCTCCTCTCCCTTTACCCCGGTGCTGACAGTAATTGCATCATGTGCCTGTTTTCCCCGATTACATTCGGTTGAAGCTCCGCAAGGAGGGCGAAAAACGAACGTTGGAAGGCCAAAACATGGAGCGTTGGGTGCGTAAAAACTTCCGTTCCGGTACCGGGAATCGAACCCGGGCCTCCTGGGTGAAAGCCAGGTATCCTAGCCACTTTTTTTTTTTTTTTTAATCTCATTTTGTTCGTTTACGTTCGTTGTATCTGCTCTGGGAGGACGTCGAAAGACACCCGTTCCAGTTCGTTGTTGATCCATTAACTCAGTTTTTTTTTAATTACAGAGGGCAGCTAACCCTCTGACCGAGCGCGCTGAGCTACCGTGCCGGCGCCACTAGACCACACCGGATTTGCGCTATGACGTGAGGTTCACTCCGTTTCCTCTCGTATTTCGTGCTGAACCTGGACTCACTGCTGTTCTCTGTTTGCCAGCATATTTGCGCACAGCTCGAAATTGACTATTCGTTATTTTACTCATAACAGGTTAAGAGAAAGATCAAAGTTGTACGTTGTCATAATTGGAAATAAACATTTTGACGCTGAGCGTAGACTCCTTGTGGATAACGAATGACAATTAAGTTCGTTCCCTAGCAACAGCAACACCGTTAATTCAGCCGTGATGTACAGCAAATTAAATGCCCCGGGTGAGGATCGAACTCACGACCTTAAGATTATGAGACTTACGCGCTACCTACTGCGCTACCGAGGCACGTTGCGAGCAACGTTCCAGGAAACTTGGTAAGTCTCGCATATTAGAGATAGAGAGTTTGCGCGCTCTGAAGAATCTGTTGTGTTGCTACACGTGCTTTCCCGACTTGCTAGATTAAACTGCTGCCGCAGCTTTTTCAACGGAACGCAGCACTGCCTGAGGTTACAGTCCATCGCCCTTGCGGCGCCTGAACACAGCGGCCTGTTGGGCCAGGCCGACGTTACAGCTCAGAAATAGCACGCGACCGTCCAAGTACGGTCTCTTGCGTGCTGCGTGTTTGGTTCTTCTCACAGCGAATCCTGCTATACATTCCTGAGGCTGACGGAGCTCAAGCGAGGAATCGGTGCGGCAGCATTATAGCGATAACAGCAGAACGATACATCGGCCGGGAATCGAACCCGGGCCGCCCGCGTGCTAAGCGAGCATTCTACCACTTTTTTTTTCTTCTCATTTCGTTCGTTGCATTTGTTGGGGGCGGACGTCCGATGACGCCCGTTCAAGTTCATCGTTGACTCAGTCTTTTATTACAGAGGGCAGATAACTGTCAGACCGAACACGCTGAGTTATCGTGCCGGCAAACCTTAAGATTATGAGACTTACGCGCTGCTTACTGCACTACTGAGGCACATGCCACTGAACCACCGATGCTCGACAAGCTGCCCGTGCTTCCCGAGCAGTTTTCTGCAGGGAAAGTGGGATTGCCACCCAGCGACGTCGGATGAAACCGAAAAAAGTGCTACACACGCGGAGTCCTCCACTACACTGCCTTAAAACGACCACTCATCACTATCGTGTGAGTAACCTTGCGGCTGCGGCGACTAGTCTCGCCCAAAGACGCAGCGTGCGTGGAGGCGCTACCCGAATGCGTGTGGATGCACCCTCCTAGCTCGTAAAGCGCCTACAGCTACTATCACCGTGGGCCGCTGCTGGCGGGCGGGAAGCCGACACAGCGCGGCGTCGCGAGGAGCGGCTGTGCGGTGGTGGTGTAATGGTGAGCATAGTTGCCTTCCAAGCAGTTGATCCGGGTTCGATTCCCGGCCACCGCAAGTAACGCTAGTTTTTTCGTATATAGTATGTGAGCCGCGTGCTGTTAAATTAACGTTTTTGTCGTCGTTACTCCACGCAGACCATCCTGTAGTATGTCCCGACTTGTCCCGACTTTGCTCGGCTGACGCGAAAGCTGACGCTTGGAATTCGCCCTTATCAAAAGGACAGGCACTATAAACGGCTGTGAGAGGCGAGGTACCAAAACGACAGGCAAACTGCGAAATTTTCTGCTCCTTCTTCTTAAACAAAAAAAGAAAAAACGGACGCAGTCGGTAGGACTCGAACCTACGCTCCCAGAGGGAATCTGATTTCTAGTCAGACGCCTTAACCACTCGGCCACGACTGCTCGTAACTGAAGAGTCCCTCGAATCGTGAAAAATCAAACCCGTCTGCGCAGAATTTTGACAGGAAACGAACTCCGTGCACTGATTACGGCAGGGCTACCATCGCTACGAGACGAGCCATTACGGAAACGTTAAAAATCTTCGCCCGGACAGGGACTCGAACCCTGGACCCTTAGGTTAAAAGCCTAATGCTCTACCGACTGAGCTATCCGGGCTCACGCTTCTTGCGGATGGAGCGGCTGCAAGCAACGTGAATAACTGGAACGCGTGTGTAGGCGTACTACGGTAATATCTGGCTTCTGGCGCAACTGGCGACTTCACCGACTTCCCACTGACGCTGGTAGCAGCCCAACAGCTGACCAGCGCCTCCTCTCCCTTTACCCCGGTGCTGACAGTAATTGCATCATGTGCCTGTTTTCCCCGATTACATTCGGTTGAAGCTCCGCAAGGAGGGCGAAAAACGAACGTTGGAAGGCCAAAACATGGAGCGTTGGGTGCGTAAAAACTTCCGTTCCGGTACCGGGAATCGAACCCGGGCCTCCTGGGTGAAAGCCAGGTATCCTAGCCACTTTTTTTTTTTTTTTTTAATCTCATTTTGTTCGTTTACGTTCGTTGTATCTGCTCTGGGAGGACGTCGAAAGACACCCGTTCCAGTTCGTTGTTGATCCATTAACTCAGTTTTTTTTTAATTACAGAGGGCAGCTAACCCTCTGACCGAGCGCGCTGAGCTACCGTGCCGGCGCCACTAGACCACACCGGATTTGCGCTATGACGTGAGGTTCACTCCGTTTCCTCTCGTATTTCGTGCTGAACCTGGACTCACTGCTGTTCTCTGTTTGCCAGCATATTTGCGCACAGCTCGAAATTGACTATTCGTTATTTTACTCATAACAGGTTAAGAGAAAGATCAAAGTTGTACGTTGTCATAATTGGAAATAAACATTTTGACGCTGAGCGTAGACTCCTTGTGGATAACGAATGACAATTAAGTTCGTTCCCTAGCAACAGCAACACCGTTAATTCAGCCGTGATGTACAGCAAATTAAATGCCCCGGGTGAGGATCGAACTCACGACCTTAAGATTATGAGACTTACGCGCTACCTACTGCGCTACCGAGGCACGTTGCGAGCAACGTTCCAGGAAACTTGGTAAGTCTCGCATATTAGAGATAGAGAGTTTGCGCGCTCTGAAGAATCTGTTGTGTTGCTACACGTGCTTTCCCGACTTGCTAGATTAAACTGCTGCCGCAGCTTTTTCAACGGAACGCAGCACTGCCTGAGGTTACAGTCCATCGCCCTTGCGGCGCCTGAACACAGCGGCCTGTTGGGCCAGGCCGACGTTACAGCTCAGAAATAGCACGCGACCGTCCAAGTACGGTCTCTTGCGTGCTGCGTGTTTGGTTCTTCTCACAGCGAATCCTGCTATACATTCCTGAGGCTGACGGAGCTCAAGCGAGGAATCGGTGCGGCAGCATTATAGCGATAACAGCAGAACGATACATCGGCCGGGAATCGAACCCGGGCCGCCCGCGTGCTAAGCGAGCATTCTACCACTTTTTTTTTCTTCTCATTTCGTTCGTTGCATTTGTTGGGGGCGGACGTCCGATGACGCCCGTTCAAGTTCATCGTTGACTCAGTCTTTTATTACAGAGGGCAGATAACTGTCAGACCGAACACGCTGAGTTATCGTGCCGGCAAACCTTAAGATTATGAGACTTACGCGCTGCTTACTGCACTACTGAGGCACATGCCACTGAACCACCGATGCTCGACAAGCTGCCCGTGCTTCCCGAGCAGTTTTCTGCAGGGAAAGTGGGATTGCCACCCAGCGACGTCGGATGAAACCGAAAAAAGTGCTACACACGCGGAGTCCTCCACTACACTGCCTTAAAACGACCACTCATCACTATCGTGTGAGTAACCTTGCGGCTGCGGCGACTAGTCTCGCCCAAAGACGCAGCGTGCGTGGAGGCGCTACCCGAATGCGTGTGGATGCACCCTCCTAGCTCGTAAAGCGCCTACAGCTACTATCACCGTGGGCCGCTGCTGGCGGGCGGGAAGCCGACACAGCGCGGCGTCGCGAGGAGCGGCTGTGCGGTGGTGGTGTAATGGTGAGCATAGTTGCCTTCCAAGCAGTTGATCCGGGTTCGATTCCCGGCCACCGCAAGTAACGCTAGTTTTTTCGTATATAGTATGTGAGCCGCGTGCTGTTAAATTAACGTTTTTGTCGTCGTTACTCCACGCAGACCATCCTGTAGTATGTCCCGACTTGTCCCGACTTTGCTCGGCTGACGCGAAAGCTGACGCTTGGAATTCGCCCTTATCAAAAGGACAGGCACTATAAACGGCTGTGAGAGGCGAGGTACCAAAACGACAGGCAAACTGCGAAATTTTCTGCTCCTTCTTCTTAAACAAAAAAAGAAAAAACGGACGCAGTCGGTAGGACTCGAACCTACGCTCCCAGAGGGAATCTGATTTCTAGTCAGACGCCTTAACCACTCGGCCACGACTGCTCGTAACTGAAGAGTCCCTCGAATCGTGAAAAATCAAACCCGTCTGCGCAGAATTTTGACAGGAAACGAACTCCGTGCACTGATTACGGCAGGGCTACCATCGCTACGAGACGAGCCATTACGGAAACGTTAAAAATCTTCGCCCGGACAGGGACTCGAACCCTGGACCCTTAGGTTAAAAGCCTAATGCTCTACCGACTGAGCTATCCGGGCTCACGCTTCTTGCGGATGGAGCGGCTGCAAGCAACGTGAATAACTGGAACGCGTGTGTAGGCGTACTACGGTAATATCTGGCTTCTGGCGCAACTGGCGACTTCACCGACTTCCCACTGACGCTGGTAGCAGCCCAACAGCTGACCAGCGCCTCCTCTCCCTTTACCCCGGTGCTGACAGTAATTGCATCATGTGCCTGTTTTCCCCGATTACATTCGGTTGAAGCTCCGCAAGGAGGGCGAAAAACGAACGTTGGAAGGCCAAAACATGGAGCGTTGGGTGCGTAAAAACTTCCGTTCCGGTACCGGGAATCGAACCCGGGCCTCCTGGGTGAAAGCCAGGTATCCTAGCCACTTTTTTTTTTTTTTTTTTAAATCTCATTTTGTTCGTTTTCGTTCGTTGTATCTGCTCTGGGAGGACGTCGAAAGACACCCGTTCCAGTTCGTTGTTGATCCATTAACTCAGTTTTTTTTAATTACAGAGGGCAGCTAACCCTCTGACCGAGCGCGCTGAGCTACCGTGCCGGCGCCACTAGACCACACCGGATTTGCGCTATGACGTGAGGTTCACTCCGTTTCCTCTCGTATTTCGTGCTGAACCTGGACTCACTGCTGTTCTCTGTTTGCCAGCATATTTGCGCACAGCTCGAAATTGACTATTCGTTATTTTACTCATAACAGGTTAAGAGAAAGATCAAAGTTGTACGTTGTCATAATTGGAAATAAACATTTTGACGCTGAGCGTAGACTCCTTGTGGATAACGAATGACAATTAAGTTCGTTCCCTAGCAACAGCAACACCGTTAATTCAGCCGTGATGTACAGCAAATTAAATGCCCCGGGTGAGGATCGAACTCACGACCTTAAGATTATGAGACTTACGCGCTACCTACTGCGCTACCGAGGCACGTTGCGAGCAACGTTCCAGGAAACTTGGTAAGTCTCGCATATTAGAGATAGAGAGTTTGCGCGCTCTGAAGAATCTGTTGTGTTGCTACACGTGCTTTCCCGACTTGCTAGATTAAACTGCTGCCGCAGCTTTTTCAACGGAACGCAGCACTGCCTGAGGTTACAGTCCATCGCCCTTGCGGCGCCTGAACACAGCGGCCTGTTGGGCCAGGCCGACGTTACAGCTCAGAAATAGCACGCGACCGTCCAAGTACGGTCTCTTGCGTGCTGCGTGTTTGGTTCTTCTCACAGCGAATCCTGCTATACATTCCTGAGGCTGACGGAGCTCAAGCGAGGAATCGGTGCGGCAGCATTATAGCGATAACAGCAGAACGATACATCGGCCGGGAATCGAACCCGGGCCGCCCGCGTGCTAAGCGAGCATTCTACCACTTTTTTTTTCTTCTCATTTCGTTCGTTGCATTTGTTGGGGGCGGACGTCCGATGACGCCCGTTCAAGTTCATCGTTGACTCAGTCTTTTATTACAGAGGGCAGATAACTGTCAGACCGAACACGCTGAGTTATCGTGCCGGCAAACCTTAAGATTATGAGACTTACGCGCTGCTTACTGCACTACTGAGGCACATGCCACTGAACCACCGATGCTCGACAAGCTGCCCGTGCTTCCCGAGCAGTTTTCTGCAGGGAAAGTGGGATTGCCACCCAGCGACGTCGGATGAAACCGAAAAAAGTGCTACACACGCGGAGTCCTCCACTACACTGCCTTAAAACGACCACTCATCACTATCGTGTGAGTAACCTTGCGGCTGCGGCGACTAGTCTCGCCCAAAGACGCAGCGTGCGTGGAGGCGCTACCCGAATGCGTGTGGATGCACCCTCCTAGCTCGTAAAGCGCCTACAGCTACTATCACCGTGGGCCGCTGCTGGCGGGCGGGAAGCCGACACAGCGCGGCGTCGCGAGGAGCGGCTGTGCGGTGGTGGTGTAATGGTGAGCATAGTTGCCTTCCAAGCAGTTGATCCGGGTTCGATTCCCGGCCACCGCAAGTAACGCTAGTTTTTTCGTATATAGTATGTGAGCCGCGTGCTGTTAAATTAACGTTTTTGTCGTCGTTACTCCACGCAGACCATCCTGTAGTATGTCCCGACTTGTCCCGACTTTGCTCGGCTGACGCGAAAGCTGACGCTTGGAATTCGCCCTTATCAAAAGGACAGGCACTATAAACGGCTGTGAGAGGCGAGGTACCAAAACGACAGGCAAACTGCGAAATTTTCTGCTCCTTCTTCTTAAACAAAAAAAGAAAAAACGGACGCAGTCGGTAGGACTCGAACCTACGCTCCCAGAGGGAATCTGATTTCTAGTCAGACGCCTTAACCACTCGGCCACGACTGCTCGTAACTGAAGAGTCCCTCGAATCGTGAAAAATCAAACCCGTCTGCGCAGAATTTTGACAGGAAACGAACTCCGTGCACTGATTACGGCAGGGCTACCATCGCTACGAGACGAGCCATTACGGAAACGTTAAAAATCTTCGCCCGGACAGGGACTCGAACCCTGGACCCTTAGGTTAAAAGCCTAATGCTCTACCGACTGAGCTATCCGGGCTCACGCTTCTTGCGGATGGAGCGGCTGCAAGCAACGTGAATAACTGGAACGCGTGTGTAGGCGTACTACGGTAATATCTGGCTTCTGGCGCAACTGGCGACTTCACCGACTTCCCACTGACGCTGGTAGCAGCCCAACAGCTGACCAGCGCCTCCTCTCCCTTTACCCCGGTGCTGACAGTAATTGCATCATGTGCCTGTTTTCCCCGATTACATTCGGTTGAAGCTCCGCAAGGAGGGCGAAAAACGAACGTTGGAAGGCCAAAACATGGAGCGTTGGGTGCGTAAAAACTTCCGTTCCGGTACCGGGAATCGAACCCGGGCCTCCTGGGTGAAAGCCAGGTATCCTAGCCACTTTTTTTTTTTTTTTTTAAATCTCATTTTGTTCGTTTTCGTTCGTTGTATCTGCTCTGGGAGGACGTCGAAAGACACCCGTTCCAGTTCGTTGTTGATCCATTAACTCAGTTTTTTTTAATTACAGAGGGCAGCTAACCCTCTGACCGAGCGCGCTGAGCTACCGTGCCGGCGCCACTAGACCACACCGGATTTGCGCTATGACGTGAGGTTCACTCCGTTTCCTCTCGTATTTCGTGCTGAACCTGGACTCACTGCTGTTCTCTGTTTGCCAGCATATTTGCGCACAGCTCGAAATTGACTATTCGTTATTTTACTCATAACAGGTTAAGAGAAAGATCAAAGTTGTACGTTGTCATAATTGGAAATAAACATTTTGACGCTGAGCGTAGACTCCTTGTGGATAACGAATGACAATTAAGTTCGTTCCCTAGCAACAGCAACACCGTTAATTCAGCCGTGATGTACAGCAAATTAAATGCCCCGGGTGAGGATCGAACTCACGACCTTAAGATTATGAGACTTACGCGCTACCTACTGCGCTACCGAGGCACGTTGCGAGCAACGTTCCAGGAAACTTGGTAAGTCTCGCATATTAGAGATAGAGAGTTTGCGCGCTCTGAAGAATCTGTTGTGTTGCTACACGTGCTTTCCCGACTTGCTAGATTAAACTGCTGCCGCAGCTTTTTCAACGGAACGCAGCACTGCCTGAGGTTACAGTCCATCGCCCTTGCGGCGCCTGAACACAGCGGCCTGTTGGGCCAGGCCGACGTTACAGCTCAGAAATAGCACGCGACCGTCCAAGTACGGTCTCTTGCGTGCTGCGTGTTTGGTTCTTCTCACAGCGAATCCTGCTATACATTCCTGAGGCTGACGGAGCTCAAGCGAGGAATCGGTGCGGCAGCATTATAGCGATAACAGCAGAACGATACATCGGCCGGGAATCGAACCCGGGCCGCCCGCGTGCTAAGCGAGCATTCTACCACTTTTTTTTTCTTCTCATTTCGTTCGTTGCATTTGTTGGGGGCGGACGTCCGATGACGCCCGTTCAAGTTCATCGTTGACTCAGTCTTTTATTACAGAGGGCAGATAACTGTCAGACCGAACACGCTGAGTTATCGTGCCGGCAAACCTTAAGATTATGAGACTTACGCGCTGCTTACTGCACTACTGAGGCACATGCCACTGAACCACCGATGCTCGACAAGCTGCCCGTGCTTCCCGAGCAGTTTTCTGCAGGGAAAGTGGGATTGCCACCCAGCGACGTCGGATGAAACCGAAAAAAGTGCTACACACGCGGAGTCCTCCACTACACTGCCTTAAAACGACCACTCATCACTATCGTGTGAGTAACCTTGCGGCTGCGGCGACTAGTCTCGCCCAAAGACGCAGCGTGCGTGGAGGCGCTACCCGAATGCGTGTGGATGCACCCTCCTAGCTCGTAAAGCGCCTACAGCTACTATCACCGTGGGCCGCTGCTGGCGGGCGGGAAGCCGACACAGCGCGGCGTCGCGAGGAGCGGCTGTGCGGTGGTGGTGTAATGGTGAGCATAGTTGCCTTCCAAGCAGTTGATCCGGGTTCGATTCCCGGCCACCGCAAGTAACGCTAGTTTTTTCGTATATAGTATGTGAGCCGCGTGCTGTTAAATTAACGTTTTTGTCGTCGTTACTCCACGCAGACCATCCTGTAGTATGTCCCGACTTGTCCCGACTTTGCTCGGCTGACGCGAAAGCTGACGCTTGGAATTCGCCCTTATCAAAAGGACAGGCACTATAAACGGCTGTGAGAGGCGAGGTACCAAAACGACAGGCAAACTGCGAAATTTTCTGCTCCTTCTTCTTAAACAAAAAAAGAAAAAACGGACGCAGTCGGTAGGACTCGAACCTACGCTCCCAGAGGGAATCTGATTTCTAGTCAGACGCCTTAACCACTCGGCCACGACTGCTCGTAACTGAAGAGTCCCTCGAATCGTGAAAAATCAAACCCGTCTGCGCAGAATTTTGACAGGAAACGAACTCCGTGCACTGATTACGGCAGGGCTACCATCGCTACGAGACGAGCCATTACGGAAACGTTAAAAATCTTCGCCCGGACAGGGACTCGAACCCTGGACCCTTAGGTTAAAAGCCTAATGCTCTACCGACTGAGCTATCCGGGCTCACGCTTCTTGCGGATGGAGCGGCTGCAAGCAACGTGAATAACTGGAACGCGTGTGTAGGCGTACTACGGTAATATCTGGCTTCTGGCGCAACTGGCGACTTCACCGACTTCCCACTGACGCTGGTAGCAGCCCAACAGCTGACCAGCGCCTCCTCTCCCTTTACCCCGGTGCTGACAGTAATTGCATCATGTGCCTGTTTTCCCCGATTACATTCGGTTGAAGCTCCGCAAGGAGGGCGAAAAACGAACGTTGGAAGGCCAAAACATGGAGCGTTGGGTGCGTAAAAACTTCCGTTCCGGTACCGGGAATCGAACCCGGGCCTCCTGGGTGAAAGCCAGGTATCCTAGCCACTTTTTTTTTTTTTTTTAAATCTCATTTTGTTCGTTTTCGTTCGTTGTATCTGCTCTGGGAGGACGTCGAAAGACACCCGTTCCAGTTCGTTGTTGATCCATTAACTCAGTTTTTTTTAATTACAGAGGGCAGCTAACCCTCTGACCGAGCGCGCTGAGCTACCGTGCCGGCGCCACTAGACCACACCGGATTTGCGCTATGACGTGAGGTTCACTCCGTTTCCTCTCGTATTTCGTGCTGAACCTGGACTCACTGCTGTTCTCTGTTTGCCAGCATATTTGCGCACAGCTCGAAATTGACTATTCGTTATTTTACTCATAACAGGTTAAGAGAAAGATCAAAGTTGTACGTTGTCATAATTGGAAATAAACATTTTGACGCTGAGCGTAGACTCCTTGTGGATAACGAATGACAATTAAGTTCGTTCCCTAGCAACAGCAACACCGTTAATTCAGCCGTGATGTACAGCAAATTAAATGCCCCGGGTGAGGATCGAACTCACGACCTTAAGATTATGAGACTTACGCGCTACCTACTGCGCTACCGAGGCACGTTGCGAGCAACGTTCCAGGAAACTTGGTAAGTCTCGCATATTAGAGATAGAGAGTTTGCGCGCTCTGAAGAATCTGTTGTGTTGCTACACGTGCTTTCCCGACTTGCTAGATTAAACTGCTGCCGCAGCTTTTTCAACGGAACGCAGCACTGCCTGAGGTTACAGTCCATCGCCCTTGCGGCGCCTGAACACAGCGGCCTGTTGGGCCAGGCCGACGTTACAGCTCAGAAATAGCACGCGACCGTCCAAGTACGGTCTCTTGCGTGCTGCGTGTTTGGTTCTTCTCACAGCGAATCCTGCTATACATTCCTGAGGCTGACGGAGCTCAAGCGAGGAATCGGTGCGGCAGCATTATAGCGATAACAGCAGAACGATACATCGGCCGGGAATCGAACCCGGGCCGCCCGCGTGCTAAGCGAGCATTCTACCACTTTTTTTTTCTTCTCATTTCGTTCGTTGCATTTGTTGGGGGCGGACGTCCGATGACGCCCGTTCAAGTTCATCGTTGACTCAGTCTTTTATTACAGAGGGCAGATAACTGTCAGACCGAACACGCTGAGTTATCGTGCCGGCAAACCTTAAGATTATGAGACTTACGCGCTGCTTACTGCACTACTGAGGCACATGCCACTGAACCACCGATGCTCGACAAGCTGCCCGTGCTTCCCGAGCAGTTTTCTGCAGGGAAAGTGGGATTGCCACCCAGCGACGTCGGATGAAACCGAAAAAAGTGCTACACACGCGGAGTCCTCCACTACACTGCCTTAAAACGACCACTCATCACTATCGTGTGAGTAACCTTGCGGCTGCGGCGACTAGTCTCGCCCAAAGACGCAGCGTGCGTGGAGGCGCTACCCGAATGCGTGTGGATGCACCCTCCTAGCTCGTAAAGCGCCTACAGCTACTATCACCGTGGGCCGCTGCTGGCGGGCGGGAAGCCGACACAGCGCGGCGTCGCGAGCGGCTGTGCGGTGGTGGTGTAATGGTGAGCATAGTTGCCTTCCAAGCAGTTGATCCGGGTTCGATTCCCGGCCACCGCAAGTAACGCTAGTTTTTTCGTATATAGTATGTGAGCCGCGTGCTGTTAAATTAACGTTTTTGTCGTCGTTACTCCACGCAGACCATCCTGTAGTATGTCCCGACTTGTCCCGACTTTGCTCGGCTGACGCGAAAGCTGACGCTTGGAATTCGCCCTTATCAAAAGGACAGGCACTATAAACGGCTGTGAGAGGCGAGGTACCAAAACGACAGGCAAACTGCGAAATTTTCTGCTCCTTCTTCTTAAACAAAAAAAGAAAAAACGGACGCAGTCGGTAGGACTCGAACCTACGCTCCCAGAGGGAATCTGATTTCTAGTCAGACGCCTTAACCACTCGGCCACGACTGCTCGTAACTGAAGAGTCCCTCGAATCGTGAAAAATCAAACCCGTCTGCGCAGAATTTTGACAGGAAACGAACTCCGTGCACTGATTACGGCAGGGCTACCATCGCTACGAGACGAGCCATTACGGAAACGTTAAAAATCTTCGCCCGGACAGGGACTCGAACCCTGGACCCTTAGGTTAAAAGCCTAATGCTCTACCGACTGAGCTATCCGGGCTCACGCTTCTTGCGGATGGAGCGGCTGCAAGCAACGTGAATAACTGGAACGCGTGTGTAGGCGTACTACGGTAATATCTGGCTTCTGGCGCAACTGGCGACTTCACCGACTTCCCACTGACGCTGGTAGCAGCCCAACAGCTGACCAGCGCCTCCTCTCCCTTTACCCCGGTGCTGACAGTAATTGCATCATGTGCCTGTTTTCCCCGATTACATTCGGTTGAAGCTCCGCAAGGAGGGCGAAAAACGAACGTTGGAAGGCCAAAACATGGAGCGTTGGGTGCGTAAAAACTTCCGTTCCGGTACCGGGAATCGAACCCGGGCCTCCTGGGTGAAAGCCAGGTATCCTAGCCACTTTTTTTTTTTTTTTTAAATCTCATTTTGTTCGTTTTCGTTCGTTGTATCTGCTCTGGGAGGACGTCGAAAGACACCCGTTCCAGTTCGTTGTTGATCCATTAACTCAGTTTTTTTTAATTACAGAGGGCAGCTAACCCTCTGACCGAGCGCGCTGAGCTACCGTGCCGGCGCCACTAGACCACACCGGATTTGCGCTATGACGTGAGGTTCACTCCGTTTCCTCTCGTATTTCGTGCTGAACCTGGACTCACTGCTGTTCTCTGTTTGCCAGCATATTTGCGCACAGCTCGAAATTGACTATTCGTTATTTTACTCATAACAGGTTAAGAGAAAGATCAAAGTTGTACGTTGTCATAATTGGAAATAAACATTTTGACGCTGAGCGTAGACTCCTTGTGGATAACGAATGACAATTAAGTTCGTTCCCTAGCAACAGCAACACCGTTAATTCAGCCGTGATGTACAGCAAATTAAATGCCCCGGGTGAGGATCGAACTCACGACCTTAAGATTATGAGACTTACGCGCTACCTACTGCGCTACCGAGGCACGTTGCGAGCAACGTTCCAGGAAACTTGGTAAGTCTCGCATATTAGAGATAGAGAGTTTGCGCGCTCTGAAGAATCTGTTGTGTTGCTACACGTGCTTTCCCGACTTGCTAGATTAAACTGCTGCCGCAGCTTTTTCAACGGAACGCAGCACTGCCTGAGGTTACAGTCCATCGCCCTTGCGGCGCCTGAACACAGCGGCCTGTTGGGCCAGGCCGACGTTACAGCTCAGAAATAGCACGCGACCGTCCAAGTACGGTCTCTTGCGTGCTGCGTGTTTGGTTCTTCTCACAGCGAATCCTGCTATACATTCCTGAGGCTGACGGAGCTCAAGCGAGGAATCGGTGCGGCAGCATTATAGCGATAACAGCAGAACGATACATCGGCCGGGAATCGAACCCGGGCCGCCCGCGTGCTAAGCGAGCATTCTACCACTTTTTTTTTCTTCTCATTTCGTTCGTTGCATTTGTTGGGGGCGGACGTCCGATGACGCCCGTTCAAGTTCATCGTTGACTCAGTCTTTTATTACAGAGGGCAGATAACTGTCAGACCGAACACGCTGAGTTATCGTGCCGGCAAACCTTAAGATTATGAGACTTACGCGCTGCTTACTGCACTACTGAGGCACATGCCACTGAACCACCGATGCTCGACAAGCTGCCCGTGCTTCCCGAGCAGTTTTCTGCAGGGAAAGTGGGATTGCCACCCAGCGACGTCGGATGAAACCGAAAAAAGTGCTACACACGCGGAGTCCTCCACTACACTGCCTTAAAACGACCACTCATCACTATCGTGTGAGTAACCTTGCGGCTGCGGCGACTAGTCTCGCCCAAAGACGCAGCGTGCGTGGAGGCGCTACCCGAATGCGTGTGGATGCACCCTCCTAGCTCGTAAAGCGCCTACAGCTACTATCACCGTGGGCCGCTGCTGGCGGGCGGGAAGCCGACACAGCGCGGCGTCGCGCGGAGCGGCTGTGCGGTGGTGGTGTAATGGTGAGCATAGTTGCCTTCCAAGCAGTTGATCCGGGTTCGATTCCCGGCCACCGCAAGTAACGCTAGTTTTTTCGTATATAGTATGTGAGCCGCGTGCTGTTAAATTAACGTTTTTGTCGTCGTTACTCCACGCAGACCATCCTGTAGTATGTCCCGACTTGTCCCGACTTTGCTCGGCTGACGCGAAAGCTGACGCTTGGAATTCGCCCTTATCAAAAGGACAGGCACTATAAACGGCTGTGAGAGGCGAGGTACCAAAACGACAGGCAAACTGCGAAATTTTCTGCTCCTTCTTCTTAAACAAAAAAAGAAAAAACGGACGCAGTCGGTAGGACTCGAACCTACGCTCCCAGAGGGAATCTGATTTCTAGTCAGACGCCTTAACCACTCGGCCACGACTGCTCGTAACTGAAGAGTCCCTCGAATCGTGAAAAATCAAACCCGTCTGCGCAGAATTTTGACAGGAAACGAACTCCGTGCACTGATTACGGCAGGGCTACCATCGCTACGAGACGAGCCATTACGGAAACGTTAAAAATCTTCGCCCGGACAGGGACTCGAACCCTGGACCCTTAGGTTAAAAGCCTAATGCTCTACCGACTGAGCTATCCGGGCTCACGCTTCTTGCGGATGGAGCGGCTGCAAGCAACGTGAATAACTGGAACGCGTGTGTAGGCGTACTACGGTAATATCTGGCTTCTGGCGCAACTGGCGACTTCACCGACTTCCCACTGACGCTGGTAGCAGCCCAACAGCTGACCAGCGCCTCCTCTCCCTTTACCCCGGTGCTGACAGTAATTGCATCATGTGCCTGTTTTCCCCGATTACATTCGGTTGAAGCTCCGCAAGGAGGGCGAAAAACGAACGTTGGAAGGCCAAAACATGGAGCGTTGGGTGCGTAAAAACTTCCGTTCCGGTACCGGGAATCGAACCCGGGCCTCCTGGGTGAAAGCCAGGTATCCTAGCCACTTTTTTTTTTTTTTTTTAAATCTCATTTTGTTCGTTTTCGTTCGTTGTATCTGCTCTGGGAGGACGTCGAAAGACACCCGTTCCAGTTCGTTGTTGATCCATTAACTCAGTTTTTTTTAATTACAGAGGGCAGCTAACCCTCTGACCGAGCGCGCTGAGCTACCGTGCCGGCGCCACTAGACCACACCGGATTTGCGCTATGACGTGAGGTTCACTCCGTTTCCTCTCGTATTTCGTGCTGAACCTGGACTCACTGCTGTTCTCTGTTTGCCAGCATATTTGCGCACAGCTCGAAATTGACTATTCGTTATTTTACTCATAACAGGTTAAGAGAAAGATCAAAGTTGTACGTTGTCATAATTGGAAATAAACATTTTGACGCTGAGCGTAGACTCCTTGTGGATAACGAATGACAATTAAGTTCGTTCCCTAGCAACAGCAACACCGTTAATTCAGCCGTGATGTACAGCAAATTAAATGCCCCGGGTGAGGATCGAACTCACGACCTTAAGATTATGAGACTTACGCGCTACCTACTGCGCTACCGAGGCACGTTGCGAGCAACGTTCCAGGAAACTTGGTAAGTCTCGCATATTAGAGATAGAGAGTTTGCGCGCTCTGAAGAATCTGTTGTGTTGCTACACGTGCTTTCCCGACTTGCTAGATTAAACTGCTGCCGCAGCTTTTTCAACGGAACGCAGCACTGCCTGAGGTTACAGTCCATCGCCCTTGCGGCGCCTGAACACAGCGGCCTGTTGGGCCAGGCCGACGTTACAGCTCAGAAATAGCACGCGACCGTCCAAGTACGGTCTCTTGCGTGCTGCGTGTTTGGTTCTTCTCACAGCGAATCCTGCTATACATTCCTGAGGCTGACGGAGCTCAAGCGAGGAATCGGTGCGGCAGCATTATAGCGATAACAGCAGAACGATACATCGGCCGGGAATCGAACCCGGGCCGCCCGCGTGCTAAGCGAGCATTCTACCACTTTTTTTTTCTTCTCATTTCGTTCGTTGCATTTGTTGGGGGCGGACGTCCGATGACGCCCGTTCAAGTTCATCGTTGACTCAGTCTTTTATTACAGAGGGCAGATAACTGTCAGACCCAACACGCTGAGTTATCGTGCCGGCAAACCTTAAGATTATGAGACTTACGCGCTGCTTACTGCACTACTGAGGCACATGCCACTGAACCACCGATGCTCGACAAGCTGCCCGTGCTTCCCGAGCAGTTTTCTGCAGGGAAAGTGGGATTGCCACCCAGCGACGTCGGATGAAACCGAAAAAAGTGCTACACACGCGGAGTCCTCCACTACACTGCCTTAAAACGACCACTCATCACTATCGTGTGAGTAACCTTGCGGCTGCGGCGACTAGTCTCGCCCAAAGACGCAGCGTGCGTGGAGGCGCTACCCGAATGCGTGTGGATGCACCCTCCTAGCTCGTAAAGCGCCTACAGCTACTATCACCGTGGGCCGCTGCTGGCGGGCGGGAAGCCGACACAGCGCGGCGTCGCGCGGAGCGGCTGTGCGGTGGTGGTGTAATGGTGAGCATAGTTGCCTTCCAAGCAGTTGATCCGGGTTCGATTCCCGGCCACCGCAAGTAACGCTAGTTTTTTCGTATATAGTATGTGAGCCGCGTGCTGTTAAATTAACGTTTTTGTCGTCGTTACTCCACGCAGACCATCCTGTAGTATGTCCCGACTTGTCCCGACTTTGCTCGGCTGACGCGAAAGCTGACGCTTGGAATTCGCCCTTATCAAAAGGACAGGCACTATAAACGGCTGTGAGAGGCGAGGTACCAAAACGACAGGCAAACTGCGAAATTTTCTGCTCCTTCTTCTTAAACAAAAAAAGAAAAAACGGACGCAGTCGGTAGGACTCGAACCTACGCTCCCAGAGGGAATCTGATTTCTAGTCAGACGCCTTAACCACTCGGCCACGACTGCTCGTAACTGAAGAGTCCCTCGAATCGTGAAAAATCAAACCCGTCTGCGCAGAATTTTGACAGGAAACGAACTCCGTGCACTGATTACGGCAGGGCTACCATCGCTACGAGACGAGCCATTACGGAAACGTTAAAAATCTTCGCCCGGACAGGGACTCGAACCCTGGACCCTTAGGTTAAAAGCCTAATGCTCTACCGACTGAGCTATCCGGGCTCACGCTTCTTGCGGATGGAGCGGCTGCAAGCAACGTGAATAACTGGAACGCGTGTGTAGGCGTACTACGGTAATATCTGGCTTCTGGCGCAACTGGCGACTTCACCGACTTCCCACTGACGCTGGTAGCAGCCCAACAGCTGACCAGCGCCTCCTCTCCCTTTACCCCGGTGCTGACAGTAATTGCATCATGTGCCTGTTTTCCCCGATTACATTCGGTTGAAGCTCCGCAAGGAGGGCGAAAAACGAACGTTGGAAGGCCAAAACATGGAGCGTTGGGTGCGTAAAAACTTCCGTTCCGGTACCGGGAATCGAACCCGGGCCTCCTGGGTGAAAGCCAGGTATCCTAGCCACTTTTTTTTTTTTTTTAAATCTCATTTTGTTCGTTTTCGTTCGTTGTATCTGCTCTGGGAGGACGTCGAAAGACACCCGTTCCAGTTCGTTGTTGATCCATTAACTCAGTTTTTTTTAATTACAGAGGGCAGCTAACCCTCTGACCGAGCGCGCTGAGCTACCGTGCCGGCGCCACTAGACCACACCGGATTTGCGCTATGACGTGAGGTTCACTCCGTTTCCTCTCGTATTTCGTGCTGAACCTGGACTCACTGCTGTTCTCTGTTTGCCAGCATATTTGCGCACAGCTCGAAATTGACTATTCGTTATTTTACTCATAACAGGTTAAGAGAAAGATCAAAGTTGTACGTTGTCATAATTGGAAATAAACATTTTGACGCTGAGCGTAGACTCCTTGTGGATAACGAATGACAATTAAGTTCGTTCCCTAGCAACAGCAATACCGTTAATTCAGCCGTGATGTACAGCAAATTAAATGCCCCGGGTGAGGATCGAACTCACGACCTTAAGATTATGAGACTTACGCGCTACCTACTGCGCTACCGAGGCACGTTGCGAGCAACGTTCCAGGAAACTTGGTAAGTCTCGCATATTAGAGATAGAGAGTTTGCGCGCTCTGAAGAATCTGTTGTGTTGCTACACGTGCTTTCCCGACTTGCTAGATTAAACTGCTGCCGCAGCTTTTTCAACGGAACGCAGCACTGCCTGAGGTTACAGTCCATCGCCCTTGCGGCGCCTGAACACAGCGGCCTGTTGGGCCAGGCCGACGTTACAGCTCAGAAATAGCACGCGACCGTCCAAGTACGGTCTCTTGCGTGCTGCGTGTTTGGTTCTTCTCACAGCGAATCCCGCTATACATTCCTGAGGCTGACGGAGCTCAAGCGAGGAATCGGTGCGGCAGCATTATAGCGATAACAGCAGAACGATACATCGGCCGGGAATCGAACCCGGGCCGCCCGCGTGCTAAGCGAGCATTCTACCACTTTTTTTTTCTTCTCATTTCGTTCGTTGCATTTGTTGGGGGCGGACGTCCGATGACGCCCGTTCAAGTTCATCGTTGACTCAGTCTTTTATTACAGAGGGCAGATAACTGTCAGACCGAACACGCTGAGTTATCGTGCCGGCAAACCTTAAGATTATGAGACTTACGCGCTGCTTACTGCACTACTGAGGCACATGCCACTGAACCACCGATGCTCGACAAGCTGCCCGTGCTTCCCGAGCAGTTTTCTGCAGGGAAAGTGGGATTGCCACCCAGCGACGTCGGATGAAACCGAAAAAAGTGCTACACACGCGGAGTCCTCCACTACACTGCCTTAAAACGACCACTCATCACTATCGTGTGAGTAACCTTGCGGCTGCGGCGACTAGTCTCGCCCAAAGACGCAGCGTGCGTGGAGGCGCTACCCGAATGCGTGTGGATGCACCCTCCTAGCTCGTAAAGCGCCTACAGCTACTATCACCGTGGGCCGCTGCTGGCGGGCGGGAAGCCGACACAGCGCGGCGTCGCGAGGAGCGGCTGTGCGGTGGTGGTGTAATGGTGAGCATAGTTGCCTTCCAAGCAGTTGATCCGGGTTCGATTCCCGGCCACCGCAAGTAACGCTAGTTTTTTCGTATATAGTATGTGAGCCGCGTGCTGTTAAATTAACGTTTTTGTCGTCGTTACTCCACGCAGACCATCCTGTAGTATGTCCCGACTTGTCCCGACTTTGCTCGGCTGACGCGAAAGCTGACGCTTGGAATTCGCCCTTATCAAAAGGACAGGCACTATAAACGGCTGTGAGAGGCGAGGTACCAAAACGACAGGCAAACTGCGAAATTTTCTGCTCCTTCTTCTTAAACAAAAAAAGAAAAAACGGACGCAGTCGGTAGGACTCGAACCTACGCTCCCAGAGGGAATCTGATTTCTAGTCAGACGCCTTAACCACTCGGCCACGACTGCTCGTAACTGAAGAGTCCCTCGAATCGTGAAAAATCAAACCCGTCTGCGCAGAATTTTGACAGGAAACGAACTCCGTGCACTGATTACGGCAGGGCTACCATCGCTACGAGACGAGCCATTACGGAAACGTTAAAAATCTTCGCCCGGACAGGGACTCGAACCCTGGACCCTTAGGTTAAAAGCCTAATGCTCTACCGACTGAGCTATCCGGGCTCACGCTTCTTGCGGATGGAGCGGCTGCAAGCAACGTGAATAACTGGAACGCGTGTGTAGGCGTACTACGGTAATATCTGGCTTCTGGCGCAACTGGCGACTTCACCGACTTCCCACTGACGCTGGTAGCAGCCCAACAGCTGACCAGCGCCTCCTCTCCCTTTACCCCGGTGCTGACAGTAATTGCATCATGTGCCTGTTTTCCCCGATTACATTCGGTTGAAGCTCCGCAAGGAGGGCGAAAAACGAACGTTGGAAGGCCAAAACATGGAGCGTTGGGTGCGTAAAAACTTCCGTTCCGGTACCGGGAATCGAACCCGGGCCTCCTGGGTGAAAGCCAGGTATCCTAGCCACTTTTTTTTTTTTTTTTTAAATCTCATTTTGTTCGTTTTCGTTCGTTGTATCTGCTCTGGGAGGACGTCGAAAGACACCCGTTCCAGTTCGTTGTTGATCCATTAACTCAGTTTTTTTTAATTACAGAGGGCAGCTAACCCTCTGACCGAGCGCGCTGAGCTACCGTGCCGGCGCCACTAGACCACACCGGATTTGCGCTATGACGTGAGGTTCACTCCGTTTCCTCTCGTATTTCGTGCTGAACCTGGACTCACTGCTGTTCTCTGTTTGCCAGCATATTTGCGCACAGCTCGAAATTGACTATTCGTTATTTTACTCATAACAGGTTAAGAGAAAGATCAAAGTTGTACGTTGTCATAATTGGAAATAAACATTTTGACGCTGAGCGTAGACTCCTTGTGGATAACGAATGACAATTAAGTTCGTTCCCTAGCAACAGCAACACCGTTAATTCAGCCGTGATGTACAGCAAATTAAATGCCCCGGGTGAGGATCGAACTCACGACCTTAAGATTATGAGACTTACGCGCTACCTACTGCGCTACCGAGGCACGTTGCGAGCAACGTTCCAGGAAACTTGGTAAGTCTCGCATATTAGAGATAGAGAGTTTGCGCGCTCTGAAGAATCTGTTGTGTTGCTACACGTGCTTTCCCGACTTGCTAGATTAAACTGCTGCCGCAGCTTTTTCAACGGAACGCAGCACTGCCTGAGGTTACAGTCCATCGCCCTTGCGGCGCCTGAACACAGCGGCCTGTTGGGCCAGGCCGACGTTACAGCTCAGAAATAGCACGCGACCGTCCAAGTACGGTCTCTTGCGTGCTGCGTGTTTGGTTCTTCTCACAGCGAATCCTGCTATACATTCCTGAGGCTGACGGAGCTCAAGCGAGGAATCGGTGCGGCAGCATTATAGCGATAACAGCAGAACGATACATCGGCCGGGAATCGAACCCGGGCCGCCCGCGTGCTAAGCGAGCATTCTACCACTTTTTTTTTCTTCTCATTTCGTTCGTTGCATTTGTTGGGGGCGGACGTCCGATGACGCCCGTTCAAGTTCATCGTTGACTCAGTCTTTTATTACAGAGGGCAGATAACTGTCAGACCGAACACGCTGAGTTATCGTGCCGGCAAACCTTAAGATTATGAGACTTACGCGCTGCTTACTGCACTACTGAGGCACATGCCACTGAACCACCGATGCTCGACAAGCTGCCCGTGCTTCCCGAGCAGTTTTCTGCAGGGAAAGTGGGATTGCCACCCAGCGACGTCGGATGAAACCGAAAAAAGTGCTACACACGCGGAGTCCTCCACTACACTGCCTTAAAACGACCACTCATCACTATCGTGTGAGTAACCTTGCGGCTGCGGCGACTAGTCTCGCCCAAAGACGCAGCGTGCGTGGAGGCGCTACCCGAATGCGTGTGGATGCACCCTCCTAGCTCGTAAAGCGCCTACAGCTACTATCACCGTGGGCCGCTGCTGGCGGGCGGGAAGCCGACACAGCGCGGCGTCGCGCGGAGCGGCTGTGCGGTGGTGGTGTAATGGTGAGCATAGTTGCCTTCCAAGCAGTTGATCCGGGTTCGATTCCCGGCCACCGCAAGTAACGCTAGTTTTTTCGTATATAGTATGTGAGCCGCGTGCTGTTAAATTAACGTTTTTGTCGTCGTTACTCCACGCAGACCATCCTGTAGTATGTCCCGACTTGTCCCGACTTTGCTCGGCTGACGCGAAAGCTGACGCTTGGAATTCGCCCTTATCAAAAGGACAGGCACTATAAACGGCTGTGAGAGGCGAGGTACCAAAACGACAGGCAAACTGCGAAATTTTCTGCTCCTTCTTCTTAAACAAAAAAAGAAAAAACGGACGCAGTCGGTAGGACTCGAACCTACGCTCCCAGAGGGAATCTGATTTCTAGTCAGACGCCTTAACCACTCGGCCACGACTGCTCGTAACTGAAGAGTCCCTCGAATCGTGAAAAATCAAACCCGTCTGCGCAGAATTTTGACAGGAAACGAACTCCGTGCACTGATTACGGCAGGGCTACCATCGCTACGAGACGAGCCATTACGGAAACGTTAAAAATCTTCGCCCGGACAGGGACTCGAACCCTGGACCCTTAGGTTAAAAGCCTAATGCTCTACCGACTGAGCTATCCGGGCTCACGCTTCTTGCGGATGGAGCGGCTGCAAGCAACGTGAATAACTGGAACGCGTGTGTAGGCGTACTACGGTAATATCTGGCTTCTGGCGCAACTGGCGACTTCACCGACTTCCCACTGACGCTGGTAGCAGCCCAACAGCTGACCAGCGCCTCCTCTCCCTTTACCCCGGTGCTGACAGTAATTGCATCATGTGCCTGTTTTCCCCGATTACATTCGGTTGAAGCTCCGCAAGGAGGGCGAAAAACGAACGTTGGAAGGCCAAAACATGGAGCGTTGGGTGCGTAAAAACTTCCGTTCCGGTACCGGGAATCGAACCCGGGCCTCCTGGGTGAAAGCCAGGTATCCTAGCCACTTTTTTTTTTTTTTTAAATCTCATTTTGTTCGTTTTCGTTCGTTGTATCTGCTCTGGGAGGACGTCGAAAGACACCCGTTCCAGTTCGTTGTTGATCCATTAACTCAGTTTTTTTTAATTACAGAGGGCAGCTAACCCTCTGACCGAGCGCGCTGAGCTACCGTGCCGGCGCCACTAGACCACACCGGATTTGCGCTATGACGTGAGGTTCACTCCGTTTCCTCTCGTATTTCGTGCTGAACCTGGACTCACTGCTGTTCTCTGTTTGCCAGCATATTTGCGCACAGCTCGAAATTGACTATTCGTTATTTTACTCATAACAGGTTAAGAGAAAGATCAAAGTTGTACGTTGTCATAATTGGAAATAAACATTTTGACGCTGAGCGTAGACTCCTTGTGGATAACGAATGACAATTAAGTTCGTTCCCTAGCAACAGCAACACCGTTAATTCAGCCGTGATGTACAGCAAATTAAATGCCCCGGGTGAGGATCGAACTCACGACCTTAAGATTATGAGACTTACGCGCTACCTACTGCGCTACCGAGGCACGTTGCGAGCAACGTTCCAGGAAACTTGGTAAGTCTCGCATATTAGAGATAGAGAGTTTGCGCGCTCTGAAGAATCTGTTGTGTTGCTACACGTGCTTTCCCGACTTGCTAGATTAAACTGCTGCCGCAGCTTTTTCAACGGAACGCAGCACTGCCTGAGGTTACAGTCCATCGCCCTTGCGGCGCCTGAACACAGCGGCCTGTTGGGCCAGGCCGACGTTACAGCTCAGAAATAGCACGCGACCGTCCAAGTACGGTCTCTTGCGTGCTGCGTGTTTGGTTCTTCTCACAGCGAATCCCGCTATACATTCCTGAGGCTGACGGAGCTCAAGCGAGGAATCGGTGCGGCAGCATTATAGCGATAACAGCAGAACGATACATCGGCCGGGAATCGAACCCGGGCCGCCCGCGTGCTAAGCGAGCATTCTACCACTTTTTTTTTCTTCTCATTTCGTTCGTTGCATTTGTTGGGGGCGGACGTCCGATGACGCCCGTTCAAGTTCATCGTTGACTCAGTCTTTTATTACAGAGGGCAGATAACTGTCAGACCGAACACGCTGAGTTATCGTGCCGGCAAACCTTAAGATTATGAGACTTACGCGCTGCTTACTGCACTACTGAGGCACATGCCACTGAACCACCGATGCTCGACAAGCTGCCCGTGCTTCCCGAGCAGTTTTCTGCAGGGAAAGTGGGATTGCCACCCAGCGACGTCGGATGAAACCGAAAAAAGTGCTACACACGCGGAGTCCTCCACTACACTGCCTTAAAACGACCACTCATCACTATCGTGTGAGTAACCTTGCGGCTGCGGCGACTAGTCTCGCCCAAAGACGCAGCGTGCGTGGAGGCGCTACCCGAATGCGTGTGGATGCACCCTCCTAGCTCGTAAAGCGCCTACAGCTACTATCACCGTGGGCCGCTGCTGGCGGGCGGGAAGCCGACACAGCGCGGCGTCGCGAGGAGCGGCTGTGCGGTGGTGGTGTAATGGTGAGCATAGTTGCCTTCCAAGCAGTTGATCCGGGTTCGATTCCCGGCCACCGCAAGTAACGCTAGTTTTTTCGTATATAGTATGTGAGCCGCGTGCTGTTAAATTAACGTTTTTGTCGTCGTTACTCCACGCAGACCATCCTGTAGTATGTCCCGACTTGTCCCGACTTTGCTCGGCTGACGCGAAAGCTGACGCTTGGAATTCGCCCTTATCAAAAGGACAGGCACTATAAACGGCTGTGAGAGGCGAGGTACCAAAACGACAGGCAAACTGCGAAATTTTCTGCTCCTTCTTCTTAAACAAAAAAAGAAAAAACGGACGCAGTCGGTAGGACTCGAACCTACGCTCCCAGAGGGAATCTGATTTCTAGTCAGACGCCTTAACCACTCGGCCACGACTGCTCGTAACTGAAGAGTCCCTCGAATCGTGAAAAATCAAACCCGTCTGCGCAGAATTTTGACAGGAAACGAACTCCGTGCACTGATTACGGCAGGGCTACCATCGCTACGAGACGAGCCATTACGGAAACGTTAAAAATCTTCGCCCGGACAGGGACTCGAACCCTGGACCCTTAGGTTAAAAGCCTAATGCTCTACCGACTGAGCTATCCGGGCTCACGCTTCTTGCGGATGGAGCGGCTGCAAGCAACGTGAATAACTGGAACGCGTGTGTAGGCGTACTACGGTAATATCTGGCTTCTGGCGCAACTGGCGACTTCACCGACTTCCCACTGACGCTGGTAGCAGCCCAACAGCTGACCAGCGCCTCCTCTCCCTTTACCCCGGTGCTGACAGTAATTGCATCATGTGCCTGTTTTCCCCGATTACATTCGGTTGAAGCTCCGCAAGGAGGGCGAAAAACGAACGTTGGAAGGCCAAAACATGGAGCGTTGGGTGCGTAAAAACTTCCGTTCCGGTACCGGGAATCGAACCCGGGCCTCCTGGGTGAAAGCCAGGTATCCTAGCCACTTTTTTTTTTTTTTTTAAATCTCATTTTGTTCGTTTTCGTTCGTTGTATCTGCTCTGGGAGGACGTCGAAAGACACCCGTTCCAGTTCGTTGTTGATCCATTAACTCAGTTTTTTTTAATTACAGAGGGCAGCTAACCCTCTGACCGAGCGCGCTGAGCTACCGTGCCGGCGCCACTAGACCACACCGGATTTGCGCTATGACGTGAGGTTCACTCCGTTTCCTCTCGTATTTCGTGCTGAACCTGGACTCACTGCTGTTCTCTGTTTGCCAGCATATTTGCGCACAGCTCGAAATTGACTATTCGTTATTTTACTCATAACAGGTTAAGAGAAAGATCAAAGTTGTACGTTGTCATAATTGGAAATAAACATTTTGACGCTGAGCGTAGACTCCTTGTGGATAACGAATGACAATTAAGTTCGTTCCCTAGCAACAGCAACACCGTTAATTCAGCCGTGATGTACAGCAAATTAAATGCCCCGGGTGAGGATCGAACTCACGACCTTAAGATTATGAGACTTACGCGCTACCTACTGCGCTACCGAGGCACGTTGCGAGCAACGTTCCAGGAAACTTGGTAAGTCTCGCATATTAGAGATAGAGAGTTTGCGCGCTCTGAAGAATCTGTTGTGTTGCTACACGTGCTTTCCCGACTTGCTAGATTAAACTGCTGCCGCAGCTTTTTCAACGGAACGCAGCACTGCCTGAGGTTACAGTCCATCGCCCTTGCGGCGCCTGAACACAGCGGCCTGTTGGGCCAGGCCGACGTTACAGCTCAGAAATAGCACGCGACCGTCCAAGTACGGTCTCTTGCGTGCTGCGTGTTTGGTTCTTCTCACAGCGAATCCTGCTATACATTCCTGAGGCTGACGGAGCTCAAGCGAGGAATCGGTGCGGCAGCATTATAGCGATAACAGCAGAACGATACATCGGCCGGGAATCGAACCCGGGCCGCCCGCGTGCTAAGCGAGCATTCTACCACTTTTTTTTTCTTCTCATTTCGTTCGTTGCATTTGTTGGGGGCGGACGTCCGATGACGCCCGTTCAAGTTCATCGTTGACTCAGTCTTTTATTACAGAGGGCAGATAACTGTCAGACCGAACACGCTGAGTTATCGTGCCGGCAAACCTTAAGATTATGAGACTTACGCGCTGCTTACTGCACTACTGAGGCACATGCCACTGAACCACCGATGCTCGACAAGCTGCCCGTGCTTCCCGAGCAGTTTTCTGCAGGGAAAGTGGGATTGCCACCCAGCGACGTCGGATGAAACCGAAAAAAGTGCTACACACGCGGAGTCCTCCACTACACTGCCTTAAAACGACCACTCATCACTATCGTGTGAGTAACCTTGCGGCTGCGGCGACTAGTCTCGCCCAAAGACGCAGCGTGCGTGGAGGCGCTACCCGAATGCGTGTGGATGCACCCTCCTAGCTCGTAAAGCGCCTACAGCTACTATCACCGTGGGCCGCTGCTGGCGGGCGGGAAGCCGACACAGCGCGGCGTCGCGAGGAGCGGCTGTGCGGTGGTGGTGTAATGGTGAGCATAGTTGCCTTCCAAGCAGTTGATCCGGGTTCGATTCCCGGCCACCGCAAGTAACGCTAGTTTTTTCGTATATAGTATGTGAGCCGCGTGCTGTTAAATTAACGTTTTTGTCGTCGTTACTCCACGCAGACCATCCTGTAGTATGTCCCGACTTGTCCCGACTTTGCTCGGCTGACGCGAAAGCTGACGCTTGGAATTCGCCCTTATCAAAAGGACAGGCACTATAAACGGCTGTGAGAGGCGAGGTACCAAAACGACAGGCAAACTGCGAAATTTTCTGCTCCTTCTTCTTAAACAAAAAAAGAAAAAACGGACGCAGTCGGTAGGACTCGAACCTACGCTCCCAGAGGGAATCTGATTTCTAGTCAGACGCCTTAACCACTCGGCCACGACTGCTCGTAACTGAAGAGTCCCTCGAATCGTGAAAAATCAAACCCGTCTGCGCAGAATTTTGACAGGAAACGAACTCCGTGCACTGATTACGGCAGGGCTACCATCGCTACGAGACGAGCCATTACGGAAACGTTAAAAATCTTCGCCCGGACAGGGACTCGAACCCTGGACCCTTAGGTTAAAAGCCTAATGCTCTACCGACTGAGCTATCCGGGCTCACGCTTCTTGCGGATGGAGCGGCTGCAAGCAACGTGAATAACTGGAACGCGTGTGTAGGCGTACTACGGTAATATCTGGCTTCTGGCGCAACTGGCGACTTCACCGACTTCCCACTGACGCTGGTAGCAGCCCAACAGCTGACCAGCGCCTCCTCTCCCTTTACCCCGGTGCTGACAGTAATTGCATCATGTGCCTGTTTTCCCCGATTACATTCGGTTGAAGCTCCGCAAGGAGGGCGAAAAACGAACGTTGGAAGGCCAAAACATGGAGCGTTGGGTGCGTAAAAACTTCCGTTCCGGTACCGGGAATCGAACCCGGGCCTCCTGGGTGAAAGCCAGGTATCCTAGCCACTTTTTTTTTTTTTTTTAAATCTCATTTTGTTCGTTTTCGTTCGTTGTATCTGCTCTGGGAGGACGTCGAAAGACACCCGTTCCAGTTCGTTGTTGATCCATTAACTCAGTTTTTTTTTAATTACAGAGGGCAGCTAACCCTCTGACCGAGCGCGCTGAGCTACCGTGCCGGCGCCACTAGACCACACCGGATTTGCGCTATGACGTGAGGTTCACTCCGTTTCCTCTCGTATTTCGTGCTGAACCTGGACTCACTGCTGTTCTCTGTTTGCCAGCATATTTGCGCACAGCTCGAAATTGACTATTCGTTATTTTACTCATAACAGGTTAAGAGAAAGATCAAAGTTGTACGTTGTCATAATTGGAAATAAACATTTTGACGCTGAGCGTAGACTCCTTGTGGATAACGAATGACAATTAAGTTCGTTCCCTAGCAACAGCAACACCGTGAATTCAGCCGTGATGTACAGCAAATTAAATGCCCCGGGTGAGGATCGAACTCACGACCTTAAGATTATGAGACTTACGCGCTACCTACTGCGCTACCGAGGCACGTTGCGAGCAACGTTCCAGGAAACTTGGTAAGTCTCGCATATTAGAGATAGAGAGTTTGCGCGCTCTGAAGAATCTGTTGTGTTGCTACACGTGCTTTCCCGACTTGCTAGATTAAACTGCTGCCGCAGCTTTTTCAACGGAACGCAGCACTGCCTGAGGTTACAGTCCATCGCCCTTGCGGCGCCTGAACACAGCGGCCTGTTGGGCCAGGCCGACGTTACAGCTCAGAAATAGCACGCGACCGTCCAAGTACGGTCTCTTGCGTGCTGCGTGTTTGGTTCTTCTCACAGCGAATCCTGCTATACATTCCTGAGGCTGACGGAGCTCAAGCGAGGAATCGGTGCGGCAGCATTATAGCGATAACAGCAGAACGATACATCGGCCGGGAATCGAACCCGGGCCGCCCGCGTGCTAAGCGAGCATTCTACCACTTTTTTTTTCTTCTCATTTCGTTCGTTGCATTTGTTGGGGGCGGACGTCCGATGACGCCCGTTCAAGTTCATCGTTGACTCAGTCTTTTATTACAGAGGGCAGATAACTGTCAGACCGAACACGCTGAGTTATCGTGCCGGCAAACCTTAAGATTATGAGACTTACGCGCTGCTTACTGCACTACTGAGGCACATGCCACTGAACCACCGATGCTCGACAAGCTGCCCGTGCTTCCCGAGCAGTTTTCTGCAGGGAAAGTGGGATTGCCACCCAGCGACGTCGGATGAAACCGAAAAAAGTGCTACACACGCGGAGTCCTCCACTACACTGCCTTAAAACGACCACTCATCACTATCGTGTGAGTAACCTTGCGGCTGCGGCGACTAGTCTCGCCCAAAGACGCAGCGTGCGTGGAGGCGCTACCCGAATGCGTGTGGATGCACCCTCCTAGCTCGTAAAGCGCCTACAGCTACTATCACCGTGGGCCGCTGCTGGCGGGCGGGAAGCCGACACAGCGCGGCGTCGCGAGGAGCGGCTGTGCGGTGGTGGTGTAATGGTGAGCATAGTTGCCTTCCAAGCAGTTGATCCGGGTTCGATTCCCGGCCACCGCAAGTAACGCTAGTTTTTTCGTATATAGTATGTGAGCCGCGTGCTGTTAAATTAACGTTTTTGTCGTCGTTACTCCACGCAGACCATCCTGTAGTATGTCCCGACTTGTCCCGACTTTGCTCGGCTGACGCGAAAGCTGACGCTTGGAATTCGCCCTTATCAAAAGGACAGGCACTATAAACGGCTGTGAGAGGCGAGGTACCAAAACGACAGGCAAACTGCGAAATTTTCTGCTCCTTCTTCTTAAACAAAAAAAGAAAAAACGGACGCAGTCGGTAGGACTCGAACCTACGCTCCCAGAGGGAATCTGATTTCTAGTCAGACGCCTTAACCACTCGGCCACGACTGCTCGTAACTGAAGAGTCCCTCGAATCGTGAAAAATCAAACCCGTCTGCGCAGAATTTTGACAGGAAACGAACTCCGTGCACTGATTACGGCAGGGCTACCATCGCTACGAGACGAGCCATTACGGAAACGTTAAAAATCTTCGCCCGGACAGGGACTCGAACCCTGGACCCTTAGGTTAAAAGCCTAATGCTCTACCGACTGAGCTATCCGGGCTCACGCTTCTTGCGGATGGAGCGGCTGCAAGCAACGTGAATAACTGGAACGCGTGTGTAGGCGTACTACGGTAATATCTGGCTTCTGGCGCAACTGGCGACTTCACCGACTTCCCACTGACGCTGGTAGCAGCCCAACAGCTGACCAGCGCCTCCTCTCCCTTTACCCCGGTGCTGACAGTAATTGCATCATGTGCCTGTTTTCCCCGATTACATTCGGTTGAAGCTCCGCAAGGAGGGCGAAAAACGAACGTTGGAAGGCCAAAACATGGAGCGTTGGGTGCGTAAAAACTTCCGTTCCGGTACCGGGAATCGAACCCGGGCCTCCTGGGTGAAAGCCAGGTATCCTAGCCACTTTTTTTTTTTTTTAAATCTCATTTTGTTCGTTTTCGTTCGTTGTATCTGCTCTGGGAGGACGTCGAAAGACACCCGTTCCAGTTCGTTGTTGATCCATTAACTCAGTTTTTTTTAATTACAGAGGGCAGCTAACCCTCTGACCGAGCGCGCTGAGCTACCGTGCCGGCGCCACTAGACCACACCGGATTTGCGCTATGACGTGAGGTTCACTCCGTTTCCTCTCGTATTTCGTGCTGAACCTGGACTCACTGCTGTTCTCTGTTTGCCAGCATATTTGCGCACAGCTCGAAATTGACTATTCGTTATTTTACTCATAACAGGTTAAGAGAAAGATCAAAGTTGTACGTTGTCATAATTGGAAATAAACATTTTGACGCTGAGCGTAGACTCCTTGTGGATAACGAATGACAATTAAGTTCGTTCCCTAGCAACAGCAACACCGTTAATTCAGCCGTGATGTACAGCAAATTAAATGCCCCGGGTGAGGATCGAACTCACGACCTTAAGATTATGAGACTTACGCGCTACCTACTGCGCTACCGAGGCACGTTGCGAGCAACGTTCCAGGAAACTTGGTAAGTCTCGCATATTAGAGATAGAGAGTTTGCGCGCTCTGAAGAATCTGTTGTGTTGCTACACGTGCTTTCCCGACTTGCTAGATTAAACTGCTGCCGCAGCTTTTTCAACGGAACGCAGCACTGCCTGAGGTTACAGTCCATCGCCCTTGCGGCGCCTGAACACAGCGGCCTGTTGGGCCAGGCCGACGTTACAGCTCAGAAATAGCACGCGACCGTCCAAGTACGGTCTCTTGCGTGCTGCGTGTTTGGTTCTTCTCACAGCGAATCCTGCTATACATTCCTGAGGCTGACGGAGCTCAAGCGAGGAATCGGTGCGGCAGCATTATAGCGATAACAGCAGAACGATACATCGGCCGGGAATCGAACCCGGGCCGCCCGCGTGCTAAGCGAGCATTCTACCACTTTTTTTTTCTTCTCATTTCGTTCGTTGCATTTGTTGGGGGCGGACGTCCGATGACGCCCGTTCAAGTTCATCGTTGACTCAGTCTTTTATTACAGAGGGCAGATAACTGTCAGACCGAACACGCTGAGTTATCGTGCCGGCAAACCTTAAGATTATGAGACTTACGCGCTGCTTACTGCACTACTGAGGCACATGCCACTGAACCACCGATGCTCGACAAGCTGCCCGTGCTTCCCGAGCAGTTTTCTGCAGGGAAAGTGGGATTGCCACCCAGCGACGTCGGATGAAACCGAAAAAAGTGCTACACACGCGGAGTCCTCCACTACACTGCCTTAAAACGACCACTCATCACTATCGTGTGAGTAACCTTGCGGCTGCGGCGACTAGTCTCGCCCAAAGACGCAGCGTGCGTGGAGGCGCTACCCGAATGCGTGTGGATGCACCCTCCTAGCTCGTAAAGCGCCTACAGCTACTATCACCGTGGGCCGCTGCTGGCGGGCGGGAAGCCGACACAGCGCGGCGTCGCGAGGAGCGGCTGTGCGGTGGTGGTGTAATGGTGAGCATAGTTGCCTTCCAAGCAGTTGATCCGGGTTCGATTCCCGGCCACCGCAAGTAACGCTAGTTTTTTCGTATATAGTATGTGAGCCGCGTGCTGTTAAATTAACGTTTTTGTCGTCGTTACTCCACGCAGACCATCCTGTAGTATGTCCCGACTTGTCCCGACTTTGCTCGGCTGACGCGAAAGCTGACGCTTGGAATTCGCCCTTATCAAAAGGACAGGCACTATAAACGGCTGTGAGAGGCGAGGTACCAAAACGACAGGCAAACTGCGAAATTTTCTGCTCCTTCTTCTTAAACAAAAAAAGAAAAAACGGACGCAGTCGGTAGGACTCGAACCTACGCTCCCAGAGGGAATCTGATTTCTAGTCAGACGCCTTAACCACTCGGCCACGACTGCTCGTAACTGAAGAGTCCCTCGAATCGTGAAAAATCAAACCCGTCTGCGCAGAATTTTGACAGGAAACGAACTCCGTGCACTGATTACGGCAGGGCTACCATCGCTACGAGACGAGCCATTACGGAAACGTTAAAAATCTTCGCCCGGACAGGGACTCGAACCCTGGACCCTTAGGTTAAAAGCCTAATGCTCTACCGACTGAGCTATCCGGGCTCACGCTTCTTGCGGATGGAGCGGCTGCAAGCAACGTGAATAACTGGAACGCGTGTGTAGGCGTACTACGGTAATATCTGGCTTCTGGCGCAACTGGCGACTTCACCGACTTCCCACTGACGCTGGTAGCAGCCCAACAGCTGACCAGCGCCTCCTCTCCCTTTACCCCGGTGCTGACAGTAATTGCATCATGTGCCTGTTTTCCCCGATTACATTCGGTTGAAGCTCCGCAAGGAGGGCGAAAAACGAACGTTGGAAGGCCAAAACATGGAGCGTTGGGTGCGTAAAAACTTCCGTTCCGGTACCGGGAATCGAACCCGGGCCTCCTGGGTGAAAGCCAGGTATCCTAGCCATTTTTTTTTTTTTTAAATCTCATTTTGTTCGTTTTCGTTCGTTGTATCTGCTCTGGGAGGACGTCGAAAGACACCCGTTCCAGTTCGTTGTTGATCCATTAACTCAGTTTTTTTTAATTACAGAGGGCAGCTAACCCTCTGACCGAGCGCGCTGAGCTACCGTGCCGGCGCCACTAGACCACACCGGATTTGCGCTATGACGTGAGGTTCACTCCGTTTCCTCTCGTATTTCGTGCTGAACCTGGACTCACTGCTGTTCTCTGTTTGCCAGCATATTTGCGCACAGCTCGAAATTGACTATTCGTTATTTTACTCATAACAGGTTAAGAGAAAGATCAAAGTTGTACGTTGTCATAATTGGAAATAAACATTTTGACGCTGAGCGTAGACTCCTTGTGGATAACGAATGACAATTAAGTTCGTTCCCTAGCAACAGCAACACCGTTAATTCAGCCGTGATGTACAGCAAATTAAATGCCCCGGGTGAGGATCGAACTCACGACCTTAAGATTATGAGACTTACGCGCTACCTACTGCG
Organism: Schistocerca nitens; assembly: GCF_023898315.1. Lineage (NCBI taxonomy): Eukaryota > Metazoa > Arthropoda > Insecta > Orthoptera > Acrididae > Schistocerca > Schistocerca nitens. The sequence continues at coordinate 1,466,585 of NW_026045911.1, forward strand.
CTACCGAGGCACGTTGCGAGCAACGTTCCAGGAAACTTGGTAAGTCTCGCATATTAGAGATAGAGAGTTTGCGCGCTCTGAAGAATCTGTTGTGTTGCTACACGTGCTTTCCCGACTTGCTAGATTAAACTGCTGCCGCAGCTTTTTCAACGGAACGCAGCACTGCCTGAGGTTACAGTCCATCGCCCTTGCGGCGCCTGAACACAGCGGCCTGTTGGGCCAGGCCGACGTTACAGCTCAGAAATAGCACGCGACCGTCCAAGTACGGTCTCTTGCGTGCTGCGTGTTTGGTTCTTCTCACAGCGAATCCTGCTATACATTCCTGAGGCTGACGGAGCTCAAGCGAGGAATCGGTGCGGCAGCATTATAGCGATAACAGCAGAACGATACATCGGCCGGGAATCGAACCCGGGCCGCCCGCGTGCTAAGCGAGCATTCTACCACTTTTTTTTTCTTCTCATTTCGTTCGTTGCATTTGTTGGGGGCGGACGTCCGATGACGCCCGTTCAAGTTCATCGTTGACTCAGTCTTTTATTACAGAGGGCAGATAACTGTCAGACCGAACACGCTGAGTTATCGTGCCGGCAAACCTTAAGATTATGAGACTTACGCGCTGCTTACTGCACTACTGAGGCACATGCCACTGAACCACCGATGCTCGACAAGCTGCCCGTGCTTCCCGAGCAGTTTTCTGCAGGGAAAGTGGGATTGCCACCCAGCGACGTCGGATGAAACCGAAAAAAGTGCTACACACGCGGAGTCCTCCACTACACTGCCTTAAAACGACCACTCATCACTATCGTGTGAGTAACCTTGCGGCTGCGGCGACTAGTCTCGCCCAAAGACGCAGCGTGCGTGGAGGCGCTACCCGAATGCGTGTGGATGCACCCTCCTAGCTCGTAAAGCGCCTACAGCTACTATCACCGTGGGCCGCTGCTGGCGGGCGGGAAGCCGACACAGCGCGGCGTCGCGAGGAGCGGCTGTGCGGTGGTGGTGTAATGGTGAGCATAGTTGCCTTCCAAGCAGTTGATCCGGGTTCGATTCCCGGCCACCGCAAGTAACGCTAGTTTTTTCGTATATAGTATGTGAGCCGCGTGCTGTTAAATTAACGTTTTTGTCGTCGTTACTCCACGCAGACCATCCTGTAGTATGTCCCGACTTGTCCCGACTTTGCTCGGCTGACGCGAAAGCTGACGCTTGGAATTCGCCCTTATCAAAAGGACAGGCACTATAAACGGCTGTGAGAGGCGAGGTACCAAAACGACAGGCAAACTGCGAAATTTTCTGCTCCTTCTTCTTAAACAAAAAAAGAAAAAACGGACGCAGTCGGTAGGACTCGAACCTACGCTCCCAGAGGGAATCTGATTTCTAGTCAGACGCCTTAACCACTCGGCCACGACTGCTCGTAACTGAAGAGTCCCTCGAATCGTGAAAAATCAAACCCGTCTGCGCAGAATTTTGACAGGAAACGAACTCCGTGCACTGATTACGGCAGGGCTACCATCGCTACGAGACGAGCCATTACGGAAACGTTAAAAATCTTCGCCCGGACAGGGACTCGAACCCTGGACCCTTAGGTTAAAAGCCTAATGCTCTACCGACTGAGCTATCCGGGCTCACGCTTCTTGCGGATGGAGCGGCTGCAAGCAACGTGAATAACTGGAACGCGTGTGTAGGCGTACTACGGTAATATCTGGCTTCTGGCGCAACTGGCGACTTCACCGACTTCCCACTGACGCTGGTAGCAGCCCAACAGCTGACCAGCGCCTCCTCTCCCTTTACCCCGGTGCTGACAGTAATTGCATCATGTGCCTGTTTTCCCCGATTACATTCGGTTGAAGCTCCGCAAGGAGGGCGAAAAACGAACGTTGGAAGGCCAAAACATGGAGCGTTGGGTGCGTAAAAACTTCCGTTCCGGTACCGGGAATCGAACCCGGGCCTCCTGGGTGAAAGCCAGGTATCCTAGCCACTTTTTTTTTTTTTTTTAAATCTCATTTTGTTCGTTTTCGTTCGTTGTATCTGCTCTGGGAGGACGTCGAAAGACACCCGTTCCAGTTCGTTGTTGATCCATTAACTCAGTTTTTTTTAATTACAGAGGGCAGCTAACCCTCTGACCGAGCGCGCTGAGCTACCGTGCCGGCGCCACTAGACCACACCGGATTTGCGCTATGACGTGAGGTTCACTCCGTTTCCTCTCGTATTTCGTGCTGAACCTGGACTCACTGCTGTTCTCTGTTTGCCAGCATATTTGCGCACAGCTCGAAATTGACTATTCGTTATTTTACTCATAACAGGTTAAGAGAAAGATCAAAGTTGTACGTTGTCATAATTGGAAATAAACATTTTGACGCTGAGCGTAGACTCCTTGTGGATAACGAATGACAATTAAGTTCGTTCCCTAGCAACAGCAACACCGTGAATTCAGCCGTGATGTACAGCAAATTAAATGCCCCGGGTGAGGATCGAACTCACGACCTTAAGATTATGAGACTTACGCGCTACCTACTGCGCTACCGAGGCACGTTGCGAGCAACGTTCCAGGAAACTTGGTAAGTCTCGCATATTAGAGATAGAGAGTTTGCGCGCTCTGAAGAATCTGTTGTGTTGCTACACGTGCTTTCCCGACTTGCTAGATTAAACTGCTGCCGCAGCTTTTTCAACGGAACGCAGCACTGCCTGAGGTTACAGTCCATCGCCCTTGCGGCGCCTGAACACAGCGGCCTGTTGGGCCAGGCCGACGTTACAGCTCAGAAATAGCACGCGACCGTCCAAGTACGGTCTCTTGCGTGCTGCGTGTTTGGTTCTTCTCACAGCGAATCCTGCTATACATTCCTGAGGCTGACGGAGCTCAAGCGAGGAATCGGTGCGGCAGCATTATAGCGATAACAGCAGAACGATACATCGGCCGGGAATCGAACCCGGGCCGCCCGCGTGCTAAGCGAGCATTCTACCACTTTTTTTTTCTTCTCATTTCGTTCGTTGCATTTGTTGGGGGCGGACGTCCGATGACGCCCGTTCAAGTTCATCGTTGACTCAGTCTTTTATTACAGAGGGCAGATAACTGTCAGACCGAACACGCTGAGTTATCGTGCCGGCAAACCTTAAGATTATGAGACTTACGCGCTGCTTACTGCACTACTGAGGCACATGCCACTGAACCACCGATGCTCGACAAGCTGCCCGTGCTTCCCGAGCAGTTTTCTGCAGGGAAAGTGGGATTGCCACCCAGCGACGTCGGATGAAACCGAAAAAAGTGCTACACACGCGGAGTCCTCCACTACACTGCCTTAAAACGACCACTCATCACTATCGTGTGAGTAACCTTGCGGCTGCGGCGACTAGTCTCGCCCAAAGACGCAGCGTGCGTGGAGGCGCTACCCGAATGCGTGTGGATGCACCCTCCTAGCTCGTAAAGCGCCTACAGCTACTATCACCGTGGGCCGCTGCTGGCGGGCGGGAAGCCGACACAGCGCGGCGTCGCGAGGAGCGGCTGTGCGGTGGTGGTGTAATGGTGAGCATAGTTGCCTTCCAAGCAGTTGATCCGGGTTCGATTCCCGGCCACCGCAAGTAACGCTAGTTTTTTCGTATATAGTATGTGAGCCGCGTGCTGTTAAATTAACGTTTTTGTCGTCGTTACTCCACGCAGACCATCCTGTAGTATGTCCCGACTTGTCCCGACTTTGCTCGGCTGACGCGAAAGCTGACGCTTGGAATTCGCCCTTATCAAAAGGACAGGCACTATAAACGGCTGTGAGAGGCGAGGTACCAAAACGACAGGCAAACTGCGAAATTTTCTGCTCCTTCTTCTTAAACAAAAAAAGAAAAAACGGACGCAGTCGGTAGGACTCGAACCTACGCTCCCAGAGGGAATCTGATTTCTAGTCAGACGCCTTAACCACTCGGCCACGACTGCTCGTAACTGAAGAGTCCCTCGAATCGTGAAAAATCAAACCCGTCTGCGCAGAATTTTGACAGGAAACGAACTCCGTGCACTGATTACGGCAGGGCTACCATCGCTACGAGACGAGCCATTACGGAAACGTTAAAAATCTTCGCCCGGACAGGGACTCGAACCCTGGACCCTTAGGTTAAAAGCCTAATGCTCTACCGACTGAGCTATCCGGGCTCACGCTTCTTGCGGATGGAGCGGCTGCAAGCAACGTGAATAACTGGAACGCGTGTGTAGGCGTACTACGGTAATATCTGGCTTCTGGCGCAACTGGCGACTTCACCGACTTCCCACTGACGCTGGTAGCAGCCCAACAGCTGACCAGCGCCTCCTCTCCCTTTACCCCGGTGCTGACAGTAATTGCATCATGTGCCTGTTTTCCCCGATTACATTCGGTTGAAGCTCCGCAAGGAGGGCGAAAAACGAACGTTGGAAGGCCAAAACATGGAGCGTTGGGTGCGTAAAAACTTCCGTTCCGGTACCGGGAATCGAACCCGGGCCTCCTGGGTGAAAGCCAGGTATCCTAGCCACTTTTTTTTTTTTTTTTAAATCTCATTTTGTTCGTTTTCGTTCGTTGTATCTGCTCTGGGAGGACGTCGAAAGACACCCGTTCCAGTTCGTTGTTGATCCATTAACTCAGTTTTTTTTAATTACAGAGGGCAGCTAACCCTCTGACCGAGCGCGCTGAGCTACCGTGCCGGCGCCACTAGACCACACCGGATTTGCGCTATGACGTGAGGTTCACTCCGTTTCCTCTCGTATTTCGTGCTGAACCTGGACTCACTGCTGTTCTCTGTTTGCCAGCATATTTGCGCACAGCTCGAAATTGACTATTCGTTATTTTACTCATAACAGGTTAAGAGAAAGATCAAAGTTGTACGTTGTCATAATTGGAAATAAACATTTTGACGCTGAGCGTAGACTCCTTGTGGATAACGAATGACAATTAAGTTCGTTCCCTAGCAACAGCAACACCGTTAATTCAGCCGTGATGTACAGCAAATTAAATGCCCCGGGTGAGGATCGAACTCACGACCTTAAGATTATGAGACTTACGCGCTACCTACTGCGCTACCGAGGCACGTTGCGAGCAACGTTCCAGGAAACTTGGTAAGTCTCGCATATTAGAGATAGAGAGTTTGCGCGCTCTGAAGAATCTGTTGTGTTGCTACACGTGCTTTCCCGACTTGCTAGATTAAACTGCTGCCGCAGCTTTTTCAACGGAACGCAGCACTGCCTGAGGTTACAGTCCATCGCCCTTGCGGCGCCTGAACACAGCGGCCTGTTGGGCCAGGCCGACGTTACAGCTCAGAAATAGCACGCGACCGTCCAAGTACGGTCTCTTGCGTGCTGCGTGTTTGGTTCTTCTCACAGCGAATCCTGCTATACATTCCTGAGGCTGACGGAGCTCAAGCGAGGAATCGGTGCGGCAGCATTATAGCGATAACAGCAGAACGATACATCGGCCGGGAATCGAACCCGGGCCGCCCGCGTGCTAAGCGAGCATTCTACCACTTTTTTTTTCTTCTCATTTCGTTCGTTGCATTTGTTGGGGGCGGACGTCCGATGACGCCCGTTCAAGTTCATCGTTGACTCAGTCTTTTATTACAGAGGGCAGATAACTGTCAGACCGAACACGCTGAGTTATCGTGCCGGCAAACCTTAAGATTATGAGACTTACGCGCTGCTTACTGCACTACTGAGGCACATGCCACTGAACCACCGATGCTCGACAAGCTGCCCGTGCTTCCCGAGCAGTTTTCTGCAGGGAAAGTGGGATTGCCACCCAGCGACGTCGGATGAAACCGAAAAAAGTGCTACACACGCGGAGTCCTCCACTACACTGCCTTAAAACGACCACTCATCACTATCGTGTGAGTAACCTTGCGGCTGCGGCGACTAGTCTCGCCCAAAGACGCAGCGTGCGTGGAGGCGCTACCCGAATGCGTGTGGATGCACCCTCCTAGCTCGTAAAGCGCCTACAGCTACTATCACCGTGGGCCGCTGCTGGCGGGCGGGAAGCCGACACAGCGCGGCGTCGCGAGGAGCGGCTGTGCGGTGGTGGTGTAATGGTGAGCATAGTTGCCTTCCAAGCAGTTGATCCGGGTTCGATTCCCGGCCACCGCAAGTAACGCTAGTTTTTTCGTATATAGTATGTGAGCCGCGTGCTGTTAAATTAACGTTTTTGTCGTCGTTACTCCACGCAGACCATCCTGTAGTATGTCCCGACTTGTCCCGACTTTGCTCGGCTGACGCGAAAGCTGACGCTTGGAATTCGCCCTTATCAAAAGGACAGGCACTATAAACGGCTGTGAGAGGCGAGGTACCAAAACGACAGGCAAACTGCGAAATTTTCTGCTCCTTCTTCTTAAACAAAAAAAGAAAAAACGGACGCAGTCGGTAGGACTCGAACCTACGCTCCCAGAGGGAATCTGATTTCTAGTCAGACGCCTTAACCACTCGGCCACGACTGCTCGTAACTGAAGAGTCCCTCGAATCGTGAAAAATCAAACCCGTCTGCGCAGAATTTTGACAGGAAACGAACTCCGTGCACTGATTACGGCAGGGCTACCATCGCTACGAGACGAGCCATTACGGAAACGTTAAAAATCTTCGCCCGGACAGGGACTCGAACCCTGGACCCTTAGGTTAAAAGCCTAATGCTCTACCGACTGAGCTATCCGGGCTCACGCTTCTTGCGGATGGAGCGGCTGCAAGCAACGTGAATAACTGGAACGCGTGTGTAGGCGTACTACGGTAATATCTGGCTTCTGGCGCAACTGGCGACTTCACCGACTTCCCACTGACGCTGGTAGCAGCCCAACAGCTGACCAGCGCCTCCTCTCCCTTTACCCCGGTGCTGACAGTAATTGCATCATGTGCCTGTTTTCCCCGATTACATTCGGTTGAAGCTCCGCAAGGAGGGCGAAAAACGAACGTTGGAAGGCCAAAACATGGAGCGTTGGGTGCGTAAAAACTTCCGTTCCGGTACCGGGAATCGAACCCGGGCCTCCTGGGTGAAAGCCAGGTATCCTAGCCACTTTTTTTTTTTTTTTAAATCTCATTTTGTTCGTTTTCGTTCGTTGTATCTGCTCTGGGAGGACGTCGAAAGACACCCGTTCCAGTTCGTTGTTGATCCATTAACTCAGTTTTTTTTTAATTACAGAGGGCAGCTAACCCTCTGACCGAGCGCGCTGAGCTACCGTGCCGGCGCCACTAGACCACACCGGATTTGCGCTATGACGTGAGGTTCACTCCGTTTCCTCTCGTATTTCGTGCTGAACCTGGACTCACTGCTGTTCTCTGTTTGCCAGCATATTTGCGCACAGCTCGAAATTGACTATTCGTTATTTTACTCATAACAGGTTAAGAGAAAGATCAAAGTTGTACGTTGTCATAATTGGAAATAAACATTTTGATGCTGAGCGTAGACTCCTTGTGGATAACGAATGACAATTAAGTTCGTTCCCTAGCAACAGCAACACCGTTAATTCAGCCGTGATGTACAGCAAATTAAATGCCCCGGGTGAGGATCGAACTCACGACCTTAAGATTATGAGACTTACGCGCTACCTACTGCGCTACCGAGGCACGTTGCGAGCAACGTTCCAGGAAACTTGGTAAGTCTCGCATATTAGAGATAGAGAGTTTGCGCGCTCTGAAGAATCTGTTGTGTTGCTACACGTGCTTTCCCGACTTGCTAGATTAAACTGCTGCCGCAGCTTTTTCAACGGAACGCAGCACTGCCTGAGGTTACAGTCCATCGCCCTTGCGGCGCCTGAACACAGCGGCCTGTTGGGCCAGGCCGACGTTACAGCTCAGAAATAGCACGCGACCGTCCAAGTACGGTCTCTTGCGTGCTGCGTGTTTGGTTCTTCTCACAGCGAATCCTGCTATACATTCCTGAGGCTGACGGAGCTCAAGCGAGGAATCGGTGCGGCAGCATTATAGCGATAACAGCAGAACGATACATCGGCCGGGAATCGAACCCGGGCCGCCCGCGTGCTAAGCGAGCATTCTACCACTTTTTTTTTCTTCTCATTTCGTTCGTTGCATTTGTTGGGGGCGGACGTCCGATGACGCCCGTTCAAGTTCATCGTTGACTCAGTCTTTTATTACAGAGGGCAGATAACTGTCAGACCGAACACGCTGAGTTATCGTGCCGGCAAACCTTAAGATTATGAGACTTACGCGCTGCTTACTGCACTACTGAGGCACATGCCACTGAACCACCGATGCTCGACAAGCTGCCCGTGCTTCCCGAGCAGTTTTCTGCAGGGAAAGTGGGATTGCCACCCAGCGACGTCGGATGAAACCGAAAAAAGTGCTACACACGCGGAGTCCTCCACTACACTGCCTTAAAACGACCACTCATCACTATCGTGTGAGTAACCTTGCGGCTGCGGCGACTAGTCTCGCCCAAAGACGCAGCGTGCGTGGAGGCGCTACCCGAATGCGTGTGGATGCACCCTCCTAGCTCGTAAAGCGCCTACAGCTACTATCACCGTGGGCCGCTGCTGGCGGGCGGGAAGCCGACACAGCGCGGCGTCGCGAGGAGCGGCTGTGCGGTGGTGGTGTAATGGTGAGCATAGTTGCCTTCCAAGCAGTTGATCCGGGTTCGATTCCCGGCCACCGCAAGTAACGCTAGTTTTTTCGTATATAGTATGTGAGCCGCGTGCTGTTAAATTAACGTTTTTGTCGTCGTTACTCCACGCAGACCATCCTGTAGTATGTCCCGACTTGTCCCGACTTTGCTCGGCTGACGCGAAAGCTGACGCTTGGAATTCGCCCTTATCAAAAGGACAGGCACTATAAACGGCTGTGAGAGGCGAGGTACCAAAACGACAGGCAAACTGCGAAATTTTCTGCTCCTTCTTCTTAAACAAAAAAAGAAAAAACGGACGCAGTCGGTAGGACTCGAACCTACGCTCCCAGAGGGAATCTGATTTCTAGTCAGACGCCTTAACCACTCGGCCACGACTGCTCGTAACTGAAGAGTCCCTCGAATCGTGAAAAATCAAACCCGTCTGCGCAGAATTTTGACAGGAAACGAACTCCGTGCACTGATTACGGCAGGGCTACCATCGCTACGAGACGAGCCATTACGGAAACGTTAAAAATCTTCGCCCGGACAGGGACTCGAACCCTGGACCCTTAGGTTAAAAGCCTAATGCTCTACCGACTGAGCTATCCGGGCTCACGCTTCTTGCGGATGGAGCGGCTGCAAGCAACGTGAATAACTGGAACGCGTGTGTAGGCGTACTACGGTAATATCTGGCTTCTGGCGCAACTGGCGACTTCACCGACTTCCCACTGACGCTGGTAGCAGCCCAACAGCTGACCAGCGCCTCCTCTCCCTTTACCCCGGTGCTGACAGTAATTGCATCATGTGCCTGTTTTCCCCGATTACATTCGGTTGAAGCTCCGCAAGGAGGGCGAAAAACGAACGTTGGAAGGCCAAAACATGGAGCGTTGGGTGCGTAAAAACTTCCGTTCCGGTACCGGGAATCGAACCCGGGCCTCCTGGGTGAAAGCCAGGTATCCTAGCCACTTTTTTTTTTTTTTTAAATCTCATTTTGTTCGTTTTCGTTCGTTGTATCTGCTCTGGGAGGACGTCGAAAGACACCCGTTCCAGTTCGTTGTTGATCCATTAACTCAGTTTTTTTTAATTACAGAGGGCAGCTAACCCTCTGACCGAGCGCGCTGAGCTACCGTGCCGGCGCCACTAGACCACACCGGATTTGCGCTATGACGTGAGGTTCACTCCGTTTCCTCTCGTATTTCGTGCTGAACCTGGACTCACTGCTGTTCTCTGTTTGCCAGCATATTTGCGCACAGCTCGAAATTGACTATTCGTTATTTTACTCATAACAGGTTAAGAGAAAGATCAAAGTTGTACGTTGTCATAATTGGAAATAAACATTTTGACGCTGAGCGTAGACTCCTTGTGGATAACGAATGACAATTAAGTTCGTTCCCTAGCAACAGCAACACCGTTAATTCAGCCGTGATGTACAGCAAATTAAATGCCCCGGGTGAGGATCGAACTCACGACCTTAAGATTATGAGACTTACGCGCTACCTACTGCGCTACCGAGGCACGTTGCGAGCAACGTTCCAGGAAACTTGGTAAGTCTCGCATATTAGAGATAGAGAGTTTGCGCGCTCTGAAGAATCTGTTGTGTTGCTACACGTGCTTTCCCGACTTGCTAGATTAAACTGCTGCCGCAGCTTTTTCAACGGAACGCAGCACTGCCTGAGGTTACAGTCCATCGCCCTTGCGGCGCCTGAACACAGCGGCCTGTTGGGCCAGGCCGACGTTACAGCTCAGAAATAGCACGCGACCGTCCAAGTACGGTCTCTTGCGTGCTGCGTGTTTGGTTCTTCTCACAGCGAATCCCGCTATACATTCCTGAGGCTGACGGAGCTCAAGCGAGGAATCGGTGCGGCAGCATTATAGCGATAACAGCAGAACGATACATCGGCCGGGAATCGAACCCGGGCCGCCCGCGTGCTAAGCGAGCATTCTACCACTTTTTTTTTCTTCTCATTTCGTTCGTTGCATTTGTTGGGGGCGGACGTCCGATGACGCCCGTTCAAGTTCATCGTTGACTCAGTCTTTTATTACAGAGGGCAGATAACTGTCAGACCGAACACGCTGAGTTATCGTGCCGGCAAACCTTAAGATTATGAGACTTACGCGCTGCTTACTGCACTACTGAGGCACATGCCACTGAACCACCGATGCTCGACAAGCTGCCCGTGCTTCCCGAGCAGTTTTCTGCAGGGAAAGTGGGATTGCCACCCAGCGACGTCGGATGAAACCGAAAAAAGTGCTACACACGCGGAGTCCTCCACTACACTGCCTTAAAACGACCACTCATCACTATCGTGTGAGTAACCTTGCGGCTGCGGCGACTAGTCTCGCCCAAAGACGCAGCGTGCGTGGAGGCGCTACCCGAATGCGTGTGGATGCACCCTCCTAGCTCGTAAAGCGCCTACAGCTACTATCACCGTGGGCCGCTGCTGGCGGGCGGGAAGCCGACACAGCGCGGCGTCGCGAGGAGCGGCTGTGCGGTGGTGGTGTAATGGTGAGCATAGTTGCCTTCCAAGCAGTTGATCCGGGTTCGATTCCCGGCCACCGCAAGTAACGCTAGTTTTTTCGTATATAGTATGTGAGCCGCGTGCTGTTAAATTAACGTTTTTGTCGTCGTTACTCCACGCAGACCATCCTGTAGTATGTCCCGACTTGTCCCGACTTTGCTCGGCTGACGCGAAAGCTGACGCTTGGAATTCGCCCTTATCAAAAGGACAGGCACTATAAACGGCTGTGAGAGGCGAGGTACCAAAACGACAGGCAAACTGCGAAATTTTCTGCTCCTTCTTCTTAAACAAAAAAAGAAAAAACGGACGCAGTCGGTAGGACTCGAACCTACGCTCCCAGAGGGAATCTGATTTCTAGTCAGACGCCTTAACCACTCGGCCACGACTGCTCGTAACTGAAGAGTCCCTCGAATCGTGAAAAATCAAACCCGTCTGCGCAGAATTTTGACAGGAAACGAACTCCGTGCACTGATTACGGCAGGGCTACCATCGCTACGAGACGAGCCATTACGGAAACGTTAAAAATCTTCGCCCGGACAGGGACTCGAACCCTGGACCCTTAGGTTAAAAGCCTAATGCTCTACCGACTGAGCTATCCGGGCTCACGCTTCTTGCGGATGGAGCGGCTGCAAGCAACGTGAATAACTGGAACGCGTGTGTAGGCGTACTACGGTAATATCTGGCTTCTGGCGCAACTGGCGACTTCACCGACTTCCCACTGACGCTGGTAGCAGCCCAACAGCTGACCAGCGCCTCCTCTCCCTTTACCCCGGTGCTGACAGTAATTGCATCATGTGCCTGTTTTCCCCGATTACATTCGGTTGAAGCTCCGCAAGGAGGGCGAAAAACGAACGTTGGAAGGCCAAAACATGGAGCGTTGGGTGCGTAAAAACTTCCGTTCCGGTACCGGGAATCGAACCCGGGCCTCCTGGGTGAAAGCCAGGTATCCTAGCCACTTTTTTTTTTTTTTTTAAATCTCATTTTGTTCGTTTTCGTTCGTTGTATCTGCTCTGGGAGGACGTCGAAAGACACCCGTTCCAGTTCGTTGTTGATCCATTAACTCAGTTTTTTTTTAATTACAGAGGGCAGCTAACCCTCTGACCGAGCGCGCTGAGCTACCGTGCCGGCGCCACTAGACCACACCGGATTTGCGCTATGACGTGAGGTTCACTCCGTTTCCTCTCGTATTTCGTGCTGAACCTGGACTCACTGCTGTTCTCTGTTTGCCAGCATATTTGCGCACAGCTCGAAATTGACTATTCGTTATTTTACTCATAACAGGTTAAGAGAAAGATCAAAGTTGTACGTTGTCATAATTGGAAATAAACATTTTGACGCTGAGCGTAGACTCCTTGTGGATAACGAATGACAATTAAGTTCGTTCCCTAGCAACAGCAACACCGTTAATTCAGCCGTGATGTACAGCAAATTAAATGCCCCGGGTGAGGATCGAACTCACGACCTTAAGATTATGGAGACTTACGCGCTACCTACTGCGCTACCGAGGCACGTTGCGAGCAACGTTCCAGGAAACTTGGTAAGTCTCGCATATTAGAGATAGAGAGTTTGCGCGCTCTGAAGAATCTGTTGTGTTGCTACACGTGCTTTCCCGACTTGCTAGATTAAACTGCTGCCGCAGCTTTTTCAACGGAACGCAGCACTGCCTGAGGTTACAGTCCATCGCCCTTGCGGCGCCTGAACACAGCGGCCTGTTGGGCCAGGCCGACGTTACAGCTCAGAAATAGCACGCGACCGTCCAAGTACGGTCTCTTGCGTGCTGCGTGTTTGGTTCTTCTCACAGCGAATCCTGCTATACATTCCTGAGGCTGACGGAGCTCAAGCGAGGAATCGGTGCGGCAGCATTATAGCGATAACAGCAGAACGATACATCGGCCGGGAATCGAACCCGGGCCGCCCGCGTGCTAAGCGAGCATTCTACCACTTTTTTTTTCTTCTCATTTCGTTCGTTGCATTTGTTGGGGGCGGACGTCCGATGACGCCCGTTCAAGTTCATCGTTGACTCAGTCTTTTATTACAGAGGGCAGATAACTGTCAGACCGAACACGCTGAGTTATCGTGCCGGCAAACCTTAAGATTATGAGACTTACGCGCTGCTTACTGCACTACTGAGGCACATGCCACTGAACCACCGATGCTCGACAAGCTGCCCGTGCTTCCCGAGCAGTTTTCTGCAGGGAAAGTGGGATTGCCACCCAGCGACGTCGGATGAAACCGAAAAAAGTGCTACACACGCGGAGTCCTCCACTACACTGCCTTAAAACGACCACTCATCACTATCGTGTGAGTAACCTTGCGGCTGCGGCGACTAGTCTCGCCCAAAGACGCAGCGTGCGTGGAGGCGCTACCCGAATGCGTGTGGATGCACCCTCCTAGCTCGTAAAGCGCCTACAGCTACTATCACCGTGGGCCGCTGCTGGCGGGCGGGAAGCCGACACAGCGCGGCGTCGCGAGGAGCGGCTGTGCGGTGGTGGTGTAATGGTGAGCATAGTTGCCTTCCAAGCAGTTGATCCGGGTTCGATTCCCGGCCACCGCAAGTAACGCTAGTTTTTTCGTATATAGTATGTGAGCCGCGTGCTGTTAAATTAACGTTTTTGTCGTCGTTACTCCACGCAGACCATCCTGTAGTATGTCCCGACTTGTCCCGACTTTGCTCGGCTGACGCGAAAGCTGACGCTTGGAATTCGCCCTTATCAAAAGGACAGGCACTATAAACGGCTGTGAGAGGCGAGGTACCAAAACGACAGGCAAACTGCGAAATTTTCTGCTCCTTCTTCTTAAACAAAAAAAGAAAAAACGGACGCAGTCGGTAGGACTCGAACCTACGCTCCCAGAGGGAATCTGATTTCTAGTCAGACGCCTTAACCACTCGGCCACGACTGCTCGTAACTGAAGAGTCCCTCGAATCGTGAAAAATCAAACCCGTCTGCGCAGAATTTTGACAGGAAACGAACTCCGTGCACTGATTACGGCAGGGCTACCATCGCTACGAGACGAGCCATTACGGAAACGTTAAAAATCTTCGCCCGGACAGGGACTCGAACCCTGGACCCTTAGGTTAAAAGCCTAATGCTCTACCGACTGAGCTATCCGGGCTCACGCTTCTTGCGGATGGAGCGGCTGCAAGCAACGTGAATAACTGGAACGCGTGTGTAGGCGTACTACGGTAATATCTGGCTTCTGGCGCAACTGGCGACTTCACCGACTTCCCACTGACGCTGGTAGCAGCCCAACAGCTGACCAGCGCCTCCTCTCCCTTTACCCCGGTGCTGACAGTAATTGCATCATGTGCCTGTTTTCCCCGATTACATTCGGTTGAAGCTCCGCAAGGAGGGCGAAAAACGAACGTTGGAAGGCCAAAACATGGAGCGTTGGGTGCGTAAAAACTTCCGTTCCGGTACCGGGAATCGAACCCGGGCCTCCTGGGTGAAAGCCAGGTATCCTAGCCACTTTTTTTTTTTTTTTTAAATCTCATTTTGTTCGTTTTCGTTCGTTGTATCTGCTCTGGGAGGACGTCGAAAGACACCCGTTCCAGTTCGTTGTTGATCCATTAACTCAGTTTTTTTTTAATTACAGAGGGCAGCTAACCCTCTGACCGAGCGCGCTGAGCTACCGTGCCGGCGCCACTAGACCACACCGGATTTGCGCTATGACGTGAGGTTCACTCCGTTTCCTCTCGTATTTCGTGCTGAACCTGGACTCACTGCTGTTCTCTGTTTGCCAGCATATTTGCGCACAGCTCGAAATTGACTATTCGTTATTTTACTCATAACAGGTTAAGAGAAAGATCAAAGTTGTACGTTGTCATAATTGGAAATAAACATTTTGACGCTGAGCGTAGACTCCTTGTGGATAACGAATGACAATTAAGTTCGTTCCCTAGCAACAGCAACACCGTTAATTCAGCCGTGATGTACAGCAAATTAAATGCCCCGGGTGAGGATCGAACTCACGACCTTAAGATTATGAGACTTACGCGCTACCTACTGCGCTACCGAGGCACGTTGCGAGCAACGTTCCAGGAAACTTGGTAAGTCTCGCATATTAGAGATAGAGAGTTTGCGCGCTCTGAAGAATCTGTTGTGTTGCTACACGTGCTTTCCCGACTTGCTAGATTAAACTGCTGCCGCAGCTTTTTCAACGGAACGCAGCACTGCCTGAGGTTACAGTCCATCGCCCTTGCGGCGCCTGAACACAGCGGCCTGTTGGGCCAGGCCGACGTTACAGCTCAGAAATAGCACGCGACCGTCCAAGTACGGTCTCTTGCGTGCTGCGTGTTTGGTTCTTCTCACAGCGAATCCTGCTATACATTCCTGAGGCTGACGGAGCTCAAGCGAGGAATCGGTGCGGCAGCATTATAGCGATAACAGCAGAACGATACATCGGCCGGGAATCGAACCCGGGCCGCCCGCGTGCTAAGCGAGCATTCTACCACTTTTTTTTTCTTCTCATTTCGTTCGTTGCATTTGTTGGGGGCGGACGTCCGATGACGCCCGTTCAAGTTCATCGTTGACTCAGTCTTTTATTACAGAGGGCAGATAACTGTCAGACCGAACACGCTGAGTTATCGTGCCGGCAAACCTTAAGATTATGAGACTTACGCGCTGCTTACTGCACTACTGAGGCACATGCCACTGAACCACCGATGCTCGACAAGCTGCCCGTGCTTCCCGAGCAGTTTTCTGCAGGGAAAGTGGGATTGCCACCCAGCGACGTCGGATGAAACCGAAAAAAGTGCTACACACGCGGAGTCCTCCACTACACTGCCTTAAAACGACCACTCATCACTATCGTGTGAGTAACCTTGCGGCTGCGGCGACTAGTCTCGCCCAAAGACGCAGCGTGCGTGGAGGCGCTACCCGAATGCGTGTGGATGCACCCTCCTAGCTCGTAAAGCGCCTACAGCTACTATCACCGTGGGCCGCTGCTGGCGGGCGGGAAGCCGACACAGCGCGGCGTCGCGAGGAGCGGCTGTGCGGTGGTGGTGTAATGGTGAGCATAGTTGCCTTCCAAGCAGTTGATCCGGGTTCGATTCCCGGCCACCGCAAGTAACGCTAGTTTTTTCGTATATAGTATGTGAGCCGCGTGCTGTTAAATTAACGTTTTTGTCGTCGTTACTCCACGCAGACCATCCTGTAGTATGTCCCGACTTGTCCCGACTTTGCTCGGCTGACGCGAAAGCTGACGCTTGGAATTCGCCCTTATCAAAAGGACAGGCACTATAAACGGCTGTGAGAGGCGAGGTACCAAAACGACAGGCAAACTGCGAAATTTTCTGCTCCTTCTTCTTAAACAAAAAAAGAAAAAACGGACGCAGTCGGTAGGACTCGAACCTACGCTCCCAGAGGGAATCTGATTTCTAGTCAGACGCCTTAACCACTCGGCCACGACTGCTCGTAACTGAAGAGTCCCTCGAATCGTGAAAAATCAAACCCGTCTGCGCAGAATTTTGACAGGAAACGAACTCCGTGCACTGATTACGGCAGGGCTACCATCGCTACGAGACGAGCCATTACGGAAACGTTAAAAATCTTCGCCCGGACAGGGACTCGAACCCTGGACCCTTAGGTTAAAAGCCTAATGCTCTACCGACTGAGCTATCCGGGCTCACGCTTCTTGCGGATGGAGCGGCTGCAAGCAACGTGAATAACTGGAACGCGTGTGTAGGCGTACTACGGTAATATCTGGCTTCTGGCGCAACTGGCGACTTCACCGACTTCCCACTGACGCTGGTAGCAGCCCAACAGCTGACCAGCGCCTCCTCTCCCTTTACCCCGGTGCTGACAGTAATTGCATCATGTGCCTGTTTTCCCCGATTACATTCGGTTGAAGCTCCGCAAGGAGGGCGAAAAACGAACGTTGGAAGGCCAAAACATGGAGCGTTGGGTGCGTAAAAACTTCCGTTCCGGTACCGGGAATCGAACCCGGGCCTCCTGGGTGAAAGCCAGGTATCCTAGCCACTTTTTTTTTTTTTTTTAAATCTCATTTTGTTCGTTTTCGTTCGTTGTATCTGCTCTGGGAGGACGTCGAAAGACACCCGTTCCAGTTCGTTGTTGATCCATTAACTCAGTTTTTTTTTAATTACAGAGGGCAGCTAACCCTCTGACCGAGCGCGCTGAGCTACCGTGCCGGCGCCACTAGACCACACCGGATTTGCGCTATGACGTGAGGTTCACTCCGTTTCCTCTCGTATTTCGTGCTGAACCTGGACTCACTGCTGTTCTCTGTTTGCCAGCATATTTGCGCACAGCTCGAAATTGACTATTCGTTATTTTACTCATAACAGGTTAAGAGAAAGATCAAAGTTGTACGTTGTCATAATTGGAAATAAACATTTTGACGCTGAGCGTAGACTCCTTGTGGATAACGAATGACAATTAAGTTCGTTCCCTAGCAACAGCAACACCGTTAATTCAGCCGTGATGTACAGCAAATTAAATGCCCCGGGTGAGGATCGAACTCACGACCTTAAGATTATGAGACTTACGCGCTACCTACTGCGCTACCGAGGCACGTTGCGAGCAACGTTCCAGGAAACTTGGTAAGTCTCGCATATTAGAGATAGAGAGTTTGCGCGCTCTGAAGAATCTGTTGTGTTGCTACACGTGCTTTCCCGACTTGCTAGATTAAACTGCTGCCGCAGCTTTTTCAACGGAACGCAGCACTGCCTGAGGTTACAGTCCATCGCCCTTGCGGCGCCTGAACACAGCGGCCTGTTGGGCCAGGCCGACGTTACAGCTCAGAAATAGCACGCGACCGTCCAAGTACGGTCTCTTGCGTGCTGCGTGTTTGGTTCTTCTCACAGCGAATCCTGCTATACATTCCTGAGGCTGACGGAGCTCAAGCGAGGAATCGGTGCGGCAGCATTATAGCGATAACAGCAGAACGATACATCGGCCGGGAATCGAACCCGGGCCGCCCGCGTGCTAAGCGAGCATTCTACCACTTTTTTTTTCTTCTCATTTCGTTCGTTGCATTTGTTGGGGGCGGACGTCCGATGACGCCCGTTCAAGTTCATCGTTGACTCAGTCTTTTATTACAGAGGGCAGATAACTGTCAGACCGAACACGCTGAGTTATCGTGCCGGCAAACCTTAAGATTATGAGACTTACGCGCTGCTTACTGCACTACTGAGGCACATGCCACTGAACCACCGATGCTCGACAAGCTGCCCGTGCTTCCCGAGCAGTTTTCTGCAGGGAAAGTGGGATTGCCACCCAGCGACGTCGGATGAAACCGAAAAAAGTGCTACACACGCGGAGTCCTCCACTACACTGCCTTAAAACGACCACTCATCACTATCGTGTGAGTAACCTTGCGGCTGCGGCGACTAGTCTCGCCCAAAGACGCAGCGTGCGTGGAGGCGCTACCCGAATGCGTGTGGATGCACCCTCCTAGCTCGTAAAGCGCCTACAGCTACTATCACCGTGGGCCGCTGCTGGCGGGCGGGAAGCCGACACAGCGCGGCGTCGCGAGGAGCGGCTGTGCGGTGGTGGTGTAATGGTGAGCATAGTTGCCTTCCAAGCAGTTGATCCGGGTTCGATTCCCGGCCACCGCAAGTAACGCTAGTTTTTTCGTATATAGTATGTGAGCCGCGTGCTGTTAAATTAACGTTTTTGTCGTCGTTACTCCACGCAGACCATCCTGTAGTATGTCCCGACTTGTCCCGACTTTGCTCGGCTGACGCGAAAGCTGACGCTTGGAATTCGCCCTTATCAAAAGGACAGGCACTATAAACGGCTGTGAGAGGCGAGGTACCAAAACGACAGGCAAACTGCGAAATTTTCTGCTCCTTCTTCTTAAACAAAAAAAGAAAAAACGGACGCAGTCGGTAGGACTCGAACCTACGCTCCCAGAGGGAATCTGATTTCTAGTCAGACGCCTTAACCACTCGGCCACGACTGCTCGTAACTGAAGAGTCCCTCGAATCGTGAAAAATCAAACCCGTCTGCGCAGAATTTTGACAGGAAACGAACTCCGTGCACTGATTACGGCAGGGCTACCATCGCTACGAGACGAGCCATTACGGAAACGTTAAAAATCTTCGCCCGGACAGGGACTCGAACCCTGGACCCTTAGGTTAAAAGCCTAATGCTCTACCGACTGAGCTATCCGGGCTCACGCTTCTTGCGGATGGAGCGGCTGCAAGCAACGTGAATAACTGGAACGCGTGTGTAGGCGTACTACGGTAATATCTGGCTTCTGGCGCAACTGGCGACTTCACCGACTTCCCACTGACGCTGGTAGCAGCCCAACAGCTGACCAGCGCCTCCTCTCCCTTTACCCCGGTGCTGACAGTAATTGCATCATGTGCCTGTTTTCCCCGATTACATTCGGTTGAAGCTCCGCAAGGAGGGCGAAAAACGAACGTTGGAAGGCCAAAACATGGAGCGTTGGGTGCGTAAAAACTTCCGTTCCGGTACCGGGAATCGAACCCGGGCCTCCTGGGTGAAAGCCAGGTATCCTAGCCACTTTTTTTTTTTTTTTAAATCTCATTTTGTTCGTTTTCGTTCGTTGTATCTGCTCTGGGAGGACGTCGAAAGACACCCGTTCCAGTTCGTTGTTGATCCATTAACTCAGTTTTTTTTTAATTACAGAGGGCAGCTAACCCTCTGACCGAGCGCGCTGAGCTACCGTGCCGGCGCCACTAGACCACACCGGATTTGCGCTATGACGTGAGGTTCACTCCGTTTCCTCTCGTATTTCGTGCTGAACCTGGACTCACTGCTGTTCTCTGTTTGCCAGCATATTTGCGCACAGCTCGAAATTGACTATTCGTTATTTTACTCATAACAGGTTAAGAGAAAGATCAAAGTTGTACGTTGTCATAATTGGAAATAAAAATTTTGACGCTGAGCGTAGACTCCTTGTGGATAACGAATGACAATTAAGTTCGTTCCCTAGCAACAGCAACACCGTTAATTCAGCCGTGATGTACAGCAAATTAAATGCCCCGGGTGAGGATCGAACTCACGACCTTAAGATTATGAGACTTACGCGCTACCTACTGCGCTACCGAGGCACGTTGCGAGCAACGTTCCAGGAAACTTGGTAAGTCTCGCATATTAGAGATAGAGAGTTTGCGCGCTCTGAAGAATCTGTTGTGTTGCTACACGTGCTTTCCCGACTTGCTAGATTAAACTGCTGCCGCAGCTTTTTCAACGGAACGCAGCACTGCCTGAGGTTACAGTCCATCGCCCTTGCGGCGCCTGAACACAGCGGCCTGTTGGGCCAGGCCGACGTTACAGCTCAGAAATAGCACGCGACCGTCCAAGTACGGTCTCTTGCGTGCTGCGTGTTTGGTTCTTCTCACAGCGAATCCTGCTATACATTCCTGAGGCTGACGGAGCTCAAGCGAGGAATCGGTGCGGCAGCATTATAGCGATAACAGCAGAACGATACATCGGCCGGGAATCGAACCCGGGCCGCCCGCGTGCTAAGCGAGCATTCTACCACTTTTTTTTTCTTCTCATTTCGTTCGTTGCATTTGTTGGGGGCGGACGTCCGATGACGCCCGTTCAAGTTCATCGTTGACTCAGTCTTTTATTACAGAGGGCAGATAACTGTCAGACCGAACACGCTGAGTTATCGTGCCGGCAAACCTTAAGATTATGAGACTTACGCGCTGCTTACTGCACTACTGAGGCACATGCCACTGAACCACCGATGCTCGACAAGCTGCCCGTGCTTCCCGAGCAGTTTTCTGCAGGGAAAGTGGGATTGCCACCCAGCGACGTCGGATGAAACCGAAAAAAGTGCTACACACGCGGAGTCCTCCACTACACTGCCTTAAAACGACCACTCATCACTATCGTGTGAGTAACCTTGCGGCTGCGGCGACTAGTCTCGCCCAAAGACGCAGCGTGCGTGGAGGCGCTACCCGAATGCGTGTGGATGCACCCTCCTAGCTCGTAAAGCGCCTACAGCTACTATCACCGTGGGCCGCTGCTGGCGGGCGGGAAGCCGACACAGCGCCGCGTCGCGAGGAGCGGCTGTGCGGTGGTGGTGTAATGGTGAGCATAGTTGCCTTCCAAGCAGTTGATCCGGGTTCGATTCCCGGCCACCGCAAGTAACGCTAGTTTTTTCGTATATAGTATGTGAGCCGCGTGCTGTTAAATTAACGTTTTTGTCGTCGTTACTCCACGCAGACCATCCTGTAGTATGTCCCGACTTGTCCCGACTTTGCTCGGCTGACGCGAAAGCTGACGCTTGGAATTCGCCCTTATCAAAAGGACAGGCACTATAAACGGCTGTGAGAGGCGAGGTACCAAAACGACAGGCAAACTGCGAAATTTTCTGCTCCTTCTTCTTAAACAAAAAAAGAAAAAACGGACGCAGTCGGTAGGACTCGAACCTACGCTCCCAGAGGGAATCTGATTTCTAGTCAGACGCCTTAACCACTCGGCCACGACTGCTCGTAACTGAAGAGTCCCTCGAATCGTGAAAAATCAAACCCGTCTGCGCAGAATTTTGACAGGAAACGAACTCCGTGCACTGATTACGGCAGGGCTACCATCGCTACGAGACGAGCCATTACGGAAACGTTAAAAATCTTCGCCCGGACAGGGACTCGAACCCTGGACCCTTAGGTTAAAAGCCTAATGCTCTACCGACTGAGCTATCCGGGCTCACGCTTCTTGCGGATGGAGCGGCTGCAAGCAACGTGAATAACTGGAACGCGTGTGTAGGCGTACTACGGTAATATCTGGCTTCTGGCGCAACTGGCGACTTCACCGACTTCCCACTGACGCTGGTAGCAGCCCAACAGGTGACCAGCGCCTCCTCTCCCTTTACCCCGGTGCTGACAGTAATTGCATCATGTGCCTGTTTTCCCCGATTACATTCGGTTGAAGCTCCGCAAGGAGGGCGAAAAACGAACGTTGGAAGGCCAAAACATGGAGCGTTGGGTGCGTAAAAACTTCCGTTCCGGTACCGGGAATCGAACCCGGGCCTCCTGGGTGAAAGCCAGGTATCCTAGCCACTTTTTTTTTTTTTTTTAAATCTCATTTTGTTCGTTTTCGTTCGTTGTATCTGCTCTGGGAGGACGTCGAAAGACACCCGTTCCAGTTCGTTGTTGATCCATTAACTCAGTTTTTTTTTAATTACAGAGGGCAGCTAACCCTCTGACCGAGCGCGCTGAGCTACCGTGCCGGCGCCACTAGACCACACCGGATTTGCGCTATGACGTGAGGTTCACTCCGTTTCCTCTCGTATTTCGTGCTGAACCTGGACTCACTGCTGTTCTCTGTTTGCCAGCATATTTGCGCACAGCTCGAAATTGACTATTCGTTATTTTACTCATAACAGGTTAAGAGAAAGATCAAAGTTGTACGTTGTCATAATTGGAAATAAAAATTTTGACGCTGAGCGTAGACTCCTTGTGGATAACGAATGACAATTAAGTTCGTTCCCTAGCAACAGCAACACCGTTAATTCAGCCGTGATGTACAGCAAATTAAATGCCCCGGGTGAGGATCGAACTCACGACCTTAAGATTATGAGACTTACGCGCTACCTACTGCGCTACCGAGGCACGTTGCGAGCAACGTTCCAGGAAACTTGGTAAGTCTCGCATATTAGAGATAGAGAGTTTGCGCGCTCTGAAGAATCTGTTGTGTTGCTACACGTGCTTTCCCGACTTGCTAGATTAAACTGCTGCCGCAGCTTTTTCAACGGAACGCAGCACTGCCTGAGGTTACAGTCCATCGCCCTTGCGGCGCCTGAACACAGCGGCCTGTTGGGCCAGGCCGACGTTACAGCTCAGAAATAGCACGCGACCGTCCAAGTACGGTCTCTTGCGTGCTGCGTGTTTGGTTCTTCTCACAGCGAATCCTGCTATACATTCCTGAGGCTGACGGAGCTCAAGCGAGGAATCGGTGCGGCAGCATTATAGCGATAACAGCAGAACGATACATCGGCCGGGAATCGAACCCGGGCCGCCCGCGTGCTAAGCGAGCATTCTACCACTTTTTTTTTCTTCTCATTTCGTTCGTTGCATTTGTTGGGGGCGGACGTCCGATGACGCCCGTTCAAGATCATCGTTGACTCAGTCTTTTATTACAGAGGGCAGATAACTGTCAGACCGAACACGCTGAGTTATCGTGCCGGCAAACCTTAAGATTATGAGACTTACGCGCTGCTTACTGCACTACTGAGGCACATGCCACTGAACCACCGATGCTCGACAAGCTGCCCGTGCTTCCCGAGCAGTTTTCTGCAGGGAAAGTGGGATTGCCACCCAGCGACGTCGGATGAAACCGAAAAAAGTGCTACACACGCGGAGTCCTCCACTACACTGCCTTAAAACGACCACTCATCACTATCGTGTGAGTAACCTTGCGGCTGCGGCGACTAGTCTCGCCCAAAGACGCAGCGTGCGTGGAGGCGCTACCCGAATGCGTGTGGATGCACCCTCCTAGCTCGTAAAGCGCCTACAGCTACTATCACCGTGGGCCGCTGCTGGCGGGCGGGAAGCCGACACAGCGCGGCGTCGCGAGGAGCGGCTGTGCGGTGGTGGTGTAATGGTGAGCATAGTTGCCTTCCAAGCAGTTGATCCGGGTTCGATTCCCGGCCACCGCAAGTAACGCTAGTTTTTTCGTATATAGTATGTGAGCCGCGTGCTGTTAAATTAACGTTTTTGTCGTCGTTACTCCACGCAGACCATCCTGTAGTATGTCCCGACTTGTCCCGACTTTGCTCGGCTGACGCGAAAGCTGACGCTTGGAATTCGCCCTTATCAAAAGGACAGGCACTATAAACGGCTGTGAGAGGCGAGGTACCAAAACGACAGGCAAACTGCGAAATTATCTGCTCCTTCTTCTTAAACAAAAAAAGAAAAAACGGACGCAGTCGGTAGGACTCGAACCTACGCTCCCAGAGGGAATCTGATTTCTAGTCAGACGCCTTAACCACTCGGCCACGACTGCTCGTAACTGAAGAGTCCCTCGAATCGTGAAAAATCAAACCCGTCTGCGCAGAATTTTGACAGGAAACGAACTCCGTGCACTGATTACGGCAGGGCTACCATCGCTACGAGACGAGCCATTACGGAAACGTTAAAAATCTTCGCCCGGACAGGGACTCGAACCCTGGACCCTTAGGTTAAAAGCCTAATGCTCTACCGACTGAGCTATCCGGGCTCACGCTTCTTGCGGATGGAGCGGCTGCAAGCAACGTGAATAACTGGAACGCGTGTGTAGGCGTACTACGGTAATATCTGGCTTCTGGCGCAACTGGCGACTTCACCGACTTCCCACTGACGCTGGTAGCAGCCCAACAGCTGACCAGCGCCTCCTCTCCCTTTACCCCGGTGCTGACAGTAATTGCATCATGTGCCTGTTTTCCCCGATTACATTCGGTTGAAGCTCCGCAAGGAGGGCGAAAAACGAACGTTGGAAGGCCAAAACATGGAGCGTTGGGTGCGTAAAAACTTCCGTTCCGGTACCGGGAATCGAACCCGGGCCTCCTGGGTGAAAGCCAGGTATCCTAGCCACTTTTTTTTTTTTTTTAAATCTCATTTTGTTCGTTTTCGTTCGTTGTATCTGCTCTGGGAGGACGTCGAAAGACACCCGTTCCAGTTCGTTGTTGATCCATTAACTCAGTTTTTTTTTAATTACAGAGGGCAGCTAACCCTCTGACCGAGCGCGCTGAGCTACCGTGCCGGCGCCACTAGACCACACCGGATTTGCGCTATGACGTGAGGTTCACTCCGTTTCCTCTCGTATTTCGTGCTGAACCTGGACTCACTGCTGTTCTCTGTTTGCCAGCATATTTGCGCACAGCTCGAAATTGACTATTCGTTATTTTACTCATAACAGGTTAAGAGAAAGATCAAAGTTGTACGTTGTCATAATTGGAAATAAACATTTTGACGCTGAGCGTAGACTCCTTGTGGATAACGAATGACAATTAAGTTCGTTCCCTAGCAACAGCAACACCGTTAATTCAGCCGTGATGTACAGCAAATTAAATGCCCCGGGTGAGGATCGAACTCACGACCTTAAGATTATGAGACTTACGCGCTACCTACTGCGCTACCGAGGCACGTTGCGAGCAACGTTCCAGGAAACTTGGTAAGTCTCGCATATTAGAGATAGAGAGTTTGCGCGCTCTGAAGAATCTGTTGTGTTGCTACACGTGCTTTCCCGACTTGCTAGATTAAACTGCTGCCGCAGCTTTTTCAACGGAACGCAGCACTGCCTGAGGTTACAGTCCATCGCCCTTGCGGCGCCTGAACACAGCGGCCTGTTGGGCCAGGCCGACGTTACAGCTCAGAAATAGCACGCGACCGTCCAAGTACGGTCTCTTGCGTGCTGCGTGTTTGGTTCTTCTCACAGCGAATCCTGCTATACATTCCTGAGGCTGACGGAGCTCAAGCGAGGAATCGGTGCGGCAGCATTATAGCGATAACAGCAGAACGATACATCGGCCGGGAATCGAACCCGGGCCGCCCGCGTGCTAAGCGAGCATTCTACCACTTTTTTTTTCTTCTCATTTCGTTCGTTGCATTTGTTGGGGGCGGACGTCCGATGACGCCCGTTCAAGTTCATCGTTGACTCAGTCTTTTATTACAGAGGGCAGATAACTGTCAGACCGAACACGCTGAGTTATCGTGCCGGCAAACCTTAAGATTATGAGACTTACGCGCTGCTTACTGCACTACTGAGGCACATGCCACTGAACCACCGATGCTCGACAAGCTGCCCGTGCTTCCCGAGCAGTTTTCTGCAGGGAAAGTGGGATTGCCACCCAGCGACGTCGGATGAAACCGAAAAAAGTGCTACACACGCGGAGTCCTCCACTACACTGCCTTAAAACGACCACTCATCACTATCGTGTGAGTAACCTTGCGGCTGCGGCGACTAGTCTCGCCCAAAGACGCAGCGTGCGTGGAGGCGCTACCCGAATGCGTGTGGATGCACCCTCCTAGCTCGTAAAGCGCCTACAGCTACTATCACCGTGGGCCGCTGCTGGCGGGCGGGAAGCCGACACAGCGCGGCGTCGCGAGGAGCGGCTGTGCGGTGGTGGTGTAATGGTGAGCATAGTTGCCTTCCAAGCAGTTGATCCGGGTTCGATTCCCGGCCACCGCAAGTAACGCTAGTTTTTTCGTATATAGTATGTGAGCCGCGTGCTGTTAAATTAACGTTTTTGTCGTCGTTACTCCACGCAGACCATCCTGTAGTATGTCCCGACTTGTCCCGACTTTGCTCGGCTGACGCGAAAGCTGACGCTTGGAATTCGCCCTTATCAAAAGGACAGGCACTATAAACGGCTGTGAGAGGCGAGGTACCAAAACGACAGGCAAACTGCGAAATTTTCTGCTCCTTCTTCTTAAACAAAAAAAGAAAAAACGGACGCAGTCGGTAGGACTCGAACCTACGCTCCCAGAGGGAATCTGATTCCTAGTCAGACGCCTTAACCACTCGGCCACGACTGCTCGTAACTGAAGAGTCCCTCGAATCGTGAAAAATCAAACCCGTCTGCGCAGAATTTTGACAGGAAACGAACTCCGTGCACTGATTACGGCAGGGCTACCATCGCTACGAGACGAGCCATTACGGAAACGTTAAAAATCTTCGCCCGGACAGGGACTCGAACCCTGGACCC
This sequence comes from Schistocerca nitens, assembly GCF_023898315.1. Classification (NCBI taxonomy): domain Eukaryota; kingdom Metazoa; phylum Arthropoda; class Insecta; order Orthoptera; family Acrididae; genus Schistocerca; species Schistocerca nitens. Next base: position 1,493,262 of record NW_026045911.1, read on the forward strand.
TTAGGTTAAAAGCCTAATGCTCTACCGACTGAGCTATCCGGGCTCACGCTTCTTGCGGATGGAGCGGCTGCAAGCAACGTGAATAACTGGAACGCGTGTGTAGGCGTACTACGGTAATATCTGGCTTCTGGCGCAACTGGCGACTTCACCGACTTCCCACTGACGCTGGTAGCAGCCCAACAGCTGACCAGCGCCTCCTCTCCCTTTACCCCGGTGCTGACAGTAATTGCATCATGTGCCTGTTTTCCCCGATTACATTCGGTTGAAGCTCCGCAAGGAGGGCGAAAAACGAACGTTGGAAGGCCAAAACATGGAGCGTTGGGTGCGTAAAAACTTCCGTTCCGGTACCGGGAATCGAACCCGGGCCTCCTGGGTGAAAGCCAGGTATCCTAGCCACTTTTTTTTTTTTTTAAATCTCATTTTGTTCGTTTTCGTTCGTTGTATCTGCTCTGGGAGGACGTCGAAAGACACCCGTTCCAGTTCGTTGTTGATCCATTAACTCAGTTTTTTTTTAATTACAGAGGGCAGCTAACCCTCTGACCGAGCGCGCTGAGCTACCGTGCCGGCGCCACTAGACCACACCGGATTTGCGCTATGACGTGAGGTTCACTCCGTTTCCTCTCGTATTTCGTGCTGAACCTGGACTCACTGCTGTTCTCTGTTTGCCAGCATATTTGCGCACAGCTCGAAATTGACTATTCGTTATTTTACTCATAACAGGTTAAGAGAAAGATCAAAGTTGTACGTTGTCATAATTGGAAATAAACATTTTGACGCTGAGCGTAGACTCCTTGTGGATAACGAATGACAATTAAGTTCGTTCCCTAGCAACAGCAACACCGTTAATTCAGCCGTGATGTACAGCAAATTAAATGCCCCGGGTGAGGATCGAACTCACGACCTTAAGATTATGAGACTTACGCGCTACCTACTGCGCTACCGAGGCACGTTGCGAGCAACGTTCCAGGAAACTTGGTAAGTCTCGCATATTAGAGATAGAGAGTTTGCGCGCTCTGAAGAATCTGTTGTGTTGCTACACGTGCTTTCCCGACTTGCTAGATTAAACTGCTGCCGCAGCTTTTTCAACGGAACGCAGCACTGCCTGAGGTTACAGTCCATCGCCCTTGCGGCGCCTGAACACAGCGGCCTGTTGGGCCAGGCCGACGTTACAGCTCAGAAATAGCACGCGACCGTCCAAGTACGGTCTCTTGCGTGCTGCGTGTTTGGTTCTTCTCACAGCGAATCCTGCTATACATTCCTGAGGCTGACGGAGCTCAAGCGAGGAATCGGTGCGGCAGCATTATAGCGATAACAGCAGAACGATACATCGGCCGGGAATCGAACCCGGGCCGCCCGCGTGCTAAGCGAGCATTCTACCACTTTTTTTTTCTTCTCATTTCGTTCGTTGCATTTGTTGGGGGCGGACGTCCGATGACGCCCGTTCAAGTTCATCGTTGACTCAGTCTTTTATTACAGAGGGCAGATAACTGTCAGACCGAACACGCTGAGTTATCGTGCCGGCAAACCTTAAGATTATGAGACTTACGCGCTGCTTACTGCACTACTGAGGCACATGCCACTGAACCACCGATGCTCGACAAGCTGCCCGTGCTTCCCGAGCAGTTTTCTGCAGGGAAAGTGGGATTGCCACCCAGCGACGTCGGATGAAACCGAAAAAAGTGCTACACACGCGGAGTCCTCCACTACACTGCCTTAAAACGACCACTCATCACTATCGTGTGAGTAACCTTGCGGCTGCGGCGACTAGTCTCGCCCAAAGACGCAGCGTGCGTGGAGGCGCTACCCGAATGCGTGTGGATGCACCCTCCTAGCTCGTAAAGCGCCTACAGCTACTATCACCGTGGGCCGCTGCTGGCGGGCGGGAAGCCGACACAGCGCGGCGTCGCGAGGAGCGGCTGTGCGGTGGTGGTGTAATGGTGAGCATAGTTGCCTTCCAAGCAGTTGATCCGGGTTCGATTCCCGGCCACCGCAAGTAACGCTAGTTTTTTCGTATATAGTATGTGAGCCGCGTGCTGTTAAATTAACGTTTTTGTCGTCGTTACTCCACGCAGACCATCCTGTAGTATGTCCCGACTTGTCCCGACTTTGCTCGGCTGACGCGAAAGCTGACGCTTGGAATTCGCCCTTATCAAAAGGACAGGCACTATAAACGGCTGTGAGAGGCGAGGTACCAAAACGACAGGCAAACTGCGAAATTTTCTGCTCCTTCTTCTTAAACAAAAAAAGAAAAAACGGACGCAGTCGGTAGGACTCGAACCTACGCTCCCAGAGGGAATCTGATTTCTAGTCAGACGCCTTAACCACTCGGCCACGACTGCTCGTAACTGAAGAGTCCCTCGAATCGTGAAAAATCAAACCCGTCTGCGCAGAATTTTGACAGGAAACGAACTCCGTGCACTGATTACGGCAGGGCTACCATCGCTACGAGACGAGCCATTACGGAAACGTTAAAAATCTTCGCCCGGACAGGGACTCGAACCCTGGACCCTTAGGTTAAAAGCCTAATGCTCTACCGACTGAGCTATCCGGGCTCACGCTTCTTGCGGATGGAGCGGCTGCAAGCAACGTGAATAACTGGAACGCGTGTGTAGGCGTACTACGGTAATATCTGGCTTCTGGCGCAACTGGCGACTTCACCGACTTCCCACTGACGCTGGTAGCAGCCCAACAGCTGACCAGCGCCTCCTCTCCCTTTACCCCGGTGCTGACAGTAATTGCATCATGTGCCTGTTTTCCCCGATTACATTCGGTTGAAGCTCCGCAAGGAGGGCGAAAAACGAACGTTGGAAGGCCAAAACATGGAGCGTTGGGTGCGTAAAAACTTCCGTTCCGGTACCGGGAATCGAACCCGGGCCTCCTGGGTGAAAGCCAGGTATCCTAGCCACTTTTTTTTTTTTTTAAATCTCATTTTGTTCGTTTTCGTTCGTTGTATCTGCTCTGGGAGGACGTCGAAAGACACCCGTTCCAGTTCGTTGTTGATCCATTAACTCAGTTTTTTTTTAATTACAGAGGGCAGCTAACCCTCTGACCGAGCGCGCTGAGCTACCGTGCCGGCGCCACTAGACCACACCGGATTTGCGCTATGACGTGAGGTTCACTCCGTTTCCTCTCGTATTTCGTGCTGAACCTGGACTCACTGCTGTTCTCTGTTTGCCAGCATATTTGCGCACAGCTCGAAATTGACTATTCGTTATTTTACTCATAACAGGTTAAGAGAAAGATCAAAGTTGTACGTTGTCATAATTGGAAATAAACATTTTGACGCTGAGCGTAGACTCCTTGTGGATAACGAATGACAATTAAGTTCGTTCCCTAGCAACAGCAACACCGTTAATTCAGCCGTGATGTACAGCAAATTAAATGCCCCGGGTGAGGATCGAACTCACGACCTTAAGATTACGAGACTTACGCGCTACCTACTGCGCTACCGAGGCACGTTGCGAGCAACGTTCCAGGAAACTTGGTAAGTCTCGCATATTAGAGATAGAGAGTTTGCGCGCTCTGAAGAATCTGTTGTGTTGCTACACGTGCTTTCCCGACTTGCTAGATTAAACTGCTGCCGCAGCTTTTTCAACGGAACGCAGCACTGCCTGAGGTTACAGTCCATCGCCCTTGCGGCGCCTGAACACAGCGGCCTGTTGGGCCAGGCCGACGTTACAGCTCAGAAATAGCACGCGACCGTCCAAGTACGGTCTCTTGCGTGCTGCGTGTTTGGTTCTTCTCACAGCGAATCCTGCTATACATTCCTGAGGCTGACGGAGCTCAAGCGAGGAATCGGTGCGGCAGCATTATAGCGATAACAGCAGAACGATACATCGGCCGGGAATCGAACCCGGGCCGCCCGCGTGCTAAGCGAGCATTCTACCACTTTTTTTTTCTTCTCATTTCGTTCGTTGCATTTGTTGGGGGCGGACGTCCGATGACGCCCGTTCAAGTTCATCGTTGACTCAGTCTTTTATTACAGAGGGCAGATAACTGTCAGACCGAACACGCTGAGTTATCGTGCCGGCAAACCTTAAGATTATGAGACTTACGCGCTGCTTACTGCACTACTGAGGCACATGCCACTGAACCACCGATGCTCGACAAGCTGCCCGTGCTTCCCGAGCAGTTTTCTGCAGGGAAAGTGGGATTGCCACCCAGCGACGTCGGATGAAACCGAAAAAAGTGCTACACACGCGGAGTCCTCCACTACACTGCCTTAAAACGACCACTCATCACTATCGTGTGAGTAACCTTGCGGCTGCGGCGACTAGTCTCGCCCAAAGACGCAGCGTGCGTGGAGGCGCTACCCGAATGCGTGTGGATGCACCCTCCTAGCTCGTAAAGCGCCTACAGCTACTATCACCGTGGGCCGCTGCTGGCGGGCGGGAAGCCGACACAGCGCGGCGTCGCGAGGAGCGGCTGTGCGGTGGTGGTGTAATGGTGAGCATAGTTGCCTTCCAAGCAGTTGATCCGGGTTCGATTCCCGGCCACCGCAAGTAACGCTAGTTTTTTCGTATATAGTATGTGAGCCGCGTGCTGTTAAATTAACGTTTTTGTCGTCGTTACTCCACGCAGACCATCCTGTAGTATGTCCCGACTTGTCCCGACTTTGCTCGGCTGACGCGAAAGCTGACGCTTGGAATTCGCCCTTATCAAAAGGACAGGCACTATAAACGGCTGTGAGAGGCGAGGTACCAAAACGACAGGCAAACTGCGAAATTTTCTGCTCCTTCTTCTTAAACAAAAAAAGAAAAAACGGACGCAGTCGGTAGGACTCGAACCTACGCTCCCAGAGGGAATCTGATTCCTAGTCAGACGCCTTAACCACTCGGCCACGACTGCTCGTAACTGAAGAGTCCCTCGAATCGTGAAAAATCAAACCCGTCTGCGCAGAATTTTGACAGGAAACGAACTCCGTGCACTGATTACGGCAGGGCTACCATCGCTACGAGACGAGCCATTACGGAAACGTTAAAAATCTTCGCCCGGACAGGGACTCGAACCCTGGACCCTTAGGTTAAAAGCCTAATGCTCTACCGACTGAGCTATCCGGGCTCACGCTTCTTGCGGATGGAGCGGCTGCAAGCAACGTGAATAACTGGAACGCGTGTGTAGGCGTACTACGGTAATATCTGGCTTCTGGCGCAACTGGCGACTTCACCGACTTCCCACTGACGCTGGTAGCAGCCCAACAGCTGACCAGCGCCTCCTCTCCCTTTACCCCGGTGCTGACAGTAATTGCATCATGTGCCTGTTTTCCCCGATTACATTCGGTTGAAGCTCCGCAAGGAGGGCGAAAAACGAACGTTGGAAGGCCAAAACATGGAGCGTTGGGTGCGTAAAAACTTCCGTTCCGGTACCGGGAATCGAACCCGGGCCTCCTGGGTGAAAGCCAGGTATCCTAGCCACTTTTTTTTTTTTTTAAATCTCATTTTGTTCGTTTTCGTTCGTTGTATCTGCTCTGGGAGGACGTCGAAAGACACCCGTTCCAGTTCGTTGTTGATCCATTAACTCAGTTTTTTTTTAATTACAGAGGGCAGCTAACCCTCTGACCGAGCGCGCTGAGCTACCGTGCCGGCGCCACTAGACCACACCGGATTTGCGCTATGACGTGAGGTTCACTCCGTTTCCTCTCGTATTTCGTGCTGAACCTGGACTCACTGCTGTTCTCTGTTTGCCAGCATATTTGCGCACAGCTCGAAATTGACTATTCGTTATTTTACTCATAACAGGTTAAGAGAAAGATCAAAGTTGTACGTTGTCATAATTGGAAATAAACATTTTGACGCTGAGCGTAGACTCCTTGTGGATAACGAATGACAATTAAGTTCGTTCCCTAGCAACAGCAACACCGTTAATTCAGCCGTGATGTACAGCAAATTAAATGCCCCGGGTGAGGATCGAACTCACGACCTTAAGATTATGAGACTTACGCGCTACCTACTGCGCTACCGAGGCACGTTGCGAGCAACGTTCCAGGAAACTTGGTAAGTCTCGCATATTAGAGATAGAGAGTTTGCGCGCTCTGAAGAATCTGTTGTGTTGCTACACGTGCTTTCCCGACTTGCTAGATTAAACTGCTGCCGCAGCTTTTTCAACGGAACGCAGCACTGCCTGAGGTTACAGTCCATCGCCCTTGCGGCGCCTGAACACAGCGGCCTGTTGGGCCAGGCCGACGTTACAGCTCAGAAATAGCACGCGACCGTCCAAGTACGGTCTCTTGCGTGCTGCGTGTTTGGTTCTTCTCACAGCGAATCCTGCTATACATTCCTGAGGCTGACGGAGCTCAAGCGAGGAATCGGTGCGGCAGCATTATAGCGATAACAGCAGAACGATACATCGGCCGGGAATCGAACCCGGGCCGCCCGCGTGCTAAGCGAGCATTCTACCACTTTTTTTTTCTTCTCATTTCGTTCGTTGCATTTGTTGGGGGCGGACGTCCGATGACGCCCGTTCAAGTTCATCGTTGACTCAGTCTTTTATTACAGAGGGCAGATAACTGTCAGACCGAACACGCTGAGTTATCGTGCCGGCAAACCTTAAGATTATGAGACTTACGCGCTGCTTACTGCACTACTGAGGCACATGCCACTGAACCACCGATGCTCGACAAGCTGCCCGTGCTTCCCGAGCAGTTTTCTGCAGGGAAAGTGGGATTGCCACCCAGCGACGTCGGATGAAACCGAAAAAAGTGCTACACACGCGGAGTCCTCCACTACACTGCCTTAAAACGACCACTCATCACTATCGTGTGAGTAACCTTGCGGCTGCGGCGACTAGTCTCGCCCAAAGACGCAGCGTGCGTGGAGGCGCTACCCGAATGCGTGTGGATGCACCCTCCTAGCTCGTAAAGCGCCTACAGCTACTATCACCGTGGGCCGCTGCTGGCGGGCGGGAAGCCGACACAGCGCGGCGTCGCGAGGAGCGGCTGTGCGGTGGTGGTGTAATGGTGAGCATAGTTGCCTTCCAAGCAGTTGATCCGGGTTCGATTCCCGGCCACCGCAAGTAACGCTAGTTTTTTCGTATATAGTATGTGAGCCGCGTGCTGTTAAATTAACGTTTTTGTCGTCGTTACTCCACGCAGACCATCCTGTAGTATGTCCCGACTTGTCCCGACTTTGCTCGGCTGACGCGAAAGCTGACGCTTGGAATTCGCCCTTATCAAAAGGACAGGCACTATAAACGGCTGTGAGAGGCGAGGTACCAAAACGACAGGCAAACTGCGAAATTTTCTGCTCCTTCTTCTTAAACAAAAAAAGAAAAAACGGACGCAGTCGGTAGGACTCGAACCTACGCTCCCAGAGGGAATCTGATTTCTAGTCAGACGCCTTAACCACTCGGCCACGACTGCTCGTAACTGAAGAGTCCCTCGAATCGTGAAAAATCAAACCCGTCTGCGCAGAATTTTGACAGGAAACGAACTCCGTGCACTGATTACGGCAGGGCTACCATCGCTACGAGACGAGCCATTACGGAAACGTTAAAAATCTTCGCCCGGACAGGGACTCGAACCCTGGACCCTTAGGTTAAAAGCCTAATGCTCTACCGACTGAGCTATCCGGGCTCACGCTTCTTGCGGATGGAGCGGCTGCAAGCAACGTGAATAACTGGAACGCGTGTGTAGGCGTACTACGGTAATATCTGGCTTCTGGCGCAACTGGCGACTTCACCGACTTCCCACTGACGCTGGTAGCAGCCCAACAGCTGACCAGCGCCTCCTCTCCCTTTACCCCGGTGCTGACAGTAATTGCATCATGTGCCTGTTTTCCCCGATTACATTCGGTTGAAGCTCCGCAAGGAGGGCGAAAAACGAACGTTGGAAGGCCAAAACATGGAGCGTTGGGTGCGTAAAAACTTCCGTTCCGGTACCGGGAATCGAACCCGGGCCTCCTGGGTGAAAGCCAGGTATCCTAGCCACTTTTTTTTTTTTTTAAATCTCATTTTGTTCGTTTTCGTTCGTTGTATCTGCTCTGGGAGGACGTCGAAAGACACCCGTTCCAGTTCGTTGTTGATCCATTAACTCAGTTTTTTTTTAATTACAGAGGGCAGCTAACCCTCTGACCGAGCGCGCTGAGCTACCGTGCCGGCGCCACTAGACCACACCGGATTTGCGCTATGACGTGAGGTTCACTCCGTTTCCTCTCGTATTTCGTGCTGAACCTGGACTCACTGCTGTTCTCTGTTTGCCAGCATATTTGCGCACAGCTCGAAATTGACTATTCGTTATTTTACTCATAACAGGTTAAGAGAAAGATCAAAGTTGTACGTTGTCATAATTGGAAATAAACATTTTGACGCTGAGCGTAGACTCCTTGTGGATAACGAATGACAATTAAGTTCGTTCCCTAGCAACAGCAACACCGTTAATTCAGCCGTGATGTACAGCAAATTAAATGCCCCGGGTGAGGATCGAACTCACGACCTTAAGATTACGAGACTTACGCGCTACCTACTGCGCTACCGAGGCACGTTGCGAGCAACGTTCCAGGAAACTTGGTAAGTCTCGCATATTAGAGATAGAGAGTTTGCGCGCTCTGAAGAATCTGTTGTGTTGCTACACGTGCTTTCCCGACTTGCTAGATTAAACTGCTGCCGCAGCTTTTTCAACGGAACGCAGCACTGCCTGAGGTTACAGTCCATCGCCCTTGCGGCGCCTGAACACAGCGGCCTGTTGGGCCAGGCCGACGTTACAGCTCAGAAATAGCACGCGACCGTCCAAGTACGGTCTCTTGCGTGCTGCGTGTTTGGTTCTTCTCACAGCGAATCCTGCTATACATTCCTGAGGCTGACGGAGCTCAAGCGAGGAATCGGTGCGGCAGCATTATAGCGATAACAGCAGAACGATACATCGGCCGGGAATCGAACCCGGGCCGCCCGCGTGCTAAGCGAGCATTCTACCACTTTTTTTTTCTTCTCATTTCGTTCGTTGCATTTGTTGGGGGCGGACGTCCGATGACGCCCGTTCAAGTTCATCGTTGACTCAGTCTTTTATTACAGAGGGCAGATAACTGTCAGACCGAACACGCTGAGTTATCGTGCCGGCAAACCTTAAGATTATGAGACTTACGCGCTGCTTACTGCACTACTGAGGCACATGCCACTGAACCACCGATGCTCGACAAGCTGCCCGTGCTTCCCGAGCAGTTTTCTGCAGGGAAAGTGGGATTGCCACCCAGCGACGTCGGATGAAACCGAAAAAAGTGCTACACACGCGGAGTCCTCCACTACACTGCCTTAAAACGACCACTCATCACTATCGTGTGAGTAACCTTGCGGCTGCGGCGACTAGTCTCGCCCAAAGACGCAGCGTGCGTGGAGGCGCTACCCGAATGCGTGTGGATGCACCCTCCTAGCTCGTAAAGCGCCTACAGCTACTATCACCGTGGGCCGCTGCTGGCGGGCGGGAAGCCGACACAGCGCGGCGTCGCGAGGAGCGGCTGTGCGGTGGTGGTGTAATGGTGAGCATAGTTGCCTTCCAAGCAGTTGATCCGGGTTCGATTCCCGGCCACCGCAAGTAACGCTAGTTTTTTCGTATATAGTATGTGAGCCGCGTGCTGTTAAATTAACGTTTTTGTCGTCGTTACTCCACGCAGACCATCCTGTAGTATGTCCCGACTTGTCCCGACTTTGCTCGGCTGACGCGAAAGCTGACGCTTGGAATTCGCCCTTATCAAAAGGACAGGCACTATAAACGGCTGTGAGAGGCGAGGTACCAAAACGACAGGCAAACTGCGAAATTTTCTGCTCCTTCTTCTTAAACAAAAAAAGAAAAAACGGACGCAGTCGGTAGGACTCGAACCTACGCTCCCAGAGGGAATCTGATTCCTAGTCAGACGCCTTAACCACTCGGCCACGACTGCTCGTAACTGAAGAGTCCCTCGAATCGTGAAAAATCAAACCCGTCTGCGCAGAATTTTGACAGGAAACGAACTCCGTGCACTGATTACGGCAGGGCTACCATCGCTACGAGACGAGCCATTACGGAAACGTTAAAAATCTTCGCCCGGACAGGGACTCGAACCCTGGACCCTTAGGTTAAAAGCCTAATGCTCTACCGACTGAGCTATCCGGGCTCACGCTTCTTGCGGATGGAGCGGCTGCAAGCAACGTGAATAACTGGAACGCGTGTGTAGGCGTACTACGGTAATATCTGGCTTCTGGCGCAACTGGCGACTTCACCGACTTCCCACTGACGCTGGTAGCAGCCCAACAGCTGACCAGCGCCTCCTCTCCCTTTACCCCGGTGCTGACAGTAATTGCATCATGTGCCTGTTTTCCCCGATTACATTCGGTTGAAGCTCCGCAAGGAGGGCGAAAAACGAACGTTGGAAGGCCAAAACATGGAGCGTTGGGTGCGTAAAAACTTCCGTTCCGGTACCGGGAATCGAACCCGGGCCTCCTGGGTGAAAGCCAGGTATCCTAGCCACTTTTTTTTTTTTTTAAATCTCATTTTGTTCGTTTTCGTTCGTTGTATCTGCTCTGGGAGGACGTCGAAAGACACCCGTTCCAGTTCGTTGTTGATCCATTAACTCAGTTTTTTTTTAATTACAGAGGGCAGCTAACCCTCTGACCGAGCGCGCTGAGCTACCGTGCCGGCGCCACTAGACCACACCGGATTTGCGCTATGACGTGAGGTTCACTCCGTTTCCTCTCGTATTTCGTGCTGAACCTGGACTCACTGCTGTTCTCTGTTTGCCAGCATATTTGCGCACAGCTCGAAATTGACTATTCGTTATTTTACTCATAACAGGTTAAGAGAAAGATCAAAGTTGTACGTTGTCATAATTGGAAATAAACATTTTGACGCTGAGCGTAGACTCCTTGTGGATAACGAATGACAATTAAGTTCGTTCCCTAGCAACAGCAACACCGTTAATTCAGCCGTGATGTACAGCAAATTAAATGCCCCGGGTGAGGATCGAACTCACGACCTTAAGATTATGAGACTTACGCGCTACCTACTGCGCTACCGAGGCACGTTGCGAGCAACGTTCCAGGAAACTTGGTAAGTCTCGCATATTAGAGATAGAGAGTTTGCGCGCTCTGAAGAATCTGTTGTGTTGCTACACGTGCTTTCCCGACTTGCTAGATTAAACTGCTGCCGCAGCTTTTTCAACGGAACGCAGCACTGCCTGAGGTTACAGTCCATCGCCCTTGCGGCGCCTGAACACAGCGGCCTGTTGGGCCAGGCCGACGTTACAGCTCAGAAATAGCACGCGACCGTCCAAGTACGGTCTCTTGCGTGCTGCGTGTTTGGTTCTTCTCACAGCGAATCCTGCTATACATTCCTGAGGCTGACGGAGCTCAAGCGAGGAATCGGTGCGGCAGCATTATAGCGATAACAGCAGAACGATACATCGGCCGGGAATCGAACCCGGGCCGCCCGCGTGCTAAGCGAGCATTCTACCACTTTTTTTTTCTTCTCATTTCGTTCGTTGCATTTGTTGGGGGCGGACGTCCGATGACGCCCGTTCAAGTTCATCGTTGACTCAGTCTTTTATTACAGAGGGCAGATAACTGTCAGACCGAACACGCTGAGTTATCGTGCCGGCAAACCTTAAGATTATGAGACTTACGCGCTGCTTACTGCACTACTGAGGCACATGCCACTGAACCACCGATGCTCGACAAGCTGCCCGTGCTTCCCGAGCAGTTTTCTGCAGGGAAAGTGGGATTGCCACCCAGCGACGTCGGATGAAACCGAAAAAAGTGCTACACACGCGGAGTCCTCCACTACACTGCCTTAAAACGACCACTCATCACTATCGTGTGAGTAACCTTGCGGCTGCGGCGACTAGTCTCGCCCAAAGACGCAGCGTGCGTGGAGGCGCTACCCGAATGCGTGTGGATGCACCCTCCTAGCTCGTAAAGCGCCTACAGCTACTATCACCGTGGGCCGCTGCTGGCGGGCGGGAAGCCGACACAGCGCGGCGTCGCGAGGAGCGGCTGTGCGGTGGTGGTGTAATGGTGAGCATAGTTGCCTTCCAAGCAGTTGATCCGGGTTCGATTCCCGGCCACCGCAAGTAACGCTAGTTTTTTCGTATATAGTATGTGAGCCGCGTGCTGTTAAATTAACGTTTTTGTCGTCGTTACTCCACGCAGACCATCCTGTAGTATGTCCCGACTTGTCCCGACTTTGCTCGGCTGACGCGAAAGCTGACGCTTGGAATTCGCCCTTATCAAAAGGACAGGCACTATAAACGGCTGTGAGAGGCGAGGTACCAAAACGACAGGCAAACTGCGAAATTTTCTGCTCCTTCTTCTTAAACAAAAAAAGAAAAAACGGACGCAGTCGGTAGGACTCGAACCTACGCTCCCAGAGGGAATCTGATTTCTAGTCAGACGCCTTAACCACTCGGCCACGACTGCTCGTAACTGAAGAGTCCCTCGAATCGTGAAAAATCAAACCCGTCTGCGCAGAATTTTGACAGGAAACGAACTCCGTGCACTGATTACGGCAGGGCTACCATCGCTACGAGACGAGCCATTACGGAAACGTTAAAAATCTTCGCCCGGACAGGGACTCGAACCCTGGACCCTTAGGTTAAAAGCCTAATGCTCTACCGACTGAGCTATCCGGGCTCACGCTTCTTGCGGATGGAGCGGCTGCAAGCAACGTGAATAACTGGAACGCGTGTGTAGGCGTACTACGGTAATATCTGGCTTCTGGCGCAACTGGCGACTTCACCGACTTCCCACTGACGCTGGTAGCAGCCCAACAGCTGACCAGCGCCTCCTCTCCCTTTACCCCGGTGCTGACAGTAATTGCATCATGTGCCTGTTTTCCCCGATTACATTCGGTTGAAGCTCCGCAAGGAGGGCGAAAAACGAACGTTGGAAGGCCAAAACATGGAGCGTTGGGTGCGTAAAAACTTCCGTTCCGGTACCGGGAATCGAACCCGGGCCTCCTGGGTGAAAGCCAGGTATCCTAGCCACTTTTTTTTTTTTTTAAATCTCATTTTGTTCGTTTTCGTTCGTTGTATCTGCTCTGGGAGGACGTCGAAAGACACCCGTTCCAGTTCGTTGTTGATCCATTAACTCAGTTTTTTTTTAATTACAGAGGGCAGCTAACCCTCTGACCGAGCGCGCTGAGCTACCGTGCCGGCGCCACTAGACCACACCGGATTTGCGCTATGACGTGAGGTTCACTCCGTTTCCTCTCGTATTTCGTGCTGAACCTGGACTCACTGCTGTTCTCTGTTTGCCAGCATATTTGCGCACAGCTCGAAATTGACTATTCGTTATTTTACTCATAACAGGTTAAGAGAAAGATCAAAGTTGTACGTTGTCATAATTGGAAATAAACATTTTGACGCTGAGCGTAGACTCCTTGTGGATAACGAATGACAATTAAGTTCGTTCCCTAGCAACAGCAACACCGTTAATTCAGCCGTGATGTACAGCAAATTAAATGCCCCGGGTGAGGATCGAACTCACGACCTTAAGATTACGAGACTTACGCGCTACCTACTGCGCTACCGAGGCACGTTGCGAGCAACGTTCCAGGAAACTTGGTAAGTCTCGCATATTAGAGATAGAGAGTTTGCGCGCTCTGAAGAATCTGTTGTGTTGCTACACGTGCTTTCCCGACTTGCTAGATTAAACTGCTGCCGCAGCTTTTTCAACGGAACGCAGCACTGCCTGAGGTTACAGTCCATCGCCCTTGCGGCGCCTGAACACAGCGGCCTGTTGGGCCAGGCCGACGTTACAGCTCAGAAATAGCACGCGACCGTCCAAGTACGGTCTCTTGCGTGCTGCGTGTTTGGTTCTTCTCACAGCGAATCCTGCTATACATTCCTGAGGCTGACGGAGCTCAAGCGAGGAATCGGTGCGGCAGCATTATAGCGATAACAGCAGAACGATACATCGGCCGGGAATCGAACCCGGGCCGCCCGCGTGCTAAGCGAGCATTCTACCACTTTTTTTTTCTTCTCATTTCGTTCGTTGCATTTGTTGGGGGCGGACGTCCGATGACGCCCGTTCAAGTTCATCGTTGACTCAGTCTTTTATTACAGAGGGCAGATAACTGTCAGACCGAACACGCTGAGTTATCGTGCCGGCAAACCTTAAGATTATGAGACTTACGCGCTGCTTACTGCACTACTGAGGCACATGCCACTGAACCACCGATGCTCGACAAGCTGCCCGTGCTTCCCGAGCAGTTTTCTGCAGGGAAAGTGGGATTGCCACCCAGCGACGTCGGATGAAACCGAAAAAAGTGCTACACACGCGGAGTCCTCCACTACACTGCCTTAAAACGACCACTCATCACTATCGTGTGAGTAACCTTGCGGCTGCGGCGACTAGTCTCGCCCAAAGACGCAGCGTGCGTGGAGGCGCTACCCGAATGCGTGTGGATGCACCCTCCTAGCTCGTAAAGCGCCTACAGCTACTATCACCGTGGGCCGCTGCTGGCGGGCGGGAAGCCGACACAGCGCGGCGTCGCGAGGAGCGGCTGTGCGGTGGTGGTGTAATGGTGAGCATAGTTGCCTTCCAAGCAGTTGATCCGGGTTCGATTCCCGGCCACCGCAAGTAACGCTAGTTTTTTCGTATATAGTATGTGAGCCGCGTGCTGTTAAATTAACGTTTTTGTCGTCGTTACTCCACGCAGACCATCCTGTAGTATGTCCCGACTTGTCCCGACTTTGCTCGGCTGACGCGAAAGCTGACGCTTGGAATTCGCCCTTATCAAAAGGACAGGCACTATAAACGGCTGTGAGAGGCGAGGTACCAAAACGACAGGCAAACTGCGAAATTTTCTGCTCCTTCTTCTTAAACAAAAAAAGAAAAAACGGACGCAGTCGGTAGGACTCGAACCTACGCTCCCAGAGGGAATCTGATTTCTAGTCAGACGCCTTAACCACTCGGCCACGACTGCTCGTAACTGAAGAGTCCCTCGAATCGTGAAAAATCAAACCCGTCTGCGCAGAATTTTGACAGGAAACGAACTCCGTGCACTGATTACGGCAGGGCTACCATCGCTACGAGACGAGCCATTACGGAAACGTTAAAAATCTTCGCCCGGACAGGGACTCGAACCCTGGACCCTTAGGTTAAAAGCCTAATGCTCTACCGACTGAGCTATCCGGGCTCACGCTTCTTGCGGATGGAGCGGCTGCAAGCAACGTGAATAACTGGAACGCGTGTGTAGGCGTACTACGGTAATATCTGGCTTCTGGCGCAACTGGCGACTTCACCGACTTCCCACTGACGCTGGTAGCAGCCCAACAGCTGACCAGCGCCTCCTCTCCCTTTACCCCGGTGCTGACAGTAATTGCATCATGTGCCTGTTTTCCCCGATTACATTCGGTTGAAGCTCCGCAAGGAGGGCGAAAAACGAACGTTGGAAGGCCAAAACATGGAGCGTTGGGTGCGTAAAAACTTCCGTTCCGGTACCGGGAATCGAACCCGGGCCTCCTGGGTGAAAGCCAGGTATCCTAGCCACTTTTTTTTTTTTTTTTAAATCTCATTTTGTTCGTTTTCGTTCGTTGTATCTGCTCTGGGAGGACGTCGAAAGACACCCGTTCCAGTTCGTTGTTGATCCATTAACTCAGTTTTTTTTTAATTACAGAGGGCAGCTAACCCTCTGACCGAGCGCGCTGAGCTACCGTGCCGGCGCCACTAGACCACACCGGATTTGCGCTATGACGTGAGGTTCACTCCGTTTCCTCTCGTATTTCGTGCTGAACCTGGACTCACTGCTGTTCTCTGTTTGCCAGCATATTTGCGCACAGCTCGAAATTGACTATTCGTTATTTTACTCATAACAGGTTAAGAGAAAGATCAAAGTTGTACGTTGTCATAATTGGAAATAAAAATTTTGACGCTGAGCGTAGACTCCTTGTGGATAACGAATGACAATTAAGTTCGTTCCCTAGCAACAGCAACACCGTTAATTCAGCCGTGATGTACAGCAAATTAAATGCCCCGGGTGAGGATCGAACTCACGACCTTAAGATTATGAGACTTACGCGCTACCTACTGCGCTACCGAGGCACGTTGCGAGCAACGTTCCAGGAAACTTGGTAAGTCTCGCATATTAGAGATAGAGAGTTTGCGCGCTCTGAAGAATCTGTTGTGTTGCTACACGTGCTTTCCCGACTTGCTAGATTAAACTGCTGCCGCAGCTTTTTCAACGGAACGCAGCACTGCCTGAGGTTACAGTCCATCGCCCTTGCGGCGCCTGAACACAGCGGCCTGTTGGGCCAGGCCGACGTTACAGCTCAGAAATAGCACGCGACCGTCCAAGTACGGTCTCTTGCGTGCTGCGTGTTTGGTTCTTCTCACAGCGAATCCTGCTATACATTCCTGAGGCTGACGGAGCTCAAGCGAGGAATCGGTGCGGCAGCATTATAGCGATAACAGCAGAACGATACATCGGCCGGGAATCGAACCCGGGCCGCCCGCGTGCTAAGCGAGCATTCTACCACTTTTTTTTTCTTCTCATTTCGTTCGTTGCATTTGTTGGGGGCGGACGTCCGATGACGCCCGTTCAAGTTCATCGTTGACTCAGTCTTTTATTACAGAGGGCAGATAACTGTCAGACCGAACACGCTGAGTTATCGTGCCGGCAAACCTTAAGATTATGAGACTTACGCGCTGCTTACTGCACTACTGAGGCACATGCCACTGAACCACCGATGCTCGACAAGCTGCCCGTGCTTCCCGAGCAGTTTTCTGCAGGGAAAGTGGGATTGCCACCCAGCGACGTCGGATGAAACCGAAAAAAGTGCTACACACGCGGAGTCCTCCACTACACTGCCTTAAAACGACCACTCATCACTATCGTGTGAGTAACCTTGCGGCTGCGGCGACTAGTCTCGCCCAAAGACGCAGCGTGCGTGGAGGCGCTACCCGAATGCGTGTGGATGCACCCTCCTAGCTCGTAAAGCGCCTACAGCTACTATCACCGTGGGCCGCTGCTGGCGGGCGGGAAGCCGACACAGCGCGGCGTCGCGAGGAGCGGCTGTGCGGTGGTGGTGTAATGGTGAGCATAGTTGCCTTCCAAGCAGTTGATCCGGGTTCGATTCCCGGCCACCGCAAGTAACGCTAGTTTTTTCGTATATAGTATGTGAGCCGCGTGCTGTTAAATTAACGTTTTTGTCGTCGTTACTCCACGCAGACCATCCTGTAGTATGTCCCGACTTGTCCCGACTTTGCTCGGCTGACGCGAAAGCTGACGCTTGGAATTCGCCCTTATCAAAAGGACAGGCACTATAAACGGCTGTGAGAGGCGAGGTACCAAAACGACAGGCAAACTGCGAAATTATCTGCTCCTTCTTCTTAAACAAAAAAAGAAAAAACGGACGCAGTCGGTAGGACTCGAACCTACGCTCCCAGAGGGAATCTGATTTCTAGTCAGACGCCTTAACCACTCGGCCACGACTGCTCGTAACTGAAGAGTCCCTCGAATCGTGAAAAATCAAACCCGTCTGCGCAGAATTTTGACAGGAAACGAACTCCGTGCACTGATTACGGCAGGGCTACCATCGCTACGAGACGAGCCATTACGGAAACGTTAAAAATCTTCGCCCGGACAGGGACTCGAACCCTGGACCCTTAGGTTAAAAGCCTAATGCTCTACCGACTGAGCTATCCGGGCTCACGCTTCTTGCGGATGGAGCGGCTGCAAGCAACGTGAATAACTGGAACGCGTGTGTAGGCGTACTACGGTAATATCTGGCTTCTGGCGCAACTGGCGACTTCACCGACTTCCCACTGACGCTGGTAGCAGCCCAACAGCTGACCAGCGCCTCCTCTCCCTTTACCCCGGTGCTGACAGTAATTGCATCATGTGCCTGTTTTCCCCGATTACATTCGGTTGAAGCTCCGCAAGGAGGGCGAAAAACGAACGTTGGAAGGCCAAAACATGGAGCGTTGGGTGCGTAAAAACTTCCGTTCCGGTACCGGGAATCGAACCCGGGCCTCCTGGGTGAAAGCCAGGTATCCTAGCCACTTTTTTTTTTTTTTTTAAATCTCATTTTGTTCGTTTTCGTTCGTTGTATCTGCTCTGGGAGGACGTCGAAAGACACCCGTTCCAGTTCGTTGTTGATCCATTAACTCAGTTTTTTTTTAATTACAGAGGGCAGCTAACCCTCTGACCGAGCGCGCTGAGCTACCGTGCCGGCGCCACTAGACCACACCGGATTTGCGCTATGACGTGAGGTTCACTCCGTTTCCTCTCGTATTTCGTGCTGAACCTGGACTCACTGCTGTTCTCTGTTTGCCAGCATATTTGCGCACAGCTCGAAATTGACTATTCGTTATTTTACTCATAACAGGTTAAGAGAAAGATCAAAGTTGTACGTTGTCATAATTGGAAATAAACATTTTGACGCTGAGCGTAGACTCCTTGTGGATAACGAATGACAATTAAGTTCGTTCCCTAGCAACAGCAACACCGTTAATTCAGCCGTGATGTACAGCAAATTAAATGCCCCGGGTGAGGATCGAACTCACGACCTTAAGATTATGAGACTTACGCGCTACCTACTGCGCTACCGAGGCACGTTGCGAGCAACGTTCCAGGAAACTTGGTAAGTCTCGCATATTAGAGATAGAGAGTTTGCGCGCTCTGAAGAATCTGTTGTGTTGCTACACGTGCTTTCCCGACTTGCTAGATTAAACTGCTGCCGCAGCTTTTTCAACGGAACGCAGCACTGCCTGAGGTTACAGTCCATCGCCCTTGCGGCGCCTGAACACAGCGGCCTGTTGGGCCAGGCCGACGTTACAGCTCAGAAATAGCACGCGACCGTCCAAGTACGGTCTCTTGCGTGCTGCGTGTTTGGTTCTTCTCACAGCGAATCCTGCTATACATTCCTGAGGCTGACGGAGCTCAAGCGAGGAATCGGTGCGGCAGCATTATAGCGATAACAGCAGAACGATACATCGGCCGGGAATCGAACCCGGGCCGCCCGCGTGCTAAGCGAGCATTCTACCACTTTTTTTCTCTTCTCATTTCGTTCGTTGCATTTGTTGGGGGCGGACGTCCGATGACGCCCGTTCAAGTTCATCGTTGACTCAGTCTTTTATTACAGAGGGCAGATAACTGTCAGACCGAACACGCTGAGTTATCGTGCCGGCAAACCTTAAGATTATGAGACTTACGCGCTGCTTACTGCACTACTGAGGCACATGCCACTGAACCACCGATGCTCGACAAGCTGCCCGTGCTTCCCGAGCAGTTTTCTGCAGGGAAAGTGGGATTGCCACCCAGCGACGTCGGATGAAACCGAAAAAAGTGCTACACACGCGGAGTCCTCCACTACACTGCCTTAAAACGACCACTCATCACTATCGTGTGAGTAACCTTGCGGCTGCGGCGACTAGTCTCGCCCAAAGACGCAGCGTGCGTGGAGGCGCTACCCGAATGCGTGTGGATGCACCCTCCTAGCTCGTAAAGCGCCTACAGCTACTATCACCGTGGGCCGCTGCTGGCGGGCGGGAAGCCGACACAGCGCGGCGTCGCGAGGAGCGGCTGTGCGGTGGTGGTGTAATGGTGAGCATAGTTGCCTTCCAAGCAGTTGATCCGGGTTCGATTCCCGGCCACCGCAAGTAACGCTAGTTTTTTCGTATATAGTATGTGAGCCGCGTGCTGTTAAATTAACGTTTTTGTCGTCGTTACTCCACGCAGACCATCCTGTAGTATGTCCCGACTTGTCCCGACTTTGCTCGGCTGACGCGAAAGCTGACGCTTGGAATTCGCCCTTATCAAAAGGACAGGCACTATAAACGGCTGTGAGAGGCGAGGTACCAAAACGACAGGCAAACTGCGAAATTATCTGCTCCTTCTTCTTAAACAAAAAAAGAAAAAACGGACGCAGTCGGTAGGACTCGAACCTACGCTCCCAGAGGGAATCTGATTTCTAGTCAGACGCCTTAACCACTCGGCCACGACTGCTCGTAACTGAAGAGTCCCTCGAATCGTGAAAAATCAAACCCGTCTGCGCAGAATTTTGACAGGAAACGAACTCCGTGCACTGATTACGGCAGGGCTACCATCGCTACGAGACGAGCCATTACGGAAACGTTAAAAATCTTCGCCCGGACAGGGACTCGAACCCTGGACCCTTAGGTTAAAAGCCTAATGCTCTACCGACTGAGCTATCCGGGCTCACGCTTCTTGCGGATGGAGCGGCTGCAAGCAACGTGAATAACTGGAACGCGTGTGTAGGCGTACTACGGTAATATCTGGCTTCTGGCGCAACTGGCGACTTCACCGACTTCCCACTGACGCTGGTAGCAGCCCAACAGCTGACCAGCGCCTCCTCTCCCTTTACCCCGGTGCTGACAGTAATTGCATCATGTGCCTGTTTTCCCCGATTACATTCGGTTGAAGCTCCGCAAGGAGGGCGAAAAACGAACGTTGGAAGGCCAAAACATGGAGCGTTGGGTGCGTAAAAACTTCCGTTCCGGTACCGGGAATCGAACCCGGGCCTCCTGGGTGAAAGCCAGGTATCCTAGCCACTTTTTTTTTTTTTTTAAATCTCATTTTGTTCGTTTTCGTTCGTTGTATCTGCTCTGGGAGGACGTCGAAAGACACCCGTTCCAGTTCGTTGTTGATCCATTAACTCAGTTTTTTTTTAATTACAGAGGGCAGCTAACCCTCTGACCGAGCGCGCTGAGCTACCGTGCCGGCGCCACTAGACCACACCGGATTTGCGCTATGACGTGAGGTTCACTCCGTTTCCTCTCGTATTTCGTGCTGAACCTGGACTCACTGCTGTTCTCTGTTTGCCAGCATATTTGCGCACAGCTCGAAATTGACTATTCGTTATTTTACTCATAACAGGTTAAGAGAAAGATCAAAGTTGTACGTTGTCATAATTGGAAATAAACATTTTGACGCTGAGCGTAGACTCCTTGTGGATAACGAATGACAATTAAGTTCGTTCCCTAGCAACAGCAACACCGTTAATTCAGCCGTGATGTACAGCAAATTAAATGCCCCGGGTGAGGATCGAACTCACGACCTTAAGATTATGAGACTTACGCGCTACCTACTGCGCTACCGAGGCACGTTGCGAGCAACGTTCCAGGAAACTTGGTAAGTCTCGCATATTAGAGATAGAGAGTTTGCGCGCTCTGAAGAATCTGTTGTGTTGCTACACGTGCTTTCCCGACTTGCTAGATTAAACTGCTGCCGCAGCTTTTTCAACGGAACGCAGCACTGCCTGAGGTTACAGTCCATCGCCCTTGCGGCGCCTGAACACAGCGGCCTGTTGGGCCAGGCCGACGTTACAGCTCAGAAATAGCACGCGACCGTCCAAGTACGGTCTCTTGCGTGCTGCGTGTTTGGTTCTTCTCACAGCGAATCCTGCTATACATTCCTGAGGCTGACGGAGCTCAAGCGAGGAATCGGTGCGGCAGCATTATAGCGATAACAGCAGAACGATACATCGGCCGGGAATCGAACCCGGGCCGCCCGCGTGCTAAGCGAGCATTCTACCACTTTTTTTCTCTTCTCATTTCGTTCGTTGCATTTGTTGGGGGCGGACGTCCGATGACGCCCGTTCAAGTTCATCGTTGACTCAGTCTTTTATTACAGAGGGCAGATAACTGTCAGACCGAACACGCTGAGTTATCGTGCCGGCAAACCTTAAGATTATGAGACTTACGCGCTGCTTACTGCACTACTGAGGCACATGCCACTGAACCACCGATGCTCGACAAGCTGCCCGTGCTTCCCGAGCAGTTTTCTGCAGGGAAAGTGGGATTGCCACCCAGCGACGTCGGATGAAACCGAAAAAAGTGCTACACACGCGGAGTCCTCCACTACACTGCCTTAAAACGACCACTCATCACTATCGTGTGAGTAACCTTGCGGCTGCGGCGACTAGTCTCGCCCAAAGACGCAGCGTGCGTGGAGGCGCTACCCGAATGCGTGTGGATGCACCCTCCTAGCTCGTAAAGCGCCTACAGCTACTATCACCGTGGGCCGCTGCTGGCGGGCGGGAAGCCGACACAGCGCGGCGTCGCGAGGAGCGGCTGTGCGGTGGTGGTGTAATGGTGAGCATAGTTGCCTTCCAAGCAGTTGATCCGGGTTCGATTCCCGGCCACCGCAAGTAACGCTAGTTTTTTCGTATATAGTATGTGAGCCGCGTGCTGTTAAATTAACGTTTTTGTCGTCGTTACTCCACGCAGACCATCCTGTAGTATGTCCCGACTTGTCCCGACTTTGCTCGGCTGACGCGAAAGCTGACGCTTGGAATTCGCCCTTATCAAAAGGACAGGCACTATAAACGGCTGTGAGAGGCGAGGTACCAAAACGACAGGCAAACTGCGAAATTTTCTGCTCCTTCTTCTTAAACAAAAAAAGAAAAAACGGACGCAGTCGGTAGGACTCGAACCTACGCTCCCAGAGGGAATCTGATTTCTAGTCAGACGCCTTAACCACTCGGCCACGACTGCTCGTAACTGAAGAGTCCCTCGAATCGTGAAAAATCAAACCCGTCTGCGCAGAATTTTGACAGGAAACGAACTCCGTGCACTGATTACGGCAGGGCTACCATCGCTACGAGACGAGCCATTACGGAAACGTTAAAAATCTTCGCCCGGACAGGGACTCGAACCCTGGACCCTTAGGTTAAAAGCCTAATGCTCTACCGACTGAGCTATCCGGGCTCACGCTTCTTGCGGATGGAGCGGCTGCAAGCAACGTGAATAACTGGAACGCGTGTGTAGGCGTACTACGGTAATATCTGGCTTCTGGCGCAACTGGCGACTTCACCGACTTCCCACTGACGCTGGTAGCAGCCCAACAGCTGACCAGCGCCTCCTCTCCCTTTACCCCGGTGCTGACAGTAATTGCATCATGTGCCTGTTTTCCCCGATTACATTCGGTTGAAGCTCCGCAAGGAGGGCGAAAAACGAACGTTGGAAGGCCAAAACATGGAGCGTTGGGTGCGTAAAAACTTCCGTTCCGGTACCGGGAATCGAACCCGGGCCTCCTGGGTGAAAGCCAGGTATCCTAGCCACTTTTTTTTTTTTTTTTAAATCTCATTTTGTTCGTTTTCGTTCGTTGTATCTGCTCTGGGAGGACGTCGAAAGACACCCGTTCCAGTTCGTTGTTGATCCATTAACTCAGTTTTTTTTTAATTACAGAGGGCAGCTAACCCTCTGACCGAGCGCGCTGAGCTACCGTGCCGGCGCCACTAGACCACACCGGATTTGCGCTATGACGTGAGGTTCACTCCGTTTCCTCTCGTATTTCGTGCTGAACCTGGACTCACTGCTGTTCTCTGTTTGCCAGCATATTTGCGCACAGCTCGAAATTGACTATTCGTTATTTTACTCATAACAGGTTAAGAGAAAGATCAAAGTTGTACGTTGTCATAATTGGAAATAAACATTTTGACGCTGAGCGTAGACTCCTTGTGGATAACGAATGACAATTAAGTTCGTTCCCTAGCAACAGCAACACCGTTAATTCAGCCGTGATGTACAGCAAATTAAATGCCCCGGGTGAGGATCGAACTCACGACCTTAAGATTATGAGACTTACGCGCTACCTACTGCGCTAC
Source organism: Schistocerca nitens (assembly GCF_023898315.1). Taxonomy (NCBI): domain Eukaryota; kingdom Metazoa; phylum Arthropoda; class Insecta; order Orthoptera; family Acrididae; genus Schistocerca; species Schistocerca nitens. Next base: position 1,516,790 of record NW_026045911.1, read on the forward strand.
CGAGGCACGTTGCGAGCAACGTTCCAGGAAACTTGGTAAGTCTCGCATATTAGAGATAGAGAGTTTGCGCGCTCTGAAGAATCTGTTGTGTTGCTACACGTGCTTTCCCGACTTGCTAGATTAAACTGCTGCCGCAGCTTTTTCAACGGAACGCAGCACTGCCTGAGGTTACAGTCCATCGCCCTTGCGGCGCCTGAACACAGCGGCCTGTTGGGCCAGGCCGACGTTACAGCTCAGAAATAGCACGCGACCGTCCAAGTACGGTCTCTTGCGTGCTGCGTGTTTGGTTCTTCTCACAGCGAATCCTGCTATACATTCCTGAGGCTGACGGAGCTCAAGCGAGGAATCGGTGCGGCAGCATTATAGCGATAACAGCAGAACGATACATCGGCCGGGAATCGAACCCGGGCCGCCCGCGTGCTAAGCGAGCATTCTACCACTTTTTTTTTCTTCTCATTTCGTTCGTTGCATTTGTTGGGGGCGGACGTCCGATGACGCCCGTTCAAGTTCATCGTTGACTCAGTCTTTTATTACAGAGGGCAGATAACTGTCAGACCGAACACGCTGAGTTATCGTGCCGGCAAACCTTAAGATTATGAGACTTACGCGCTGCTTACTGCACTACTGAGGCACATGCCACTGAACCACCGATGCTCGACAAGCTGCCCGTGCTTCCCGAGCAGTTTTCTGCAGGGAAAGTGGGATTGCCACCCAGCGACGTCGGATGAAACCGAAAAAAGTGCTACACACGCGGAGTCCTCCACTACACTGCCTTAAAACGACCACTCATCACTATCGTGTGAGTAACCTTGCGGCTGCGGCGACTAGTCTCGCCCAAAGACGCAGCGTGCGTGGAGGCGCTACCCGAATGCGTGTGGATGCACCCTCCTAGCTCGTAAAGCGCCTACAGCTACTATCACCGTGGGCCGCTGCTGGCGGGCGGGAAGCCGACACAGCGCGGCGTCGCGAGGAGCGGCTGTGCGGTGGTGGTGTAATGGTGAGCATAGTTGCCTTCCAAGCAGTTGATCCGGGTTCGATTCCCGGCCACCGCAAGTAACGCTAGTTTTTTCGTATATAGTATGTGAGCCGCGTGCTGTTAAATTAACGTTTTTGTCGTCGTTACTCCACGCAGACCATCCTGTAGTATGTCCCGACTTGTCCCGACTTTGCTCGGCTGACGCGAAAGCTGACGCTTGGAATTCGCCCTTATCAAAAGGACAGGCACTATAAACGGCTGTGAGAGGCGAGGTACCAAAACGACAGGCAAACTGCGAAATTATCTGCTCCTTCTTCTTAAACAAAAAAAGAAAAAACGGACGCAGTCGGTAGGACTCGAACCTACGCTCCCAGAGGGAATCTGATTTCTAGTCAGACGCCTTAACCACTCGGCCACGACTGCTCGTAACTGAAGAGTCCCTCGAATCGTGAAAAATCAAACCCGTCTGCGCAGAATTTTGACAGGAAACGAACTCCGTGCACTGATTACGGCAGGGCTACCATCGCTACGAGACGAGCCATTACGGAAACGTTAAAAATCTTCGCCCGGACAGGGACTCGAACCCTGGACCCTTAGGTTAAAAGCCTAATGCTCTACCGACTGAGCTATCCGGGCTCACGCTTCTTGCGGATGGAGCGGCTGCAAGCAACGTGAATAACTGGAACGCGTGTGTAGGCGTACTACGGTAATATCTGGCTTCTGGCGCAACTGGCGACTTCACCGACTTCCCACTGACGCTGGTAGCAGCCCAACAGCTGACCAGCGCCTCCTCTCCCTTTACCCCGGTGCTGACAGTAATTGCATCATGTGCCTGTTTTCCCCGATTACATTCGGTTGAAGCTCCGCAAGGAGGGCGAAAAACGAACGTTGGAAGGCCAAAACATGGAGCGTTGGGTGCGTAAAAACTTCCGTTCCGGTACCGGGAATCGAACCCGGGCCTCCTGGGTGAAAGCCAGGTATCCTAGCCACTTTTTTTTTTTTTTTAAATCTCATTTTGTTCGTTTTCGTTCGTTGTATCTGCTCTGGGAGGACGTCGAAAGACACCCGTTCCAGTTCGTTGTTGATCCATTAACTCAGTTTTTTTTTAATTACAGAGGGCAGCTAACCCTCTGACCGAGCGCGCTGAGCTACCGTGCCGGCGCCACTAGACCACACCGGATTTGCGCTATGACGTGAGGTTCACTCCGTTTCCTCTCGTATTTCGTGCTGAACCTGGACTCACTGCTGTTCTCTGTTTGCCAGCATATTTGCGCACAGCTCGAAATTGACTATTCGTTATTTTACTCATAACAGGTTAAGAGAAAGATCAAAGTTGTACGTTGTCATAATTGGAAATAAACATTTTGACGCTGAGCGTAGACTCCTTGTGGATAACGAATGACAATTAAGTTCGTTCCCTAGCAACAGCAACACCGTTAATTCAGCCGTGATGTACAGCAAATTAAATGCCCCGGGTGAGGATCGAACTCACGACCTTAAGATTATGAGACTTACGCGCTACCTACTGCGCTACCGAGGCACGTTGCGAGCAACGTTCCAGGAAACTTGGTAAGTCTCGCATATTAGAGATAGAGAGTTTGCGCGCTCTGAAGAATCTGTTGTGTTGCTACACGTGCTTTCCCGACTTGCTAGATTAAACTGCTGCCGCAGCTTTTTCAACGGAACGCAGCACTGCCTGAGGTTACAGTCCATCGCCCTTGCGGCGCCTGAACACAGCGGCCTGTTGGGCCAGGCCGACGTTACAGCTCAGAAATAGCACGCGACCGTCCAAGTACGGTCTCTTGCGTGCTGCGTGTTTGGTTCTTCTCACAGCGAATCCTGCTATACATTCCTGAGGCTGACGGAGCTCAAGCGAGGAATCGGTGCGGCAGCATTATAGCGATAACAGCAGAACGATACATCGGCCGGGAATCGAACCCGGGCCGCCCGCGTGCTAAGCGAGCATTCTACCACTTTTTTTTTCTTCTCATTTCGTTCGTTGCATTTGTTGGGGGCGGACGTCCGATGACGCCCGTTCAAGTTCATCGTTGACTCAGTCTTTTATTACAGAGGGCAGATAACTGTCAGACCGAACACGCTGAGTTATCGTGCCGGCAAACCTTAAGATTATGAGACTTACGCGCTGCTTACTGCACTACTGAGGCACATGCCACTGAACCACCGATGCTCGACAAGCTGCCCGTGCTTCCCGAGCAGTTTTCTGCAGGGAAAGTGGGATTGCCACCCAGCGACGTCGGATGAAACCGAAAAAAGTGCTACACACGCGGAGTCCTCCACTACACTGCCTTAAAACGACCACTCATCACTATCGTGTGAGTAACCTTGCGGCTGCGGCGACTAGTCTCGCCCAAAGACGCAGCGTGCGTGGAGGCGCTACCCGAATGCGTGTGGATGCACCCTCCTAGCTCGTAAAGCGCCTACAGCTACTATCACCGTGGGCCGCTGCTGGCGGGCGGGAAGCCGACACAGCGCGGCGTCGCGAGGAGCGGCTGTGCGGTGGTGGTGTAATGGTGAGCATAGTTGCCTTCCAAGCAGTTGATCCGGGTTCGATTCCCGGCCACCGCAAGTAACGCTAGTTTTTTCGTATATAGTATGTGAGCCGCGTGCTGTTAAATTAACGTTTTTGTCGTCGTTACTCCACGCAGACCATCCTGTAGTATGTCCCGACTTGTCCCGACTTTGCTCGGCTGACGCGAAAGCTGACGCTTGGAATTCGCCCTTATCAAAAGGACAGGCACTATAAACGGCTGTGAGAGGCGAGGTACCAAAACGACAGGCAAACTGCGAAATTTTCTGCTCCTTCTTCTTAAACAAAAAAAGAAAAAACGGACGCAGTCGGTAGGACTCGAACCTACGCTCCCAGAGGGAATCTGATTTCTAGTCAGACGCCTTAACCACTCGGCCACGACTGCTCGTAACTGAAGAGTCCCTCGAATCGTGAAAAATCAAACCCGTCTGCGCAGAATTTTGACAGGAAACGAACTCCGTGCACTGATTACGGCAGGGCTACCATCGCTACGAGACGAGCCATTACGGAAACGTTAAAAATCTTCGCCCGGACAGGGACTCGAACCCTGGACCCTTAGGTTAAAAGCCTAATGCTCTACCGACTGAGCTATCCGGGCTCACGCTTCTTGCGGATGGAGCGGCTGCAAGCAACGTGAATAACTGGAACGCGTGTGTAGGCGTACTACGGTAATATCTGGCTTCTGGCGCAACTGGCGACTTCACCGACTTCCCACTGACGCTGGTAGCAGCCCAACAGCTGACCAGCGCCTCCTCTCCCTTTACCCCGGTGCTGACAGTAATTGCATCATGTGCCTGTTTTCCCCGATTACATTCGGTTGAAGCTCCGCAAGGAGGGCGAAAAACGAACGTTGGAAGGCCAAAACATGGAGCGTTGGGTGCGTAAAAACTTCCGTTCCGGTACCGGGAATCGAACCCGGGCCTCCTGGGTGAAAGCCAGGTATCCTAGCCACTTTTTTTTTTTTTTTAAATCTCATTTTGTTCGTTTTCGTTCGTTGTATCTGCTCTGGGAGGACGTCGAAAGACACCCGTTCCAGTTCGTTGTTGATCCATTAACTCAGTTTTTTTTTAATTACAGAGGGCAGCTAACCCTCTGACCGAGCGCGCTGAGCTACCGTGCCGGCGCCACTAGACCACACCGGATTTGCGCTATGACGTGAGGTTCACTCCGTTTCCTCTCGTATTTCGTGCTGAACCTGGACTCACTGCTGTTCTCTGTTTGCCAGCATATTTGCGCACAGCTCGAAATTGACTATTCGTTATTTTACTCATAACAGGTTAAGAGAAAGATCAAAGTTGTACGTTGTCATAATTGGAAATAAACATTTTGACGCTGAGCGTAGACTCCTTGTGGATAACGAATGACAATTAAGTTCGTTCCCTAGCAACAGCAACACCGTTAATTCAGCCGTGATGTACAGCAAATTAAATGCCCCGGGTGAGGATCGAACTCACGACCTTAAGATTATGAGACTTACGCGCTACCTACTGCGCTACCGAGGCACGTTGCGAGCAACGTTCCAGGAAACTTGGTAAGTCTCGCATATTAGAGATAGAGAGTTTGCGCGCTCTGAAGAATCTGTTGTGTTGCTACACGTGCTTTCCCGACTTGCTAGATTAAACTGCTGCCGCAGCTTTTTCAACGGAACGCAGCACTGCCTGAGGTTACAGTCCATCGCCCTTGCGGCGCCTGAACACAGCGGCCTGTTGGGCCAGGCCGACGTTACAGCTCAGAAATAGCACGCGACCGTCCAAGTACGGTCTCTTGCGTGCTGCGTGTTTGGTTCTTCTCACAGCGAATCCTGCTATACATTCCTGAGGCTGACGGAGCTCAAGCGAGGAATCGGTGCGGCAGCATTATAGCGATAACAGCAGAACGATACATCGGCCGGGAATCGAACCCGGGCCGCCCGCGTGCTAAGCGAGCATTCTACCACTTTTTTTTTCTTCTCATTTCGTTCGTTGCATTTGTTGGGGGCGGACGTCCGATGACGCCCGTTCAAGTTCATCGTTGACTCAGTCTTTTATTACAGAGGGCAGATAACTGTCAGACCGAACACGCTGAGTTATCGTGCCGGCAAACCTTAAGATTATGAGACTTACGCGCTGCTTACTGCACTACTGAGGCACATGCCACTGAACCACCGATGCTCGACAAGCTGCCCGTGCTTCCCGAGCAGTTTTCTGCAGGGAAAGTGGGATTGCCACCCAGCGACGTCGGATGAAACCGAAAAAAGTGCTACACACGCGGAGTCCTCCACTACACTGCCTTAAAACGACCACTCATCACTATCGTGTGAGTAACCTTGCGGCTGCGGCGACTAGTCTCGCCCAAAGACGCAGCGTGCGTGGAGGCGCTACCCGAATGCGTGTGGATGCACCCTCCTAGCTCGTAAAGCGCCTACAGCTACTATCACCGTGGGCCGCTGCTGGCGGGCGGGAAGCCGACACAGCGCGGCGTCGCGAGGAGCGGCTGTGCGGTGGTGGTGTAATGGTGAGCATAGTTGCCTTCCAAGCAGTTGATCCGGGTTCGATTCCCGGCCACCGCAAGTAACGCTAGTTTTTTCGTATATAGTATGTGAGCCGCGTGCTGTTAAATTAACGTTTTTGTCGTCGTTACTCCACGCAGACCATCCTGTAGTATGTCCCGACTTGTCCCGACTTTGCTCGGCTGACGCGAAAGCTGACGCTTGGAATTCGCCCTTATCAAAAGGACAGGCACTATAAACGGCTGTGAGAGGCGAGGTACCAAAACGACAGGCAAACTGCGAAATTTTCTGCTCCTTCTTCTTAAACAAAAAAAGAAAAAACGGACGCAGTCGGTAGGACTCGAACCTACGCTCCCAGAGGGAATCTGATTTCTAGTCAGACGCCTTAACCACTCGGCCACGACTGCTCGTAACTGAAGAGTCCCTCGAATCGTGAAAAATCAAACCCGTCTGCGCAGAATTTTGACAGGAAACGAACTCCGTGCACTGATTACGGCAGGGCTACCATCGCTACGAGACGAGCCATTACGGAAACGTTAAAAATCTTCGCCCGGACAGGGACTCGAACCCTGGACCCTTAGGTTAAAAGCCTAATGCTCTACCGACTGAGCTATCCGGGCTCACGCTTCTTGCGGATGGAGCGGCTGCAAGCAACGTGAATAACTGGAACGCGTGTGTAGGCGTACTACGGTAATATCTGGCTTCTGGCGCAACTGGCGACTTCACCGACTTCCCACTGACGCTGGTAGCAGCCCAACAGCTGACCAGCGCCTCCTCTCCCTTTACCCCGGTGCTGACAGTAATTGCATCATGTGCCTGTTTTCCCCGATTACATTCGGTTGAAGCTCCGCAAGGAGGGCGAAAAACGAACGTTGGAAGGCCAAAACATGGAGCGTTGGGTGCGTAAAAACTTCCGTTCCGGTACCGGGAATCGAACCCGGGCCTCCTGGGTGAAAGCCAGGTATCCTAGCCACTTTTTTTTTTTTTTTTAAATCTCATTTTGTTCGTTTTCGTTCGTTGTATCTGCTCTGGGAGGACGTCGAAAGACACCCGTTCCAGTTCGTTGTTGATCCATTAACTCAGTTTTTTTTTAATTACAGAGGGCAGCTAACCCTCTGACCGAGCGCGCTGATCTACCGTGCCGGCGCCACTAGACCACACCGGATTTGCGCTATGACGTGAGGTTCACTCCGTTTCCTCTCGTATTTCGTGCTGAACCTGGACTCACTGCTGTTCTCTGTTTGCCAGCATATTTGCGCACAGCTCGAAATTGACTATTCGTTATTTTACTCATAACAGGTTAAGAGAAAGATCAAAGTTGTACGTTGTCATAATTGGAAATAAACATTTTGACGCTGAGCGTAGACTCCTTGTGGATAACGAATGACAATTAAGTTCGTTCCCTAGCAACAGCAACACCGTTAATTCAGCCGTGATGTACAGCAAATTAAATGCCCCGGGTGAGGATCGAACTCACGACCTTAAGATTATGAGACTTACGCGCTACCTACTGCGCTACCGAGGCACGTTGCGAGCAACGTTCCAGGAAACTTGGTAAGTCTCGCATATTAGAGATAGAGAGTTTGCGCGCTCTGAAGAATCTGTTGTGTTGCTACACGTGCTTTCCCGACTTGCTAGATTAAACTGCTGCCGCAGCTTTTTCAACGGAACGCAGCACTGCCTGAGGTTACAGTCCATCGCCCTTGCGGCGCCTGAACACAGCGGCCTGTTGGGCCAGGCCGACGTTACAGCTCAGAAATAGCACGCGACCGTCCAAGTACGGTCTCTTGCGTGCTGCGTGTTTGGTTCTTCTCACAGCGAATCCTGCTATACATTCCTGAGGCTGACGGAGCTCAAGCGAGGAATCGGTGCGGCAGCATTATAGCGATAACAGCAGAACGATACATCGGCCGGGAATCGAACCCGGGCCGCCCGCGTGCTAAGCGAGCATTCTACCACTTTTTTTTTCTTCTCATTTCGTTCGTTGCATTTGTTGGGGGCGGACGTCCGATGACGCCCGTTCAAGTTCATCGTTGACTCAGTCTTTTATTACAGAGGGCAGATAACTGTCAGACCGAACACGCTGAGTTATCGTGCCGGCAAACCTTAAGATTATGAGACTTACGCGCTGCTTACTGCACTACTGAGGCACATGCCACTGAACCACCGATGCTCGACAAGCTGCCCGTGCTTCCCGAGCAGTTTTCTGCAGGGAAAGTGGGATTGCCACCCAGCGACGTCGGATGAAACCGAAAAAAGTGCTACACACGCGGAGTCCTCCACTACACTGCCTTAAAACGACCACTCATCACTATCGTGTGAGTAACCTTGCGGCTGCGGCGACTAGTCTCGCCCAAAGACGCAGCGTGCGTGGAGGCGCTACCCGAATGCGTGTGGATGCACCCTCCTAGCTCGTAAAGCGCCTACAGCTACTATCACCGTGGGCCGCTGCTGGCGGGCGGGAAGCCGACACAGCGCGGCGTCGCGAGGAGCGGCTGTGCGGTGGTGGTGTAATGGTGAGCATAGTTGCCTTCCAAGCAGTTGATCCGGGTTCGATTCCCGGCCACCGCAAGTAACGCTAGTTTTTTCGTATATAGTATGTGAGCCGCGTGCTGTTAAATTAACGTTTTTGTCGTCGTTACTCCACGCAGACCATCCTGTAGTATGTCCCGACTTGTCCCGACTTTGCTCGGCTGACGCGAAAGCTGACGCTTGGAATTCGCCCTTATCAAAAGGACAGGCACTATAAACGGCTGTGAGAGGCGAGGTACCAAAACGACAGGCAAACTGCGAAATTTTCTGCTCCTTCTTCTTAAACAAAAAAAGAAAAAACGGACACAGTCGGTAGGACTCGAACCTACGCTCCCAGAGGGAATCTGATTTCTAGTCAGACGCCTTAACCACTCGGCCACGACTGCTCGTAACTGAAGAGTCCCTCGAATCGTGAAAAATCAAACCCGTCTGCGCAGAATTTTGACAGGAAACGAACTCCGTGCACTGATTACGGCAGGGCTACCATCGCTACGAGACGAGCCATTACGGAAACGTTAAAAATCTTCGCCCGGACAGGGACTCGAACCCTGGACCCTTAGGTTAAAAGCCTAATGCTCTACCGACTGAGCTATCCGGGCTCACGCTTCTTGCGGATGGAGCGGCTGCAAGCAACGTGAATAACTGGAACGCGTGTGTAGGCGTACTACGGTAATATCTGGCTTCTGGCGCAACTGGCGACTTCACCGACTTCCCACTGACGCTGGTAGCAGCCCAACAGCTGACCAGCGCCTCCTCTCCCTTTACCCCGGTGCTGACAGTAATTGCATCATGTGCCTGTTTTCCCCGATTACATTCGGTTGAAGCTCCGCAAGGAGGGCGAAAAACGAACGTTGGAAGGCCAAAACATGGAGCGTTGGGTGCGTAAAAACTTCCGTTCCGGTACCGGGAATCGAACCCGGGCCTCCTGGGTGAAAGCCAGGTATCCTAGCCACTTTTTTTTTTTTTTTTAAATCTCATTTTGTTCGTTTTCGTTCGTTGTATCTGCTCTGGGAGGACGTCGAAAGACACCCGTTCCAGTTCGTTGTTGATCCATTAACTCAGTTTTTTTTTAATTACAGAGGGCAGCTAACCCTCTGACCGAGCGCGCTGAGCTACCGTGCCGGCGCCACTAGACCACACCGGATTTGCGCTATGACGTGAGGTTCACTCCGTTTCCTCTCGTATTTCGTGCTGAACCTGGACTCACTGCTGTTCTCTGTTTGCCAGCATATTTGCGCACAGCTCGAAATTGACTATTCGTTATTTTACTCATAACAGGTTAAGAGAAAGATCAAAGTTGTACGTTGTCATAATTGGAAATAAAAATTTTGACGCTGAGCGTAGACTCCTTGTGGATAACGAATGACAATTAAGTTCGTTCCCTAGCAACAGCAACACCGTTAATTCAGCCGTGATGTACAGCAAATTAAATGCCCCGGGTGAGGATCGAACTCACGACCTTAAGATTATGAGACTTACGCGCTACCTACTGCGCTACCGAGGCACGTTGCGAGCAACGTTCCAGGAAACTTGGTAAGTCTCGCATATTAGAGATAGAGAGTTTGCGCGCTCTGAAGAATCTGTTGTGTTGCTACACGTGCTTTCCCGACTTGCTAGATTAAACTGCTGCCGCAGCTTTTTCAACGGAACGCAGCACTGCCTGAGGTTACAGTCCATCGCCCTTGCGGCGCCTGAACACAGCGGCCTGTTGGGCCAGGCCGACGTTACAGCTCAGAAATAGCACGCGACCGTCCAAGTACGGTCTCTTGCGTGCTGCGTGTTTGGTTCTTCTCACAGCGAATCCTGCTATACATTCCTGAGGCTGACGGAGCTCAAGCGAGGAATCGGTGCGGCAGCATTATAGCGATAACAGCAGAACGATACATCGGCCGGGAATCGAACCCGGGCCGCCCGCGTGCTAAGCGAGCATTCTACCACTTTTTTTTTCTTCTCATTTCGTTCGTTGCATTTGTTGGGGGCGGACGTCCGATGACGCCCGTTCAAGTTCATCGTTGACTCAGTCTTTTATTACAGAGGGCAGATAACTGTCAGACCGAACACGCTGAGTTATCGTGCCGGCAAACCTTAAGATTATGAGACTTACGCGCTGCTTACTGCACTACTGAGGCACATGCCACTGAACCACCGATGCTCGACAAGCTGCCCGTGCTTCCCGAGCAGTTTTCTGCAGGGAAAGTGGGATTGCCACCCAGCGACGTCGGATGAAACCGAAAAAAGTGCTACACACGCGGAGTCCTCCACTACACTGCCTTAAAACGACCACTCATCACTATCGTGTGAGTAACCTTGCGGCTGCGGCGACTAGTCTCGCCCAAAGACGCAGCGTGCGTGGAGGCGCTACCCGAATGCGTGTGGATGCACCCTCCTAGCTCGTAAAGCGCCTACAGCTACTATCACCGTGGGCCGCTGCTGGCGGGCGGGAAGCCGACACAGCGCGGCGTCGCGAGGAGCGGCTGTGCGGTGGTGGTGTAATGGTGAGCATAGTTGCCTTCCAAGCAGTTGATCCGGGTTCGATTCCCGGCCACCGCAAGTAACGCTAGTTTTTTCGTATATAGTATGTGAGCCGCGTGCTGTTAAATTAACGTTTTTGTCGTCGTTACTCCACGCAGACCATCCTGTAGTATGTCCCGACTTGTCCCGACTTTGCTCGGCTGACGCGAAAGCTGACGCTTGGAATTCGCCCTTATCAAAAGGACAGGCACTATAAACGGCTGTGAGAGGCGAGGTACCAAAACGACAGGCAAACTGCGAAATTATCTGCTCCTTCTTCTTAAACAAAAAAAGAAAAAACGGACGCAGTCGGTAGGACTCGAACCTACGCTCCCAGAGGGAATCTGATTTCTAGTCAGACGCCTTAACCACTCGGCCACGACTGCTCGTAACTGAAGAGTCCCTCGAATCGTGAAAAATCAAACCCGTCTGCGCAGAATTTTGACAGGAAACGAACTCCGTGCACTGATTACGGCAGGGCTACCATCGCTACGAGACGAGCCATTACGGAAACGTTAAAAATCTTCGCCCGGACAGGGACTCGAACCCTGGACCCTTAGGTTAAAAGCCTAATGCTCTACCGACTGAGCTATCCGGGCTCACGCTTCTTGCGGATGGAGCGGCTGCAAGCAACGTGAATAACTGGAACGCGTGTGTAGGCGTACTACGGTAATATCTGGCTTCTGGCGCAACTGGCGACTTCACCGACTTCCCACTGACGCTGGTAGCAGCCCAACAGCTGACCAGCGCCTCCTCTCCCTTTACCCCGGTGCTGACAGTAATTGCATCATGTGCCTGTTTTCCCCGATTACATTCGGTTGAAGCTCCGCAAGGAGGGCGAAAAACGAACGTTGGAAGGCCAAAACATGGAGCGTTGGGTGCGTAAAAACTTCCGTTCCGGTACCGGGAATCGAACCCGGGCCTCCTGGGTGAAAGCCAGGTATCCTAGCCACTTTTTTTTTTTTTTTAAATCTCATTTTGTTCGTTTTCGTTCGTTGTATCTGCTCTGGGAGGACGTCGAAAGACACCCGTTCCAGTTCGTTGTTGATCCATTAACTCAGTTTTTTTTTAATTACAGAGGGCAGCTAACCCTCTGACCGAGCGCGCTGAGCTACCGTGCCGGCGCCACTAGACCACACCGGATTTGCGCTATGACGTGAGGTTCACTCCGTTTCCTCTCGTATTTCGTGCTGAACCTGGACTCACTGCTGTTCTCTGTTTGCCAGCATATTTGCGCACAGCTCGAAATTGACTATTCGTTATTTTACTCATAACAGGTTAAGAGAAAGATCAAAGTTGTACGTTGTCATAATTGGAAATAAACATTTTGACGCTGAGCGTAGACTCCTTGTGGATAACGAATGACAATTAAGTTCGTTCCCTAGCAACAGCAACACCGTTAATTCAGCCGTGATGTACAGCAAATTAAATGCCCCGGGTGAGGATCGAACTCACGACCTTAAGATTATGAGACTTACGCGCTACCTACTGCGCTACCGAGGCACGTTGCGAGCAACGTTCCAGGAAACTTGGTAAGTCTCGCATATTAGAGATAGAGAGTTTGCGCGCTCTGAAGAATCTGTTGTGTTGCTACACGTGCTTTCCCGACTTGCTAGATTAAACTGCTGCCGCAGCTTTTTCAACGGAACGCAGCACTGCCTGAGGTTACAGTCCATCGCCCTTGCGGCGCCTGAACACAGCGGCCTGTTGGGCCAGGCCGACGTTACAGCTCAGAAATAGCACGCGACCGTCCAAGTACGGTCTCTTGCGTGCTGCGTGTTTGGTTCTTCTCACAGCGAATCCTGCTATACATTCCTGAGGCTGACGGAGCTCAAGCGAGGAATCGGTGCGGCAGCATTATAGCGATAACAGCAGAACGATACATCGGCCGGGAATCGAACCCGGGCCGCCCGCGTGCTAAGCGAGCATTCTACCACTTTTTTTTTCTTCTCATTTCGTTCGTTGCATTTGTTGGGGGCGGACGTCCGATGACGCCCGTTCAAGTTCATCGTTGACTCAGTCTTTTATTACAGAGGGCAGATAACTGTCAGACCGAACACGCTGAGTTATCGTGCCGGCAAACCTTAAGATTATGAGACTTACGCGCTGCTTACTGCACTACTGAGGCACATGCCACTGAACCACCGATGCTCGACAAGCTGCCCGTGCTTCCCGAGCAGTTTTCTGCAGGGAAAGTGGGATTGCCACCCAGCGACGTCGGATGAAACCGAAAAAAGTGCTACACACGCGGAGTCCTCCACTACACTGCCTTAAAACGACCACTCATCACTATCGTGTGAGTAACCTTGCGGCTGCGGCGACTAGTCTCGCCCAAAGACGCAGCGTGCGTGGAGGCGCTACCCGAATGCGTGTGGATGCACCCTCCTAGCTCGTAAAGCGCCTACAGCTACTATCACCGTGGGCCGCTGCTGGCGGGCGGGAAGCCGACACAGCGCGGCGTCGCGAGGAGCGGCTGTGCGGTGGTGGTGTAATGGTGAGCATAGTTGCCTTCCAAGCAGTTGATCCGGGTTCGATTCCCGGCCACCGCAAGTAACGCTAGTTTTTTCGTATATAGTATGTGAGCCGCGTGCTGTTAAATTAACGTTTTTGTCGTCGTTACTCCACGCAGACCATCCTGTAGTATGTCCCGACTTGTCCCGACTTTGCTCGGCTGACGCGAAAGCTGACGCTTGGAATTCGCCCTTATCAAAAGGACAGGCACTATAAACGGCTGTGAGAGGCGAGGTACCAAAACGACAGGCAAACTGCGAAATTTTCTGCTCCTTCTTCTTAAACAAAAAAAGAAAAAACGGACGCAGTCGGTAGGACTCGAACCTACGCTCCCAGAGGGAATCTGATTTCTAGTCAGACGCCTTAACCACTCGGCCACGACTGCTCGTAACTGAAGAGTCCCTCGAATCGTGAAAAATCAAACCCGTCTGCGCAGAATTTTGACAGGAAACGAACTCCGTGCACTGATTACGGCAGGGCTACCATCGCTACGAGACGAGCCATTACGGAAACGTTAAAAATCTTCGCCCGGACAGGGACTCGAACCCTGGACCCTTAGGTTAAAAGCCTAATGCTCTACCGACTGAGCTATCCGGGCTCACGCTTCTTGCGGATGGAGCGGCTGCAAGCAACGTGAATAACTGGAACGCGTGTGTAGGCGTACTACGGTAATATCTGGCTTCTGGCGCAACTGGCGACTTCACCGACTTCCCACTGACGCTGGTAGCAGCCCAACAGCTGACCAGCGCCTCCTCTCCCTTTACCCCGGTGCTGACAGTAATTGCATCATGTGCCTGTTTTCCCCGATTACATTCGGTTGAAGCTCCGCAAGGAGGGCGAAAAACGAACGTTGGAAGGCCAAAACATGGAGCGTTGGGTGCGTAAAAACTTCCGTTCCGGTACCGGGAATCGAACCCGGGCCTCCTGGGTGAAAGCCAGGTATCCTAGCCACTTTTTTTTTTTTTTTAAATCTCATTTTGTTCGTTTTCGTTCGTTGTATCTGCTCTGGGAGGACGTCGAAAGACACCCGTTCCAGTTCGTTGTTGATCCATTAACTCAGTTTTTTTTTAATTACAGAGGGCAGCTAACCCTCTGACCGAGCGCGCTGAGCTACCGTGCCGGCGCCACTAGACCACACCGGATTTGCGCTATGACGTGAGGTTCACTCCGTTTCCTCTCGTATTTCGTGCTGAACCTGGACTCACTGCTGTTCTCTGTTTGCCAGCATATTTGCGCACAGCTCGAAATTGACTATTCGTTATTTTACTCATAACAGGTTAAGAGAAAGATCAAAGTTGTACGTTGTCATAATTGGAAATAAACATTTTGACGCTGAGCGTAGACTCCTTGTGGATAACGAATGACAATTAAGTTCGTTCCCTAGCAACAGCAACACCGTTAATTCAGCCGTGATGTACAGCAAATTAAATGCCCCGGGTGAGGATCGAACTCACGACCTTAAGATTATGAGACTTACGCGCTACCTACTGCGCTACCGAGGCACGTTGCGAGCAACGTTCCAGGAAACTTGGTAAGTCTCGCATATTAGAGATAGAGAGTTTGCGCGCTCTGAAGAATCTGTTGTGTTGCTACACGTGCTTTCCCGACTTGCTAGATTAAACTGCTGCCGCAGCTTTTTCAACGGAACGCAGCACTGCCTGAGGTTACAGTCCATCGCCCTTGCGGCGCCTGAACACAGCGGCCTGTTGGGCCAGGCCGACGTTACAGCTCAGAAATAGCACGCGACCGTCCAAGTACGGTCTCTTGCGTGCTGCGTGTTTGGTTCTTCTCACAGCGAATCCTGCTATACATTCCTGAGGCTGACGGAGCTCAAGCGAGGAATCGGTGCGGCAGCATTATAGCGATAACAGCAGAACGATACATCGGCCGGGAATCGAACCCGGGCCGCCCGCGTGCTAAGCGAGCATTCTACCACTTTTTTTTTCTTCTCATTTCGTTCGTTGCATTTGTTGGGGGCGGACGTCCGATGACGCCCGTTCAAGTTCATCGTTGACTCAGTCTTTTATTACAGAGGGCAGATAACTGTCAGACCGAACACGCTGAGTTATCGTGCCGGCAAACCTTAAGATTATGAGACTTACGCGCTGCTTACTGCACTACTGAGGCACATGCCACTGAACCACCGATGCTCGACAAGCTGCCCGTGCTTCCCGAGCAGTTTTCTGCAGGGAAAGTGGGATTGCCACCCAGCGACGTCGGATGAAACCGAAAAAAGTGCTACACACGCGGAGTCCTCCACTACACTGCCTTAAAACGACCACTCATCACTATCGTGTGAGTAACCTTGCGGCTGCGGCGACTAGTCTCGCCCAAAGACGCAGCGTGCGTGGAGGCGCTACCCGAATGCGTGTGGATGCACCCTCCTAGCTCGTAAAGCGCCTACAGCTACTATCACCGTGGGCCGCTGCTGGCGGGCGGGAAGCCGACACAGCGCGGCGTCGCGAGGAGCGGCTGTGCGGTGGTGGTGTAATGGTGAGCATAGTTGCCTTCCAAGCAGTTGATCCGGGTTCGATTCCCGGCCACCGCAAGTAACGCTAGTTTTTTCGTATATAGTATGTGAGCCGCGTGCTGTTAAATTAACGTTTTTGTCGTCGTTACTCCACGCAGACCATCCTGTAGTATGTCCCGACTTGTCCCGACTTTGCTCGGCTGACGCGAAAGCTGACGCTTGGAATTCGCCCTTATCAAAAGGACAGGCACTATAAACGGCTGTGAGAGGCGAGGTACCAAAACGACAGGCAAACTGCGAAATTTTCTGCTCCTTCTTCTTAAACAAAAAAAGAAAAAACGGACGCAGTCGGTAGGACTCGAACCTACGCTCCCAGAGGGAATCTGATTTCTAGTCAGACGCCTTAACCACTCGGCCACGACTGCTCGTAACTGAAGAGTCCCTCGAATCGTGAAAAATCAAACCCGTCTGCGCAGAATTTTGACAGGAAACGAACTCCGTGCACTGATTACGGCAGGGCTACCATCGCTACGAGACGAGCCATTACGGAAACGTTAAAAATCTTCGCCCGGACAGGGACTCGAACCCTGGACCCTTAGGTTAAAAGCCTAATGCTCTACCGACTGAGCTATCCGGGCTCACGCTTCTTGCGGATGGAGCGGCTGCAAGCAACGTGAATAACTGGAACGCGTGTGTAGGCGTACTACGGTAATATCTGGCTTCTGGCGCAACTGGCGACTTCACCGACTTCCCACTGACGCTGGTAGCAGCCCAACAGCTGACCAGCGCCTCCTCTCCCTTTACCCCGGTGCTGACAGTAATTGCATCATGTGCCTGTTTTCCCCGATTACATTCGGTTGAAGCTCCGCAAGGAGGGCGAAAAACGAACGTTGGAAGGCCAAAACATGGAGCGTTGGGTGCGTAAAAACTTCCGTTCCGGTACCGGGAATCGAACCCGGGCCTCCTGGGTGAAAGCCAGGTATCCTAGCCACTTTTTTTTTTTTTTTTAAATCTCATTTTGTTCGTTTTCGTTCGTTGTATCTGCTCTGGGAGGACGTCGAAAGACACCCGTTCCAGTTCGTTGTTGATCCATTAACTCAGTTTTTTTTTAATTACAGAGGGCAGCTAACCCTCTGACCGAGCGCGCTGAGCTACCGTGCCGGCGCCACTAGACCACACCGGATTTGCGCTATGACGTGAGGTTCACTCCGTTTCCTCTCGTATTTCGTGCTGAACCTGGACTCACTGCTGTTCTCTGTTTGCCAGCATATTTGCGCACAGCTCGAAATTGACTATTCGTTATTTTACTCATAACAGGTTAAGAGAAAGATCAAAGTTGTACGTTGTCATAATTGGAAATAAACATTTTGACGCTGAGCGTAGACTCCTTGTGGATAACGAATGACAATTAAGTTCGTTCCCTAGCAACAGCAACACCGTTAATTCAGCCGTGATGTACAGCAAATTAAATGCCCCGGGTGAGGATCGAACTCACGACCTTAAGATTATGAGACTTACGCGCTACCTACTGCGCTACCGAGGCACGTTGCGAGCAACGTTCCAGGAAACTTGGTAAGTCTCGCATATTAGAGATAGAGAGTTTGCGCGCTCTGAAGAATCTGTTGTGTTGCTACACGTGCTTTCCCGACTTGCTAGATTAAACTGCTGCCGCAGCTTTTTCAACGGAACGCAGCACTGCCTGAGGTTACAGTCCATCGCCCTTGCGGCGCCTGAACACAGCGGCCTGTTGGGCCAGGCCGACGTTACAGCTCAGAAATAGCACGCGACCGTCCAAGTACGGTCTCTTGCGTGCTGCGTGTTTGGTTCTTCTCACAGCGAATCCTGCTATACATTCCTGAGGCTGACGGAGCTCAAGCGAGGAATCGGTGCGGCAGCATTATAGCGATAACAGCAGAACGATACATCGGCCGGGAATCGAACCCGGGCCGCCCGCGTGCTAAGCGAGCATTCTACCACTTTTTTTTTCTTCTCATTTCGTTCGTTGCATTTGTTGGGGGCGGACGTCCGATGACGCCCGTTCAAGTTCATCGTTGACTCAGTCTTTTATTACAGAGGGCAGATAACTGTCAGACCGAACACGCTGAGTTATCGTGCCGGCAAACCTTAAGATTATGAGACTTACGCGCTGCTTACTGCACTACTGAGGCACATGCCACTGAACCACCGATGCTCGACAAGCTGCCCGTGCTTCCCGAGCAGTTTTCTGCAGGGAAAGTGGGATTGCCACCCAGCGACGTCGGATGAAACCGAAAAAAGTGCTACACACGCGGAGTCCTCCACTACACTGCCTTAAAACGACCACTCATCACTATCGTGTGAGTAACCTTGCGGCTGCGGCGACTAGTCTCGCCCAAAGACGCAGCGTGCGTGGAGGCGCTACCCGAATGCGTGTGGATGCACCCTCCTAGCTCGTAAAGCGCCTACAGCTACTATCACCGTGGGCCGCTGCTGGCGGGCGGGAAGCCGACACAGCGCGGCGTCGCGAGGAGCGGCTGTGCGGTGGTGGTGTAATGGTGAGCATAGTTGCCTTCCAAGCAGTTGATCCGGGTTCGATTCCCGGCCACCGCAAGTAACGCTAGTTTTTTCGTATATAGTATGTGAGCCGCGTGCTGTTAAATTAACGTTTTTGTCGTCGTTACTCCACGCAGACCATCCTGTAGTATGTCCCGACTTGTCCCGACTTTGCTCGGCTGACGCGAAAGCTGACGCTTGGAATTCGCCCTTATCAAAAGGACAGGCACTATAAACGGCTGTGAGAGGCGAGGTACCAAAACGACAGGCAAACTGCGAAATTTTCTGCTCCTTCTTCTTAAACAAAAAAAGAAAAAACGGACGCAGTCGGTAGGACTCGAACCTACGCTCCCAGAGGGAATCTGATTTCTAGTCAGACGCCTTAACCACTCGGCCACGACTGCTCGTAACTGAAGAGTCCCTCGAATCGTGAAAAATCAAACCCGTCTGCGCAGAATTTTGACAGGAAACGAACTCCGTGCACTGATTACGGCAGGGCTACCATCGCTACGAGACGAGCCATTACGGAAACGTTAAAAATCTTCGCCCGGACAGGGACTCGAACCCTGGACCCTTAGGTTAAAAGCCTAATGCTCTACCGACTGAGCTATCCGGGCTCACGCTTCTTGCGGATGGAGCGGCTGCAAGCAACGTGAATAACTGGAACGCGTGTGTAGGCGTACTACGGTAATATCTGGCTTCTGGCGCAACTGGCGACTTCACCGACTTCCCACTGACGCTGGTAGCAGCCCAACAGCTGACCAGCGCCTCCTCTCCCTTTACCCCGGTGCTGACAGTAATTGCATCATGTGCCTGTTTTCCCCGATTACATTCGGTTGAAGCTCCGCAAGGAGGGCGAAAAACGAACGTTGGAAGGCCAAAACATGGAGCGTTGGGTGCGTAAAAACTTCCGTTCCGGTACCGGGAATCGAACCCGGGCCTCCTGGGTGAAAGCCAGGTATCCTAGCCACTTTTTTTTTTTTTTTTAAATCTCATTTTGTTCGTTTTCGTTCGTTGTATCTGCTCTGGGAGGACGTCGAAAGACACCCGTTCCAGTTCGTTGTTGATCCATTAACTCAGTTTTTTTTTAATTACAGAGGGCAGCTAACCCTCTGACCGAGCGCGCTGAGCTACCGTGCCGGCGCCACTAGACCACACCGGATTTGCGCTATGACGTGAGGTTCACTCCGTTTCCTCTCGTATTTCGTGCTGAACCTGGACTCACTGCTGTTCTCTGTTTGCCAGCATATTTGCGCACAGCTCGAAATTGACTATTCGTTATTTTACTCATAACAGGTTAAGAGAAAGATCAAAGTTGTACGTTGTCATAATTGGAAATAAACATTTTGACGCTGAGCGTAGACTCCTTGTGGATAACGAATGACAATTAAGTTCGTTCCCTAGCAACAGCAACACCGTTAATTCAGCCGTGATGTACAGCAAATTAAATGCCCCGGGTGAGGATCGAACTCACGACCTTAAGATTATGAGACTTACGCGCTACCTACTGCGCTACCGAGGCACGTTGCGAGCAACGTTCCAGGAAACTTGGTAAGTCTCGCATATTAGAGATAGAGAGTTTGCGCGCTCTGAAGAATCTGTTGTGTTGCTACACGTGCTTTCCCGACTTGCTAGATTAAACTGCTGCCGCAGCTTTTTCAACGGAACGCAGCACTGCCTGAGGTTACAGTCCATCGCCCTTGCGGCGCCTGAACACAGCGGCCTGTTGGGCCAGGCCGACGTTACAGCTCAGAAATAGCACGCGACCGTCCAAGTACGGTCTCTTGCGTGCTGCGTGTTTGGTTCTTCTCACAGCGAATCCTGCTATACATTCCTGAGGCTGACGGAGCTCAAGCGAGGAATCGGTGCGGCAGCATTATAGCGATAACAGCAGAACGATACATCGGCCGGGAATCGAACCCGGGCCGCCCGCGTGCTAAGCGAGCATTCTACCACTTTTTTTTTCTTCTCATTTCGTTCGTTGCATTTGTTGGGGGCGGACGTCCGATGACGCCCGTTCAAGTTCATCGTTGACTCAGTCTTTTATTACAGAGGGCAGATAACTGTCAGACCGAACACGCTGAGTTATCGTGCCGGCAAACCTTAAGATTATGAGACTTACGCGCTGCTTACTGCACTACTGAGGCACATGCCACTGAACCACCGATGCTCGACAAGCTGCCCGTGCTTCCCGAGCAGTTTTCTGCAGGGAAAGTGGGATTGCCACCCAGCGACGTCGGATGAAACCGAAAAAAGTGCTACACACGCGGAGTCCTCCACTACACTGCCTTAAAACGACCACTCATCACTATCGTGTGAGTAACCTTGCGGCTGCGGCGACTAGTCTCGCCCAAAGACGCAGCGTGCGTGGAGGCGCTACCCGAATGCGTGTGGATGCACCCTCCTAGCTCGTAAAGCGCCTACAGCTACTATCACCGTGGGCCGCTGCTGGCGGGCGGGAAGCCGACACAGCGCGGCGTCGCGAGGAGCGGCTGTGCGGTGGTGGTGTAATGGTGAGCATAGTTGCCTTCCAAGCAGTTGATCCGGGTTCGATTCCCGGCCACCGCAAGTAACGCTAGTTTTTTCGTATATAGTATGTGAGCCGCGTGCTGTTAAATTAACGTTTTTGTCGTCGTTACTCCACGCAGACCATCCTGTAGTATGTCCCGACTTGTCCCGACTTTGCTCGGCTGACGCGAAAGCTGACGCTTGGAATTCGCCCTTATCAAAAGGACAGGCACTATAAACGGCTGTGAGAGGCGAGGTACCAAAACGACAGGCAAACTGCGAAATTTTCTGCTCCTTCTTCTTAAACAAAAAAAGAAAAAACGGACGCAGTCGGTAGGACTCGAACCTACGCTCCCAGAGGGAATCTGATTTCTAGTCAGACGCCTTAACCACTCGGCCACGACTGCTCGTAACTGAAGAGTCCCTCGAATCGTGAAAAATCAAACCCGTCTGCGCAGAATTTTGACAGGAAACGAACTCCGTGCACTGATTACGGCAGGGCTACCATCGCTACGAGACGAGCCATTACGGAAACGTTAAAAATCTTCGCCCGGACAGGGACTCGAACCCTGGACCCTTAGGTTAAAAGCCTAATGCTCTACCGACTGAGCTATCCGGGCTCACGCTTCTTGCGGATGGAGCGGCTGCAAGCAACGTGAATAACTGGAACGCGTGTGTAGGCGTACTACGGTAATATCTGGCTTCTGGCGCAACTGGCGACTTCACCGACTTCCCACTGACGCTGGTAGCAGCCCAACAGCTGACCAGCGCCTCCTCTCCCTTTACCCCGGTGCTGACAGTAATTGCATCATGTGCCTGTTTTCCCCGATTACATTCGGTTGAAGCTCCGCAAGGAGGGCGAAAAACGAACGTTGGAAGGCCAAAACATGGAGCGTTGGGTGCGTAAAAACTTCCGTTCCGGTACCGGGAATCGAACCCGGGCCTCCTGGGTGAAAGCCAGGTATCCTAGCCACTTTTTTTTTTTTTTTTAAATCTCATTTTGTTCGTTTTCGTTCGTTGTATCTGCTCTGGGAGGACGTCGAAAGACACCCGTTCCAGTTCGTTGTTGATCCATTAACTCAGTTTTTTTTTAATTACAGAGGGCAGCTAACCCTCTGACCGAGCGCGCTGAGCTACCGTGCCGGCGCCACTAGACCACACCGGATTTGCGCTATGACGTGAGGTTCACTCCGTTTCCTCTCGTATTTCGTGCTGAACCTGGACTCACTGCTGTTCTCTGTTTGCCAGCATATTTGCGCACAGCTCGAAATTGACTATTCGTTATTTTACTCATAACAGGTTAAGAGAAAGATCAAAGTTGTACGTTGTCATAATTGGAAATAAACATTTTGACGCTGAGCGTAGACTCCTTGTGGATAACGAATGACAATTAAGTTCGTTCCCTAGCAACAGCAACACCGTTAATTCAGCCGTGATGTACAGCAAATTAAATGCCCCGGGTGAGGATCGAACTCACGACCTTAAGATTATGAGACTTACGCGCTACCTACTGCGCTACCGAGGCACGTTGCGAGCAACGTTCCAGGAAACTTGGTAAGTCTCGCATATTAGAGATAGAGAGTTTGCGCGCTCTGAAGAATCTGTTGTGTTGCTACACGTGCTTTCCCGACTTGCTAGATTAAACTGCTGCCGCAGCTTTTTCAACGGAACGCAGCACTGCCTGAGGTTACAGTCCATCGCCCTTGCGGCGCCTGAACACAGCGGCCTGTTGGGCCAGGCCGACGTTACAGCTCAGAAATAGCACGCGACCGTCCAAGTACGGTCTCTTGCGTGCTGCGTGTTTGGTTCTTCTCACAGCGAATCCTGCTATACATTCCTGAGGCTGACGGAGCTCAAGCGAGGAATCGGTGCGGCAGCATTATAGCGATAACAGCAGAACGATACATCGGCCGGGAATCGAACCCGGGCCGCCCGCGTGCTAAGCGAGCATTCTACCACTTTTTTTTTCTTCTCATTTCGTTCGTTGCATTTGTTGGGGGCGGACGTCCGATGACGCCCGTTCAAGTTCATCGTTGACTCAGTCTTTTATTACAGAGGGCAGATAACTGTCAGACCGAACACGCTGAGTTATCGTGCCGGCAAACCTTAAGATTATGAGACTTACGCGCTGCTTACTGCACTACTGAGGCACATGCCACTGAACCACCGATGCTCGACAAGCTGCCCGTGCTTCCCGAGCAGTTTTCTGCAGGGAAAGTGGGATTGCCACCCAGCGACGTCGGATGAAACCGAAAAAAGTGCTACACACGCGGAGTCCTCCACTACACTGCCTTAAAACGACCACTCATCACTATCGTGTGAGTAACCTTGCGGCTGCGGCGACTAGTCTCGCCCAAAGACGCAGCGTGCGTGGAGGCGCTACCCGAATGCGTGTGGATGCACCCTCCTAGCTCGTAAAGCGCCTACAGCTACTATCACCGTGGGCCGCTGCTGGCGGGCGGGAAGCCGACACAGCGCGGCGTCGCGAGGAGCGGCTGTGCGGTGGTGGTGTAATGGTGAGCATAGTTGCCTTCCAAGCAGTTGATCCGGGTTCGATTCCCGGCCACCGCAAGTAACGCTAGTTTTTTCGTATATAGTATGTGAGCCGCGTGCTGTTAAATTAACGTTTTTGTCGTCGTTACTCCACGCAGACCATCCTGTAGTATGTCCCGACTTGTCCCGACTTTGCTCGGCTGACGCGAAAGCTGACGCTTGGAATTCGCCCTTATCAAAAGGACAGGCACTATAAACGGCTGTGAGAGGCGAGGTACCAAAACGACAGGCAAACTGCGAAATTTTCTGCTCCTTCTTCTTAAACAAAAAAAGAAAAAACGGACGCAGTCGGTAGGACTCGAACCTACGCTCCCAGAGGGAATCTGATTTCTAGTCAGACGCCTTAACCACTCGGCCACGACTGCTCGTAACTGAAGAGTCCCTCGAATCGTGAAAAATCAAACCCGTCTGCGCAGAATTTTGACAGGAAACGAACTCCGTGCACTGATTACGGCAGGGCTACCATCGCTACGAGACGAGCCATTACGGAAACGTTAAAAATCTTCGCCCGGACAGGGACTCGAACCCTGGACCCTTAGGTTAAAAGCCTAATGCTCTACCGACTGAGCTATCCGGGCTCACGCTTCTTGCGGATGGAGCGGCTGCAAGCAACGTGAATAACTGGAACGCGTGTGTAGGCGTACTACGGTAATATCTGGCTTCTGGCGCAACTGGCGACTTCACCGACTTCCCACTGACGCTGGTAGCAGCCCAACAGCTGACCAGCGCCTCCTCTCCCTTTACCCCGGTGCTGACAGTAATTGCATCATGTGCCTGTTTTCCCCGATTACATTCGGTTGAAGCTCCGCAAGGAGGGCGAAAAACGAACGTTGGAAGGCCAAAACATGGAGCGTTGGGTGCGTAAAAACTTCCGTTCCGGTACCGGGAATCGAACCCGGGCCTCCTGGGTGAAAGCCAGGTATCCTAGCCACTTTTTTTTTTTTTTTAAATCTCATTTTGTTCGTTTTCGTTCGTTGTATCTGCTCTGGGAGGACGTCGAAAGACACCCGTTCCAGTTCGTTGTTGATCCATTAACTCAGTTTTTTTTTAATTACAGAGGGCAGCTAACCCTCTGACCGAGCGCGCTGAGCTACCGTGCCGGCGCCACTAGACCACACCGGATTTGCGCTATGACGTGAGGTTCACTCCGTTTCCTCTCGTATTTCGTGCTGAACCTGGACTCACTGCTGTTCTCTGTTTGCCAGCATATTTGCGCACAGCTCGAAATTGACTATTCGTTATTTTACTCATAACAGGTTAAGAGAAAGATCAAAGTTGTACGTTGTCATAATTGGAAATAAACATTTTGACGCTGAGCGTAGACTCCTTGTGGATAACGAATGACAATTAAGTTCGTTCCCTAGCAACAGCAACACCGTTAATTCAGCCGTGATGTACAGCAAATTAAATGCCCCGGGTGAGGATCGAACTCACGACCTTAAGATTATGAGACTTACGCGCTACCTACTGCGCTACCGAGGCACGTTGCGAGCAACGTTCCAGGAAACTTGGTAAGTCTCGCATATTAGAGATAGAGAGTTTGCGCGCTCTGAAGAATCTGTTGTGTTGCTACACGTGCTTTCCCGACTTGCTAGATTAAACTGCTGCCGCAGCTTTTTCAACGGAACGCAGCACTGCCTGAGGTTACAGTCCATCGCCCTTGCGGCGCCTGAACACAGCGGCCTGTTGGGCCAGGCCGACGTTACAGCTCAGAAATAGCACGCGACCGTCCAAGTACGGTCTCTTGCGTGCTGCGTGTTTGGTTCTTCTCACAGCGAATCCTGCTATACATTCCTGAGGCTGACGGAGCTCAAGCGAGGAATCGGTGCGGCAGCATTATAGCGATAACAGCAGAACGATACATCGGCCGGGAATCGAACCCGGGCCGCCCGCGTGCTAAGCGAGCATTCTACCACTTTTTTTTTCTTCTCATTTCGTTCGTTGCATTTGTTGGGGGCGGACGTCCGATGACGCCCGTTCAAGTTCATCGTTGACTCAGTCTTTTATTACAGAGGGCAGATAACTGTCAGACCGAACACGCTGAGTTATCGTGCCGGCAAACCTTAAGATTATGAGACTTACGCGCTGCTTACTGCACTACTGAGGCACATGCCACTGAACCACCGATGCTCGACAAGCTGCCCGTGCTTCCCGAGCAGTTTTCTGCAGGGAAAGTGGGATTGCCACCCAGCGACGTCGGATGAAACCGAAAAAAGTGCTACACACGCGGAGTCCTCCACTACACTGCCTTAAAACGACCACTCATCACTATCGTGTGAGTAACCTTGCGGCTGCGGCGACTAGTCTCGCCCAAAGACGCAGCGTGCGTGGAGGCGCTACCCGAATGCGTGTGGATGCACCCTCCTAGCTCGTAAAGCGCCTACAGCTACTATCACCGTGGGCCGCTGCTGGCGGGCGGGAAGCCGACACAGCGCGGCGTCGCGAGGAGCGGCTGTGCGGTGGTGGTGTAATGGTGAGCATAGTTGCCTTCCAAGCAGTTGATCCGGGTTCGATTCCCGGCCACCGCAAGTAACGCTAGTTTTTTCGTATATAGTATGTGAGCCGCGTGCTGTTAAATTAACGTTTTTGTCGTCGTTACTCCACGCAGACCATCCTGTAGTATGTCCCGACTTGTCCCGACTTTGCTCGGCTGACGCGAAAGCTGACGCTTGGAATTCGCCCTTATCAAAAGGACAGGCACTATAAACGGCTGTGAGAGGCGAGGTACCAAAACGACAGGCAAACTGCGAAATTTTCTGCTCCTTCTTCTTAAACAAAAAAAGAAAAAACGGACGCAGTCGGTAGGACTCGAACCTACGCTCCCAGAGGGAATCTGATTTCTAGTCAGACGCCTTAACCACTCGGCCACGACTGCTCGTAACTGAAGAGTCCCTCGAATCGTGAAAAATCAAACCCGTCTGCGCAGAATTTTGACAGGAAACGAACTCCGTGCACTGATTACGGCAGGGCTACCATCGCTACGAGACGAGCCATTACGGAAACGTTAAAAATCTTCGCCCGGACAGGGACTCGAACCCTGGACCCTTAGGTTAAAAGCCTAATGCTCTACCGACTGAGCTATCCGGGCTCACGCTTCTTGCGGATGGAGCGGCTGCAAGCAACGTGAATAACTGGAACGCGTGTGTAGGCGTACTACGGTAATATCTGGCTTCTGGCGCAACTGGCGACTTCACCGACTTCCCACTGACGCTGGTAGCAGCCCAACAGCTGACCAGCGCCTCCTCTCCCTTTACCCCGGTGCTGACAGTAATTGCATCATGTGCCTGTTTTCCCCGATTACATTCGGTTGAAGCTCCGCAAGGAGGGCGAAAAACGAACGTTGGAAGGCCAAAACATGGAGCGTTGGGTGCGTAAAAACTTCCGTTCCGGTACCGGGAATCGAACCCGGGCCTCCTGGGTGAAAGCCAGGTATCCTAGCCACTTTTTTTTTTTTTTTTAAATCTCATTTTGTTCGTTTTCGTTCGTTGTATCTGCTCTGGGAGGACGTCGAAAGACACCCGTTCCAGTTCGTTGTTGATCCATTAACTCAGTTTTTTTTTAATTACAGAGGGCAGCTAACCCTCTGACCGAGCGCGCTGAGCTACCGTGCCGGCGCCACTAGACCACACCGGATTTGCGCTATGACGTGAGGTTCACTCCGTTTCCTCTCGTATTTCGTGCTGAACCTGGACTCACTGCTGTTCTCTGTTTGCCAGCATATTTGCGCACAGCTCGAAATTGACTATTCGTTATTTTACTCATAACAGGTTAAGAGAAAGATCAAAGTTGTACGTTGTCATAATTGGAAATAAAAATTTTGACGCTGAGCGTAGACTCCTTGTGGATAACGAATGACAATTAAGTTCGTTCCCTAGCAACAGCAACACCGTTAATTCAGCCGTGATGTACAGCAAATTAAATGCCCCGGGTGAGGATCGAACTCACGACCTTAAGATTATGAGACTTACGCGCTACCTACTGCGCTACCGAGGCACGTTGCGAGCAACGTTCCAGGAAACTTGGTAAGTCTCGCATATTAGAGATAGAGAGTTTGCGCGCTCTGAAGAATCTGTTGTGTTGCTACACGTGCTTTCCCGACTTGCTAGATTAAACTGCTGCCGCAGCTTTTTCAACGGAACGCAGCACTGCCTGAGGTTACAGTCCATCGCCCTTGCGGCGCCTGAACACAGCGGCCTGTTGGGCCAGGCCGACGTTACAGCTCAGAAATAGCACGCGACCGTCCAAGTACGGTCTCTTGCGTGCTGCGTGTTTGGTTCTTCTCACAGCGAATCCTGCTATACATTCCTGAGGCTGACGGAGCTCAAGCGAGGAATCGGTGCGGCAGCATTATAGCGATAACAGCAGAACGATACATCGGCCGGGAATCGAACCCGGGCCGCCCGCGTGCTAAGCGAGCATTCTACCACTTTTTTTTTCTTCTCATTTCGTTCGTTGCATTTGTTGGGGGCGGACGTCCGATGACGCCCGTTCAAGTTCATCGTTGACTCAGTCTTTTATTACAGAGGGCAGATAACTGTCAGACCGAACACGCTGAGTTATCGTGCCGGCAAACCTTAAGATTATGAGACTTACGCGCTGCTTACTGCACTACTGAGGCACATGCCACTGAACCACCGATGCTCGACAAGCTGCCCGTGCTTCCCGAGCAGTTTTCTGCAGGGAAAGTGGGATTGCCACCCAGCGACGTCGGATGAAACCGAAAAAAGTGCTACACACGCGGAGTCCTCCACTACACTGCCTTAAAACGACCACTCATCACTATCGTGTGAGTAACCTTGCGGCTGCGGCGACTAGTCTCGCCCAAAGACGCAGCGTGCGTGGAGGCGCTACCCGAATGCGTGTGGATGCACCCTCCTAGCTCGTAAAGCGCCTACAGCTACTATCACCGTGGGCCGCTGCTGGCGGGCGGGAAGCCGACACAGCGCGGCGTCGCGAGGAGCGGCTGTGCGGTGGTGGTGTAATGGTGAGCATAGTTGCCTTCCAAGCAGTTGATCCGGGTTCGATTCCCGGCCACCGCAAGTAACGCTAGTTTTTTCGTATATAGTATGTGAGCCGCGTGCTGTTAAATTAACGTTTTTGTCGTCGTTACTCCACGCAGACCATCCTGTAGTATGTCCCGACTTGTCCCGACTTTGCTCGGCTGACGCGAAAGCTGACGCTTGGAATTCGCCCTTATCAAAAGGACAGGCACTATAAACGGCTGTGAGAGGCGAGGTACCAAAACGACAGGCAAACTGCGAAATTTTCTGCTCCTTCTTCTTAAACAAAAAAAGAAAAAACGGACGCAGTCGGTAGGACTCGAACCTACGCTCCCAGAGGGAATCTGATTTCTAGTCAGACGCCTTAACCACTCGGCCACGACTGCTCGTAACTGAAGAGTCCCTCGAATCGTGAAAAATCAAACCCGTCTGCGCAGAATTTTGACAGGAAACGAACTCCGTGCACTGATTACGGCAGGGCTACCATCGCTACGAGACGAGCCATTACGGAAACGTTAAAAATCTTCGCCCGGACAGGGACTCGAACCCTGGACCCTTAGGTTAAAAGCCTAATGCTCTACCGACTGAGCTATCCGGGCTCACGCTTCTTGCGGATGGAGCGGCTGCAAGCAACGTGAATAACTGGAACGCGTGTGTAGGCGTACTACGGTAATATCTGGCTTCTGGCGCAACTGGCGACTTCACCGACTTCCCACTGACGCTGGTAGCAGCCCAACAGCTGACCAGCGCCTCCTCTCCCTTTACCCCGGTGCTGACAGTAATTGCATCATGTGCCTGTTTTCCCCGATTACATTCGGTTGAAGCTCCGCAAGGAGGGCGAAAAACGAACGTTGGAAGGCCAAAACATGGAGCGTTGGGTGCGTAAAAACTTCCGTTCCGGTACCGGGAATCGAACCCGGGCCTCCTGGGTGAAAGCCAGGTATCCTAGCCACTTTTTTTTTTTTTTTTAAATCTCATTTTGTTCGTTTTCGTTCGTTGTATCTGCTCTGGGAGGACGTCGAAAGACACCCGTTCCAGTTCGTTGTTGATCCATTAACTCAGTTTTTTTTTAATTACAGAGGGCAGCTAACCCTCTGACCGAGCGCGCTGAGCTACCGTGCCGGCGCCACTAGACCACACCGGATTTGCGCTATGACGTGAGGTTCACTCCGTTTCCTCTCGTATTTCGTGCTGAACCTGGACTCACTGCTGTTCTCTGTTTGCCAGCATATTTGCGCACAGCTCGAAATTGACTATTCGTTATTTTACTCATAACAGGTTAAGAGAAAGATCAAAGTTGTACGTTGTCATAATTGGAAATAAACATTTTGACGCTGAGCGTAGACTCCTTGTGGATAACGAATGACAATTAAGTTCGTTCCCTAGCAACAGCAACACCGTTAATTCAGCCGTGATGTACAGCAAATTAAATGCCCCGGGTGAGGATCGAACTCACGACCTTAAGATTATGAGACTTACGCGCTACCTACTGCGCTACCGAGGCACGTTGCGAGCAACGTTCCAGGAAACTTGGTAAGTCTCGCATATTAGAGATAGAGAGTTTGCGCGCTCTGAAGAATCTGTTGTGTTGCTACACGTGCTTTCCCGACTTGCTAGATTAAACTGCTGCCGCAGCTTTTTCAACGGAACGCAGCACTGCCTGAGGTTACAGTCCATCGCCCTTGCGGCGCCTGAACACAGCGGCCTGTTGGGCCAGGCCGACGTTACAGCTCAGAAATAGCACGCGACCGTCCAAGTACGGTCTCTTGCGTGCTGCGTGTTTGGTTCTTCTCACAGCGAATCCTGCTATACATTCCTGAGGCTGACGGAGCTCAAGCGAGGAATCGGTGCGGCAGCATTATAGCGATAACAGCAGAACGATACATCGGCCGGGAATCGAACCCGGGCCGCCCGCGTGCTAAGCGAGCATTCTACCACTTTTTTTTTCTTCTCATTTCGTTCGTTGCATTTGTTGGGGGCGGACGTCCGATGACGCCCGTTCAAGTTCATCGTTGACTCAGTCTTTTATTACAGAGGGCAGATAACTGTCAGACCGAACACGCTGAGTTATCGTGCCGGCAAACCTTAAGATTATGAGACTTACGCGCTGCTTACTGCACTACTGAGGCACATGCCACTGAACCACCGATGCTCGACAAGCTGCCCGTGCTTCCCGAGCAGTTTTCTGCAGGGAAAGTGGGATTGCCACCCAGCGACGTCGGATGAAACCGAAAAAAGTGCTACACACGCGGAGTCCTCCACTACACTGCCTTAAAACGACCACTCATCACTATCGTGTGAGTAACCTTGCGGCTGCGGCGACTAGTCTCGCCCAAAGACGCAGCGTGCGTGGAGGCGCTACCCGAATGCGTGTGGATGCACCCTCCTAGCTCGTAAAGCGCCTACAGCTACTATCACCGTGGGCCGCTGCTGGCGGGCGGGAAGCCGACACAGCGCGGCGTCGCGAGGAGCGGCTGTGCGGTGGTGGTGTAATGGTGAGCATAGTTGCCTTCCAAGCAGTTGATCCGGGTTCGATTCCCGGCCACCGCAAGTAACGCTAGTTTTTTCGTATATAGTATGTGAGCCGCGTGCTGTTAAATTAACGTTTTTGTCGTCGTTACTCCACGCAGACCATCCTGTAGTATGTCCCGACTTGTCCCGACTTTGCTCGGCTGACGCGAAAGCTGACGCTTGGAATTCGCCCTTATCAAAAGGACAGGCACTATAAACGGCTGTGAGAGGCGAGGTACCAAAACGACAGGCAAACTGCGAAATTTTCTGCTCCTTCTTCTTAAACAAAAAAAGAAAAAACGGACGCAGTCGGTAGGACTCGAACCTACGCTCCCAGAGGGAATCTGATTTCTAGTCAGACGCCTTAACCACTCGGCCACGACTGCTCGTAACTGAAGAGTCCCTCGAATCGTGAAAAATCAAACCCGTCTGCGCAGAATTTTGACAGGAAACGAACTCCGTGCACTGATTACGGCAGGGCTACCATCGCTACGAGACGAGCCATTACGGAAACGTTAAAAATCTTCGCCCGGACAGGGACTCGAACCCTGGACCCTTAGGTTAAAAGCCTAATGCTCTACCGACTGAGCTATCCGGGCTCACGCTTCTTGCGGATGGAGCGGCTGCAAGCAACGTGAATAACTGGAACGCGTGTGTAGGCGTACTACGGTAATATCTGGCTTCTGGCGCAACTGGCGACTTCACCGACTTCCCACTGACGCTGGTAGCAGCCCAACAGCTGACCAGCGCCTCCTCTCCCTTTACCCCGGTGCTGACAGTAATTGCATCATGTGCCTGTTTTCCCCGATTACATTCGGTTGAAGCTCCGCAAGGAGGGCGAAAAACGAACGTTGGAAGGCCAAAACATGGAGCGTTGGGTGCGTAAAAACTTCCGTTCCGGTACCGGGAATCGAACCCGGGCCTCCTGGGTGAAAGCCAGGTATCCTAGCCACTTTTTTTTTTTTTTTTAAATCTCATTTTGTTCGTTTTCGTTCGTTGTATCTGCTCTGGGAGGACGTCGAAAGACACCCGTTCCAGTTCGTTGTTGATCCATTAACTCAGTTTTTTTTTAATTACAGAGGGCAGCTAACCCTCTGACCGAGCGCGCTGAGCTACCGTGCCGGCGCCACTAGACCACACCGGATTTGCGCTATGACGTGAGGTTCACTCCGTTTCCTCTCGTATTTCGTGCTGAACCTGGACTCACTGCTGTTCTCTGTTTGCCAGCATATTTGCGCACAGCTCGAAATTGACTATTCGTTATTTTACTCATAACAGGTTAAGAGAAAGATCAAAGTTGTACGTTGTCATAATTGGAAATAAACATTTTGACGCTGAGCGTAGACTCCTTGTGGATAACGAATGACAATTAAGTTCGTTCCCTAGCAACAGCAACACCGTTAATTCAGCCGTGATGTACAGCAAATTAAATGCCCCGGGTGAGGATCGAACTCACGACCTTAAGATTATGAGACTTACGCGCTACCTACTGCGCTACCGAGGCACGTTGCGAGCAACGTTCCAGGAAACTTGGTAAGTCTCGCATATTAGAGATAGAGAGTTTGCGCGCTCTGAAGAATCTGTTGTGTTGCTACACGTGCTTTCCCGACTTGCTAGATTAAACTGCTGCCGCAGCTTTTTCAACGGAACGCAGCACTGCCTGAGGTTACAGTCCATCGCCCTTGCGGCGCCTGAACACAGCGGCCTGTTGGGCCAGGCCGACGTTACAGCTCAGAAATAGCACGCGACCGTCCAAGTACGGTCTCTTGCGTGCTGCGTGTTTGGTTCTTCTCACAGCGAATCCTGCTATACATTCCTGAGGCTGACGGAGCTCAAGCGAGGAATCGGTGCGGCAGCATTATAGCGATAACAGCAGAACGATACATCGGCCGGGAATCGAACCCGGGCCGCCCGCGTGCTAAGCGAGCATTCTACCACTTTTTTTTTCTTCTCATTTCGTTCGTTGCATTTGTTGGGGGCGGACGTCCGATGACGCCCGTTCAAGTTCATCGTTGACTCAGTCTTTTATTACAGAGGGCAGATAACTGTCAGACCGAACACGCTGAGTTATCGTGCCGGCAAACCTTAAGATTATGAGACTTACGCGCTGCTTACTGCACTACTGAGGCACATGCCACTGAACCACCGATGCTCGACAAGCTGCCCGTGCTTCCCGAGCAGTTTTCTGCAGGGAAAGTGGGATTGCCACCCAGCGACGTCGGATGAAACCGAAAAAAGTGCTACACACGCGGAGTCCTCCACTACACTGCCTTAAAACGACCACTCATCACTATCGTGTGAGTAACCTTGCGGCTGCGGCGACTAGTCTCGCCCAAAGACGCAGCGTGCGTGGAGGCGCTACCCGAATGCGTGTGGATGCACCCTCCTAGCTCGTAAAGCGCCTACAGCTACTATCACCGTGGGCCGCTGCTGGCGGGCGGGAAGCCGACACAGCGCGGCGTCGCGAGGAGCGGCTGTGCGGTGGTGGTGTAATGGTGAGCATAGTTGCCTTCCAAGCAGTTGATCCGGGTTCGATTCCCGGCCACCGCAAGTAACGCTAGTTTTTTCGTATATAGTATGTGAGCCGCGTGCTGTTAAATTAACGTTTTTGTCGTCGTTACTCCACGCAGACCATCCTGTAGTATGTCCCGACTTGTCCCGACTTTGCTCGGCTGACGCGAAAGCTGACGCTTGGAATTCGCCCTTATCAAAAGGACAGGCACTATAAACGGCTGTGAGAGGCGAGGTACCAAAACGACAGGCAAACTGCGAAATTTTCTGCTCCTTCTTCTTAAACAAAAAAAGAAAAAACGGACGCAGTCGGTAGGACTCGAACCTACGCTCCCAGAGGGAATCTGATTTCTAGTCAGACGCCTTAACCACTCGGCCACGACTGCTCGTAACTGAAGAGTCCCTCGAATCGTGAAAAATCAAACCCGTCTGCGCAGAATTTTGACAGGAAACGAACTCCGTGCACTGATTACGGCAGGGCTACCATCGCTACGAGACGAGCCATTACGGAAACGTTAAAAATCTTCGCCCGGACAGGGACTCGAACCCTGGACCCTTAGGTTAAAAGCCTAATGCTCTACCGACTGAGCTATCCGGGCTCACGCTTCTTGCGGATGGAGCGGCTGCAAGCAACGTGAATAACTGGAACGCGTGTGTAGGCGTACTACGGTAATATCTGGCTTCTGGCGCAACTGGCGACTTCACCGACTTCCCACTGACGCTGGTAGCAGCCCAACAGCTGACCAGCGCCTCCTCTCCCTTTACCCCGGTGCTGACAGTAATTGCATCATGTGCCTGTTTTCCCCGATTACATTCGGTTGAAGCTCCGCAAGGAGGGCGAAAAACGAACGTTGGAAGGCCAAAACATGGAGCGTTGGGTGCGTAAAAACTTCCGTTCCGGTACCGGGAATCGAACCC
This sequence comes from Schistocerca nitens, assembly GCF_023898315.1. Taxonomy (NCBI): domain Eukaryota; kingdom Metazoa; phylum Arthropoda; class Insecta; order Orthoptera; family Acrididae; genus Schistocerca; species Schistocerca nitens. The sequence continues at coordinate 1,551,359 of NW_026045911.1, forward strand.
GGGCCTCCTGGGTGAAAGCCAGGTATCCTAGCCACTTTTTTTTTTTTTTTTAAATCTCATTTTGTTCGTTTTCGTTCGTTGTATCTGCTCTGGGAGGACGTCGAAAGACACCCGTTCCAGTTCGTTGTTGATCCATTAACTCAGTTTTTTTTTAATTACAGAGGGCAGCTAACCCTCTGACCGAGCGCGCTGAGCTACCGTGCCGGCGCCACTAGACCACACCGGATTTGCGCTATGACGTGAGGTTCACTCCGTTTCCTCTCGTATTTCGTGCTGAACCTGGACTCACTGCTGTTCTCTGTTTGCCAGCATATTTGCGCACAGCTCGAAATTGACTATTCGTTATTTTACTCATAACAGGTTAAGAGAAAGATCAAAGTTGTACGTTGTCATAATTGGAAATAAACATTTTGACGCTGAGCGTAGACTCCTTGTGGATAACGAATGACAATTAAGTTCGTTCCCTAGCAACAGCAACACCGTTAATTCAGCCGTGATGTACAGCAAATTAAATGCCCCGGGTGAGGATCGAACTCACGACCTTAAGATTATGAGACTTACGCGCTACCTACTGCGCTACCGAGGCACGTTGCGAGCAACGTTCCAGGAAACTTGGTAAGTCTCGCATATTAGAGATAGAGAGTTTGCGCGCTCTGAAGAATCTGTTGTGTTGCTACACGTGCTTTCCCGACTTGCTAGATTAAACTGCTGCCGCAGCTTTTTCAACGGAACGCAGCACTGCCTGAGGTTACAGTCCATCGCCCTTGCGGCGCCTGAACACAGCGGCCTGTTGGGCCAGGCCGACGTTACAGCTCAGAAATAGCACGCGACCGTCCAAGTACGGTCTCTTGCGTGCTGCGTGTTTGGTTCTTCTCACAGCGAATCCTGCTATACATTCCTGAGGCTGACGGAGCTCAAGCGAGGAATCGGTGCGGCAGCATTATAGCGATAACAGCAGAACGATACATCGGCCGGGAATCGAACCCGGGCCGCCCGCGTGCTAAGCGAGCATTCTACCACTTTTTTTTTCTTCTCATTTCGTTCGTTGCATTTGTTGGGGGCGGACGTCCGATGACGCCCGTTCAAGTTCATCGTTGACTCAGTCTTTTATTACAGAGGGCAGATAACTGTCAGACCGAACACGCTGAGTTATCGTGCCGGCAAACCTTAAGATTATGAGACTTACGCGCTGCTTACTGCACTACTGAGGCACATGCCACTGAACCACCGATGCTCGACAAGCTGCCCGTGCTTCCCGAGCAGTTTTCTGCAGGGAAAGTGGGATTGCCACCCAGCGACGTCGGATGAAACCGAAAAAAGTGCTACACACGCGGAGTCCTCCACTACACTGCCTTAAAACGACCACTCATCACTATCGTGTGAGTAACCTTGCGGCTGCGGCGACTAGTCTCGCCCAAAGACGCAGCGTGCGTGGAGGCGCTACCCGAATGCGTGTGGATGCACCCTCCTAGCTCGTAAAGCGCCTACAGCTACTATCACCGTGGGCCGCTGCTGGCGGGCGGGAAGCCGACACAGCGCGGCGTCGCGAGGAGCGGCTGTGCGGTGGTGGTGTAATGGTGAGCATAGTTGCCTTCCAAGCAGTTGATCCGGGTTCGATTCCCGGCCACCGCAAGTAACGCTAGTTTTTTCGTATATAGTATGTGAGCCGCGTGCTGTTAAATTAACGTTTTTGTCGTCGTTACTCCACGCAGACCATCCTGTAGTATGTCCCGACTTGTCCCGACTTTGCTCGGCTGACGCGAAAGCTGACGCTTGGAATTCGCCCTTATCAAAAGGACAGGCACTATAAACGGCTGTGAGAGGCGAGGTACCAAAACGACAGGCAAACTGCGAAATTTTCTGCTCCTTCTTCTTAAACAAAAAAAGAAAAAACGGACGCAGTCGGTAGGACTCGAACCTACGCTCCCAGAGGGAATCTGATTTCTAGTCAGACGCCTTAACCACTCGGCCACGACTGCTCGTAACTGAAGAGTCCCTCGAATCGTGAAAAATCAAACCCGTCTGCGCAGAATTTTGACAGGAAACGAACTCCGTGCACTGATTACGGCAGGGCTACCATCGCTACGAGACGAGCCATTACGGAAACGTTAAAAATCTTCGCCCGGACAGGGACTCGAACCCTGGACCCTTAGGTTAAAAGCCTAATGCTCTACCGACTGAGCTATCCGGGCTCACGCTTCTTGCGGATGGAGCGGCTGCAAGCAACGTGAATAACTGGAACGCGTGTGTAGGCGTACTACGGTAATATCTGGCTTCTGGCGCAACTGGCGACTTCACCGACTTCCCACTGACGCTGGTAGCAGCCCAACAGCTGACCAGCGCCTCCTCTCCCTTTACCCCGGTGCTGACAGTAATTGCATCATGTGCCTGTTTTCCCCGATTACATTCGGTTGAAGCTCCGCAAGGAGGGCGAAAAACGAACGTTGGAAGGCCAAAACATGGAGCGTTGGGTGCGTAAAAACTTCCGTTCCGGTACCGGGAATCGAACCCGGGCCTCCTGGGTGAAAGCCAGGTATCCTAGCCACTTTTTTTTTTTTTTTAAATCTCATTTTGTTCGTTTTCGTTCGTTGTATCTGCTCTGGGAGGACGTCGAAAGACACCCGTTCCAGTTCGTTGTTGATCCATTAACTCAGTTTTTTTTTAATTACAGAGGGCAGCTAACCCTCTGACCGAGCGCGCTGAGCTACCGTGCCGGCGCCACTAGACCACACCGGATTTGCGCTATGACGTGAGGTTCACTCCGTTTCCTCTCGTATTTCGTGCTGAACCTGGACTCACTGCTGTTCTCTGTTTGCCAGCATATTTGCGCACAGCTCGAAATTGACTATTCGTTATTTTACTCATAACAGGTTAAGAGAAAGATCAAAGTTGTACGTTGTCATAATTGGAAATAAACATTTTGACGCTGAGCGTAGACTCCTTGTGGATAACGAATGACAATTAAGTTCGTTCCCTAGCAACAGCAACACCGTTAATTCAGCCGTGATGTACAGCAAATTAAATGCCCCGGGTGAGGATCGAACTCACGACCTTAAGATTATGAGACTTACGCGCTACCTACTGCGCTACCGAGGCACGTTGCGAGCAACGTTCCAGGAAACTTGGTAAGTCTCGCATATTAGAGATAGAGAGTTTGCGCGCTCTGAAGAATCTGTTGTGTTGCTACACGTGCTTTCCCGACTTGCTAGATTAAACTGCTGCCGCAGCTTTTTCAACGGAACGCAGCACTGCCTGAGGTTACAGTCCATCGCCCTTGCGGCGCCTGAACACAGCGGCCTGTTGGGCCAGGCCGACGTTACAGCTCAGAAATAGCACGCGACCGTCCAAGTACGGTCTCTTGCGTGCTGCGTGTTTGGTTCTTCTCACAGCGAATCCTGCTATACATTCCTGAGGCTGACGGAGCTCAAGCGAGGAATCGGTGCGGCAGCATTATAGCGATAACAGCAGAACGATACATCGGCCGGGAATCGAACCCGGGCCGCCCGCGTGCTAAGCGAGCATTCTACCACTTTTTTTTTCTTCTCATTTCGTTCGTTGCATTTGTTGGGGGCGGACGTCCGATGACGCCCGTTCAAGTTCATCGTTGACTCAGTCTTTTATTACAGAGGGCAGATAACTGTCAGACCGAACACGCTGAGTTATCGTGCCGGCAAACCTTAAGATTATGAGACTTACGCGCTGCTTACTGCACTACTGAGGCACATGCCACTGAACCACCGATGCTCGACAAGCTGCCCGTGCTTCCCGAGCAGTTTTCTGCAGGGAAAGTGGGATTGCCACCCAGCGACGTCGGATGAAACCGAAAAAAGTGCTACACACGCGGAGTCCTCCACTACACTGCCTTAAAACGACCACTCATCACTATCGTGTGAGTAACCTTGCGGCTGCGGCGACTAGTCTCGCCCAAAGACGCAGCGTGCGTGGAGGCGCTACCCGAATGCGTGTGGATGCACCCTCCTAGCTCGTAAAGCGCCTACAGCTACTATCACCGTGGGCCGCTGCTGGCGGGCGGGAAGCCGACACAGCGCGGCGTCGCGAGGAGCGGCTGTGCGGTGGTGGTGTAATGGTGAGCATAGTTGCCTTCCAAGCAGTTGATCCGGGTTCGATTCCCGGCCACCGCAAGTAACGCTAGTTTTTTCGTATATAGTATGTGAGCCGCGTGCTGTTAAATTAACGTTTTTGTCGTCGTTACTCCACGCAGACCATCCTGTAGTATGTCCCGACTTGTCCCGACTTTGCTCGGCTGACGCGAAAGCTGACGCTTGGAATTCGCCCTTATCAAAAGGACAGGCACTATAAACGGCTGTGAGAGGCGAGGTACCAAAACGACAGGCAAACTGCGAAATTTTCTGCTCCTTCTTCTTAAACAAAAAAAGAAAAAACGGACGCAGTCGGTAGGACTCGAACCTACGCTCCCAGAGGGAATCTGATTTCTAGTCAGACGCCTTAACCACTCGGCCACGACTGCTCGTAACTGAAGAGTCCCTCGAATCGTGAAAAATCAAACCCGTCTGCGCAGAATTTTGACAGGAAACGAACTCCGTGCACTGATTACGGCAGGGCTACCATCGCTACGAGACGAGCCATTACGGAAACGTTAAAAATCTTCGCCCGGACAGGGACTCGAACCCTGGACCCTTAGGTTAAAAGCCTAATGCTCTACCGACTGAGCTATCCGGGCTCACGCTTCTTGCGGATGGAGCGGCTGCAAGCAACGTGAATAACTGGAACGCGTGTGTAGGCGTACTACGGTAATATCTGGCTTCTGGCGCAACTGGCGACTTCACCGACTTCCCACTGACGCTGGTAGCAGCCCAACAGCTGACCAGCGCCTCCTCTCCCTTTACCCCGGTGCTGACAGTAATTGCATCATGTGCCTGTTTTCCCCGATTACATTCGGTTGAAGCTCCGCAAGGAGGGCGAAAAACGAACGTTGGAAGGCCAAAACATGGAGCGTTGGGTGCGTAAAAACTTCCGTTCCGGTACCGGGAATCGAACCCGGGCCTCCTGGGTGAAAGCCAGGTATCCTAGCCACTTTTTTTTTTTTTTTTAATCTCATTTTGTTCGTTTTCGTTCGTTGTATCTGCTCTGGGAGGACGTCGAAAGACACCCGTTCCAGTTCGTTGTTGATCCATTAACTCAGTTTTTTTTAATTACAGAGGGCAGCTAACCCTCTGACCGAGCGCGCTGAGCTACCGTGCCGGCGCCACTAGACCACACCGGATTTGCGCTATGACGTGAGGTTCACTCCGTTTCCTCTCGTATTTCGTGCTGAACCTGGACTCACTGCTGTTCTCTGTTTGCCAGCATATTTGCGCACAGCTCGAAATTGACTATTCGTTATTTTACTCATAACAGGTTAAGAGAAAGATCAAAGTTGTACGTTGTCATAATTGGAAATAAACATTTTGACGCTGAGCGTAGACTCCTTGTGGATAACGAATGACAATTAAGTTCGTTCCCTAGCAACAGCAACACCGTTAATTCAGCCGTGATGTACAGCAAATTAAATGCCCCGGGTGAGGATCGAACTCACGACCTTAAGATTATGAGACTTACGCGCTACCTACTGCGCTACCGAGGCACGTTGCGAGCAACGTTCCAGGAAACTTGGTAAGTCTCGCATATTAGAGATAGAGAGTTTGCGCGCTCTGAAGAATCTGTTGTGTTGCTACACGTGCTTTCCCGACTTGCTAGATTAAACTGCTGCCGCAGCTTTTTCAACGGAACGCAGCACTGCCTGAGGTTACAGTCCATCGCCCTTGCGGCGCCTGAACACAGCGGCCTGTTGGGCCAGGCCGACGTTACAGCTCAGAAATAGCACGCGACCGTCCAAGTACGGTCTCTTGCGTGCTGCGTGTTTGGTTCTTCTCACAGCGAATCCTGCTATACATTCCTGAGGCTGACGGAGCTCAAGCGAGGAATCGGTGCGGCAGCATTATAGCGATAACAGCAGAACGATACATCGGCCGGGAATCGAACCCGGGCCGCCCGCGTGCTAAGCGAGCATTCTACCACTTTTTTTTTCTTCTCATTTCGTTCGTTGCATTTGTTGGGGGCGGACGTCCGATGACGCCCGTTCAAGTTCATCGTTGACTCAGTCTTTTATTACAGAGGGCAGATAAATGTCAGACCGAACACGCTGAGTTATCGTGCCGGCAAACCTTAAGATTATGAGACTTACGCGCTGCTTACTGCACTACTGAGGCACATGCCACTGAACCACCGATGCTCGACAAGCTGCCCGTGCTTCCCGAGCAGTTTTCTGCAGGGAAAGTGGGATTGCCACCCAGCGACGTCGGATGAAACCGAAAAAAGTGCTACACACGCGGAGTCCTCCACTACACTGCCTTAAAACGACCACTCATCACTATCGTGTGAGTAACCTTGCGGCTGCGGCGACTAGTCTCGCCCAAAGACGCAGCGTGCGTGGAGGCGCTACCCGAATGCGTGTGGATGCACCCTCCTAGCTCGTAAAGCGCCTACAGCTACTATCACCGTGGGCCGCTGCTGGCGGGCGGGAAGCCGACACAGCGCGGCGTCGCGAGGAGCGGCTGTGCGGTGGTGGTGTAATGGTGAGCATAGTTGCCTTCCAAGCAGTTGATCCGGGTTCGATTCCCGGCCACCGCAAGTAACGCTAGTTTTTTCGTATATAGTATGTGAGCCGCGTGCTGTTAAATTAACGTTTTTGTCGTCGTTACTCCACGCAGACCATCCTGTAGTATGTCCCGACTTGTCCCGACTTTGCTCGGCTGACGCGAAAGCTGACGCTTGGAATTCGCCCTTATCAAAAGGACAGGCACTATAAACGGCTGTGAGAGGCGAGGTACCAAAACGACAGGCAAACTGCGAAATTTTCTGCTCCTTCTTCTTAAACAAAAAAAGAAAAAACGGACGCAGTCGGTAGGACTCGAACCTACGCTCCCAGAGGGAATCTGATTTCTAGTCAGACGCCTTAACCACTCGGCCACGACTGCTCGTAACTGAAGAGTCCCTCGAATCGTGAAAAATCAAACCCGTCTGCGCAGAATTTTGACAGGAAACGAACTCCGTGCACTGATTACGGCAGGGCTACCATCGCTACGAGACGAGCCATTACGGAAACGTTAAAAATCTTCGCCCGGACAGGGACTCGAACCCTGGACCCTTAGGTTAAAAGCCTAATGCTCTACCGACTGAGCTATCCGGGCTCACGCTTCTTGCGGATGGAGCGGCTGCAAGCAACGTGAATAACTGGAACGCGTGTGTAGGCGTACTACGGTAATATCTGGCTTCTGGCGCAACTGGCGACTTCACCGACTTCCCACTGACGCTGGTAGCAGCCCAACAGCTGACCAGCGCCTCCTCTCCCTTTACCCCGGTGCTGACAGTAATTGCATCATGTGCCTGTTTTCCCCGATTACATTCGGTTGAAGCTCCGCAAGGAGGGCGAAAAACGAACGTTGGAAGGCCAAAACATGGAGCGTTGGGTGCGTAAAAACTTCCGTTCCGGTACCGGGAATCGAACCCGGGCCTCCTGGGTGAAAGCCAGGTATCCTAGCCACTTTTTTTTTTTTTTTTAAATCTCATTTTGTTCGTTTTCGTTCGTTGTATCTGCTCTGGGAGGACGTCGAAAGACACCCGTTCCAGTTCGTTGTTGATCCATTAACTCAGTTTTTTTTAATTACAGAGGGCAGCTAACCCTCTGACCGAGCGCGCTGAGCTACCGTGCCGGCGCCACTAGACCACACCGGATTTGCGCTATGACGTGAGGTTCACTCCGTTTCCTCTCGTATTTCGTGCTGAACCTGGACTCACTGCTGTTCTCTGTTTGCCAGCATATTTGCGCACAGCTCGAAATTGACTATTCGTTATTTTACTCATAACAGGTTAAGAGAAAGATCAAAGTTGTACGTTGTCATAATTGGAAATAAACATTTTGACGCTGAGCGTAGACTCCTTGTGGATAACGAATGACAATTAAGTTCGTTCCCTAGCAACAGCAACACCGTTAATTCAGCCGTGATGTACAGCAAATTAAATGCCCCGGGTGAGGATCGAACTCACGACCTTAAGATTATGAGACTTACGCGCTACCTACTGCGCTACCGAGGCACGTTGCGAGCAACGTTCCAGGAAACTTGGTAAGTCTCGCATATTAGAGATAGAGAGTTTGCGCGCTCTGAAGAATCTGTTGTGTTGCTACACGTGCTTTCCCGACTTGCTAGATTAAACTGCTGCCGCAGCTTTTTCAACGGAACGCAGCACTGCCTGAGGTTACAGTCCATCGCCCTTGCGGCGCCTGAACACAGCGGCCTGTTGGGCCAGGCCGACGTTACAGCTCAGAAATAGCACGCGACCGTCCAAGTACGGTCTCTTGCGTGCTGCGTGTTTGGTTCTTCTCACAGCGAATCCTGCTATACATTCCTGAGGCTGACGGAGCTCAAGCGAGGAATCGGTGCGGCAGCATTATAGCGATAACAGCAGAACGATACATCGGCCGGGAATCGAACCCGGGCCGCCCGCGTGCTAAGCGAGCATTCTACCACTTTTTTTTTTCTTCTCATTTCGTTCGTTGCATTTGTTGGGGGCGGACGTCCGATGACGCCCGTTCAAGTTCATCGTTGACTCAGTCTTTTATTACAGAGGGCAGATAACTGTCAGACCGAACACGCTGAGTTATCGTGCCGGCAAACCTTAAGATTATGAGACTTACGCGCTGCTTACTGCACTACTGAGGCACATGCCACTGAACCACCGATGCTCGACAAGCTGCCCGTGCTTCCCGAGCAGTTTTCTGCAGGGAAAGTGGGATTGCCACCCAGCGACGTCGGATGAAACCGAAAAAAGTGCTACACACGCGGAGTCCTCCACTACACTGCCTTAAGACGACCACTCATCACTATCGTGTGAGTAACCTTGCGGCTGCGGCGACTAGTCTCGCCCAAAGACGCAGCGTGCGTGGAGGCGCTACCCGAATGCGTGTGGATGCACCCTCCTAGCTCGTAAAGCGCCTACAGCTACTATCACCGTGGGCCGCTGCTGGCGGGCGGGAAGCCGACACAGCGCGGCGTCGCGAGGAGCGGCTGTGCGGTGGTGGTGTAATGGTGAGCATAGTTGCCTTCCAAGCAGTTGATCCGGGTTCGATTCCCGGCCACCGCAAGTAACGCTAGTTTTTTCGTATATAGTATGTGAGCCGCGTGCTGTTAAATTAACGTTTTTGTCGTCGTTACTCCACGCAGACCATCCTGTAGTATGTCCCGACTTGTCCCGACTTTGCTCGGCTGACGCGAAAGCTGACGCTTGGAATTCGCCCTTATCAAAAGGACAGGCACTATAAACGGCTGTGAGAGGCGAGGTACCAAAACGACAGGCAAACTGCGAAATTTTCTGCTCCTTCTTCTTAAACAAAAAAAGAAAAAACGGACGCAGTCGGTAGGACTCGAACCTACGCTCCCAGAGGGAATCTGATTTCTAGTCAGACGCCTTAACCACTCGGCCACGACTGCTCGTAACTGAAGAGTCCCTCGAATCGTGAAAAATCAAACCCGTCTGCGCAGAATTTTGACAGGAAACGAACTCCGTGCACTGATTACGGCAGGGCTACCATCGCTACGAGACGAGCCATTACGGAAACGTTAAAAATCTTCGCCCGGACAGGGACTCGAACCCTGGACCCTTAGGTTAAAAGCCTAATGCTCTACCGACTGAGCTATCCGGGCTCACGCTTCTTGCGGATGGAGCGGCTGCAAGCAACGTGAATAACTGGAACGCGTGTGTAGGCGTACTACGGTAATATCTGGCTTCTGGCGCAACTGGCGACTTCACCGACTTCCCACTGACGCTGGTAGCAGCCCAACAGCTGACCAGCGCCTCCTCTCCCTTTACCCCGGTGCTGACAGTAATTGCATCATGTGCCTGTTTTCCCCGATTACATTCGGTTGAAGCTCCGCAAGGAGGGCGAAAAACGAACGTTGGAAGGCCAAAACATGGAGCGTTGGGTGCGTAAAAACTTCCGTTCCGGTACCGGGAATCGAACCCGGGCCTCCTGGGTGAAAGCCAGGTATCCTAGCCACTTTTTTTTTTTTTTTTAAATCTCATTTTGTTCGTTTTCGTTCGTTGTATCTGCTCTGGGAGGACGTCGAAAGACACCCGTTCCAGTTCGTTGTTGATCCATTAACTCAGTTTTTTTTAATTACAGAGGGCAGCTAACCCTCTGACCGAGCGCGCTGAGCTACCGTGCCGGCGCCACTAGACCACACCGGATTTGCGCTATGACGTGAGGTTCACTCCGTTTCCTCTCGTATTTCGTGCTGAACCTGGACTCACTGCTGTTCTCTGTTTGCCAGCATATTTGCGCACAGCTCGAAATTGACTATTCGTTATTTTACTCATAACAGGTTAAGAGAAAGATCAAAGTTGTACGTTGTCATAATTGGAAATAAACATTTTGACGCTGAGCGTAGACTCCTTGTGGATAACGAATGACAATTAAGTTCGTTCCCTAGCAACAGCAACACCGTTAATTCAGCCGTGATGTACAGCAAATTAAATGCCCCGGGTGAGGATCGAACTCACGACCTTAAGATTATGAGACTTACGCGCTACCTACTGCGCTACCGAGGCACGTTGCGAGCAACGTTCCAGGAAACTTGGTAAGTCTCGCATATTAGAGATAGAGAGTTTGCGCGCTCTGAAGAATCTGTTGTGTTGCTACACGTGCTTTCCCGACTTGCTAGATTAAACTGCTGCCGCAGCTTTTTCAACGGAACGCAGCACTGCCTGAGGTTACAGTCCATCGCCCTTGCGGCGCCTGAACACAGCGGCCTGTTGGGCCAGGCCGACGTTACAGCTCAGAAATAGCACGCGACCGTCCAAGTACGGTCTCTTGCGTGCTGCGTGTTTGGTTCTTCTCACAGCGAATCCTGCTATACATTCCTGAGGCTGACGGAGCTCAAGCGAGGAATCGGTGCGGCAGCATTATAGCGATAACAGCAGAACGATACATCGGCCGGGAATCGAACCCGGGCCGCCCGCGTGCTAAGCGAGCATTCTACCACTTTTTTTTTCTTCTCATTTCGTTCGTTGCATTTGTTGGGGGCGGACGTCCGATGACGCCCGTTCAAGTTCATCGTTGACTCAGTCTTTTATTACAGAGGGCAGATAACTGTCAGACCGAACACGCTGAGTTATCGTGCCGGCAAACCTTAAGATTATGAGACTTACGCGCTGCTTACTGCACTACTGAGGCACATGCCACTGAACCACCGATGCTCGACAAGCTGCCCGTGCTTCCCGAGCAGTTTTCTGCAGGGAAAGTGGGATTGCCACCCAGCGACGTCGGATGAAACCGAAAAAAGTGCTACACACGCGGAGTCCTCCACTACACTGCCTTAAAACGACCACTCATCACTATCGTGTGAGTAACCTTGCGGCTGCGGCGACTAGTCTCGCCCAAAGACGCAGCGTGCGTGGAGGCGCTACCCGAATGCGTGTGGATGCACCCTCCTAGCTCGTAAAGCGCCTACAGCTACTATCACCGTGGGCCGCTGCTGGCGGGCGGGAAGCCGACACAGCGCGGCGTCGCGAGGAGCGGCTGTGCGGTGGTGGTGTAATGGTGAGCATAGTTGCCTTCCAAGCAGTTGATCCGGGTTCGATTCCCGGCCACCGCAAGTAACGCTAGTTTTTTCGTATATAGTATGTGAGCCGCGTGCTGTTAAATTAACGTTTTTGTCGTCGTTACTCCACGCAGACCATCCTGTAGTATGTCCCGACTTGTCCCGACTTTGCTCGGCTGACGCGAAAGCTGACGCTTGGAATTCGCCCTTATCAAAAGGACAGGCACTATAAACGGCTGTGAGAGGCGAGGTACCAAAACGACAGGCAAACTGCGAAATTTTCTGCTCCTTCTTCTTAAACAAAAAAAGAAAAAACGGACGCAGTCGGTAGGACTCGAACCTACGCTCCCAGAGGGAATCTGATTTCTAGTCAGACGCCTTAACCACTCGGCCACGACTGCTCGTAACTGAAGAGTCCCTCGAATCGTGAAAAATCAAACCCGTCTGCGCAGAATTTTGACAGGAAACGAACTCCGTGCACTGATTACGGCAGGGCTACCATCGCTACGAGACGAGCCATTACGGAAACGTTAAAAATCTTCGCCCGGACAGGGACTCGAACCCTGGACCCTTAGGTTAAAAGCCTAATGCTCTACCGACTGAGCTATCCGGGCTCACGCTTCTTGCGGATGGAGCGGCTGCAAGCAACGTGAATAACTGGAACGCGTGTGTAGGCGTACTACGGTAATATCTGGCTTCTGGCGCAACTGGCGACTTCACCGACTTCCCACTGACGCTGGTAGCAGCCCAACAGCTGACCAGCGCCTCCTCTCCCTTTACCCCGGTGCTGACAGTAATTGCATCATGTGCCTGTTTTCCCCGATTACATTCGGTTGAAGCTCCGCAAGGAGGGCGAAAAACGAACGTTGGAAGGCCAAAACATGGAGCGTTGGGTGCGTAAAAACTTCCGTTCCGGTACCGGGAATCGAACCCGGGCCTCCTGGGTGAAAGCCAGGTATCCTAGCCACTTTTTTTTTTTTTTTTTAATCTCATTTTGTTCGTTTTCGTTCGTTGTATCTGCTCTGGGAGGACGTCGAAAGACACCCGTTCCAGTTCGTTGTTGATCCATTAACTCAGTTTTTTTTAATTACAGAGGGCAGCTAACCCTCTGACCGAGCGCGCTGAGCTACCGTGCCGGCGCCACTAGACCACACCGGATTTGCGCTATGACGTGAGGTTCACTCCGTTTCCTCTCGTATTTCGTGCTGAACCTGGACTCACTGCTGTTCTCTGTTTGCCAGCATATTTGCGCACAGCTCGAAATTGACTATTCGTTATTTTACTCATAACAGGTTAAGAGAAAGATCAAAGTTGTACGTTGTCATAATTGGAAATAAACATTTTGACGCTGAGCGTAGACTCCTTGTGGATAACGAATGACAATTAAGTTCGTTCCCTAGCAACAGCAACACCGTTAATTCAGCCGTGATGTACAGCAAATTAAATGCCCCGGGTGAGGATCGAACTCACGACCTTAAGATTATGAGACTTACGCGCTACCTACTGCGCTACCGAGGCACGTTGCGAGCAACGTTCCAGGAAACTTGGTAAGTCTCGCATATTAGAGATAGAGAGTTTGCGCGCTCTGAAGAATCTGTTGTGTTGCTACACGTGCTTTCCCGACTTGCTAGATTAAACTGCTGCCGCAGCTTTTTCAACGGAACGCAGCACTGCCTGAGGTTACAGTCCATCGCCCTTGCGGCGCCTGAACACAGCGGCCTGTTGGGCCAGGCCGACGTTACAGCTCAGAAATAGCACGCGACCGTCCAAGTACGGTCTCTTGCGTGCTGCGTGTTTGGTTCTTCTCACAGCGAATCCTGCTATACATTCCTGAGGCTGACGGAGCTCAAGCGAGGAATCGGTGCGGCAGCATTATAGCGATAACAGCAGAACGATACATCGGCCGGGAATCGAACCCGGGCCGCCCGCGTGCTAAGCGAGCATTCTACCACTTTTTTTTTCTTCTCATTTCGTTCGTTGCATTTGTTGGGGGCGGACGTCCGATGACGCCCGTTCAAGTTCATCGTTGACTCAGTCTTTTATTACAGAGGGCAGATAAATGTCAGACCGAACACGCTGAGTTATCGTGCCGGCAAACCTTAAGATTATGAGACTTACGCGCTGCTTACTGCACTACTGAGGCACATGCCACTGAACCACCGATGCTCGACAAGCTGCCCGTGCTTCCCGAGCAGTTTTCTGCAGGGAAAGTGGGATTGCCACCCAGCGACGTCGGATGAAACCGAAAAAAGTGCTACACACGCGGAGTCCTCCACTACACTGCCTTAAAACGACCACTCATCACTATCGTGTGAGTAACCTTGCGGCTGCGGCGACTAGTCTCGCCCAAAGACGCAGCGTGCGTGGAGGCGCTACCCGAATGCGTGTGGATGCACCCTCCTAGCTCGTAAAGCGCCTACAGCTACTATCACCGTGGGCCGCTGCTGGCGGGCGGGAAGCCGACACAGCGCGGCGTCGCGAGGAGCGGCTGTGCGGTGGTGGTGTAATGGTGAGCATAGTTGCCTTCCAAGCAGTTGATCCGGGTTCGATTCCCGGCCACCGCAAGTAACGCTAGTTTTTTCGTATATAGTATGTGAGCCGCGTGCTGTTAAATTAACGTTTTTGTCGTCGTTACTCCACGCAGACCATCCTGTAGTATGTCCCGACTTGTCCCGACTTTGCTCGGCTGACGCGAAAGCTGACGCTTGGAATTCGCCCTTATCAAAAGGACAGGCACTATAAACGGCTGTGAGAGGCGAGGTACCAAAACGACAGGCAAACTGCGAAATTTTCTGCTCCTTCTTCTTAAACAAAAAAAGAAAAAACGGACGCAGTCGGTAGGACTCGAACCTACGCTCCCAGAGGGAATCTGATTTCTAGTCAGACGCCTTAACCACTCGGCCACGACTGCTCGTAACTGAAGAGTCCCTCGAATCGTGAAAAATCAAACCCGTCTGCGCAGAATTTTGACAGGAAACGAACTCCGTGCACTGATTACGGCAGGGCTACCATCGCTACGAGACGAGCCATTACGGAAACGTTAAAAATCTTCGCCCGGACAGGGACTCGAACCCTGGACCCTTAGGTTAAAAGCCTAATGCTCTACCGACTGAGCTATCCGGGCTCACGCTTCTTGCGGATGGAGCGGCTGCAAGCAACGTGAATAACTGGAACGCGTGTGTAGGCGTACTACGGTAATATCTGGCTTCTGGCGCAACTGGCGACTTCACCGACTTCCCACTGACGCTGGTAGCAGCCCAACAGCTGACCAGCGCCTCCTCTCCCTTTACCCCGGTGCTGACAGTAATTGCATCATGTGCCTGTTTTCCCCGATTACATTCGGTTGAAGCTCCGCAAGGAGGGCGAAAAACGAACGTTGGAAGGCCAAAACATGGAGCGTTGGGTGCGTAAAAACTTCCGTTCCGGTACCGGGAATCGAACCCGGGCCTCCTGGGTGAAAGCCAGGTATCCTAGCCACTTTTTTTTTTTTTTTTAAATCTCATTTTGTTCGTTTTCGTTCGTTGTATCTGCTCTGGGAGGACGTCGAAAGACACCCGTTCCAGTTCGTTGTTGATCCATTAACTCAGTTTTTTTTAATTACAGAGGGCAGCTAACCCTCTGACCGAGCGCGCTGAGCTACCGTGCCGGCGCCACTAGACCACACCGGATTTGCGCTATGACGTGAGGTTCACTCCGTTTCCTCTCGTATTTCGTGCTGAACCTGGACTCACTGCTGTTCTCTGTTTGCCAGCATATTTGCGCACAGCTCGAAATTGACTATTCGTTATTTTACTCATAACAGGTTAAGAGAAAGATCAAAGTTGTACGTTGTCATAATTGGAAATAAACATTTTGACGCTGAGCGTAGACTCCTTGTGGATAACGAATGACAATTAAGTTCGTTCCCTAGCAACAGCAACACCGTTAATTCAGCCGTGATGTACAGCAAATTAAATGCCCCGGGTGAGGATCGAACTCACGACCTTAAGATTATGAGACTTACGCGCTACCTACTGCGCTACCGAGGCACGTTGCGAGCAACGTTCCAGGAAACTTGGTAAGTCTCGCATATTAGAGATAGAGAGTTTGCGCGCTCTGAAGAATCTGTTGTGTTGCTACACGTGCTTTCCCGACTTGCTAGATTAAACTGCTGCCGCAGCTTTTTCAACGGAACGCAGCACTGCCTGAGGTTACAGTCCATCGCCCTTGCGGCGCCTGAACACAGCGGCCTGTTGGGCCAGGCCGACGTTACAGCTCAGAAATAGCACGCGACCGTCCAAGTACGGTCTCTTGCGTGCTGCGTGTTTGGTTCTTCTCACAGCGAATCCTGCTATACATTCCTGAGGCTGACGGAGCTCAAGCGAGGAATCGGTGCGGCAGCATTATAGCGATAACAGCAGAACGATACATCGGCCGGGAATCGAACCCGGGCCGCCCGCGTGCTAAGCGAGCATTCTACCACTTTTTTTTTCTTCTCATTTCGTTCGTTGCATTTGTTGGGGGCGGACGTCCGATGACGCCCGTTCAAGTTCATCGTTGACTCAGTCTTTTATTACAGAGGGCAGATAACTGTCAGACCGAACACGCTGAGTTATCGTGCCGGCAAACCTTAAGATTATGAGACTTACGCGCTGCTTACTGCACTACTGAGGCACATGCCACTGAACCACCGATGCTCGACAAGCTGCCCGTGCTTCCCGAGCAGTTTTCTGCAGGGAAAGTGGGATTGCCACCCAGCGACGTCGGATGAAACCGAAAAAAGTGCTACACACGCGGAGTCCTCCACTACACTGCCTTAAAACGACCACTCATCACTATCGTGTGAGTAACCTTGCGGCTGCGGCGACTAGTCTCGCCCAAAGACGCAGCGTGCGTGGAGGCGCTACCCGAATGCGTGTGGATGCACCCTCCTAGCTCGTAAAGCGCCTACAGCTACTATCACCGTGGGCCGCTGCTGGCGGGCGGGAAGCCGACACAGCGCGGCGTCGCGAGGAGCGGCTGTGCGGTGGTGGTGTAATGGTGAGCATAGTTGCCTTCCAAGCAGTTGATCCGGGTTCGATTCCCGGCCACCGCAAGTAACGCTAGTTTTTTCGTATATAGTATGTGAGCCGCGTGCTGTTAAATTAACGTTTTTGTCGTCGTTACTCCACGCAGACCATCCTGTAGTATGTCCCGACTTGTCCCGACTTTGCTCGGCTGACGCGAAAGCTGACGCTTGGAATTCGCCCTTATCAAAAGGACAGGCACTATAAACGGCTGTGAGAGGCGAGGTACCAAAACGACAGGCAAACTGCGAAATTTTCTGCTCCTTCTTCTTAAACAAAAAAAGAAAAAACGGACGCAGTCGGTAGGACTCGAACCTACGCTCCCAGAGGGAATCTGATTTCTAGTCAGACGCCTTAACCACTCGGCCACGACTGCTCGTAACTGAAGAGTCCCTCGAATCGTGAAAAATCAAACCCGTCTGCGCAGAATTTTGACAGGAAACGAACTCCGTGCACTGATTACGGCAGGGCTACCATCGCTACGAGACGAGCCATTACGGAAACGTTAAAAATCTTCGCCCGGACAGGGACTCGAACCCTGGACCCTTAGGTTAAAAGCCTAATGCTCTACCGACTGAGCTATCCGGGCTCACGCTTCTTGCGGATGGAGCGGCTGCAAGCAACGTGAATAACTGGAACGCGTGTGTAGGCGTACTACGGTAATATCTGGCTTCTGGCGCAACTGGCGACTTCACCGACTTCCCACTGACGCTGGTAGCAGCCCAACAGCTGACCAGCGCCTCCTCTCCCTTTACCCCGGTGCTGACAGTAATTGCATCATGTGCCTGTTTTCCCCGATTACATTCGGTTGAAGCTCCGCAAGGAGGGCGAAAAACGAACGTTGGAAGGCCAAAACATGGAGCGTTGGGTGCGTAAAAACTTCCGTTCCGGTACCGGGAATCGAACCCGGGCCTCCTGGGTGAAAGCCAGGTATCCTAGCCACTTTTTTTTTTTTTTTTAAATCTCATTTTGTTCGTTTTCGTTCGTTGTATCTGCTCTGGGAGGACGTCGAAAGACACCCGTTCCAGTTCGTTGTTGATCCATTAACTCAGTTTTTTTTAATTACAGAGGGCAGCTAACCCTCTGACCGAGCGCGCTGAGCTACCGTGCCGGCGCCACTAGACCACACCGGATTTGCGCTATGACGTGAGGTTCACTCCGTTTCCTCTCGTATTTCGTGCTGAACCTGGACTCACTGCTGTTCTCTGTTTGCCAGCATATTTGCGCACAGCTCGAAATTGACTATTCGTTATTTTACTCATAACAGGTTAAGAGAAAGATCAAAGTTGTACGTTGTCATAATTGGAAATAAACATTTTGACGCTGAGCGTAGACTCCTTGTGGATAACGAATGACAATTAAGTTCGTTCCCTAGCAACAGCAACACCGTTAATTCAGCCGTGATGTACAGCAAATTAAATGCCCCGGGTGAGGATCGAACTCACGACCTTAAGATTATGAGACTTACGCGCTACCTACTGCGCTACCGAGGCACGTTGCGAGCAACGTTCCAGGAAACTTGGTAAGTCTCGCATATTAGAGATAGAGAGTTTGCGCGCTCTGAAGAATCTGTTGTGTTGCTACACGTGCTTTCCCGACTTGCTAGATTAAACTGCTGCCGCAGCTTTTTCAACGGAACGCAGCACTGCCTGAGGTTACAGTCCATCGCCCTTGCGGCGCCTGAACACAGCGGCCTGTTGGGCCAGGCCGACGTTACAGCTCAGAAATAGCACGCGACCGTCCAAGTACGGTCTCTTGCGTGCTGCGTGTTTGGTTCTTCTCACAGCGAATCCTGCTATACATTCCTGAGGCTGACGGAGCTCAAGCGAGGAATCGGTGCGGCAGCATTATAGCGATAACAGCAGAACGATACATCGGCCGGGAATCGAACCCGGGCCGCCCGCGTGCTAAGCGAGCATTCTACCACTTTTTTTTTCTTCTCATTTCGTTCGTTGCATTTGTTGGGGGCGGACGTCCGATGACGCCCGTTCAAGTTCATCGTTGACTCAGTCTTTTATTACAGAGGGCAGATAACTGTCAGACCGAACACGCTGAGTTATCGTGCCGGCAAACCTTAAGATTATGAGACTTACGCGCTGCTTACTGCACTACTGAGGCACATGCCACTGAACCACCGATGCTCGACAAGCTGCCCGTGCTTCCCGAGCAGTTTTCTGCAGGGAAAGTGGGATTGCCACCCAGCGACGTCGGATGAAACCGAAAAAAGTGCTACACACGCGGAGTCCTCCACTACACTGCCTTAAAACGACCACTCATCACTATCGTGTGAGTAACCTTGCGGCTGCGGCGACTAGTCTCGCCCAAAGACGCAGCGTGCGTGGAGGCGCTACCCGAATGCGTGTGGATGCACCCTCCTAGCTCGTAAAGCGCCTACAGCTACTATCACCGTGGGCCGCTGCTGGCGGGCGGGAAGCCGACACAGCGCGGCGTCGCGAGGAGCGGCTGTGCGGTGGTGGTGTAATGGTGAGCATAGTTGCCTTCCAAGCAGTTGATCCGGGTTCGATTCCCGGCCACCGCAAGTAACGCTAGTTTTTTCGTATATAGTATGTGAGCCGCGTGCTGTTAAATTAACGTTTTTGTCGTCGTTACTCCACGCAGACCATCCTGTAGTATGTCCCGACTTGTCCCGACTTTGCTCGGCTGACGCGAAAGCTGACGCTTGGAATTCGCCCTTATCAAAAGGACAGGCACTATAAACGGCTGTGAGAGGCGAGGTACCAAAACGACAGGCAAACTGCGAAATTTTCTGCTCCTTCTTCTTAAACAAAAAAAGAAAAAACGGACGCAGTCGGTAGGACTCGAACCTACGCTCCCAGAGGGAATCTGATTTCTAGTCAGACGCCTTAACCACTCGGCCACGACTGCTCGTAACTGAAAAGTCCCTCGAATCGTGAAAAATCAAACCCGTCTGCGCAGAATTTTGACAGGAAACGAACTCCGTGCACTGATTACGGCAGGGCTACCATCGCTACGAGACGAGCCATTACGGAAACGTTAAAAATCTTCGCCCGGACAGGGACTCGAACCCTGGACCCTTAGGTTAAAAGCCTAATGCTCTACCGACTGAGCTATCCGGGCTCACGCTTCTTGCGGATGGAGCGGCTGCAAGCAACGTGAATAACTGGAACGCGTGTGTAGGCGTACTACGGTAATATCTGGCTTCTGGCGCAACTGGCGACTTCACCGACTTCCCACTGACGCTGGTAGCAGCCCAACAGCTGACCAGCGCCTCCTCTCCCTTTACCCCGGTGCTGACAGTAATTGCATCATGTGCCTGTTTTCCCCGATTACATTCGGTTGAAGCTCCGCAAGGAGGGCGAAAAACGAACGTTGGAAGGCCAAAACATGGAGCGTTGGGTGCGTAAAAACTTCCGTTCCGGTACCGGGAATCGAACCCGGGCCTCCTGGGTGAAAGCCAGGTATCCTAGCCACTTTTTTTTTTTTTTTTTAAATCTCATTTTGTTCGTTTTCGTTCGTTGTATCTGCTCTGGGAGGACGTCGAAAGACACCCGTTCCAGTTCGTTGTTGATCCATTAACTCAGTTTTTTTTAATTACAGAGGGCAGCTAACCCTCTGACCGAGCGCGCTGAGCTACCGTGCCGGCGCCACTAGACCACACCGGATTTGCGCTATGACGTGAGGTTCACTCCGTTTCCTCTCGTATTTCGTGCTGAACCTGGACTCACTGCTGTTCTCTGTTTGCCAGCATATTTGCGCACAGCTCGAAATTGACTATTCGTTATTTTACTCATAACAGGTTAAGAGAAAGATCAAAGTTGTACGTTGTCATAATTGGAAATAAACATTTTGACGCTGAGCGTAGACTCCTTGTGGATAACGAATGACAATTAAGTTCGTTCCCTAGCAACAGCAACACCGTTAATTCAGCCGTGATGTACAGCAAATTAAATGCCCCGGGTGAGGATCGAACTCACGACCTTAAGATTATGAGACTTACGCGCTACCTACTGCGCTACCGAGGCACGTTGCGAGCAACGTTCCAGGAAACTTGGTAAGTCTCGCATATTAGAGATAGAGAGTTTGCGCGCTCTGAAGAATCTGTTGTGTTGCTACACGTGCTTTCCCGACTTGCTAGATTAAACTGCTGCCGCAGCTTTTTCAACGGAACGCAGCACTGCCTGAGGTTACAGTCCATCGCCCTTGCGGCGCCTGAACACAGCGGCCTGTTGGGCCAGGCCGACGTTACAGCTCAGAAATAGCACGCGACCGTCCAAGTACGGTCTCTTGCGTGCTGCGTGTTTGGTTCTTCTCACAGCGAATCCTGCTATACATTCCTGAGGCTGACGGAGCTCAAGCGAGGAATCGGTGCGGCAGCATTATAGCGATAACAGCAGAACGATACATCGGCCGGGAATCGAACCCGGGCCGCCCGCGTGCTAAGCGAGCATTCTACCACTTTTTTTTTCTTCTCATTTCGTTCGTTGCATTTGTTGGGGGCGGACGTCCGATGACGCCCGTTCAAGTTCATCGTTGACTCAGTCTTTTATTACAGAGGGCAGATAACTGTCAGACCGAACACGCTGAGTTATCGTGCCGGCAAACCTTAAGATTATGAGACTTACGCGCTGCTTACTGCACTACTGAGGCACATGCCACTGAACCACCGATGCTCGACAAGCTGCCCGTGCTTCCCGAGCAGTTTTCTGCAGGGAAAGTGGGATTGCCACCCAGCGACGTCGGATGAAACCGAAAAAAGTGCTACACACGCGGAGTCCTCCACTACACTGCCTTAAGACGACCACTCATCACTATAGTGTGAGTAACCTTGCGGCTGCGGCGACTAGTCTCGCCCAAAGACGCAGCGTGCGTGGAGGCGCTACCCGAATGCGTGTGGATGCACCCTCCTAGCTCGTAAAGCGCCTACAGCTACTATCACCGTGGGCCGCTGCTGGCGGGCGGGAAGCCGACACAGCGCGGCGTCGCGAGGAGCGGCTGTGCGGTGGTGGTGTAATGGTGAGCATAGTTGCCTTCCAAGCAGTTGATCCGGGTTCGATTCCCGGCCACCGCAAGTAACGCTAGTTTTTTCGTATATAGTATGTGAGCCGCGTGCTGTTAAATTAACGTTTTTGTCGTCGTTACTCCACGCAGACCATCCTGTAGTATGTCCCGACTTGTCCCGACTTTGCTCGGCTGACGCGAAAGCTGACGCTTGGAATTCGCCCTTATCAAAAGGACAGGCACTATAAACGGCTGTGAGAGGCGAGGTACCAAAACGACAGGCAAACTGCGAAATTTTCTGCTCCTTCTTCTTAAACAAAAAAAGAAAAAACGGACGCAGTCGGTAGGACTCGAACCTACGCTCCCAGAGGGAATCTGATTTCTAGTCAGACGCCTTAACCACTCGGCCACGACTGCTCGTAACTGAAGAGTCCCTCGAATCGTGAAAAATCAAACCCGTCTGCGCAGAATTTTGACAGGAAACGAACTCCGTGCACTGATTACGGCAGGGCTACCATCGCTACGAGACGAGCCATTACGGAAACGTTAAAAATCTTCGCCCGGACAGGGACTCGAACCCTGGACCCTTAGGTTAAAAGCCTAATGCTCTACCGACTGAGCTATCCGGGCTCACGCTTCTTGCGGATGGAGCGGCTGCAAGCAACGTGAATAACTGGAACGCGTGTGTAGGCGTACTACGGTAATATCTGGCTTCTGGCGCAACTGGCGACTTCACCGACTTCCCACTGACGCTGGTAGCAGCCCAACAGCTGACCAGCGCCTCCTCTCCCTTTACCCCGGTGCTGACAGTAATTGCATCATGTGCCTGTTTTCCCCGATTACATTCGGTTGAAGCTCCGCAAGGAGGGCGAAAAACGAACGTTGGAAGGCCAAAACATGGAGCGTTGGGTGCGTAAAAACTTCCGTTCCGGTACCGGGAATCGAACCCGGGCCTCCTGGGTGAAAGCCAGGTATCCTAGCCACTTTTTTTTTTTTTTTTAAATCTCATTTTGTTCGTTTTCGTTCGTTGTATCTGCTCTGGGAGGACGTCGAAAGACACCCGTTCCAGTTCGTTGTTGATCCATTAACTCAGTTTTTTTTAATTACAGAGGGCAGCTAACCCTCTGACCGAGCGCGCTGAGCTACCGTGCCGGCGCCACTAGACCACACCGGATTTGCGCTATGACGTGAGGTTCACTCCGTTTCCTCTCGTATTTCGTGCTGAACCTGGACTCACTGCTGTTCTCTGTTTGCCAGCATATTTGCGCACAGCTCGAAATTGACTATTCGTTATTTTACTCATAACAGGTTAAGAGAAAGATCAAAGTTGTACGTTGTCATAATTGGAAATAAACATTTTGACGCTGAGCGTAGACTCCTTGTGGATAACGAATGACAATTAAGTTCGTTCCCTAGCAACAGCAACACCGTTAATTCAGCCGTGATGTACAGCAAATTAAATGCCCCGGGTGAGGATCGAACTCACGACCTTAAGATTATGAGACTTACGCGCTACCTACTGCGCTACCGAGGCACGTTGCGAGCAACGTTCCAGGAAACTTGGTAAGTCTCGCATATTAGAGATAGAGAGTTTGCGCGCTCTGAAGAATCTGTTGTGTTGCTACACGTGCTTTCCCGACTTGCTAGATTAAACTGCTGCCGCAGCTTTTTCAACGGAACGCAGCACTGCCTGAGGTTACAGTCCATCGCCCTTGCGGCGCCTGAACACAGCGGCCTGTTGGGCCAGGCCGACGTTACAGCTCAGAAATAGCACGCGACCGTCCAAGTACGGTCTCTTGCGTGCTGCGTGTTTGGTTCTTCTCACAGCGAATCCTGCTATACATTCCTGAGGCTGACGGAGCTCAAGCGAGGAATCGGTGCGGCAGCATTATAGCGATAACAGCAGAACGATACATCGGCCGGGAATCGAACCCGGGCCGCCCGCGTGCTAAGCGAGCATTCTACCACTTTTTTTTTCTTCTCATTTCGTTCGTTGCATTTGTTGGGGGCGGACGTCCGATGACGCCCGTTCAAGTTCATCGTTGACTCAGTCTTTTATTACAGAGGGCAGATAACTGTCAGACCGAACACGCTGAGTTATCGTGCCGGCAAACCTTAAGATTATGAGACTTACGCGCTGCTTACTGCACTACTGAGGCACATGCCACTGAACCACCGATGCTCGACAAGCTGCCCGTGCTTCCCGAGCAGTTTTCTGCAGGGAAAGTGGGATTGCCACCCAGCGACGTCGGATGAAACCGAAAAAAGTGCTACACACGCGGAGTCCTCCACTACACTGCCTTAAAACGACCACTCATCACTATCGTGTGAGTAACCTTGCGGCTGCGGCGACTAGTCTCGCCCAAAGACGCAGCGTGCGTGGAGGCGCTACCCGAATGCGTGTGGATGCACCCTCCTAGCTCGTAAAGCGCCTACAGCTACTATCACCGTGGGCCGCTGCTGGCGGGCGGGAAGCCGACACAGCGCGGCGTCGCGAGGAGCGGCTGTGCGGTGGTGGTGTAATGGTGAGCATAGTTGCCTTCCAAGCAGTTGATCCGGGTTCGATTCCCGGCCACCGCAAGTAACGCTAGTTTTTTCGTATATAGTATGTGAGCCGCGTGCTGTTAAATTAACGTTTTTGTCGTCGTTACTCCACGCAGACCATCCTGTAGTATGTCCCGACTTGTCCCGACTTTGCTCGGCTGACGCGAAAGCTGACGCTTGGAATTCGCCCTTATCAAAAGGACAGGCACTATAAACGGCTGTGAGAGGCGAGGTACCAAAACGACAGGCAAACTGCGAAATTTTCTGCTCCTTCTTCTTAAACAAAAAAAGAAAAAACGGACGCAGTCGGTAGGACTCGAACCTACGCTCCCAGAGGGAATCTGATTTCTAGTCAGACGCCTTAACCACTCGGCCACGACTGCTCGTAACTGAAGAGTCCCTCGAATCGTGAAAAATCAAACCCGTCTGCGCAGAATTTTGACAGGAAACGAACTCCGTGCACTGATTACGGCAGGGCTACCATCGCTACGAGACGAGCCATTACGGAAACGTTAAAAATCTTCGCCCGGACAGGGACTCGAACCCTGGACCCTTAGGTTAAAAGCCTAATGCTCTACCGACTGAGCTATCCGGGCTCACGCTTCTTGCGGATGGAGCGGCTGCAAGCAACGTGAATAACTGGAACGCGTGTGTAGGCGTACTACGGTAATATCTGGCTTCTGGCGCAACTGGCGACTTCACCGACTTCCCACTGACGCTGGTAGCAGCCCAACAGCTGACCAGCGCCTCCTCTCCCTTTACCCCGGTGCTGACAGTAATTGCATCATGTGCCTGTTTTCCCCGATTACATTCGGTTGAAGCTCCGCAAGGAGGGCGAAAAACGAACGTTGGAAGGCCAAAACATGGAGCGTTGGGTGCGTAAAAACTTCCGTTCCGGTACCGGGAATCGAACCCGGGCCTCCTGGGTGAAAGCCAGGTATCCTAGCCACTTTTTTTTTTTTTTTTTAAATCTCATTTTGTTCGTTTTCGTTCGTTGTATCTGCTCTGGGAGGACGTCGAAAGACACCCGTTCCAGTTCGTTGTTGATCCATTAACTCAGTTTTTTTTAATTACAGAGGGCAGCTAACCCTCTGACCGAGCGCGCTGAGCTACCGTGCCGGCGCCACTAGACCACACCGGATTTGCGCTATGACGTGAGGTTCACTCCGTTTCCTCTCGTATTTCGTGCTGAACCTGGACTCACTGCTGTTCTCTGTTTGCCAGCATATTTGCGCACAGCTCGAAATTGACTATTCGTTATTTTACTCATAACAGGTTAAGAGAAAGATCAAAGTTGTACGTTGTCATAATTGGAAATAAACATTTTGACGCTGAGCGTAGACTCCTTGTGGATAACGAATGACAATTAAGTTCGTTCCCTAGCAACAGCAACACCGTTAATTCAGCCGTGATGTACAGCAAATTAAATGCCCCGGGTGAGGATCGAACTCACGACCTTAAGATTATGAGACTTACGCGCTACCTACTGCGCTACCGAGGCACGTTGCGAGCAACGTTCCAGGAAACTTGGTAAGTCTCGCATATTAGAGATAGAGAGTTTGCGCGCTCTGAAGAATCTGTTGTGTTGCTACACGTGCTTTCCCGACTTGCTAGATTAAACTGCTGCCGCAGCTTTTTCAACGGAACGCAGCACTGCCTGAGGTTACAGTCCATCGCCCTTGCGGCGCCTGAACACAGCGGCCTGTTGGGCCAGGCCGACGTTACAGCTCAGAAATAGCACGCGACCGTCCAAGTACGGTCTCTTGCGTGCTGCGTGTTTGGTTCTTCTCACAGCGAATCCTGCTATACATTCCTGAGGCTGACGGAGCTCAAGCGAGGAATCGGTGCGGCAGCATTATAGCGATAACAGCAGAACGATACATCGGCCGGGAATCGAACCCGGGCCGCCCGCGTGCTAAGCGAGCATTCTACCACTTTTTTTTTCTTCTCATTTCGTTCGTTGCATTTGTTGGGGGCGGACGTCCGATGACGCCCGTTCAAGTTCATCGTTGACTCAGTCTTTTATTACAGAGGGCAGATAACTGTCAGACCGAACACGCTGAGTTATCGTGCCGGCAAACCTTAAGATTATGAGACTTACGCGCTGCTTACTGCACTACTGAGGCACATGCCACTGAACCACCGATGCTCGACAAGCTGCCCGTGCTTCCCGAGCAGTTTTCTGCAGGGAAAGTGGGATTGCCACCCAGCGACGTCGGATGAAACCGAAAAAAGTGCTACACACGCGGAGTCCTCCACTACACTGCCTTAAAACGACCACTCATCACTATCGTGTGAGTAACCTTGCGGCTGCGGCGACTAGTCTCGCCCAAAGACGCAGCGTGCGTGGAGGCGCTACCCGAATGCGTGTGGATGCACCCTCCTAGCTCGTAAAGCGCCTACAGCTACTATCACCGTGGGCCGCTGCTGGCGGGCGGGAAGCCGACACAGCGCGGCGTCGCGAGGAGCGGCTGTGCGGTGGTGGTGTAATGGTGAGCATAGTTGCCTTCCAAGCAGTTGATCCGGGTTCGATTCCCGGCCACCGCAAGTAACGCTAGTTTTTTCGTATATAGTATGTGAGCCGCGTGCTGTTAAATTAACGTTTTTGTCGTCGTTACTCCACGCAGACCATCCTGTAGTATGTCCCGACTTGTCCCGACTTTGCTCGGCTGACGCGAAAGCTGACGCTTGGAATTCGCCCTTATCAAAAGGACAGGCACTATAAACGGCTGTGAGAGGCGAGGTACCAAAACGACAGGCAAACTGCGAAATTTTCTGCTCCTTCTTCTTAAACAAAAAAAGAAAAAACGGACGCAGTCGGTAGGACTCGAACCTACGCTCCCAGAGGGAATCTGATTTCTAGTCAGACGCCTTAACCACTCGGCCACGACTGCTCGTAACTGAAGAGTCCCTCGAATCGTGAAAAATCAAACCCGTCTGCGCAGAATTTTGACAGGAAACGAACTCCGTGCACTGATTACGGCAGGGCTACCATCGCTACGAGACGAGCCATTACGGAAACGTTAAAAATCTTCGCCCGGACAGGGACTCGAACCCTGGACCCTTAGGTTAAAAGCCTAATGCTCTACCGACTGAGCTATCCGGGCTCACGCTTCTTGCGGATGGAGC
Organism: Schistocerca nitens; assembly: GCF_023898315.1. Taxonomy (NCBI): domain Eukaryota; kingdom Metazoa; phylum Arthropoda; class Insecta; order Orthoptera; family Acrididae; genus Schistocerca; species Schistocerca nitens. The sequence continues at coordinate 1,578,675 of NW_026045911.1, forward strand.
GGCTGCAAGCAACGTGAATAACTGGAACGCGTGTGTAGGCGTACTACGGTAATATCTGGCTTCTGGCGCAACTGGCGACTTCACCGACTTCCCACTGACGCTGGTAGCAGCCCAACAGCTGACCAGCGCCTCCTCTCCCTTTACCCCGGTGCTGACAGTAATTGCATCATGTGCCTGTTTTCCCCGATTACATTCGGTTGAAGCTCCGCAAGGAGGGCGAAAAACGAACGTTGGAAGGCCAAAACATGGAGCGTTGGGTGCGTAAAAACTTCCGTTCCGGTACCGGGAATCGAACCCGGGCCTCCTGGGTGAAAGCCAGGTATCCTAGCCACTTTTTTTTTTTTTTTTTAAATCTCATTTTGTTCGTTTTCGTTCGTTGTATCTGCTCTGGGAGGACGTCGAAAGACACCCGTTCCAGTTCGTTGTTGATCCATTAACTCAGTTTTTTTTAATTACAGAGGGCAGCTAACCCTCTGACCGAGCGCGCTGAGCTACCGTGCCGGCGCCACTAGACCACACCGGATTTGCGCTATGACGTGAGGTTCACTCCGTTTCCTCTCGTATTTCGTGCTGAACCTGGACTCACTGCTGTTCTCTGTTTGCCAGCATATTTGCGCACAGCTCGAAATTGACTATTCGTTATTTTACTCATAACAGGTTAAGAGAAAGATCAAAGTTGTACGTTGTCATAATTGGAAATAAACATTTTGACGCTGAGCGTAGACTCCTTGTGGATAACGAATGACAATTAAGTTCGTTCCCTAGCAACAGCAACACCGTTAATTCAGCCGTGATGTACAGCAAATTAAATGCCCCGGGTGAGGATCGAACTCACGACCTTAAGATTATGAGACTTACGCGCTACCTACTGCGCTACCGAGGCACGTTGCGAGCAACGTTCCAGGAAACTTGGTAAGTCTCGCATATTAGAGATAGAGAGTTTGCGCGCTCTGAAGAATCTGTTGTGTTGCTACACGTGCTTTCCCGACTTGCTAGATTAAACTGCTGCCGCAGCTTTTTCAACGGAACGCAGCACTGCCTGAGGTTACAGTCCATCGCCCTTGCGGCGCCTGAACACAGCGGCCTGTTGGGCCAGGCCGACGTTACAGCTCAGAAATAGCACGCGACCGTCCAAGTACGGTCTCTTGCGTGCTGCGTGTTTGGTTCTTCTCACAGCGAATCCTGCTATACATTCCTGAGGCTGACGGAGCTCAAGCGAGGAATCGGTGCGGCAGCATTATAGCGATAACAGCAGAACGATACATCGGCCGGGAATCGAACCCGGGCCGCCCGCGTGCTAAGCGAGCATTCTACCACTTTTTTTTTCTTCTCATTTCGTTCGTTGCATTTGTTGGGGGCGGACGTCCGATGACGCCCGTTCAAGTTCATCGTTGACTCAGTCTTTTATTACAGAGGGCAGATAACTGTCAGACCGAACACGCTGAGTTATCGTGCCGGCAAACCTTAAGATTATGAGACTTACGCGCTGCTTACTGCACTACTGAGGCACATGCCACTGAACCACCGATGCTCGACAAGCTGCCCGTGCTTCCCGAGCAGTTTTCTGCAGGGAAAGTGGGATTGCCACCCAGCGACGTCGGATGAAACCGAAAAAAGTGCTACACACGCGGAGTCCTCCACTACACTGCCTTAAAACGACCACTCATCACTATCGTGTGAGTAACCTTGCGGCTGCGGCGACTAGTCTCGCCCAAAGACGCAGCGTGCGTGGAGGCGCTACCCGAATGCGTGTGGATGCACCCTCCTAGCTCGTAAAGCGCCTACAGCTACTATCACCGTGGGCCGCTGCTGGCGGGCGGGAAGCCGACACAGCGCGGCGTCGCGAGGAGCGGCTGTGCGGTGGTGGTGTAATGGTGAGCATAGTTGCCTTCCAAGCAGTTGATCCGGGTTCGATTCCCGGCCACCGCAAGTAACGCTAGTTTTTTCGTATATAGTATGTGAGCCGCGTGCTGTTAAATTAACGTTTTTGTCGTCGTTACTCCACGCAGACCATCCTGTAGTATGTCCCGACTTGTCCCGACTTTGCTCGGCTGACGCGAAAGCTGACGCTTGGAATTCGCCCTTATCAAAAGGACAGGCACTATAAACGGCTGTGAGAGGCGAGGTACCAAAACGACAGGCAAACTGCGAAATTTTCTGCTCCTTCTTCTTAAACAAAAAAAGAAAAAACGGACGCAGTCGGTAGGACTCGAACCTACGCTCCCAGAGGGAATCTGATTTCTAGTCAGACGCCTTAACCACTCGGCCACGACTGCTCGTAACTGAAGAGTCCCTCGAATCGTGAAAAATCAAACCCGTCTGCGCAGAATTTTGACAGGAAACGAACTCCGTGCACTGATTACGGCAGGGCTACCATCGCTACGAGACGAGCCATTACGGAAACGTTAAAAATCTTCGCCCGGACAGGGACTCGAACCCTGGACCCTTAGGTTAAAAGCCTAATGCTCTACCGACTGAGCTATCCGGGCTCACGCTTCTTGCGGATGGAGCGGCTGCAAGCAACGTGAATAACTGGAACGCGTGTGTAGGCGTACTACGGTAATATCTGGCTTCTGGCGCAACTGGCGACTTCACCGACTTCCCACTGACGCTGGTAGCAGCCCAACAGCTGACCAGCGCCTCCTCTCCCTTTACCCCGGTGCTGACAGTAATTGCATCATGTGCCTGTTTTCCCCGATTACATTCGGTTGAAGCTCCGCAAGGAGGGCGAAAAACGAACGTTGGAAGGCCAAAACATGGAGCGTTGGGTGCGTAAAAACTTCCGTTCCGGTACCGGGAATCGAACCCGGGCCTCCTGGGTGAAAGCCAGGTATCCTAGCCACTTTTTTTTTTTTTTTTTAAATCTCATTTTGTTCGTTTTCGTTCGTTGTATCTGCTCTGGGAGGACGTCGAAAGACACCCGTTCCAGTTCGTTGTTGATCCATTAACTCAGTTTTTTTTAATTACAGAGGGCAGCTAACCCTCTGACCGAGCGCGCTGAGCTACCGTGCCGGCGCCACTAGACCACACCGGATTTGCGCTATGACGTGAGGTTCACTCCGTTTCCTCTCGTATTTCGTGCTGAACCTGGACTCACTGCTGTTCTCTGTTTGCCAGCATATTTGCGCACAGCTCGAAATTGACTATTCGTTATTTTACTCATAACAGGTTAAGAGAAAGATCAAAGTTGTACGTTGTCATAATTGGAAATAAACATTTTGACGCTGAGCGTAGACTCCTTGTGGATAACGAATGACAATTAAGTTCGTTCCCTAGCAACAGCAACACCGTTAATTCAGCCGTGATGTACAGCAAATTAAATGCCCCGGGTGAGGATCGAACTCACGACCTTAAGATTATGAGACTTACGCGCTACCTACTGCGCTACCGAGGCACGTTGCGAGCAACGTTCCAGGAAACTTGGTAAGTCTCGCATATTAGAGATAGAGAGTTTGCGCGCTCTGAAGAATCTGTTGTGTTGCTACACGTGCTTTCCCGACTTGCTAGATTAAACTGCTGCCGCAGCTTTTTCAACGGAACGCAGCACTGCCTGAGGTTACAGTCCATCGCCCTTGCGGCGCCTGAACACAGCGGCCTGTTGGGCCAGGCCGACGTTACAGCTCAGAAATAGCACGCGACCGTCCAAGTACGGTCTCTTGCGTGCTGCGTGTTTGGTTCTTCTCACAGCGAATCCTGCTATACATTCCTGAGGCTGACGGAGCTCAAGCGAGGAATCGGTGCGGCAGCATTATAGCGATAACAGCAGAACGATACATCGGCCGGGAATCGAACCCGGGCCGCCCGCGTGCTAAGCGAGCATTCTACCACTTTTTTTTTCTTCTCATTTCGTTCGTTGCATTTGTTGGGGGCGGACGTCCGATGACGCCCGTTCAAGTTCATCGTTGACTCAGTCTTTTATTACAGAGGGCAGATAACTGTCAGACCGAACACGCTGAGTTATCGTGCCGGCAAACCTTAAGATTATGAGACTTACGCGCTGCTTACTGCACTACTGAGGCACATGCCACTGAACCACCGATGCTCGACAAGCTGCCCGTGCTTCCCGAGCAGTTTTCTGCAGGGAAAGTGGGATTGCCACCCAGCGACGTCGGATGAAACCGAAAAAAGTGCTACACACGCGGAGTCCTCCACTACACTGCCTTAAAACGACCACTCATCACTATCGTGTGAGTAACCTTGCGGCTGCGGCGACTAGTCTCGCCCAAAGACGCAGCGTGCGTGGAGGCGCTACCCGAATGCGTGTGGATGCACCCTCCTAGCTCGTAAAGCGCCTACAGCTACTATCACCGTGGGCCGCTGCTGGCGGGCGGGAAGCCGACACAGCGCGGCGTCGCGAGGAGCGGCTGTGCGGTGGTGGTGTAATGGTGAGCATAGTTGCCTTCCAAGCAGTTGATCCGGGTTCGATTCCCGGCCACCGCAAGTAACGCTAGTTTTTTCGTATATAGTATGTGAGCCGCGTGCTGTTAAATTAACGTTTTTGTCGTCGTTACTCCACGCAGACCATCCTGTAGTATGTCCCGACTTGTCCCGACTTTGCTCGGCTGACGCGAAAGCTGACGCTTGGAATTCGCCCTTATCAAAAGGACAGGCACTATAAACGGCTGTGAGAGGCGAGGTACCAAAACGACAGGCAAACTGCGAAATTTTCTGCTCCTTCTTCTTAAACAAAAAAAGAAAAAACGGACGCAGTCGGTAGGACTCGAACCTACGCTCCCAGAGGGAATCTGATTTCTAGTCAGACGCCTTAACCACTCGGCCACGACTGCTCGTAACTGAAAAGTCCCTCGAATCGTGAAAAATCAAACCCGTCTGCGCAGAATTTTGACAGGAAACGAACTCCGTGCACTGATTACGGCAGGGCTACCATCGCTACGAGACGAGCCATTACGGAAACGTTAAAAATCTTCGCCCGGACAGGGACTCGAACCCTGGACCCTTAGGTTAAAAGCCTAATGCTCTACCGACTGAGCTATCCGGGCTCACGCTTCTTGCGGATGGAGCGGCTGCAAGCAACGTGAATAACTGGAACGCGTGTGTAGGCGTACTACGGTAATATCTGGCTTCTGGCGCAACTGGCGACTTCACCGACTTCCCACTGACGCTGGTAGCAGCCCAACAGCTGACCAGCGCCTCCTCTCCCTTTACCCCGGTGCTGACAGTAATTGCATCATGTGCCTGTTTTCCCCGATTACATTCGGTTGAAGCTCCGCAAGGAGGGCGAAAAACGAACGTTGGAAGGCCAAAACATGGAGCGTTGGGTGCGTAAAAACTTCCGTTCCGGTACCGGGAATCGAACCCGGGCCTCCTGGGTGAAAGCCAGGTATCCTAGCCACTTTTTTTTTTTTTTTTTAAATCTCATTTTGTTCGTTTTCGTTCGTTGTATCTGCTCTGGGAGGACGTCGAAAGACACCCGTTCCAGTTCGTTGTTGATCCATTAACTCAGTTTTTTTTAATTACAGAGGGCAGCTAACCCTCTGACCGAGCGCGCTGAGCTACCGTGCCGGCGCCACTAGACCACACCGGATTTGCGCTATGACGTGAGGTTCACTCCGTTTCCTCTCGTATTTCGTGCTGAACCTGGACTCACTGCTGTTCTCTGTTTGCCAGCATATTTGCGCACAGCTCGAAATTGACTATTCGTTATTTTACTCATAACAGGTTAAGAGAAAGATCAAAGTTGTACGTTGTCATAATTGGAAATAAACATTTTGACGCTGAGCGTAGACTCCTTGTGGATAACGAATGACAATTAAGTTCGTTCCCTAGCAACAGCAACACCGTTAATTCAGCCGTGATGTACAGCAAATTAAATGCCCCGGGTGAGGATCGAACTCACGACCTTAAGATTATGAGACTTACGCGCTACCTACTGCGCTACCGAGGAACGTTGCGAGCAACGTTCCAGGAAACTTGGTAAGTCTCGCATATTAGAGATAGAGAGTTTGCGCGCTCTGAAGAATCTGTTGTGTTGCTACACGTGCTTTCCCGACTTGCTAGATTAAACTGCTGCCGCAGCTTTTTCAACGGAACGCAGCACTGCCTGAGGTTACAGTCCATCGCCCTTGCGGCGCCTGAACACAGCGGCCTGTTGGGCCAGGCCGACGTTACAGCTCAGAAATAGCACGCGACCGTCCAAGTACGGTCTCTTGCGTGCTGCGTGTTTGGTTCTTCTCACAGCGAATCCTGCTATACATTCCTGAGGCTGACGGAGCTCAAGCGAGGAATCGGTGCGGCAGCATTATAGCGATAACAGCAGAACGATACATCGGCCGGGAATCGAACCCGGGCCGCCCGCGTGCTAAGCGAGCATTCTACCACTTTTTTTTTCTTCTCATTTCGTTCGTTGCATTTGTTGGGGGCGGACGTCCGATGACGCCCGTTCAAGTTCATCGTTGACTCAGTCTTTTATTACAGAGGGCAGATAACTGTCAGACCGAACACGCTGAGTTATCGTGCCGGCAAACCTTAAGATTATGAGACTTACGCGCTGCTTACTGCACTACTGAGGCACATGCCACTGAACCACCGATGCTCGACAAGCTGCCCGTGCTTCCCGAGCAGTTTTCTGCAGGGAAAGTGGGATTGCCACCCAGCGACGTCGGATGAAACCGAAAAAAGTGCTACACACGCGGAGTCCTCCACTACACTGCCTTAAGACGACCACTCATCACTATAGTGTGAGTAACCTTGCGGCTGCGGCGACTAGTCTCGCCCAAAGACGCAGCGTGCGTGGAGGCGCTACCCGAATGCGTGTGGATGCACCCTCCTAGCTCGTAAAGCGCCTACAGCTACTATCACCGTGGGCCGCTGCTGGCGGGCGGGAAGCCGACACAGCGCGGCGTCGCGAGGAGCGGCTGTGCGGTGGTGGTGTAATGGTGAGCATAGTTGCCTTCCAAGCAGTTGATCCGGGTTCGATTCCCGGCCACCGCAAGTAACGCTAGTTTTTTCGTATATAGTATGTGAGCCGCGTGCTGTTAAATTAACGTTTTTGTCGTCGTTACTCCACGCAGACCATCCTGTAGTATGTCCCGACTTGTCCCGACTTTGCTCGGCTGACGCGAAAGCTGACGCTTGGAATTCGCCCTTATCAAAAGGACAGGCACTATAAACGGCTGTGAGAGGCGAGGTACCAAAACGACAGGCAAACTGCGAAATTTTCTGCTCCTTCTTCTTAAACAAAAAAAGAAAAAACGGACGCAGTCGGTAGGACTCGAACCTACGCTCCCAGAGGGAATCTGATTTCTAGTCAGACGCCTTAACCACTCGGCCACGACTGCTCGTAACTGAAGAGTCCCTCGAATCGTGAAAAATCAAACCCGTCTGCGCAGAATTTTGACAGGAAACGAACTCCGTGCACTGATTACGGCAGGGCTACCATCGCTACGAGACGAGCCATTACGGAAACGTTAAAAATCTTCGCCCGGACAGGGACTCGAACCCTGGACCCTTAGGTTAAAAGCCTAATGCTCTACCGACTGAGCTATCCGGGCTCACGCTTCTTGCGGATGGAGCGGCTGCAAGCAACGTGAATAACTGGAACGCGTGTGTAGGCGTACTACGGTAATATCTGGCTTCTGGCGCAACTGGCGACTTCACCGACTTCCCACTGACGCTGGTAGCAGCCCAACAGCTGACCAGCGCCTCCTCTCCCTTTACCCCGGTGCTGACAGTAATTGCATCATGTGCCTGTTTTCCCCGATTACATTCGGTTGAAGCTCCGCAAGGAGGGCGAAAAACGAACGTTGGAAGGCCAAAACATGGAGCGTTGGGTGCGTAAAAACTTCCGTTCCGGTACCGGGAATCGAACCCGGGCCTCCTGGGTGAAAGCCAGGTATCCTAGCCACTTTTTTTTTTTTTTTTTAAATCTCATTTTGTTCGTTTTCGTTCGTTGTATCTGCTCTGGGAGGACGTCGAAAGACACCCGTTCCAGTTCGTTGTTGATCCATTAACTCAGTTTTTTTTAATTACAGAGGGCAGCTAACCCTCTGACCGAGCGCGCTGAGCTACCGTGCCGGCGCCACTAGACCACACCGGATTTGCGCTATGACGTGAGGTTCACTCCGTTTCCTCTCGTATTTCGTGCTGAACCTGGACTCACTGCTGTTCTCTGTTTGCCAGCATATTTGCGCACAGCTCGAAATTGACTATTCGTTATTTTACTCATAACAGGTTAAGAGAAAGATCAAAGTTGTACGTTGTCATAATTGGAAATAAACATTTTGACGCTGAGCGTAGACTCCTTGTGGATAACGAATGACAATTAAGTTCGTTCCCTAGCAACAGCAACACCGTTAATTCAGCCGTGATGTACAGCAAATTAAATGCCCCGGGTGAGGATCGAACTCACGACCTTAAGATTATGAGACTTACGCGCTACCTACTGCGCTACCGAGGAACGTTGCGAGCAACGTTCCAGGAAACTTGGTAAGTCTCGCATATTAGAGATAGAGAGTTTGCGCGCTCTGAAGAATCTGTTGTGTTGCTACACGTGCTTTCCCGACTTGCTAGATTAAACTGCTGCCGCAGCTTTTTCAACGGAACGCAGCACTGCCTGAGGTTACAGTCCATCGCCCTTGCGGCGCCTGAACACAGCGGCCTGTTGGGCCAGGCCGACGTTACAGCTCAGAAATAGCACGCGACCGTCCAAGTACGGTCTCTTGCGTGCTGCGTGTTTGGTTCTTCTCACAGCGAATCCTGCTATACATTCCTGAGGCTGACGGAGCTCAAGCGAGGAATCGGTGCGGCAGCATTATAGCGATAACAGCAGAACGATACATCGGCCGGGAATCGAACCCGGGCCGCCCGCGTGCTAAGCGAGCATTCTACCACTTTTTTTTTCTTCTCATTTCGTTCGTTGCATTTGTTGGGGGCGGACGTCCGATGACGCCCGTTCAAGTTCATCGTTGACTCAGTCTTTTATTACAGAGGGCAGATAACTGTCAGACCGAACACGCTGAGTTATCGTGCCGGCAAACCTTAAGATTATGAGACTTACGCGCTGCTTACTGCACTACTGAGGCACATGCCACTGAACCACCGATGCTCGACAAGCTGCCCGTGCTTCCCGAGCAGTTTTCTGCAGGGAAAGTGGGATTGCCACCCAGCGACGTCGGATGAAACCGAAAAAAGTGCTACACACGCGGAGTCCTCCACTACACTGCCTTAAGACGACCACTCATCACTATAGTGTGAGTAACCTTGCGGCTGCGGCGACTAGTCTCGCCCAAAGACGCAGCGTGCGTGGAGGCGCTACCCGAATGCGTGTGGATGCACCCTCCTAGCTCGTAAAGCGCCTACAGCTACTATCACCGTGGGCCGCTGCTGGCGGGCGGGAAGCCGACACAGCGCGGCGTCGCGAGGAGCGGCTGTGCGGTGGTGGTGTAATGGTGAGCATAGTTGCCTTCCAAGCAGTTGATCCGGGTTCGATTCCCGGCCACCGCAAGTAACGCTAGTTTTTTCGTATATAGTATGTGAGCCGCGTGCTGTTAAATTAACGTTTTTGTCGTCGTTACTCCACGCAGACCATCCTGTAGTATGTCCCGACTTGTCCCGACTTTGCTCGGCTGACGCGAAAGCTGACGCTTGGAATTCGCCCTTATCAAAAGGACAGGCACTATAAACGGCTGTGAGAGGCGAGGTACCAAAACGACAGGCAAACTGCGAAATTTTCTGCTCCTTCTTCTTAAACAAAAAAAGAAAAAACGGACGCAGTCGGTAGGACTCGAACCTACGCTCCCAGAGGGAATCTGATTTCTAGTCAGACGCCTTAACCACTCGGCCACGACTGCTCGTAACTGAAGAGTCCCTCGAATCGTGAAAAATCAAACCCGTCTGCGCAGAATTTTGACAGGAAACGAACTCCGTGCACTGATTACGGCAGGGCTACCATCGCTACGAGACGAGCCATTACGGAAACGTTAAAAATCTTCGCCCGGACAGGGACTCGAACCCTGGACCCTTAGGTTAAAAGCCTAATGCTCTACCGACTGAGCTATCCGGGCTCACGCTTCTTGCGGATGGAGCGGCTGCAAGCAACGTGAATAACTGGAACGCGTGTGTAGGCGTACTACGGTAATATCTGGCTTCTGGCGCAACTGGCGACTTCACCGACTTCCCACTGACGCTGGTAGCAGCCCAACAGCTGACCAGCGCCTCCTCTCCCTTTACCCCGGTGCTGACAGTAATTGCATCATGTGCCTGTTTTCCCCGATTACATTCGGTTGAAGCTCCGCAAGGAGGGCGAAAAACGAACGTTGGAAGGCCAAAACATGGAGCGTTGGGTGCGTAAAAACTTCCGTTCCGGTACCGGGAATCGAACCCGGGCCTCCTGGGTGAAAGCCAGGTATCCTAGCCACTTTTTTTTTTTTTTTTTAAATCTCATTTTGTTCGTTTTCGTTCGTTGTATCTGCTCTGGGAGGACGTCGAAAGACACCCGTTCCAGTTCGTTGTTGATCCATTAACTCAGTTTTTTTTAATTACAGAGGGCAGCTAACCCTCTGACCGAGCGCGCTGAGCTACCGTGCCGGCGCCACTAGACCACACCGGATTTGCGCTATGACGTGAGGTTCACTCCGTTTCCTCTCGTATTTCGTGCTGAACCTGGACTCACTGCTGTTCTCTGTTTGCCAGCATATTTGCGCACAGCTCGAAATTGACTATTCGTTATTTTACTCATAACAGGTTAAGAGAAAGATCAAAGTTGTACGTTGTCATAATTGGAAATAAACATTTTGACGCTGAGCGTAGACTCCTTGTGGATAACGAATGACAATTAAGTTCGTTCCCTAGCAACAGCAACACCGTTAATTCAGCCGTGATGTACAGCAAATTAAATGCCCCGGGTGAGGATCGAACTCACGACCTTAAGATTATGAGACTTACGCGCTACCTACTGCGCTACCGAGGCACGTTGCGAGCAACGTTCCAGGAAACTTGGTAAGTCTCGCATATTAGAGATAGAGAGTTTGCGCGCTCTGAAGAATCTGTTGTGTTGCTACACGTGCTTTCCCGACTTGCTAGATTAAACTGCTGCCGCAGCTTTTTCAACGGAACGCAGCACTGCCTGAGGTTACAGTCCATCGCCCTTGCGGCGCCTGAACACAGCGGCCTGTTGGGCCAGGCCGACGTTACAGCTCAGAAATAGCACGCGACCGTCCAAGTACGGTCTCTTGCGTGCTGCGTGTTTGGTTCTTCTCACAGCGAATCCTGCTATACATTCCTGAGGCTGACGGAGCTCAAGCGAGGAATCGGTGCGGCAGCATTATAGCGATAACAGCAGAACGATACATCGGCCGGGAATCGAACCCGGGCCGCCCGCGTGCTAAGCGAGCATTCTACCACTTTTTTTTTCTTCTCATTTCGTTCGTTGCATTTGTTGGGGGCGGACGTCCGATGACGCCCGTTCAAGTTCATCGTTGACTCAGTCTTTTATTACAGAGGGCAGATAACTGTCAGACCGAACACGCTGAGTTATCGTGCCGGCAAACCTTAAGATTATGAGACTTACGCGCTGCTTACTGCACTACTGAGGCACATGCCACTGAACCACCGATGCTCGACAAGCTGCCCGTGCTTCCCGAGCAGTTTTCTGCAGGGAAAGTGGGATTGCCACCCAGCGACGTCGGATGAAACCGAAAAAAGTGCTACACACGCGGAGTCCTCCACTACACTGCCTTAAAACGACCACTCATCACTATCGTGTGAGTAACCTTGCGGCTGCGGCGACTAGTCTCGCCCAAAGACGCAGCGTGCGTGGAGGCGCTACCCGAATGCGTGTGGATGCACCCTCCTAGCTCGTAAAGCGCCTACAGCTACTATCACCGTGGGCCGCTGCTGGCGGGCGGGAAGCCGACACAGCGCGGCGTCGCGAGGAGCGGCTGTGCGGTGGTGGTGTAATGGTGAGCATAGTTGCCTTCCAAGCAGTTGATCCGGGTTCGATTCCCGGCCACCGCAAGTAACGCTAGTTTTTTCGTATATAGTATGTGAGCCGCGTGCTGTTAAATTAACGTTTTTGTCGTCGTTACTCCACGCAGACCATCCTGTAGTATGTCCCGACTTGTCCCGACTTTGCTCGGCTGACGCGAAAGCTGACGCTTGGAATTCGCCCTTATCAAAAGGACAGGCACTATAAACGGCTGTGAGAGGCGAGGTACCAAAACGACAGGCAAACTGCGAAATTTTCTGCTCCTTCTTCTTAAACAAAAAAAGAAAAAACGGACGCAGTCGGTAGGACTCGAACCTACGCTCCCAGAGGGAATCTGATTTCTAGTCAGACGCCTTAACCACTCGGCCACGACTGCTCGTAACTGAAAAGTCCCTCGAATCGTGAAAAATCAAACCCGTCTGCGCAGAATTTTGACAGGAAACGAACTCCGTGCACTGATTACGGCAGGGCTACCATCGCTACGAGACGAGCCATTACGGAAACGTTAAAAATCTTCGCCCGGACAGGGACTCGAACCCTGGACCCTTAGGTTAAAAGCCTAATGCTCTACCGACTGAGCTATCCGGGCTCACGCTTCTTGCGGATGGAGCGGCTGCAAGCAACGTGAATAACTGGAACGCGTGTGTAGGCGTACTACGGTAATATCTGGCTTCTGGCGCAACTGGCGACTTCACCGACTTCCCACTGACGCTGGTAGTAGCCCAACAGCTGACCAGCGCCTCCTCTCCCTTTACCCCGGTGCTGACAGTAATTGCATCATGTGCCTGTTTTCCCCGATTACATTCGGTTGAAGCTCCGCAAGGAGGGCGAAAAACGAACGTTGGAAGGCCAAAACATGGAGCGTTGGGTGCGTAAAAACTTCCGTTCCGGTACCGGGAATCGAACCCGGGCCTCCTGGGTGAAAGCCAGGTATCCTAGCCACTTTTTTTTTTTTTTAAATCTCATTTTGTTCGTTTTCGTTCGTTGTATCTGCTCTGGGAGGACGTCGAAAGACACCCGTTCCAGTTCGTTGTTGATCCATTAACTCAGTTTTTTTTAATTACAGAGGGCAGCTAACCCTCTGACCGAGCGCGCTGAGCTACCGTGCCGGCGCCACTAGACCACACCGGATTTGCGCTATGACGTGAGGTTCACTCCGTTTCCTCTCGTATTTCGTGCTGAACCTGGACTCACTGCTGTTCTCTGTTTGCCAGCATATTTGCGCACAGCTCGAAATTGACTATTCGTTATTTTACTCATAACAGGTTAAGAGAAAGATCAAAGTTGTACGTTGTCATAATTGGAAATAAACATTTTGACGCTGAGCGTAGACTCCTTGTGGATAACGAATGACAATTAAGTTCGTTCCCTAGCAACAGCAACACCGTTAATTCAGCCGTGATGTACAGCAAATTAAATGCCCCGGGTGAGGATCGAACTCACGACCTTAAGATTATGAGACTTACGCGCTACCTACTGCGCTACCGAGGCACGTTGCGAGCAACGTTCCAGGAAACTTGGTAAGTCTCGCATATTAGAGATAGAGAGTTTGCGCGCTCTGAAGAATCTGTTGTGTTGCTACACGTGCTTTCCCGACTTGCTAGATTAAACTGCTGCCGCAGCTTTTTCAACGGAACGCAGCACTGCCTGAGGTTACAGTCCATCGCCCTTGCGGCGCCTGAACACAGCGGCCTGTTGGGCCAGGCCGACGTTACAGCTCAGAAATAGCACGCGACCGTCCAAGTACGGTCTCTTGCGTGCTGCGTGTTTGGTTCTTCTCACAGCGAATCCTGCTATACATTCCTGAGGCTGACGGAGCTCAAGCGAGGAATCGGTGCGGCAGCATTATAGCGATAACAGCAGAACGATACATCGGCCGGGAATCGAACCCGGGCCGCCCGCGTGCTAAGCGAGCATTCTACCACTTTTTTTTTCTTCTCATTTCGTTCGTTGCATTTGTTGGGGGCGGACGTCCGATGACGCCCGTTCAAGTTCATCGTTGACTCAGTCTTTTATTACAGAGGGCAGATAACTGTCAGACCGAACACGCTGAGTTATCGTGCCGGCAAACCTTAAGATTATGAGACTTACGCGCTGCTTACTGCACTACTGAGGCACATGCCACTGAACCACCGATGCTCGACAAGCTGCCCGTGCTTCCCGAGCAGTTTTCTGCAGGGAAAGTGGGATTGCCACCCAGCGACGTCGGATGAAACCGAAAAAAGTGCTACACACGCGGAGTCCTCCACTACACTGCCTTAAGACGACCACTCATCACTATAGTGTGAGTAACCTTGCGGCTGCGGCGACTAGTCTCGCCCAAAGACGCAGCGTGCGTGGAGGCGCTACCCGAATGCGTGTGGATGCACCCTCCTAGCTCGTAAAGCGCCTACAGCTACTATCACCGTGGGCCGCTGCTGGCGGGCGGGAAGCCGACACAGCGCGGCGTCGCGAGGAGCGGCTGTGCGGTGGTGGTGTAATGGTGAGCATAGTTGCCTTCCAAGCAGTTGATCCGGGTTCGATTCCCGGCCACCGCAAGTAACGCTAGTTTTTTCGTATATAGTATGTGAGCCGCGTGCTGTTAAATTAACGTTTTTGTCGTCGTTACTCCACGCAGACCATCCTGTAGTATGTCCCGACTTGTCCCGACTTTGCTCGGCTGACGCGAAAGCTGACGCTTGGAATTCGCCCTTATCAAAAGGACAGGCACTATAAACGGCTGTGAGAGGCGAGGTACCAAAACGACAGGCAAACTGCGAAATTTTCTGCTCCTTCTTCTTAAACAAAAAAAGAAAAAACGGACGCAGTCGGTAGGACTCGAACCTACGCTCCCAGAGGGAATCTGATTTCTAGTCAGACGCCTTAACCACTCGGCCACGACTGCTCGTAACTGAAGAGTCCCTCGAATCGTGAAAAATCAAACCCGTCTGCGCAGAATTTTGACAGGAAACGAACTCCGTGCACTGATTACGGCAGGGCTACCATCGCTACGAGACGAGCCATTACGGAAACGTTAAAAATCTTCGCCCGGACAGGGACTCGAACCCTGGACCCTTAGGTTAAAAGCCTAATGCTCTACCGACTGAGCTATCCGGGCTCACGCTTCTTGCGGATGGAGCGGCTGCAAGCAACGTGAATAACTGGAACGCGTGTGTAGGCGTACTACGGTAATATCTGGCTTCTGGCGCAACTGGCGACTTCACCGACTTCCCACTGACGCTGGTAGCAGCCCAACAGCTGACCAGCGCCTCCTCTCCCTTTACCCCGGTGCTGACAGTAATTGCATCATGTGCCTGTTTTCCCCGATTACATTCGGTTGAAGCTCCGCAAGGAGGGCGAAAAACGAACGTTGGAAGGCCAAAACATGGAGCGTTGGGTGCGTAAAAACTTCCGTTCCGGTACCGGGAATCGAACCCGGGCCTCCTGGGTGAAAGCCAGGTATCCTAGCCACTTTTTTTTTTTTTTTTAAATCTCATTTTGTTCGTTTTCGTTCGTTGTATCTGCTCTGGGAGGACGTCGAAAGACACCCGTTCCAGTTCGTTGTTGATCCATTAACTCAGTTTTTTTTAATTACAGAGGGCAGCTAACCCTCTGACCGAGCGCGCTGAGCTACCGTGCCGGCGCCACTAGACCACACCGGATTTGCGCTATGACGTGAGGTTCACTCCGTTTCCTCTCGTATTTCGTGCTGAACCTGGACTCACTGCTGTTCTCTGTTTGCCAGCATATTTGCGCACAGCTCGAAATTGACTATTCGTTATTTTACTCATAACAGGTTAAGAGAAAGATCAAAGTTGTACGTTGTCATAATTGGAAATAAACATTTTGACGCTGAGCGTAGACTCCTTGTGGATAACGAATGACAATTAAGTTCGTTCCCTAGCAACAGCAACACCGTTAATTCAGCCGTGATGTACAGCAAATTAAATGCCCCGGGTGAGGATCGAACTCACGACCTTAAGATTATGAGACTTACGCGCTACCTACTGCGCTACCGAGGCACGTTGCGAGCAACGTTCCAGGAAACTTGGTAAGTCTCGCATATTAGAGATAGAGAGTTTGCGCGCTCTGAAGAATCTGTTGTGTTGCTACACGTGCTTTCCCGACTTGCTAGATTAAACTGCTGCCGCAGCTTTTTCAACGGAACGCAGCACTGCCTGAGGTTACAGTCCATCGCCCTTGCGGCGCCTGAACACAGCGGCCTGTTGGGCCAGGCCGACGTTACAGCTCAGAAATAGCACGCGACCGTCCAAGTACGGTCTCTTGCGTGCTGCGTGTTTGGTTCTTCTCACAGCGAATCCTGCTATACATTCCTGAGGCTGACGGAGCTCAAGCGAGGAATCGGTGCGGCAGCATTATAGCGATAACAGCAGAACGATACATCGGCCGGGAATCGAACCCGGGCCGCCCGCGTGCTAAGCGAGCATTCTACCACTTTTTTTTTCTTCTCATTTCGTTCGTTGCATTTGTTGGGGGCGGACGTCCGATGACGCCCGTTCAAGTTCATCGTTGACTCAGTCTTTTATTACAGAGGGCAGATAACTGTCAGACCGAACACGCTGAGTTATCGTGCCGGCAAACCTTAAGATTATGAGACTTACGCGCTGCTTACTGCACTACTGAGGCACATGCCACTGAACCACCGATGCTCGACAAGCTGCCCGTGCTTCCCGAGCAGTTTTCTGCAGGGAAAGTGGGATTGCCACCCAGCGACGTCGGATGAAACCGAAAAAAGTGCTACACACGCGGAGTCCTCCACTACACTGCCTTAAAACGACCACTCATCACTATCGTGTGAGTAACCTTGCGGCTGCGGCGACTAGTCTCGCCCAAAGACGCAGCGTGCGTGGAGGCGCTACCCGAATGCGTGTGGATGCACCCTCCTAGCTCGTAAAGCGCCTACAGCTACTATCACCGTGGGCCGCTGCTGGCGGGCGGGAAGCCGACACAGCGCGGCGTCGCGAGGAGCGGCTGTGCGGTGGTGGTGTAATGGTGAGCATAGTTGCCTTCCAAGCAGTTGATCCGGGTTCGATTCCCGGCCACCGCAAGTAACGCTAGTTTTTTCGTATATAGTATGTGAGCCGCGTGCTGTTAAATTAACGTTTTTGTCGTCGTTACTCCACGCAGACCATCCTGTAGTATGTCCCGACTTGTCCCGACTTTGCTCGGCTGACGCGAAAGCTGACGCTTGGAATTCGCCCTTATCAAAAGGACAGGCACTATAAACGGCTGTGAGAGGCGAGGTACCAAAACGACAGGCAAACTGCGAAATTTTCTGCTCCTTCTTCTTAAACAAAAAAAGAAAAAACGGACGCAGTCGGTAGGACTCGAACCTACGCTCCCAGAGGGAATCTGATTTCTAGTCAGACGCCTTAACCACTCGGCCACGACTGCTCGTAACTGAAAAGTCCCTCGAATCGTGAAAAATCAAACCCGTCTGCGCAGAATTTTGACAGGAAACGAACTCCGTGCACTGATTACGGCAGGGCTACCATCGCTACGAGACGAGCCATTACGGAAACGTTAAAAATCTTCGCCCGGACAGGGACTCGAACCCTGGACCCTTAGGTTAAAAGCCTAATGCTCTACCGACTGAGCTATCCGGGCTCACGCTTCTTGCGGATGGAGCGGCTGCAAGCAACGTGAATAACTGGAACGCGTGTGTAGGCGTACTACGGTAATATCTGGCTTCTGGCGCAACTGGCGACTTCACCGACTTCCCACTGACGCTGGTAGCAGCCCAACAGCTGACCAGCGCCTCCTCTCCCTTTACCCCGGTGCTGACAGTAATTGCATCATGTGCCTGTTTTCCCCGATTACATTCGGTTGAAGCTCCGCAAGGAGGGCGAAAAACGAACGTTGGAAGGCCAAAACATGGAGCGTTGGGTGCGTAAAAACTTCCGTTCCGGTACCGGGAATCGAACCCGGGCCTCCTGGGTGAAAGCCAGGTATCCTAGCCACTTTTTTTTTTTTTTTTTAAATCTCATTTTGTTCGTTTTCGTTCGTTGTATCTGCTCTGGGAGGACGTCGAAAGACACCCGTTCCAGTTCGTTGTTGATCCATTAACTCAGTTTTTTTTAATTACAGAGGGCAGCTAACCCTCTGACCGAGCGCGCTGAGCTACCGTGCCGGCGCCACTAGACCACACCGGATTTGCGCTATGACGTGAGGTTCACTCCGTTTCCTCTCGTATTTCGTGCTGAACCTGGACTCACTGCTGTTCTCTGTTTGCCAGCATATTTGCGCACAGCTCGAAATTGACTATTCGTTATTTTACTCATAACAGGTTAAGAGAAAGATCAAAGTTGTACGTTGTCATAATTGGAAATAAACATTTTGACGCTGAGCGTAGACTCCTTGTGGATAACGAATGACAATTAAGTTCGTTCCCTAGCAACAGCAACACCGTTAATTCAGCCGTGATGTACAGCAAATTAAATGCCCCGGGTGAGGATCGAACTCACGACCTTAAGATTATGAGACTTACGCGCTACCTACTGCGCTACCGAGGCACGTTGCGAGCAACGTTCCAGGAAACTTGGTAAGTCTCGCATATTAGAGATAGAGAGTTTGCGCGCTCTGAAGAATCTGTTGTGTTG
This sequence comes from Schistocerca nitens, assembly GCF_023898315.1. Lineage (NCBI taxonomy): Eukaryota > Metazoa > Arthropoda > Insecta > Orthoptera > Acrididae > Schistocerca > Schistocerca nitens. The sequence goes on from NW_026045911.1 coordinate 1,597,218, forward strand.
CTACACGTGCTTTCCCGACTTGCTAGATTAAACTGCTGCCGCAGCTTTTTCAACGGAACGCAGCACTGCCTGAGGTTACAGTCCATCGCCCTTGCGGCGCCTGAACACAGCGGCCTGTTGGGCCAGGCCGACGTTACAGCTCAGAAATAGCACGCGACCGTCCAAGTACGGTCTCTTGCGTGCTGCGTGTTTGGTTCTTCTCACAGCGAATCCTGCTATACATTCCTGAGGCTGACGGAGCTCAAGCGAGGAATCGGTGCGGCAGCATTATAGCGATAACAGCAGAACGATACATCGGCCGGGAATCGAACCCGGGCCGCCCGCGTGCTAAGCGAGCATTCTACCACTTTTTTTTTCTTCTCATTTCGTTCGTTGCATTTGTTGGGGGCGGACGTCCGATGACGCCCGTTCAAGTTCATCGTTGACTCAGTCTTTTATTACAGAGGGCAGATAACTGTCAGACCGAACACGCTGAGTTATCGTGCCGGCAAACCTTAAGATTATGAGACTTACGCGCTGCTTACTGCACTACTGAGGCACATGCCACTGAACCACCGATGCTCGACAAGCTGCCCGTGCTTCCCGAGCAGTTTTCTGCAGGGAAAGTGGGATTGCCACCCAGCGACGTCGGATGAAACCGAAAAAAGTGCTACACACGCGGAGTCCTCCACTACACTGCCTTAAGACGACCACTCATCACTATAGTGTGAGTAACCTTGCGGCTGCGGCGACTAGTCTCGCCCAAAGACGCAGCGTGCGTGGAGGCGCTACCCGAATGCGTGTGGATGCACCCTCCTAGCTCGTAAAGCGCCTACAGCTACTATCACCGTGGGCCGCTGCTGGCGGGCGGGAAGCCGACACAGCGCGGCGTCGCGAGGAGCGGCTGTGCGGTGGTGGTGTAATGGTGAGCATAGTTGCCTTCCAAGCAGTTGATCCGGGTTCGATTCCCGGCCACCGCAAGTAACGCTAGTTTTTTCGTATATAGTATGTGAGCCGCGTGCTGTTAAATTAACGTTTTTGTCGTCGTTACTCCACGCAGACCATCCTGTAGTATGTCCCGACTTGTCCCGACTTTGCTCGGCTGACGCGAAAGCTGACGCTTGGAATTCGCCCTTATCAAAAGGACAGGCACTATAAACGGCTGTGAGAGGCGAGGTACCAAAACGACAGGCAAACTGCGAAATTTTCTGCTCCTTCTTCTTAAACAAAAAAAGAAAAAACGGACGCAGTCGGTAGGACTCGAACCTACGCTCCCAGAGGGAATCTGATTTCTAGTCAGACGCCTTAACCACTCGGCCACGACTGCTCGTAACTGAAGAGTCCCTCGAATCGTGAAAAATCAAACCCGTCTGCGCAGAATTTTGACAGGAAACGAACTCCGTGCACTGATTACGGCAGGGCTACCATCGCTACGAGACGAGCCATTACGGAAACGTTAAAAATCTTCGCCCGGACAGGGACTCGAACCCTGGACCCTTAGGTTAAAAGCCTAATGCTCTACCGACTGAGCTATCCGGGCTCACGCTTCTTGCGGATGGAGCGGCTGCAAGCAACGTGAATAACTGGAACGCGTGTGTAGGCGTACTACGGTAATATCTGGCTTCTGGCGCAACTGGCGACTTCACCGACTTCCCACTGACGCTGGTAGCAGCCCAACAGCTGACCAGCGCCTCCTCTCCCTTTACCCCGGTGCTGACAGTAATTGCATCATGTGCCTGTTTTCCCCGATTACATTCGGTTGAAGCTCCGCAAGGAGGGCGAAAAACGAACGTTGGAAGGCCAAAACATGGAGCGTTGGGTGCGTAAAAACTTCCGTTCCGGTACCGGGAATCGAACCCGGGCCTCCTGGGTGAAAGCCAGGTATCCTAGCCACTTTTTTTTTTTTTTTTAAATCTCATTTTGTTCGTTTTCGTTCGTTGTATCTGCTCTGGGAGGACGTCGAAAGACACCCGTTCCAGTTCGTTGTTGATCCATTAACTCAGTTTTTTTTAATTACAGAGGGCAGCTAACCCTCTGACCGAGCGCGCTGAGCTACCGTGCCGGCGCCACTAGACCACACCGGATTTGCGCTATGACGTGAGGTTCACTCCGTTTCCTCTCGTATTTCGTGCTGAACCTGGACTCACTGCTGTTCTCTGTTTGCCAGCATATTTGCGCACAGCTCGAAATTGACTATTCGTTATTTTACTCATAACAGGTTAAGAGAAAGATCAAAGTTGTACGTTGTCATAATTGGAAATAAACATTTTGACGCTGAGCGTAGACTCCTTGTGGATAACGAATGACAATTAAGTTCGTTCCCTAGCAACAGCAACACCGTTAATTCAGCCGTGATGTACAGCAAATTAAATGCCCCGGGTGAGGATCGAACTCACGACCTTAAGATTATGAGACTTACGCGCTACCTACTGCGCTACCGAGGCACGTTGCGAGCAACGTTCCAGGAAACTTGGTAAGTCTCGCATATTAGAGATAGAGAGTTTGCGCGCTCTGAAGAATCTGTTGTGTTGCTACACGTGCTTTCCCGACTTGCTAGATTAAACTGCTGCCGCAGCTTTTTCAACGGAACGCAGCACTGCCTGAGGTTACAGTCCATCGCCCTTGCGGCGCCTGAACACAGCGGCCTGTTGGGCCAGGCCGACGTTACAGCTCAGAAATAGCACGCGACCGTCCAAGTACGGTCTCTTGCGTGCTGCGTGTTTGGTTCTTCTCACAGCGAATCCTGCTATACATTCCTGAGGCTGACGGAGCTCAAGCGAGGAATCGGTGCGGCAGCATTATAGCGATAACAGCAGAACGATACATCGGCCGGGAATCGAACCCGGGCCGCCCGCGTGCTAAGCGAGCATTCTACCACTTTTTTTTTCTTCTCATTTCGTTCGTTGCATTTGTTGGGGGCGGACGTCCGATGACGCCCGTTCAAGTTCATCGTTGACTCAGTCTTTTATTACAGAGGGCAGATAACTGTCAGACCGAACACGCTGAGTTATCGTGCCGGCAAACCTTAAGATTATGAGACTTACGCGCTGCTTACTGCACTACTGAGGCACATGCCACTGAACCACCGATGCTCGACAAGCTGCCCGTGCTTCCCGAGCAGTTTTCTGCAGGGAAAGTGGGATTGCCACCCAGCGACGTCGGATGAAACCGAAAAAAGTGCTACACACGCGGAGTCCTCCACTACACTGCCTTAAAACGACCACTCATCACTATCGTGTGAGTAACCTTGCGGCTGCGGCGACTAGTCTCGCCCAAAGACGCAGCGTGCGTGGAGGCGCTACCCGAATGCGTGTGGATGCACCCTCCTAGCTCGTAAAGCGCCTACAGCTACTATCACCGTGGGCCGCTGCTGGCGGGCGGGAAGCCGACACAGCGCGGCGTCGCGAGGAGCGGCTGTGCGGTGGTGGTGTAATGGTGAGCATAGTTGCCTTCCAAGCAGTTGATCCGGGTTCGATTCCCGGCCACCGCAAGTAACGCTAGTTTTTTCGTATATAGTATGTGAGCCGCGTGCTGTTAAATTAACGTTTTTGTCGTCGTTACTCCACGCAGACCATCCTGTAGTATGTCCCGACTTGTCCCGACTTTGCTCGGCTGACGCGAAAGCTGACGCTTGGAATTCGCCCTTATCAAAAGGACAGGCACTATAAACGGCTGTGAGAGGCGAGGTACCAAAACGACAGGCAAACTGCGAAATTTTCTGCTCCTTCTTCTTAAACAAAAAAAGAAAAAACGGACGCAGTCGGTAGGACTCGAACCTACGCTCCCAGAGGGAATCTGATTTCTAGTCAGACGCCTTAACCACTCGGCCACGACTGCTCGTAACTGAAAAGTCCCTCGAATCGTGAAAAATCAAACCCGTCTGCGCAGAATTTTGACAGGAAACGAACTCCGTGCACTGATTACGGCAGGGCTACCATCGCTACGAGACGAGCCATTACGGAAACGTTAAAAATCTTCGCCCGGACAGGGACTCGAACCCTGGACCCTTAGGTTAAAAGCCTAATGCTCTACCGACTGAGCTATCCGGGCTCACGCTTCTTGCGGATGGAGCGGCTGCAAGCAACGTGAATAACTGGAACGCGTGTGTAGGCGTACTACGGTAATATCTGGCTTCTGGCGCAACTGGCGACTTCACCGACTTCCCACTGACGCTGGTAGCAGCCCAACAGCTGACCAGCGCCTCCTCTCCCTTTACCCCGGTGCTGACAGTAATTGCATCATGTGCCTGTTTTCCCCGATTACATTCGGTTGAAGCTCCGCAAGGAGGGCGAAAAACGAACGTTGGAAGGCCAAAACATGGAGCGTTGGGTGCGTAAAAACTTCCGTTCCGGTACCGGGAATCGAACCCGGGCCTCCTGGGTGAAAGCCAGGTATCCTAGCCACTTTTTTTTTTTTTTTTTAAATCTCATTTTGTTCGTTTTCGTTCGTTGTATCTGCTCTGGGAGGACGTCGAAAGACACCCGTTCCAGTTCGTTGTTGATCCATTAACTCAGTTTTTTTTAATTACAGAGGGCAGCTAACCCTCTGACCGAGCGCGCTGAGCTACCGTGCCGGCGCCACTAGACCACACCGGATTTGCGCTATGACGTGAGGTTCACTCCGTTTCCTCTCGTATTTCGTGCTGAACCTGGACTCACTGCTGTTCTCTGTTTGCCAGCATATTTGCGCACAGCTCGAAATTGACTATTCGTTATTTTACTCATAACAGGTTAAGAGAAAGATCAAAGTTGTACGTTGTCATAATTGGAAATAAACATTTTGACGCTGAGCGTAGACTCCTTGTGGATAACGAATGACAATTAAGTTCGTTCCCTAGCAACAGCAACACCGTTAATTCAGCCGTGATGTACAGCAAATTAAATGCCCCGGGTGAGGATCGAACTCACGACCTTAAGATTATGAGACTTACGCGCTACCTACTGCGCTACCGAGGCACGTTGCGAGCAACGTTCCAGGAAACTTGGTAAGTCTCGCATATTAGAGATAGAGAGTTTGCGCGCTCTGAAGAATCTGTTGTGTTGCTACACGTGCTTTCCCGACTTGCTAGATTAAACTGCTGCCGCAGCTTTTTCAACGGAACGCAGCACTGCCTGAGGTTACAGTCCATCGCCCTTGCGGCGCCTGAACACAGCGGCCTGTTGGGCCAGGCCGACGTTACAGCTCAGAAATAGCACGCGACCGTCCAAGTACGGTCTCTTGCGTGCTGCGTGTTTGGTTCTTCTCACAGCGAATCCTGCTATACATTCCTGAGGCTGACGGAGCTCAAGCGAGGAATCGGTGCGGCAGCATTATAGCGATAACAGCAGAACGATACATCGGCCGGGAATCGAACCCGGGCCGCCCGCGTGCTAAGCGAGCATTCTACCACTTTTTTTTTCTTCTCATTTCGTTCGTTGCATTTGTTGGGGGCGGACGTCCGATGACGCCCGTTCAAGTTCATCGTTGACTCAGTCTTTTATTACAGAGGGCAGATAACTGTCAGACCGAACACGCTGAGTTATCGTGCCGGCAAACCTTAAGATTATGAGACTTACGCGCTGCTTACTGCACTACTGAGGCACATGCCACTGAACCACCGATGCTCGACAAGCTGCCCGTGCTTCCCGAGCAGTTTTCTGCAGGGAAAGTGGGATTGCCACCCAGCGACGTCGGATGAAACCGAAAAAAGTGCTACACACGCGGAGTCCTCCACTACACTGCCTTAAGACGACCACTCATCACTATAGTGTGAGTAACCTTGCGGCTGCGGCGACTAGTCTCGCCCAAAGACGCAGCGTGCGTGGAGGCGCTACCCGAATGCGTGTGGATGCACCCTCCTAGCTCGTAAAGCGCCTACAGCTACTATCACCGTGGGCCGCTGCTGGCGGGCGGGAAGCCGACACAGCGCGGCGTCGCGAGGAGCGGCTGTGCGGTGGTGGTGTAATGGTGAGCATAGTTGCCTTCCAAGCAGTTGATCCGGGTTCGATTCCCGGCCACCGCAAGTAACGCTAGTTTTTTCGTATATAGTATGTGAGCCGCGTGCTGTTAAATTAACGTTTTTGTCGTCGTTACTCCACGCAGACCATCCTGTAGTATGTCCCGACTTGTCCCGACTTTGCTCGGCTGACGCGAAAGCTGACGCTTGGAATTCGCCCTTATCAAAAGGACAGGCACTATAAACGGCTGTGAGAGGCGAGGTACCAAAACGACAGGCAAACTGCGAAATTTTCTGCTCCTTCTTCTTAAACAAAAAAAGAAAAAACGGACGCAGTCGGTAGGACTCGAACCTACGCTCCCAGAGGGAATCTGATTTCTAGTCAGACGCCTTAACCACTTTTTTTTTTTTTTTTTTTTTTTTTTTTTTTTTTTTTTTTTTTTTTTTCATTTTAGGGCCTCCCTTCTCCCCATATAGCCCATCCAATCGCTCACCTTTTCTGCCTTCTTCGGCTAGCTTCTACGCTGTAAATGTATTAGTTTTTTTTTTTTTATTTTTTTTAATTTTTTTTTTTTTTTTTTTTTTTTTGTAGTTGTTAACCGTTATAACATAAAGTAAATGAAAACAAAAGGGAGGAGTGGCTGATACCCATCAATGCCATCTCCGGGAAGTAATCCTCTGTATGTGCCGTCTCCATCGGCACTGTGTTGGTTCGTGATGTTTCTCGAATTACCTGTTGCAGCTTTACTTAGTGTCCCCCGTACGTCGGAAAACTGTAAGGGTCGGCTTCACGTGTTGCAGTGTGTTCACACCGGTGCATGTTCGTCTTGTTTCATCGTTTTGTCTCTTCCCTGTACTTTCCTGTCTCGTCTACTCTTAGCTTGACACTCTCCAAGTCTGTGGGGGATCCATGAGCGCTTTGATGAGAAAATTTGCGTATTCCTGTTTATAATGTGGAAGTCTGCGAAGTCCATCGTGCTGTGTTTGTAAATATGTCGAAAAATCTCCAATACTTCGTTCTGAGTTTGTAAAAATATAATATATTGCTTGTCCTTTCAGCCATGTTACGGCATTTCGTTTCGTGGTAGGGTAAAGGTCATCGTCCGGTAGAAGTAGACTCTTAAGGGTGATGGCTTGCGGGGACGTGCGTTGTAGAAATGCCAATAGGTTTCTAACCGCTATCCAGATATCATGCGCCGTACCGCATACGAATTTGTGTTCATCAGTATCTTGCACGTCACAGGTTGCACAAAGGGAAGTATCAGCCAAATGTATCGAATGTAATCGGGAGGTCGTGGGAAGTTTCCTATTGACCACGTAGTACCACAATGCTCTCGCCCCCGTTGGCAAATGTGGATGATGAACACTTTTCCATATACGCGGCCAGACTGCCTCGGGGTACTTAGCTTCAATAGTGTTTCGAGCGTGCGTCGTGATCAAATATTTGTACACGGCTCGCACTGTGACTATTTGTGCCTCTGGCATCCCCATGCGTATGTAGCTATAATCAACCAAAAATTGCTTGAGATGGTGAAGGTCGTCTGTTATGTGATGAACATCCACAGGCGCGTCAAGATTAGCCGGCTTAATTTCGTTCAATAGAAGGGTGGTGATGCTATTAGGCGAATTCTTCCATCTGCCATATGTAGAACTGACGTACAGGGCCCGTGTCTTCGTATAAACGTCGATGAGGTTGAGACCACCTGACGTCGTCGGTAGAGTCAACGTAGAATATTTCACTTTGAAAATGTGGCCGCGGCTGACAAAGTGGCCGAAGGCAGCTAACAATCTGCTTGCCATCGGGAGGGGTAGTGGGAGTACGCGTGCCACATAGTTAATTTTAGAGACGAGATAAACGTTCACCAAGGCCACACGTTGTATTTCGTCCAGCGACCTGAGGGTATGTTGACGTATGCTCGCGCGCACTGTATTCAGTAAGTCTTTGTAATTGATTGCAATCGTGCGTCGGATGTCACGAGTAAACTTCACTCCCAAGCACTTCATGACCGTGATCACCTTTATCTGTCCAGGAATGGGGGTCCTCAATCCACGTCCGATGTTCAGGACACCGGACTTCATTACATTCAACTGAGCCCCCGCCGCCTTCCTATACTGCTCTACTATGTCCATCGCCGTCTGAATCTCAGCCGTGGTTCGCACAAGAAAGGCCACATCATCCGCGTAGGCGCGGCATACAAACTTGTGACCATACATCAGGACACCCTGGAGGTGTGTGTTCAGCGCTGTTAATAGTGGCTCGATGGCGATAGCAAACAGCGCCATCGACATAGGGCAGCCCTGTCTGACCGAACTTTCGAGAGTTATCGGCCCCACTGATCGCCCGTTGAGCAAAATCGTTGACTGGGAGTGGCGCAGCAGACGTGCGATGATGGTGAGGAAGCGGTGGGGGAAGTTCATAGTCTGCATGGTTTTCAGTAAATACTCATGGTTCACACGGTCGAATGCTTTGTCAAAATCGAGAGCAATCAAGGCGCACGGAATTCGACAGGCGGCAGCTATCGCTATGATGTCGCGATAGTCACACAGGGTGTCGTGAATGTTGCGGCCTATACCGACACTCGTTTGTGGCGGGGCTGTGACCGTGTTCATCACCGGTTTGAGTCTCCTAGCTATAAGCCTTGCAAAGATCTTATAATCACAGTTTAAAAGTGTGAGCGGGCGGTAGTGTTTTGCGGATTTCGCCAATGGCGACTTAGGAACCGGTATGATCAGGCCCTCACTGAATTGTCGCGGGATGTCTTTGTCGGGGTCCATTAATTCCTGGCATATGCACGTCAGTTTCGGTAACAACAGTCGTTTAAATGTGCGATAGAATTCCACCGGCAGACCGTCCGGACCTGGTGACTTGTTCGCAGGGCCCGTCAGCACCGCATCTTCTACTTCCTCTTCAGTTGGTTCAGCCAACAATTGATTTGCTTCCGTCTGATTCACCTTGCGGGTTATACCCGACAGTAAAGCCTCCATCGCCTCGTGATCCACAGGGCCAGCGGCGTAAAGCGTCGCATAATAGTGCTTCAGCTCAGCTGCTATCTCGCGTTGCTGCAACAACAAACATCCGTCCTCCGTCCGTAGGTCAGTGATTAGCTTCCTGCGGCGACCTGTCCGCTCCTTAAGCACGTGATAGATGGAAGGGTGCTCACCTGCGACACCGTCACGAAGGCGCGCCCTAACTTTGCATCCGATGAGCTTTTGACGCGTCAAAGCCGTAATCTTGGCTTTTATTCGTTGGATTTCCTGGTGATTGTCTATAATCGACGCGTCCGGGCGGTATAAGTCTCGAAGGACCTGGAAATAGAACTCGACCGTCCTGGTGTACCACTCCTTCCTTTCACGGGAGTATCGCATAAAGGCCTTCCTGATTGCCGGTTTTGCACAAGTGAGCCACCACTCCAGCGCCGAGGCATATTGAGAAAACCGCCTCTCACAAGCTGCCCAAGACGCAGCAAAGAGTTCATGGCAGGCCTGTTCGTCCAAAAGCGAGACATTCAACTTCCAGTATCCTCTTCCACGGTACGTCCCTTGTCGTTGGAGGTTGAGTGTACAAATGTACGCCGCGTGGTCAGAGAAGACGGTCGGCCATATTTCCGTCTGCAAAAGTCTGCGACTTAAATCCAGCGTTACGTAAATACGATCTAGTCGGCTGGCGGAGTGTGTCGTGACATGCGTGAATCCTGGCCTATCGCCATTGACGTGTTCCCAGGTATCAATAAAAGGAAAGTCCCGTATTATAGCCGCTAGATCCGGACAAGTGTTAAAATGTGGCGTCTGGTCTTTCGGGGATAGGACGCAGTTGTAGTCGCCACCGAAGATAATGTGGTCGTAATGGCCTACAAGCAAAGGTGCAATAGCATCTTTAAAAAATATCGCCCGTTCTGGTCTGTTACCAGTGCCTGAAGGGGCATAGACGTTGACAATACGAGTATCGTAAATGGTGAGCGCCATGCCTCTCGCCGTTGGGAGGTACTCTACGTCAGTCGCTAATATCCCTTCCTTTGTAAGGATGGCTGTTCCAAGGTCTTGCACAGTCCCGGGGTGAGTGAAGGCTATATATCCACCAATCGTGGCGAGGTCTACGTTCTTCACCTCTTGTAGTAAGACCACGTCGAGTTCGGCGGCGTATAACATGTCACGTAAGGTCTGCAGCTTGAGATTGCTGCTGATACTGTTGATGTTAACAGTGCCTATCCTGTATGCTTGAGCAGATGTCATTCGCTGATGGAAGGGAGGAAGGCCTTGTCTGTGACTGCACGCACTAGAGATTACTGGTCGCTGTGGCGGATGGGAATCCCATCCGTATCATCTCTGACCCCGCGCATAATCGCCGTCCCCACACCAACCATAGGGTCGTCATTCAAGTCCCCTCCTGGTGGAACGCTTTCCACATCATCGGCCCAGTTGCCGGTCTCCCGGAGTCCAACCGACGCCGTGTCGCCGTCAAGTGGCTGCATGGGTATGTCATGCGGGATCACCTCCCGTGTCGCGTCCACTATCATCTGTTCGGTGGGGGGGTTAGATGGCTCGGCCGTCGCAAGAATGCCGGCCGGAATGAGGACCTGGTGGACGCCATCGTCCTGTGCGACCGGTGTTCCTCCAAGAGTGCGGCCAACCCGCTGAGCCTTTTCACGCACCTCCTTCGCCGTCTGGTCCGCGTTCGGGGGCGCAATCCGTTGTTTTTTGCGTCTGCGGGGAGAGTGCCGTGGTCGGCTCATCTCGCTATCGGAAGATACGGTCTGGTCCGGTTCCTGCGGGTCCGCCGAATCCTGAATTACGACGTTTTCAGCCGCAGCAATTGCGGCATGGCCCTCGTCATCGGGAGTTACCCGTTGCTCCGACGGGGCAGCAGAGAAGTCTGTCGCCTCTATCCGATTCGCGACCATGGGCGCATCGTGGTTCTCAGGCGGTGACGTGCGAGGAGCCGCCTCCTCGACAGGTAAGTGGTCCGGTTCCGGTCCCCTGACTGCTGCAACGTAACTGACCGGCAACGTCTGCATATTCGCAGAGCGCACGGCCTCCCCCACTGGTAACTGCGCTATCCTCCTCTGCATGCAGTCTGAGCGAACATGGCCTTCCTTACCACAACCTGAGCACGTTCTGGGTTGCCCGTCATACATGACAATGGCTCTACATCCACCGACGTATATATATGAAGGGACGTGACGCCGAAGATCAATTTTGACTTGCCGCACCCCATTGAGAACAGGGAAGGTATTGAAAGTTGTCCACTTCTCCGCTGTATTACTTAAGACCGTCCCATAGGTAGTAAGAACTGTATTGACCTGCCCTGAAGGCACCTCAAACGGAAGTTCAAAGATCCGAATGGTCCGGACCCCAAGTCCCGCCATTTCAACCGTCACATCCCCCACATGACCGTCACAATGGGTGAACTTAAATCGACCTCCCGAAGAGGCTATGACTCGTGCACAGCAGTCTGCGTTCGCCATCTTCACATAGACTGTTCGGCTAACTATTGACAGATGGATCCCGATAACGTCGTCAAATTGTAACTTCACTACATCGCGTAAAAAGGCCTCTATTTCGTATGGCTTAGGTCGTGCATAATGGTCGTCGAAACTAAATTTCAGAGTGTTCTTACGGAAATGAGATTCCATCTTTACGACGCGTTCATGACGAACTTCCTCGAGAAAAGGCAAGTCCCACCGCGTTTACTCACCACTCGCCTCGGCGATGGCCCGGAACAGCGAGGACGTAAACAGCACACGTCCGCGCACCTCGCCAGCCGCGAGTAGACTGACCACTCGGCCACGACTGCTCGTAACTGAAGAGTCCCTCGAATCGTGAAAAATCAAACCCGTCTGCGCAGAATTTTGACAGGAAACGAACTCCGTGCACTGATTACGGCAGGGCTACCATCGCTACGAGACGAGCCATTACGGAAACGTTAAAAATCTTCGCCCGGACAGGGACTCGAACCCTGGACCCTTAGGTTAAAAGCCTAATGCTCTACCGACTGAGTTATCCGCGCTCACGCTTCTTGCGGATGGAGCGGCTGCAAGCAACGTGAATAACTGGAACGCGTGTGTAGGCGTACTACGGTAATATCTGGCTTCTGGCGCAACTGGCGACTTCACCGACTTCCCACTGACGCTGGTAGCAGCCCAACAGCTGACCAGCGCCTCCTCTCCCTTTACCCCGGTGCTGACAGTAATTGCATCATGTGCCTGTTTTCCCCGATTACATTCGGTTGAAGCTCCGCAAGGAGGGCGAAAAACGAACGTTGGAAGGCCAAAACATGGAGCGTTGGGTGCGTAAAAACTTCCGTTCCGGTACCGGGAATCGAACCCGGGCCTCCTGGGTGAAAGCCAGGTATCCTAGCCACTTTTTTTTTTTTTTTTAAATCTCATTTTGTTCGTTTTCGTTCGTTGTATCTGCTCTGGGAGGACGTCGAAAGACACCCGTTCCAGTTCGTTGTTGATCCATTAACTCAGTTTTTTTTAATTACAGAGGGCAGCTAACCCTCTGACCGAGCGCGCTGAGCTACCGTGCCGGCGCCACTAGACCACACCGGATTTGCGCTATGACGTGAGGTTCACTCCGTTTCCTCTCGTATTTCGTGCTGAACCTGGACTCACTGCTGTTCTCTGTTTGCCAGCATATTTGCGCACAGCTCGAAATTGACTATTCGTTATTTTACTCATAACAGGTTAAGAGAAAGATCAAAGTTGTACGTTGTCATAATTGGAAATAAACATTTTGACGCTGAGCGTAGACTCCTTGTGGATAACGAATGACAATTAAGTTCGTTCCCTAGCAACAGCAACACCGTTAATTCAGCCGTGATGTACAGCAAATTAAATGCCCCGGGTGAGGATCGAACTCACGACCTTAAGATTATGAGACTTACGCGCTACCTACTGCGCTACCGAGGCACGTTGCGAGCAACGTTCCAGGAAACTTGGTAAGTCTCGCATATTAGAGATAGAGAGTTTGCGCGCTCTGAAGAATCTGTTGTGTTGCTACACGTGCTTTCCCGACTTGCTAGATTAAACTGCTGCCGCAGCTTTTTCAACGGAACGCAGCACTGCCTGAGGTTACAGTCCATCGCCCTTGCGGCGCCTGAACACAGCGGCCTGTTGGGCCAGGCCGACGTTACAGCTCAGAAATAGCACGCGACCGTCCAAGTACGGTCTCTTGCGTGCTGCGTGTTTGGTTCTTCTCACAGCGAATCCTGCTATACATTCCTGAGGCTGACGGAGCTCAAGCGAGGAATCGGTGCGGCAGCATTATAGCGATAACAGCAGAACGATACATCGGCCGGGAATCGAACCCGGGCCGCCCGCGTGCTAAGCGAGCATTCTACCACTTTTTTTTTCTTCTCATTTCGTTCGTTGCATTTGTTGGGGGCGGACGTCCGATGACGCCCGTTCAAGTTCATCGTTGACTCAGTCTTTTATTACAGAGGGCAGATAACTGTCAGACCGAACACGCTGAGTTATCGTGCCGGCAAACCTTAAGATTATGAGACTTACGCGCTGCTTACTGCACTACTGAGGCACATGCCACTGAACCACCGATGCTCGACAAGCTGCCCGTGCTTCCCGAGCAGTTTTCTGCAGGGAAAGTGGGATTGCCACCCAGCGACGTCGGATGATTGGTTGGTTGGTTTGGGGGATCAAAGGGACCAGACAGCTACGGTCATCGGTCCCTTTTTCCAAAGACAAAGAACACCCACAGAGAATAAAAACGAGGAACAGAATAGAACACAGACGATACAAAACAAGAGAAACTGAGACAAAGACAAGACAAAACGAACTAAAACCACAGAGTGTGACGGTGGTTGGCCGACCATAGAAAGAAAAAAAGGAAAAGCCAACCACTGAGAAACACGTTAAAAAATCAGTTTAAAAGCAGAGGCCAAAGGCCAGAATCAACACAAAACAATAACAGAAAATAGAAACACTCAGATTAAATGATAAAAGCCCCCTGCCCGAATAAAACTTAAAACTAAGTCAGCCATAGCCGAGTCATCTGTTAAAAGGGCAGGGAGCGTGTCAGGCAGTGCGAACGACTGCCTGAGCACAGCTAAAAGTGGACAGTCCAATAAAATGTGGACCGCCGTCAAAATGGAGCCGCAGCGACATAAAGGTGGGTCCTCTCGTCGCAATAAGTGTCCGTGCGTCAGCCACGTGTGCCCAATGCGCAGCCGGCAGAGGACAACAGACTCCTTGCGAGAGACCCGCAAGGAGGAGCGCCACACACCGGTAGCCCCCTTGATGGCCCGAAGTTTGTTGGGCATGGGCAGGGTGCGCCATTCAGTGTCCCAAAGGTCTAGAATTTTGCGGCGTAGGAACGATCGCAAATCTGTCTCCGGGAGGCCAACGTCCAGAGATGGTGCACTAATCGCTTCTTTCGCCAGCCGGTCAACATTTTCGTTGCCGGGGATCCCAACATGGCCTGGGGTCCACACGAAGACCGCGGAGCGGCCGCAACGCGCAAGAGTATGCAGGGACTCATGGATAGCCATCACCAGACGGGAACGAGGAAAACACTGGTCGAGAGCTCGTAAACTGCTCAGGGAATCGCTACAGATAACGAAGGACTCACCTGAGCAGGAGCGGATATACTCTAGGGCACGAAAGATGGCGACCAGCTCAGCAGTGTAAACGCTGCAGCCATCCGGCAATGAACGTTGTTCGGAATGGTCCCCTAGAGTTAGCGCATACCCGACACGACCAGCAACCATCGAACCGTCGGTGTAAACAATTCCAGAGCCCTCATACGTGGCCAGGATGGAAGAAATGCGGCGGCGGAAGGCCTCTGGAGGGACCGAGTCCTTCGAGCCCTGTGCCAAGTCGAGCCGAAGGCAAGGGCGAGGACAACACCATGGGGGTGTACGCAAATTGGCCCGGAAAGGAGGTGGAACAGGAAAAAATCCAAGCCCGGAGAGAAGCTCCTTAACGCGTACGGCGATCGGACAACCCGACCGGGGCCGCCGCTCTGGCAGATGGACGACCGATCGCGGGAACAGGAGACGATAGTTAGGATGCCCGGGCGAGCTTAGAACATGGGCAGCATAAGCGGCCAGCAAACGTTGGCGTCGGAACCGCAGTGGAGGTACACCTGCCTCAACTAGTACGCTGTCCACAGGGCTGGTGCGGAAAGCACCAGTGGCAAGGCGTATCCCGCTGTGGAGAATTGGGTCCAACACCCGTAAAGCAGATGGGGATGCTGAGCCATAAGCCAGGCACCCATAATCCAGGCGGGACTGGATTAACGCCTGGTAGAGCCGTAACAGGGTAGAGCGGTCGGCGCCCCAGCGGGTGTGGCTCAAACAGCGCAGAGCATTGAGATGCCGCCAACACGCCTGTTTGAGCTGCCGGATATGAGGCACCCAAGTCAACCGGGCATCGAAAACCACCCCCAAAAACCTGTGGGTCTCCACCACAGCAAGCAGTTCGCCGGCAAGATAAAGCTGCGGGTCAGGATGGACTGTTCGGCGCCGGCAGAAATGCATAACGCGGGTCTTGGCTGCCGAAAACTGAAACCCATGCGCTACAGCCCAAGACTGCGCCTTGCGGATAGCGCCCTGTAGCTGACGTTCAACTGCTGCAATGCCAGTAGAGCTGTAATAAAGGCAGAAGTCGTCAGCATACAGGGAAGCGGAGACAGAATTTCCCACGGCCGCAGCAAGCCCGTTAATGGCTATTAAAAACAGACAGACACTTAAAACAGAACCCTGTGGCACACCGTTCTCCTGGACGTGGGAGGAACTACACGAGGCCGCGACTTGCACGCGGAACGTACGACACGACAGAAAATTGCGGATAAAAATCGGCAGAGGACCCCGAAGACCCCATCCATGAAGCGTAGAAAGGATGTGATGACGCCATGTCGTATCGTACGCCTTCCGCATGTCGAAAAAGACAGCGACCAGGTGCTGACGGCGGGCAAAGGCAGTACGGATGGCCGACTCCAGGCTCACCAGATTGTCGGTGGCGGAGCGGCCTTTACGGAACCCACCCTGAGACGGAGCAAGAAGGCCCCGAGACTCCAGTACCCAATTCAAGCGCCGGCTCACCATCCGTTCAAGCAACTTACAAAGAACGTTGGTGAGGCTAATGGGACGGTAGCTGTCCACCTCCAGAGGCTTCTTTCCAGGTTTCAAAACGGGGATGACAACGCCTTCCCGCCATTGCGACGGAAACTCCCCCTCGACCCAAAGACGGTTGTAAAGATCGAGAAGGCGCCGCTGGCAGTCCACTGAAAGGTGTTTCAGCATCTGACAGTGGATGCCATCTGGCCCAGGAGCGGTATCAGGGCAAGCAGCTAGGGCACTGCGAAATTCCCACTCACTAAATGGAGCATTGTAAGATTCTAGGTGGTTGGTGCGAAACGAAAGGCTCCGACGTTCCATCCGTTCTTTAATGGAGCGGAAGGCCTGTGGGTAATTCGCAGAAGCGGAACTCATAGCAAAATGCTCTGCTAATCGATTTGCAATGACGTCGGAGTCAGTACAAACTGCTCCATTCAGTGAGAGCGCAGGGACGCTGACAGGTGGCGGATAGCCGTAGACGCGTCGAATCTTGGCCCAGACCTGCGATGGAGTGACATGGAGGCCAATGGTGGACACATACCGCTCCCAGCACTCCTTCTTGCTTTGGCGGATAAGGAGGCGGGCCCGCGCACGCAGCCGTTTGAAGGCGATAAGGTGGTCTATGGAGGGATGTCGCTTGTGACGCTGGAGCGCCCGCCGGCGATCTTTAATCGCTTCAGCGATCGCAGGCGACCACCAAGGCACAGCCTTCCGCCGAGGGGACCCAGAAGAACGGGGAATGGCAGATTCGGCGGCAGTAACGATGCCGGTGGTGACCGATTGAACCACCGCATCAATGTCATCAGTAGGGAGAGGCTCAAAAGCGGCAGTGGAGGAGAACAAGTCCCAGTCAGCCTTATTCATAGCCCATCTGCTAGGGCGCCCAGAAGAGTGGCGCTGTGGTAGTGACAAAAAGATCGGAAAGTGGTCACTACCACACAGGTCGTCATGCACACTCCATTGGACAGACGGTAAGTGGCTATGGCTACAGAGTGAAAGGTCAATGGCGGAGTAGGTGCCATGCGCCACACTGAAGTGTGTGAAGGCACCATCATTTAACAGCGAGAGATCGAGCTGCGACAATAAACGCTCAACGATGGCGCCTCGACCTGTTGCCACTGACCCACCCCACAGAGGGTTATGGGCGTTGAAGTCGCCCAATAGCAAGAAAGGTGGCGGCAATTGGGCGACTAATGCAGCCAGGACATGCTGCGAGACATCACCATCCGGTGGAATGTAAAGGCTGCAGACGGTAACAGCCTGTGGCGTCCACACGCGTACAGCGACAGCCTCTAAAGGCGTCTGGAGAGGGACAGACTCGCTGTGCAGAGTGTGAAGGACATAT
Organism: Schistocerca nitens; assembly: GCF_023898315.1. Lineage (NCBI taxonomy): Eukaryota > Metazoa > Arthropoda > Insecta > Orthoptera > Acrididae > Schistocerca > Schistocerca nitens. The sequence continues at coordinate 1,614,549 of NW_026045911.1, forward strand.
ATGCAGACGCCACCAGACACCCTTTCATAAGCTGCTCGGTTCTTATAGTAACCCCGATAGCCACGGAGGGCGGGGGTTCGCATTGCTGGAAACCAAGTTTCCTGGAGAGCAATGCAGAAGAAAGGGTGAAGGCTGATAAGTTGGCGGAGCTCAGCTAGATGGTGGAAGAAACCGCTGCAGTTCCACTGGAGGATGGTGTTGTCCATGGCTGGGAAAGGCGTGACGGGACTGGGAAGGCAGATTACGCCGCCGGATCACCTGCAGCCTCCGACTGAGCACCCGCGCTAGTGCCATTCATGGCGTCTGAGGGACCGCCGAGATCGAGGTCCTCAGCGGACGCCAGAATCTCCACCTCATCTTCGGACGCAGAGGGAGAAGGTTGCGGTGGGACAGGTGCCACCGCAATTTCAGGATTCTTGGGAGCCTTTTTCTTTGACTGCTTTGCTCGCTGTGCCTTTGGTGGGTCTGGCTGGGAGGGCGTCACTGGGTCAGTCTCAGGGACTGAAGACGACCGCGACGCCCTACAACCAGCGACCGGTGGTTTTTTGGCAGACTGGCGAGTGTCCGCTTTGGCACTGGGCAAAGCCTGGGATGGGAGGGCCCCAAGGGACCCCTTCCGGGCGAGAGGAGCCGAAGAGGGCCCACGCTTCTCCGGCTGTGAAGGGGGAACAGATGTCCCCGGTGGTTGGGGTGGTGTTGCTCCTGAAGTAGATGGAGCAGGAGCAACAGGGAGTGAAGTGCCCCCCACAACCGAGGGGGCCGGTGATGGCTGACAGAGCTGAGTTCGAACTGTTGGGGACGACACTGAAGAAGTTCGAACAGGTGTTGCAGCAGCAGCATAGGTGGACGGCATGGGCACAGGATGTAGCCTTTCAAACTTCCGCCGTGCCTCGGTGTAGGTCAGGCGGTCCAGGGTCTTATATTCCATTATCTTCCTTTCCTTCTGGAAGATCCGACAGTCCGGCGAGCAGGGGGAATGGTGTTCTCCGCAGTTAACACAGATAGGAGGCGGGGCACATGGAGTATCGGGATGAGATGGGCGTCCGCAATCTCGACATGTGAGGCTGGAAGTGCAGCGGGAAGACATATGGCCGAACTTCCAGCACTTGAAGCACCGCATCGGGGGAGGGATATAGGGCTTGACGTCGCATCGGTAGACCATCACCTTGACCTTTTCCGGTAACGTATCACCCTCGAAGGCCAAGATGAAGGCACCGGTAGCAACCTGATTGTCCCTCGGACCCCGATGAACGCGCCGGACGAAATGAACACCTCGTCGTTCGAGGTTGGCGCGCAGCTCGTCATCAGACTGCAAAAGGAGGTCCCTATGGAAAATAACACCCTGGACCATATTTAAACTCTTATGCGGTGTGATCGTAACAGCAACATCCCCCAACTTGTCACAAGCAAGTAACCGCCGTGACTGGGCAGAGGATGCCGTTTGTATCAGGACCGATCCAGAGCGCATTTTTGACAAACCCTCCACCTCCCCAAACTTGTCCTCTAAATGCTCGACGAAGAACTGAGGCTTTGTGGAGAGAAAAGACTCCCCATCAGCTCTCGTACAAACTAAGAATCGGGGCGAATATTTGCCACTGCCATCCTGAGATTTACGTTCCTCCCACGGCGTGGCCAGAGAGGGGAACGTTTTGGGATTGTACTTTTCAGCATTAAATTGAGCCCGAGAACGCTTAGAGACTGCTGGCGGCTGGCCGCCAGCGAGAGATGATGTACCACGCTTCATTGCGGGTCATCCGCCCTGATGCCACCTACTCCGACCAAGGGCCCTCCCCACGGGCGCCACCCAGCCGCAGCAATAGCCACCTGGCAGGATGGCCATTGCCGGGAGTCCCGATGCCCCAGGGAGATGGGCATCTACTCCTTGGCATACATGGGGAGTTAACGGCGCAGGCATCAGTAGAGCGATCCCTGTGTTGTCAGGGGGCTACAACCAAGAGGGTACATGGCGGCCCCACCACAACGGACTGGCTACCGTGCTGGATCTTAGGTGCAAAATGTCCAACGTCGTCGTCGCAGTTAAAAGAAACACTGCAGAGTGCAGCGTGGTAATCGCCCAAGAGATCGAAAACGAGCGGGACATCATTGCAACGACGAGAAATCCGGCTAAAGTTCTAATTGCACGACGGATACAGTGCACCACGTAAGGCGCCCTTCCCCAATTGGCTCGCTCTTCGGAATAATTGAGAAAGATGGAGGTCAAACCCGAGAGGGGACCATCACGTGAGGCCGAAACATGTGAGACTCCTTTTAGTCGCCTCTTACGACAGGCAGGAATACCGCGGGCCTATTCTAACCCCCGAACCCGCAGGGGGGGACGTCGGATGAAACCGAAAAAAGTGCTACACACGCGGAGTCCTCCACTACACTGCCTTAAAACGACCACTCATCACTATCGTGTGAGTAACCTTGCGGCTGCGGCGACTAGTCTCGCCCAAAGACGCAGCGTGCGTGGAGGCGCTACCCGAATGCGTGTGGATGCACCCTCCTAGCTCGTAAAGCGCCTACAGCTACTATCACCGTGGGCCGCTGCTGGCGGGCGGGAAGCCGACACAGCGCGGCGTCGCGAGGAGCGGCTGTGCGGTGGTGGTGTAATGGTGAGCATAGTTGCCTTCCAAGCAGTTGATCCGGGTTCGATTCCCGGCCACCGCAAGTGGCGCTAGTATTTTCGTATATAGTATGTGAGCCGCGTGCTGTTAAATTAAGGTTTTTGTCGTCGTTGCTCCACGCAGACCATCCTGTAGTATGTCCCGACTTGTCCCGACTTTGCTCGACTGCCGCTCGGGTCGCGGTCCATATGACGGCACAAGCACGACAAACATCTGCGAGACGGGCGCGGGCCTGACCGGCGTGTCCGAGACGCCGTGGGCGGCCGTTCGGAGCTACTAGAGCAGCGCTGTGGCGTGCCATGGAAACAAGGACACAAGACACAGGAGGTTCGACAAAGCATCCAAAACAATAAGCCCCGTCGTATTCCGGAACATTTTCGCCGTTTCATACTGTTTTGTTATTTCCAGAGGCACTTTGGAAATCTTCCTAGGCACACTCTTCTTCAAACTGAGTTTCTTAACATCGTACCTTATGCTTAATACAACAGTTTTAAATCATTGTGGAAACATCTTTGTCACATCGCAAAGGCAGCATGAAAAGAGGGCTGGCAGGGGTAGCGACTAAAAAGCAAAAAATTAAGGCAGCCAGAGTCCCCAGGCGGTCACCGATCCGAGTACTAACGTTGTTGCTTGACTTCGGTGATCGGACGAGAACAGCAGATTTTTTTTTCCTTTTTGTTTATTTATTTACTTTGTGGAATTTACCACTGCTACTAAACAGTAGGCCCTGACGTATTTCAGAACTCATCTGTCGATTCGTAGTGTGTTGTTATTTTCGAGGCGTTCTAGCACTCTTGTTTCGCGCATTCTTGCTCAAACTGAGTTCATTACTGTAATTTCGTATCTTACGTTTGATACAGTACTTTAAAATGCTTGTGGAAGCATCTTTGTCACACCTGAAAGTTAGTATGAAAAAGAGGCCTCGCAGGTGTAGCGACGTAAAAGTTAAAAAAAAAATGAGAGAGCCAACAGCACCTTTTTTTTTTTTTTTTTTTCTTTTACGGGCCTCCCATCTCCCCTTATAGCCCGGCCGTATCGCTCTCCACAAAACGCCTTCTATTGGCGAGCTTCATGAGCTATAAAGGTGCTGTTGACTCCATGTCCCATGACGAACGGATGAAAAAAAATAGTATCCTCTGCAGGTAGCTGTGAGATTGTCGACGTCCGTCGGGAAACGGCAGATGCCAAAAAAATCCATAAACCATGAAATCTTCTAAATGGAAACAATGGAGCCACCAGAAAAAGCAAGGTGCCAGAATAGAAAAATATAAAATAGAAAAATATAAAAATAGAAAAATATAAAAATTAAGCCATTTCCTCAGGTGCTCTATTACTGGAAAAGTCCCACATCAGTAAAGCTGAGGAGGAAAGTCCATCAGGTGGATAAATAAAGCTAAAAAGGAGAAAATTAAAGGCACTGCGTGGTAATACTAAAAGGAGACTCAAAACATCACTGCCGCCATATGGGAGACCTACATGAGGAAGTCAGTGCTGCTGAAAGAAAAAGTGCCGCGATCCACAGCATAAAAATAATCAAAAACAAGGAGAAACTAACTATACCAGTAAAGAAAATGACACAAAAAGAAGAAAGTATAGTTCCTCTGATTACATGTATTTCTATAATTGGTCGTTCCAGGAAAACACAGCTCGAGCGGTCACAGTAGAAAAAGTAGACCAAAACATGTTACGTAGCCATCGACATCCGGATAAAAGCATGAGCAAGGGCAACCTTCAAAAAATTCGCGAAAGTAGCATGATAGCCAGGCATTGCTTCAGCTTGTTCATGCTGAGTCCACAAGTAAGTAAGGAAGTCCAAATCGGTTGTCAATTTCAGGAAAAATAATGCAAAAACGGTATGACCCAGGAGCCACACCGTGGCATTCTTCTTAGTACTCGGGTAGGCGGCGCACTGTGGGATTAAAGCGTCGGTCGGCAGGACAGAACGCGTATCCACCCGATTGATAAGGCGAATCATATCGCTGGCGGTATTCCAAACACTGGAATAATGGCCACACACAAAACGGTGTTCAAGTGTATCGTCCACAGCACACAAGTCACAAGCTCCAGACGAGATGAGATTAATGGAGTGGAGCTTCGCATTCGTAGGGAAGGTACGATGCACGACCTTGTACCACACGGCGTGTACAGAGGGAGGAAGAACATTGCTGGCAAGATTTTTCCATACCGTGACCCAGTTATACCACGGTAGCCGATACTCCCACTTACAACGCACAGGAGACCCACGGAAAGCAGAAACGACGTCGCAGACTCGAAGGCTGGGAACGTCACAGAGCTCCAGGTAGCTGTTGTCCATATAGTAGCGACGCACATAATTAAGATAAAAGGTTGGTTGGTTGGGTTGGGGGATCAAAGGGACCAGACTGCTACGGTCATCGGTCCCTTTTTCCAAATACAAAGAACACCCACAGAGAATAAAAACGAGGAACTGAATAGAACACAGACGATACAGAACAACAGAAACTGAGACAAAGACAAGACAAAACGAACTAAACCCACACAGAGTGTGACGGTGGTTGGCCGACCATAGAAATAAAAAAAGGAAAAGCCAACCACTTAGAAACACGTTAAAAAACCAGTTTAAAAGCATAGGCCAAAGGCCAGAATCAACACAAAACAATAACAAAACAGAAACACTCAGATTAAATGATAAAAGCCCTCTGCCCGAATAAAACGTAAAACTAAGTCAGCCATTGCGGAGTCGTCTGTTAAAAGGGCAGGAAGCGAATCAGGCAGCGCAAATGTCTGCCTGACCACAGCTAAAAGGGGGCAGGCCAGCAAAATGTGGGCCACCGTCAAAGCCGCCCCACAGCGACATAGAGGAGGGTCCTCCCGGCGCAGTAAATAACTGTGTGTCAGCCGGGAGTGGCCAATGCGGAGCCGGCAAAGAACTACTGAGTCCCTGCGAGTGGCTCGCAGGGATGACCGCCACACAGCCGTCGTCTCCTTCACAGCACGGAGTTTATTGCGCGCCGTCAGTTCGCGCCATTCATCGTCCCATAGCGCCAAAATTTTGCGGCGGAAGACTGCCCGCAAATCAGTCTCTGGGAGGCCAACATCAAGAGATGATGTACTCGTGGCCTCTTTCGCCAGACGGTCAACATTCTCATTCCCGGGGATCCCAACATGGCCTGGGGTCCAAACAAAGACCACAGAGCGGCCGCAGCGGTCAAGAGTAGACAGGGACTCCTGGATAGCCATCACTAGACGGGAACGCGGGAAACACTGGTCGAGAGCTCGTAAACTGCTCAGGGAGTCGCTACAGATAACAAAGGACTCACCTGAGCAGGAGCGGATATACTCTAGTGCTCGAAAGATGGCGACCAGCTCAGCAGTGTAAACGCTGCAGCCAGCCGCCAAGGAACGTTGTTCGGAATGGTCCCCTAGAGTGAGCGCATATCCGACACGACCAGCAACCATCGAACCGTCAGTGTAAACAATTCCAGAGCCCTGATACGTGGCCAGGATGGAAGAAAAGCGGCGGCGAAAGGCCTCTGGAGGGACAGTCCTTCGGGGCCTGTGCCAAGTCGAGCCGAAGGTAAGGGCGAGGAACACACCATGGGGGTGTACGCAAAGAGGCCCGGAAAGGAGGTGGAACAGGGAAAAGTCCAAGCCCGGAGAGAAGCTCCTTAACGCGCACAGCGATCGGACAACCCGACCGGGGCCGACGCTCTGGCAGATGGAAGACCGACTGCGGGAACAGCACACGGTAATTTGGATGCTCGGGCAAGCTTAGAACATGGGCAGCATAAGCGGACAGCAAACGTTGGCGTCGGAACCGCAGTGGAGGTACACCTGCCTCCACTAGTACGCTGTCCACAGGGCTGGTGCGGAAAGCACCAGTGGCAAGGCGTATCCCGCTATGGAGAATCGGGTCCAGCACCCGTAACGCAGATGGGGATGCTGAGCCATAAGCCAGGCTCCCATAATCCAGGTGGGACCGGATTAACGCCTGGTAGAGCCGTAACAGGGTAGAGCGGTCGGCGCCCCAGCGGGTGTGGCTCAAACATCGCAGAGCATTGAGATGCCGCCAACACGCCTGTTTGAGCTGCCGGGTATGAGGCATCCAAGTCAACCGGGCATCGAAAACCACCCCCAAAAACCTGTGGGTCTCCACCACAGCAAGCAGTTCGTCGGCAAGATAAAGCTGCGGCTCAGGATGGACTGTTCGGCGCCGGCAGAAATGCATAACGCGGGTCTTGGCTGCCGAAAACTGAAACCCATGCGCTACAGCCCAAGACTGCGCCTTACGGATAGCGCCCTGTAGCTGACGTTCAACAGCTGCAATGCCAGTAGAGCTGTAGTAAAGGCAAAAGTCGTCAGCATACAGGGAAGCGGAGACAGAAGTTCCCACGGCCGCAGCAAGCCCGTTAATGGCTATTAAAAACAGACAGACACTTAAAACAGAACCCTGTGGCACACCGTTCTCCTGGACGTGGGACGAACTATACGAGGCCGCGACTTGCACGCGGAAGGTACGACACGACAGAAAATTGCGGATAAAAATCGGCAGAGGACCACGAAGACCCCATCCATGAAGCGTAGAAAGGATGTGATGACGCCATGTCGTATCGTACGCCTTCCGTATGTCGAAAAAGACAGCGACCAGGTGCTGACGGCGGGCAAAGGCAGTACGGATGGCCGACTCCAGGCTCACCAGATTGTCGGTGGCGGAGCAGCCTTGACGAAACTCACCCTGAGACGGAGCCAGAAGGCCCCGAGACTCCAGTACCCAATTCAAGCGCCGGCTCACCATCCGTTCAAGCAACTTACAAAGAACGTTGGTGAGGCTAATGGGACGGTAGCTGTCCACCTCCAGAGGCTTCTTTCCAGGTTTCAAAACGGGGATGACAATGCCTTCCCGCCATTGCGACGGAAACTCCCCCTCGACCCAAAGACGGTTGTAAAGATCGAGAAGGCGCCGCTGGCAGTCCACTGAAAGGTGTTTCAGCATCTGACAGTGGATGCCATCTGGCCTAGGAGCGGTATCAGGGCAAGCAGCTAGGGCACTGCGAAATACCCACTCACTAAATGGAGCATTGTAAGATTCTGGGAGGTTGGTGCGAAACGAAAGGCTCCGACGTTCCATCCGCTCTTTAATGGAGCGGAAGGCCTGGGGGTAATTCGCAGAAGCGGAACTCATAGCAAAATGCTCTGCTAAGCGATTTGCAATGACGTCGGAGTCAGTACAAACTGCTCCATTCAGTGAGAGCGCAGGGACGCTGACAGGTGGCGGATAGCCGTAGACGCGTCGAATCTTGGCCCAGACCTGCGATGGAGTGACATGGAGGCCAATGGTGGACACATACCGCTCCCAGCACTCCTTCTTGCCTTGGCGGATAAGGAGGCGGGCCCGCGCACGCAGCCGTTTGAAGGCGATAAGGTGGTCTATGGAGGGATGTCGCTTGTGACGCTGGAGCGCCCGCCGGCGATCTTTAATTGCTTCAGCGATCTCAGGCGACCACCAAGGCACAGCCTTCCGCCGAGGGGACCCAGAAGAACGGGGAATGGCAGATTCGGCGGCAGTAACGATGCCGGTGGTGACCGATTGAACCACCGCATCAATGTCATCAGTAGAGAGAGGCTCAAAAGCGGCAGTGGAGGAAAACAAGTCCCAGTCAGCCTTATTCAGAGCCCATCTGCTAGGGCGCCCAGAAGAGTGGCGCTGTGGTAGTGACAAAAAGATCGGAAAGTGGTCACTACCACACAGGTCGTCATGCACACTCCATTGGACAGACGGTAAGAGGCTATGGCTACAGATGGAAAGGTCAATGGCGGAGTAGGTGCCATGCGCCACACTGAAGTGTGTGAAGGCACCATCGTTTAACAGCGAGAGATCGAGCTGCGACAATAAATGCTCAACGATGGCGCCTCGACCTGTTGCCACTGACCCACCCCACAGAGGGTTATGGGCGTTGAAGTCGCCCAAGAGCAAGAAAGGTGGCGGCAATTGGGCGACCAGTGCAGCCAGGACTTGCTGCGAGACATCACCATCCGGTGGAATGTAAAGACTGCAGACGGTAACAGCCTGTGGCGTCCACACGCGTACAGCGACAGCCTCTAAAGGCGTCTGGAGAGGGACAGACTCGCTGTGCAGAGTGTGAAGGACATATATGCAGACGCCACCAGACACCCTTTCATAAGCTGCTCGGTTCTTATAATAACCCCGATAGCCACGGAGGGCGGGGGTTCGCATTGCTGGAAACCAAGTTTCCTGGAGAGCAATGCAAAAGAAAGGGTGAAGGCTGATAAGTTGGCGGAGCTCAGCTAGATGGTGGAAGAAACCGCTGCAGTTCCACTGGAGGATGGTGTTGTCCATGGCTGGGAAAGGCGTGACGGGACTGGGAAGGCAGATTGCGCCGCTGGGTCACCTGCTGCCTCCGATGGAGCACCCGTGCAAATGCCATCCATTGCGTCCGAGGGACCGGCAAGAGCGAGGTCCTCAGCGGACGCCAGAATCTCCACCTCGTCTTCAGAGGCAGAGCTTGTAGGAAGCGGTGGGATGGGTGCCACCGCAACATCGTTGGTCTTGGGGACTTTCTTCTTTTTCAGCTTGTCGCGCTGTGCCTTCGGTGGTTCAGGCTTCATGGGCTTCACTGGGTCAGTCTCAGGGACAGACGACGACCGCGAGGCCCGACGACCAGGGACTGGCGGTTGTTTCAAGCCCTTGCGGGCGTCCGCTTTTCCACTGGTCGGGACTTGCGAAGGGAGGTCCCCAAGGGATCCCTTCCTGGCGAGAGTAGCCGAAGAAGTCTTACGCTTCTCCGGCTGGGAAGGGGGAGCTGATGTCCCCGACGGTTTTGAGGGTGTTGCTCCTGGAGAAGATGGAGCAGGAGCAACAGGGTGTGAAGTGCCCCCCACAAGCAAGGGGGGTTTTGGATGCTGACCAATCATAGAACCAACCATATGGGACGACACAGGAGATGGAAGAACCGTCGTAGCAGCAGCGGCGTACGTGGACGTCATTGGCACAGGATGGAGCCTCTCATATTTCCGCCGAGCCTCAGAGTAGGTCAGACGGTCCAGGGTTTTATATTCCATTATCTTCCGTTCTTTCTGGAAGATCCTACAGTCCGGCGAGCAGGGGGAATGGTGTTCTCCGCAGTTAACACAGATAGGAGGCGGGGCACATGGAGCATCAGGATGCGAAGGACGTCCACAATCCCGACACGTGATGCTGGAAGTACACCGAGATGACATGTGCCCGAACTTCCAGCATTTAAAACACCGCATCGGAGGAGGGATATATGGCTTCACATCACAACGGTAAACCATCACCTTAACCTTTTCGGGTAAGACATCACCCTCAAAGGCCAAGATGAAGGCACCGGTGGCTACCTGGTTATCCCTCGGACCCCGATGGACGCGCCGGACGAAGTGAACACCTCGTCGTTCTAGGTTGGCGCGTAGTTCATCGTCGGACTGCAGGAGAAGATCCCTGTGGAATATAATACCCTGGACCATGTTTAAACTTTTATGGGGAGTGATGGTGACGGAAACATCACCCAACTTGTCACAAGTGAGCAACCTCCGTGACTGGGCAGAGGATGCTGTTTTGATGAGAACCGACCCAGAGCGCATTTTGGACAAGCCCTCCACCTCCCCGAACTTGTCCTCTAAATGCTCCACAAAAACTGGGGCTTGGTTGACATGAACGATTCTCCATCAACCCGCGTACACACGAGGTACCGGGGTGAATATTCTCCACTGCCTTCTTTAGCAAGACGTTCCTCCCATGGAGTAGCTAGGGAGGGAAACGATCTCCGATCAAATTTCTTCCCGTTGAGGTTAGACCTCGATCGCTTAGAGACTGCTGGTGGAGGCCCACCAGCGAGAGATGATGTACCACGCTTCATTGCGGGTCATCCGCCCTGATGCCACCTACTCCGACCAAGGGCCCTCCCCACGGGCGCCACCCAGCCGCAGCAATAGCCATCTGGCAGGACGGCCATTGCCGGGAGTCCTGATGCCCCAAGGAGATGGGCATCTACTCCTTGGCATACGTGGGGAGTTAACGGCGCAGGCATCAGTAGAGCAATCCCTGTGTTGTCAGGGGGCTACAACCAAGAGGGTACATGGCGGCCCCACCACAACGGACTGGCTACCGTGCTGGATGTTAGGTGACATGTGGTCCATGTTCGCCGTCAGTGCAGAAAAGGGCCCTGCACAGTGTTTGGCAGAAAGGGTACGCAAGAGCGTAGCCATGCCCAAGCGATGGAGAGCGGGCAGGACTGCAATGCAACGACGAAGAAGATGGCGAAAGTTCTGAACACAACATGGACACAAGGCACCAAGTAAGGCGCCCTTCCCCAATTGGCTCGCTCTTCGGAATAATTTAGAAAGATGGAGGTCAAACCCGAGAGGGGACCTGCACATAAGGCCGAAACAGTTGAGACTCCTTTTAGTCGCCTCTTACGACAGGCAGGAATACCGCGGGCCTATTCTAACCCCCGAACCCGCAGGGGGGTAAGATAAAAGGGAATGTGCGAAACATTCACCGGCGCCGCTGCAGACGTAGGACGATACATATTAAAGACCGCCGCAGTAGTACCATTCGGGGCCCTCTCCATAACAACAGTGGTCCGTTTCCAAAGGAGAGCAGAACACTTCGCGCGAAGATCTACGAGGCCCAAACCACCATCTGTTGGGCTTAGAGTACAGGTGTCATACGAGACTTTAAAAATGTCACCTCGCCATAAAAACCAATACACCGCTTGCTTGAGGGCACGTTCCAATTGCCGAGGCAGTGGAAGGACCTGCGCGAGATACCACGCCCTGGCCAGAATGGTAGTATTGATCAAGGCGACCTTATCACGAAGCGCCAACGTGCGAGCCGCATAGATCTTGGCAACAGCACGCACCTTGTGCAGCGTGGACCGCCAATTAAGTGCTTCCATGCGTTGCGGGTGAGAAGAAAAAAGCACGCCCAGGACTTTTTACTGTTCACGGACACAGAACCAGTTCCGCTGTAAGGACCGTGCGCGGGGTGTAAGAGGCAAACAAACAGTCTTAGCAGGGTTAACAATGGCACCTGTGGCTTTTTCAAATCGTTGCAGCGCGCCAGATAAAGTGTCAACGTCTTCAGAACGGCTAAGAAAAACACCAAGGTCGTCGGCGTATGCTTTGCAAATGAGGCGGGTCGTCCCTATCTGAATGCCGCGGCATTCCCGGCCAATAATTCGCAGCAACGGATCTAAAGCTACAGAAAAAAGAGCCATCGAAAGGGGACACCCCTGCCGCACCGAGCGCCCAACACGGAAAGCCGGCGTCAAGCGGCCATTGACACTAACACGGGACGTCGCATTCTGTAAAAGATGCTTTACCACAGTCGTAAACTTAAGACCGAAGCCCATCCGCACAAGAACCTGGCGGAGGTAGACATGGCTAATGCGGTCGAAAGCATTTTTGAAATCAATTAATAAGATGGCAGCTATCGGCAGTCGCGCACTTTTAACAAAGCCGATACAGTCGCGATAGGCGAGGACGGCGTCAAAAATGTTGCGACCCTGCACCGCACATGATTGACCGTCACTGAGGACCGACGGTAAGACAACCTTAAGGCGTTGAGCCACACAGCGCGTCACAATCTTAAAGTCTGCGTTAAGTAAAGTGATCGGCCGAACAGCGTCAATACAGGGCGTCGCAGTCGATTTAGGAACTAATGTCACTACCCCCTCCTCAAACGCAGCAGGGATAACAGCACCATCCCGTATTTCATTTAAAAGAGCCACAAAAACATCACGAAAAAAATCATAAAATTTCAAATAAAATTCAGCAGGAATGCCGTCGGGACCAGGCGATTTACACTTAGGGCTTCGTCGGATAGCGTCGTACAGGTCGTCATGTACATAAGCAGCATTTAAATGCGTCCTATCCGTACGGGTTAAAACATGAGGGATGACTTGTAAAAAATCCCGCAACGCATCACAATCAACATCCAGCGCACGAAAAAGGGAACTAAAATGATTAAAAATATCCCGCTCAATGTCGGACTGGACAGTAGTCCGTCCACCGTCGGACTTTTTCCAGGTACTGATGTGCAGACGGGCGCGTCGCCTTCGTTCCCTGGTCAGATGATAAAGCGACAAAGGTTCGCCATCCACAACCCCCGCAGGCTGGCTGCGGACGACGGCACCGTCACTAACAGCACGCAAATCAGCGAGAAGCTTACGCTGGAATTGCTTAAAAGTGGGCAGCAAGGCAGGCTGTGACGTCACGCGCAGCGCGAGGTCCTGTAAACACGCCTGATGGAAGCGGGCCGTAGCGCGACGCCAACGAGCCGCCTCGCGGCTAAAATCCATCAAAAACCGCCTAATCACCGGCTTGGCCTCCCCGACCCACCACTCCAGCACACTACAGGCACCTCGCCGAGACTCGATTAATTTGTGCCACAGATTGGTAAAACATGTCACAAAATGGGCGTCGTTCAATAAAACACAATTAAATTTCCACAGATTCCTTCGTCTGGGAACACAAACCCGAGGCAATAAAAGCTGACAAAGGTAACCGGAATGATCAGAAAACACCACGGGAAACATTTCCGTGCGGCAAATACGGGCAGAAAGCGGGGCAGAAACGTAAATTCTGTCCAGGCGGCTGTGCCCCGTGGGATAAAAATGTGTAAAGTGCGTAACGTCAGGGTTGAAAACACGCCACGTATCAACGAGCTGAAAACTGCGAATCAAGTCGCCGAGCTCGCGACAAATGTTAGGACGAGGCACCTGATCGACAACATCTAATACGCAATTAAAATCGCCGCCTACAACTAAAGCATCCACATTGCGGTGTAGCAGCGCACACAATTCCTGCCCATAAAAAGCAGCCCTCGCCGGCTTATCGTTCCCAGACGGAGCATAAACGTTAACAAATACAACGCCCAGTATAGTGCAACTAACAGCACGACCATTAGGTAAAATGTCAACATTGGAAATAGCAAGGTCAGAACGTACTAAAATGGCAGTGCCTGTACTGTGATCCGGTAAAACATTGTCAATAACAATAAAGTCACTAAAATCGTGTAAAAAGACAAGTGCATCACGCGTCACCTCTTGTAAAAAGACAACATGGCAGTGGTGATCGCGTAAAAAGTCCTTAAAAGCCAGTATCTTGCAGTGGTGACTCAACTTGTTTAGATTAAAAGTGACAATATTCCACTGGCTAAAATCGTAAGTCATAGACGCACACAATTAAGAGACACACACAAAAGTAAAAACACACATAAAACACGGAATGGGCATATGCACAAAAGAGGAGGGGGCACAGGACACACACTACGTCTCCTCACCCTCCACAACATCCTTCGCCCACTCCGAAGGTTCGAAGGGGGAGAGGGGTGGCAGGGTGGCAGTAGCTGTCACGTCAGAGGCGCCCGACACAGAATCCCTGACGGGCATCTCTACGTCGGAGGAAGGCACCGACACGCGGTCGTGGATAGACGGACCAGCGCGACGTCGGTGTACATCCTCAGCCTTACGTTTCGTCGACATAGGTGCCGCAGTCACAGCCGAGACTGTATCCGGCGCTAAAACAGGCACGTCTACAGAGGCGGGTTGACTCAACACAGTCCGCAGATGGCGAACAGCAACGTCACGTTGCTGCGCTGCAACACTCACATCAGCTGATTGCGCGTGGCGAGAGGAGGCACGCGGCGGCTGTTGTTGTTGTTGTTGTTGTTGTTGTTGTTTGCGCGGCGGCTGACGCCCGGAGCCGGAAGCCTGAGGCGGCCGTAGCTCCACGTCGAGGTCGCGCCGTGCGGCACGGCGTTGCGACGCCCAAGAAGAGGCGGGGGAGCGCCCTACCGGGGACGGACTACGGTCACCTCGCGTTAAACCCCTGTCGTAAGAAGGGGAGCTACTTGCACTGCGGAAGCGTTGCCTACTGGAACTCCGAGAACGAGCTTCATTCCGTTGCGGTTTCGGTTCCACAAAAACATCGCGTGATTCCGCAACAGGAATAGGCTCAGGAAAATCAGAGGGTACAACGACGGGTGCAGGCACAGAAAGAGAGGGTGCCGACTGCGACACAATAGGTGCAACAGAGTCCGAAATAGGGCGCGAAACAACATCGGTTACCGATTGCGGCACGGAGTCAGAGACAGTCTCCGACACAACAGCACCCACAACAGGTTGAATAACAGCAGGCACGTTTTCCGAAACCGCGGACAAAGATTCCTGGCCGGTAGTCGCAAGAACAGAGACAGTAGCATCAGCAGACATATCCATCGCTTCCGCGGCGGCAGCAAGATTAACATCTGCCGCACGCCGCGCGAGTGCGGGGGGGGGGGGGGGGGGCGGAACCCAAGACCGTAGCCGCGACGGAAGCAAAACTAGCTCCTTGCAAATTGGCCTCAAGTGGTAGCTGAACAGGCCGTTTTCGCTTCGGACAATCCTGCCGATAATGTCCTACACCATTACAAAAGGAGCAAGTCTGTGGCTGGCCACTGTACGTGACAAACGCACGGTGACCGTTCACCAAAATAAAAGACGGAATATGCTGCCTAACCACCATCTTAACACTGCGCACACCGTTCTCGACTTGAAATATATACGCGGACGACCATTTCTCTTTCACAACAGATAAAACAGTGCCATATGGCCGCAAGTGACGAGAAATAGTGTCGTTGCGAATTTCAAACGGAAGGTTAAATATCCGTATTTGTCGAAGACCAAAACCAGCATGAGACACAGTGACATTACTAATATTTCCGTTAAGGTGTCGAAATCTGCGAACACCGTCATTAACAGAAACAACAGCATCACACAGATCGGAAGATTTCAGTTTTAAGAACACAGAATTTAAAAACGTATCGAACTGAATACCGAGTACATCATTAGTAGACAACAAATCCTCAATTATCCAACGATGGATCTCAAAAGCCGAAGGTTTCTCTACAGAACGATCAAACTCGCACTGAACATTGTTCTGTCGCTCTTCACTATCATCGTAAAGTATATCCATTACTTACAGTCAGTAGAAGTATAGCCACGTGGCAAAGTAAGCAGACGAACGCCGAGGCGCCGCCGGCCAAGTCGCACAAGGAAACACTGCACGCGAGGCACCCGGTGTTCCCAGGCGGTCACCCATCCAAGTACTAACCGGGCCCGATGTTGCTTAACTTCGGTGATCGGACGAGAACCAGTGTATTTTTTTTTATTATTTTTTTTTCGGTGATCGGACGAGAACCGGTGTATTTTTTTTGACGAGAACCGGTGTATTTTTTTTGTTTTGATCGGACGAGAACCGGTGTATTTTTTTGTTTTTTTTTGGTTTTACCGGTGTATTTTTTGTTTTTTTTATTTTTTTTTATTTTTTTATTTTTTTATTTCATAATATTAGTTGAAACTAATATGCAGGGTCACCGCCACAAAAAAAATATATATGTGAAACATTAGGCTGCAAGTCCGCCACGCTTCAAAAATGAATGATAATTAAAGTACCGGCAAAATCATGCCGCCGAAAAATAGTGAAACATTTTGCAGGGACCACCGCCACAAAAAGTAAAAGCAAAATTATGAGGCAATTAGCCCTTCACACTTAAATCAAATGAAAACAAGATTACCTGGCATTATCATGCCGCAGAATAATTAGTTGAAACACACATGCAGGATCACTGCCACAAAAAATAAACGTGAGATAGTAGGCTGCAAGTTCGCCACACTTCAAAAATGAATGGAAATTGAAGTACCCGCATTATCGTGCCACAGAAAAAATGGCTAAACACACATGCAGCTCGCCATGCCGCAAGAAAAAAATGAAAACTAAAGTACCTGGCAATTGACATGCCACAGAAAAAAGAGCTCAACACATAAGGCGACACTGCACTCGTAAAGTCAAAACAACTAAGAAAGACAGGCACGTAAACGAGACATAAGAGTCGTGGCAGTAATTAGCATTGACACATTAAGGTAACACACGGCCCAAATGGCGTCACCATAATTAGAGAAAGAAAATGTGTGTCAGTACCATATACAAGACGCCAAAGCGTCCAAAAATTGGAAAAAAGTAATAAAGAAGTCAAATTAATGAATAAATGAAAGAAAGAAAATTTCATAGTCGCAGAACTTTCGTATAAGCGTGAGAGATCGCTACATTCAAATAGTTCGCAAAATCTGCACTGTATGTCGTCTTACGTTTCGCCGTCACAAAACAATCCCAGAGATATGCCAGATAAGAAAATGCATCAGACAGTTCCAGACCAATCAGGGCGTAAACCGTATGTCCAAATAACCACACAGTAGTCTTATGCCTTGCACGTGGAAAATACTTAAAATCAGGGGTAATAACGGAATTCACAGTGACATTTGCCGGTACAGTTCTGTGAATAAGTGCGAGCATGATCTGACAAAGCGACCACACGTCTGCAACAGCCCGACACTGCAGCCGGTGCTCCCTGGTGTCAGGCGCGCCACACCTGCCGCAGTTGGGCGAGGCGAGGAGGTGGATGTCGGCGAGGCGTTGGTTGGTCGATAAGGTGTTGTTCACCAACTTGAACCACAACGCCGAAACGTCGGTTGGCAACACGCTGTCATTGATGTTCGCCCACACCTGTTTCCAGTTCACAGTAGGGAGGCGAACCTCCAACTTGTGAACCGGCGGCCGTCCCATCAGGTCGGCGTAGAGACGCCGAGCGGTACAGTGTGGATCGTTAGCCGTTCTTAAAACGTAACTGCGAGTGAGATAATATTCTCGCAGGAACGACAAACGATACGGGATGTCGGCGACAGAAACAGGGGCGCACTCAGACGCCGGCCGACAAATCGCCAATAAAGCAGCCGTGGAGCCACCCGGACAGCTGGTCTGCAACACAGCTGTGCGGTTTACAAGCAACGCCGCACATTTACGTCCAAAATCCACAAGTCCTAGTCCTCCCAAGGATCTGTCAAGGACACAGACCGACGCCCGCACCTTAAAAATTTCATGACGCCACAATAACCAGAAAACAACACGTGAGATGGAACGCGCAATCAATTTCGGGACGCAGAGCAACTGCGCAACATACAATGCCCGCGAGAGAATAAACGTGTTAATGAGGTCGACTTTTTGTAGCAAATTGAGCCGTCGGGAAGCATGTGTACGACAAAGAATGCGAATACCCGTAAGGAGTGACCGCCAGTTCCGAGCCTGCATGTTCTGCGGCGACGCAGTAACGTCTAGACCCAAAATGGTGTGGTGGGAAACAACGCGGAACCACGGCCTTCGGTCGTCAACACCGTGCAACCCCAGTGGAAGGAGCACAGTTTTCCGTGCGTTTATTCGGGCACCAGAAGCTCGTTCGTAACGTTCCAATAAAGCTCTAGTGGCATCAATATCCGCCGTATGCGGTACAAAAACGCCCACATCATCAGCGTAAGCTGAACATCGCAACGACTCATTGCCAATTTGAATCCCATGGAGTGTACGGTCGAGAGCTCGCAACAGTGGATCGATGGCAAGCACAAAGTAAAACATGGACAACGGACAGCCTTGTCGAACAGAACGACGTATCGGAAGAGGCACTGTCGGCCAGCGATTGACAATGACGACCGACCGAGCTCCCGTGAGTAAGTTGCGTACCACTTCCAGAAATTGGAGACCGAAACCCATGCGCGACATGACCTGAAGGAGGTATTCGTGGCTGACACGATCGAAGGCGTTGGCGAAGTCAATGGATAAGATTCCGGCGGAGGAACCAGGAGCCGCTGCTGAACAGACAACATCCCTGTATGCAGAAGCCGCAGTAAAAATGTTACGATGCCGTACTCCACACGACTGGGGAGCAGCAATAACCTTATCCATGACAGATTTCAACTTGTCAGCCACGCACCTCGCAACGATCTTATAGTCGGCATTTAATAAGGTGATAGGCCGCAGGTCTTGGACGCGACAGTCTCCTTCCTTCTTAGGAATAAGCACCACCCTACCGTCCATAAAACGGCCGGGTACCGCCACACCACGAAGGACTTCGTTAATCAATGAAGTGAACATGCCTCCAATAATGTCCCAGACAGCGAGATAAAATTCCGTCGGTAAACCGTCGGGCCCTGGAGACTTCCCTTTGGGACACGCCTTCAATATAGATAAAACATCTTGTGGCAACAACGCTGCAGTTAAGTCGGCGCGATCGTCGTCCGTCAAAAAACAACGCAACTCATCCAAACAGGCGGCTGTGGCGATGCCATCACCATCATAGTGAGAAAACAACGCGGAATAATACGCAGTGACGTGAGCGACCATATCCCGCCTGCCACTGAGGCGATCGCCAGCGTCTGTTAACAAACTGCGAACACATTTCGTAGACGCCAAGCGTCTCTCCTTTGCCAAATAAAAAGTAGTCGGATGCTCCTCATCAACGGCGCACGCAAAACGACTACGGACTATGTAGCCTTTCGCCCTTTCGCGATGAATCCCCAGAATCTTGCTCTTAATGCGATTGAGCCGCAGACGGAGGTTACCATATTGGTCAATAGGGGCGTCGAAAGCATCCCTAAGGCACTGCTGGTAAAATTCGAGCGTACGGTTCCTCCAGTACGACTCCTCGCGACTGAACGCTTGCGCGGCACGACGTAGCTGAGGCTTAGCTAACGCCAACCACCAATCAAGCGTCGAAGGGTAGTTGCCAACTTTTTGAACGCAAGATTCCCACACAGCCGTAATAGTTAGTCGGAAACCATCCTTCGGCAAGTGAGTAACATTTAGCTTCCAAACCCGCGGGACAGGAGCCGCAGCTCCACCCTGCAGCCGCACACCACAAACGTAGCCACAATGGTCACTGAACGCCACGGGGAGCACGTCAACACGACGGAGAGCATCCTTGAGGGCGCGAGAGACATAAATACGGTCAAGGCGACTGCCCCCGGTGTTGTAGATGTGCGTGAATACAGTGCGACGTGGGTGAAAATGTCGCCAAGTATCACACAAATCAGCAGCAGTAATCAACGCGGCAAGTTCGTGACACAGTGTGGGAGCGGTACTCATATCTGCAGCATCAACAACACAGTTAAAATCCCCTCCTACCACAAGTGGACGACCAGGCGTTAAAAAAGGACAAATCTCGTAGCTAAAAAAACGCGACCGGTCACGGCGCTTGTCCGTGCCCGACGCCGCATAGAGATTTACAACACGGACTCCTGGTATCGTACACGCAATAGCACGGCCGTTAGGCATCACCTGAACATCTTGTGGCTCCAACGAGTCTTTAAATAAAATGGCAGTGCCACACTTAGAGTCACGGTCCACATTGTATATAACACCATAGCCAGGAATATCACTAAAAACTCTACCGGCCACCTCCTGAAGAAGAACAACATCATTACCGCCAAATTCGATGAGGTCAGTACGTAATAAAACTTTATACGCAGCCGTGACGGCATTGACATTCAACGTGAAGATCGAAAATAAACTCATCGGTCTAGGTGGAGTAAAGAGAAAAACATCAAGCCATCCGACAGGAGGCGCGTCACTGAACATGGTAGGAAAGTACACAAAACGGCATCCCTGTCATGAGGATACAAATGGAAGTGAACATGCACAAATGTAAAAGTGGAGAGAGACACAACACGCATAATAAAAAATAAAACGTAAAAACACAAGTGGGCAGATACCACATACCCACCCCGTAAATAGCACAGTAGAACAACTTGTAATAAAAACATGACAGAACTGTGGCCGGAATTACGCCATTCTAGAAGTTGCAACCCGCAGGAAGTTGCACAAAAAAAAGCGGCAAACAAAGATCCCGCAGCAAAGCAAGACCCACCTGATAATTGCAACAGATAGGTCATTAGTCACGCATAATAATAGTAGCACAATGAGAACAGAAAAACATGCACCGAGTCGTGCGTTGAACATGCGCACAGCGCAGACCGAACACAGTGGAACACAACAGCTGCGCGAAATGACATCCAACACCACATAATGCAAAGTGCGTGTATAATCTTCCCGTAAAGACGGCGGAAACACGTGACAAACATGGCATGCCAATGTCATTAATATAACGCGTGATAATTACGCCAAACTGACAACATCGCTGGCACATTACAAAAACTTCACGACGACAGCAATACAGCAAGGTGGACATGAATATTAAGCGGCATTGATAAACCGTCGATAGAACAACAGACATCGGACAGCAAGTAAACACAGGAAAACGCACGGATTTCTAAAAATAAACTGCTGCAAAAAGGACGCCAATAGGCAGACAAGAAACCGCCCCACAAAATAGGAACACTGCCACAAGACAACGTGACAATAGAAGCGAAACATTATAACAAGCACGACACTGAAATCATACACTCCTGGAAATTGAAATAAGAACACCGTGAATTCATTGTCCCAGGAAGGGGAAACTTTATTGACACATTCCTGGGGTCAGATACATCACATGATCACACTGACAGAACCACAGGCACATAGACACAGGCAACAGAGCATGCACAATGTCGGCACTAGTACAGTGTATATCCACCTTTCGCAGCAATGCAGGCTGCTATTCTCCCATGGAGACGATCGTAGAGATGCTGGATGTAGTCCTGTGGAACGGCTTGCCATGCCATTTCCACCTGGCGCCTCAGTTGGACCAGCGTTCGTGCTGGACGTGCAGACCGCGTGAGACGACGCTCCATCCAGTCCCAAACATGCACAATGGGGGACAGATCCGGAGATCTTGCTGGCCAGGGTAGTTGACTTACACCTTCTAGAGCACGTTGGGTGGCACGGGATACATGCGGACGTGCATTGTCCTGTTGGAACAGCAAGTTCCCTTGCCGGTCTAGGAATGGTAGAACGATGGGTTCGATGACGGTTTGGATGTACCGTGCACTATTCAGTGTCCCCTCGACGATCACCAGTGGTGTACGGCCAGTGTAGGAGATCGCTCCCCACACCATGATGCCGGGTGTTGGCCCTGTGTGCCTCGGTCGTATGCAGTCCTGATTGTGGCGCTCACCTGCACGGCGCCAAACACGCATACGACCATCATTGGCACCAAGGCAGAAGCGACTCTCATCGCTGAAGACGACACGTCTCCATTCGTCCCTCCATTCACGCCTGTCGCGACACCACTGGAGGCGGGCTGCACGATGTTGGGGCGTGAGCGGAAGACGGCCTAACGGTGTGCGGGACCGTAGCCCAGCTTGATGGAGACGGTTGCGAATGGTCCTCGCCGATACCCCAGGAGCAACAGTGTCCCTAATTTGCTGGGAGGTGGCGGTGCGGTCCCCTACGGCACTGCGTAGGATCCTACGGTCTTGGCGTGCATCCGTGCGTCGCTGCGGTCCGGTCCCAGGTCGACGGGCACGTGCACCTTCCGCCGACCACTGGCGACAACATCGATGTACTGTGGAGACCTCACGCCCCATGTGTTGAGCAATTCGGCGGTACGTCCACCCGGCCTCCCGCATGCCCACTATACGCCCTCGCTCAAAGTCCGTCAACTGCACATACGGTTCACGTCCACGCTGTCGCGGCATGCTACCAGTGTTAAAGACTGCGATGGAGCTCCGTATGCCACAGCAAACTGGCTGACACTGACGGCGGCGGTGCACAAATGCTGCGCAGCTAGCGCCATTCGACGGCCAACACCGCGGTTCCTGGTGTGTCCGCTGTGCCGTGCGTGTGATCATTGCTTGTACAGCCCTCTCGCAGTGTCCGGAGCAAGTATGGTGGGTCTGACACACCGGTGTCAATGTGTTCTTTTTTCCATTTCCAGGAGTGTATTTATAACAGCGGCAGCAGGACGTCAAACGGCGATACTGCACCGTCCAGTGGCCGACAAACACGTCACGGCAAACATTCACAGTAAAGAATAACACCGTTGCTACACTCGGAAACCTTTGGCAAGCCACTGTACAAAAGGAGCAAAAGGGAGAAAGCTCTATCTCAACCGTTAAATATTGTCCACGTGCAAGACACAGCGTGATTAGTACAAACACAAGAAACATTGACAATCACAGAAAGGTAACATTAAAACAACTACTGAGTGGTTTGAAAAGGAATGCATTTACGTAGGTGCGGCTGGGGGGTCCGGAACCACCCCCGACAGTGGGGCGTCCTCCGGCGACTTCCATCAAGCGTCATCCTGCTCCATACGATCCCTGTCAACAACTTGCGAAGATTCCGCTTCCATCGGTTCCGCACGGGCGGGGGAGGCCGCAGCCGCCCCCGAACGCGTGCGTTGCCGCCTCAGTGACTGATCGCCGGCCTGATCACTTTTTCGTTTAACAGGCGGCTCAGCCTTTTCGCCCTGATCACCCAGTATCTGACGCAAATGCTGGGTCTGCTCTTGGATGCGCGTCTCCCTCGTATCTTTCGTCCCACCCCCTGAGCACGACGACAGTGTCTCCGAGTCACTGCCAGTTCCTGAGAGAACGGTCGGTGAGCTGTCCCTGGATTTCTTCCCCTTAACTTTCCGCTTGCGCTGCTGCTTTGGCAGCGTAGGCTTTTCCTTCGGGGCGGGCGGCGGGGGTAGAATCGCCTCCACGTGTTCAGAAACAGGGACAGAAGTTACCGTTACTTCAGCTGGCGGAACGGATTCTGACCGCGAAGGAAGAGGTTCTACTGGTGTCGCGTCTGCAACATCCATAGCATTAGTCACGGAAACAGAGGGAACGGTTGCGTCTACTGCAGGTGGCGGAATCGGTTGAACGGGTTGGGATACCGTGCCCGCTACAACTTCACTCAGAAGCGGCACAAACTGACCAGACGCGTCTACAGGCCGTTCGCGCGGGAGCTGAACAGGGCGTCGGCGTAGGCAGTCCGTACGCCAATGTTCCGACGACTGACAAACAGAACAAGTTGGCGGTTGCCCGACATAACTAATTTGCGCACGCACGCCCGCGATCATGAAGTAAGACGGAATGTGCTTTTTCAGATCGATTCGAACACTCCGTACGCCACTGTTAACTTGATAACGGTACCCACTACCCCACTTGTCGTTACTTATGGACAACACCGTGCCAAACTGCGTCAACCCGCGAGATATGTAGTCGTTTCGACATTCGGGTGGCACATTAAAGACGCGTACAGTTCGCACACCGTAGCCGGAGGGAACTATCTGCACGTCACTAACATTGCCGTCAAAATGCTTAAACTTACGCACGCCAGCAAAGGTCTCAATAAATTTGTCGTAGTCTGCACTGGTAAACTTAATGAACAACGAGTACAAAATAATGTCAAGCTGGAAAGTGTCTACGACTTCGTCCGGTAATTTAAGCTCGTCGAAAATCCACTCATGGATCTCAAATACTGTCGGCCGCTTAGCATTACGATCAAAAACGCACTGTGCGCTATTCGCCCTGTTAAATGTCGACATGGTGGTACTTACCGGCTGTAGAACAGCAAGCAGAAACACGGGCAGGAACAACCACGCGCCGACAGCCAAGTCACCACTGACAGCGAACGACCGGCAGGGCGGAGCCACAACCTGACACGCGCCGCGCTGCCAGATATTTGCATAATTTGCGCGGTGCATTCTCGCCTGTCGCGTCCCTTCCCCGTCCGTCCCGACTTGTCCCGACTGCCGCTCGCTGCCGCTCGGGTCGCGGTCCATATGACGGCACAAGCACGAGAAACATCTGCGAGACGGGCGCGGGCCTGACCGGCGTGTCCGAGACGCCGTGGGCGGCCGTTCGGAGCTACTAGAGCAGCGCTGTGCCGTGCCGTGCCATGGAAAGGTGCGGAAACAAGGACAGAAGACACAGGAGGTTCGACAAAGCATCCAAAACAATAGGCCCTGTCGTATTCCGGAACATTTTCGCCGTTTCATACTGTTTTGTTATTTCCAGAGACACTTTGGAAATCTTCCTTGGCACACTCTTCTTCAAACTGAGTTTCTTAATATCGTACCTTATGCTTATTAAAACAGTTTTAAATCATTGTGGAAACATCTTTGTCACATCGCAAAGGTAGCATGAGAAGAGGGCTGGCAGGGGTAGCGACTAAAAAGCAAAAAATTAAGGCAGCCAGAGTTCCCAGGCGGTCACCGATCCGGGTACTAACGTTGTTGCTTAACTTCGGTGATTAGACGAGATAGGTTGATTTTTTTTTGTTATTTATTTATTTAGTTAGTGGAATTTAGCACTGCTACAAAACAGTAGGCTCTGACGTATTTCAGAACGCGTCTGTCGATTCATAGTGTTTTGTTATTTTCGAGGAATTCCTAGCACTCTTCCTTCACGCATTCTTTCTCAAATGGTTCAAATGGCTCTGAGCACTATGGGACTTAACATCTATGGTCATCAGTCCCCTAAAACTTAGAACTACTTAGACCTAACTAACCTAAGAACAGCACACAACACCCAGCCATCACGAGGCAGAGAAAATCCCTGACCCCGCCGGGAATCGAACCCGGGAACATTCTTTCTCAAACTGACTTCACTACCGTACCCCCCTGCGGGTTCGGGGGTAAGAATAGGCCCGCGGTATTCCTGCCTGTCGTAAGAGGCGACTAAAACGAGTCTCAAACGTTTCGGCATTCTGTGATGGTCCCCTCTTGGGTTTGACCTCTTTTTTTTTTCCAAATTTCTGTTGTTAGTGCGTGCCATTTGGGGAAGGACACCTTACGTGGTGTTTTTCTATTGGTCCCTCATGCACCACCATCTTGCATGTTCCCTATTGTCGTGTGGGGGGGATTACACCCAACATGTTCTGGGTTGTCTCATTCTCGTCTTGTGCGCATTCCTCTTCTTAGCGCCCACGACCGCTGTGGACCCTTTCAACACCTAAAATCCAGCACGGTAGCCAGTCCGTTGTGGTGGGGTCGTCATGTACCCTCTTGGTGGTAGCCCCCTGACCACGCAGGGATCGCACTACAGATGCCTGAGCTGTTTCCTCCCCATGCATGCCAAGGAGTATGTGCCCATCTTGTCTGGGGCACGGGGACTCCGGGCTACGGGATATCGGCCAGGTACCCATTGCTTTGGCTGGGTGGCGCCCTTGGGGAGAGCCCTCGTTCGGAGTAGGTGGCATCTGGGCGGATGTGGCGCAATGAAGCGCAATAAATCACACCAAGCTTGTGGTCGCACGGCCACCAGCGTCTCTAAGCGAGGCAGAGTAGACTTTGATGCTGCGCAATATGACCCTCAGTCGTTCCCCTCGTTGGCTGCGCCATGGGAAGGACATCGATCTAGTGCCAAACGGGAGCCTTATGTACCACAATACCTTGTCTGCAGCAGGACTGATGGTGACTTCTTTCTTACGACGAAGCCTCTGTTTTTTGTGGAACACCTGGAGGATAAGTTTGGGGAGGTGGCGGGGTTGTCTAAAATGAGGAATGGGTCCATCCTCCTCAAGACGTCTTCCCCAGCCCAGTCACGAGCGTTGCTCTTGTGTGATAAGCTGGGTGACGTCCCAGTTACCGTCACTCCCCACAGTAGCTTAAATATGGTCCAGGGGATTATTTTCCATCGTGACCTCTTGTTACAATCCGATGACGAGCTGAGAGCCGACTTGGAACGACGTGGTGTACATTTTGTCCGTCGTGTACATAGAGGACCCAAGACTAACAGGGTGGCCACCGGTGCCTTTATCTTGGCCTTCGAGGGTGATGTCTTGCCCGAGAAGGTCAAGGTAATGGTTTACCGTTGTGACGTCAAGCCATACGTCCCTCCCCCGATGCGGTGCTTCCAGTGCTGGAAGTTTGGGCACATATCCTCCCATTGCCCATCCAGCGCCTCATGTCGAGATTGCGGACGCCCCTCTCATCCCGATTCTCCATGTGCGCCTCCGCCTGTATGTGTCAACTGTGGGGAGCACCACTCTCCATGCTCGCCGGATTGCCCCATTCTTCATAAGGAGCGGAAGATAATGGAATTTAAGACCCTGGACCGGCTTACTTATCGAGAGGCAAAACTGAAACTTGAAAGGTTGTATCCTGCTTCCCTTCGCCCATCTTATGCTGCAGCCACGTTATCGTCGCCCTCGCCTCCTCTGTGCCGCCTTCAGTGGGCCCTCAGGGCCATGCAACCCTGTCTGCGTCACTCGTGTCTGGGGGCAAGCCTTCCTCTGTTGCCCCCTTAGCGGTTGGGGGCACACCCTCTTCTGTCACTCCCCCCATGCTTACTTCGGGGGTGACATCTCCTCCAAAACCGGGGGGCTCGATCCCTCCCCCTCCTTCTCCACCGGCGTTGCCTCTGCCGGTTCCTCTCTCGCGGAAGGGGTCCCTCGGGACTCTCCCTTCCTCCGTTTCTTCTCCTACCCAGCCGGATGTCAGCCAGTGGCTGAAGGTTCCGCCACCTGCTGGTCGTAGGGCTTCTGTGTCGTCGTCAGCCTCCGATGCTCCTTCAGAGAAGCTCTCACTGCCCTCTCACCCTAAGGGACGACGCGAGAAGAAGGAACGGAATGAGTCCAAGAAGAAGGACGTTCCGGCGGTTTCAGTACCGCCTGCTGTACATAGTCCTGGCTCCGGGGATGAGGTGGAGGTCCTCGCCTCTGCCGCGGATCTCGCCCTCACGGAACCCTTGGGGGCCTTTCCTATGGACACAGCTGACTTTCCCCCGGTGGCGGCAGTTGGCTCTGAGGCGCCGTCTGCCTCTTAGTAGCATTCACGCCCTCCCTTCCTGCTTCCATTCTCCAGTGGAACTGCGGCGGTTATTTCCGCCACCTGCCTGAGCTCCGGATGCTTCTGAGTGTTTCCCCTGTTCTCTGCATTGCTCTGCAGGAAACTTGGTTTCCTGCAATGCGGACCCCCGCCCTTCGCGGTTATCGGGGATACTATAAGAACCATGCTGCCTGTCACCGAGCGTCAGGTGGGAATTGCCTCTTTGTTCACCAGTCTGTCTGTAGCTCGCCAGTACCCCTTCAGACGCCTTTAGAGGCAGTCGCTGCCAGGGTTTAGCTCTCGCCCGCTATTACTGTTTGCTCTGTTTACATTCCTCCGGATGGGGAGCTCCCTCGCCATGTCTTGGCTGCGCTGCTGGCACAACTCCTGGCACCATTGCTGCTTCTGGGCGATTTCAATGCCCACAACCCTCTGTGGGGTGGGACTGTCTCCGATGACCGCGGTCGGGCCGTGGAGCATTTGTTGGCTCCAGCTCGACTTTAGCCTTTTGAACACCGGTGCTCCCACGCATTTCAGAGTGGCCCATGGCTCGTTCTCGGCCGTCGATCTCTCTCTTTGCAGCCCCGGACTTCTCCCATCCCTCCACTGGAGGGTGCATCCTGACCTGTGTGGTAGTGACCATTTTCCCATCTATTTGTCACTGCCCCAGTGTCATTCTTCTGGGCGCCTGCCCCGCTGGGCTCTCCACAGGGCTGACTGGCCAGCTTTTACTTCCGCTGCAAAAATCGAGTCTCCCCCACAGGGTGACATTGACGAGGTGGTCCGTGTCTTAACCACGTCCATTATTTCAGCGGCCGAGGTTGCCATCCCCCGCTCTTCTGGACTCCCTCGGAGGAAGGCTGTCCCCTGGTGGTCGCCGGAGATTGCTGAGGCTATTCGCGACCGTAGGCGGGCTCTCCAGCGTCATAGGCGGCATCCGTCTCTAGAGACCCTCATCGCCTTTAAGAGGCTCTGTGCCTTGGCCCGCCGTCTTATTGCACGGGGTAAGCAGGAGTGCTGGGAGAGGTACGTCTCATCCCTGGGCTCCCGTGTCTCCCTCTCGCTCGTGTGGTCCCGGATCCGGCGGATTTACGGATACCAGACCCCTATGGGTGTCCCTGGGATCTCCCTGGACGGCGCTGTCTGCACGGACGCTGCCGCCATTGCTGAACACCTTGCTGCGCACTTTGCTAAGAGCTCTGCGGCTGCAACTTATCGCCCCGCCCTTCGCTCTCTCAAGGAGCGGGCCGAGCAGACGCCATTATCATTCCACACACGTCGTTCTGAAAAATACAATGCTCCTTTCAGCGAGAGGGAATTCCTCGCTGGCCTCGCCGATTGCCCTGATACAGCACCAGGACCAGACTGCATCCACGCACAGATGCTGAAGCATCTCTCCAGGGACTGCCAGCGACACAACCTCACCATCTTTAACTGCATTTGGAGTGAGGGCGTGTTCCCGTCGCGATGGCGAGAGGGTCTTACTGTTCCCATCTTGAAGCCCGGTGCAGACCCACTGGCGGTGGACAGCTATTGTCCCATTACCTTCACCACAGATTTGTGCAAATTGCTCGAACGTATGGTGGGGCGGCGTTTGTGTTGGGTTCTTAAGTCGCGCGTCTCCTCACTCCATCCCAGGGTGGCTTCCGTCGGGGCCGGTCTGCAGCAGACAATTTGGTGCGACTGGAATCTGCTATCCATACGGCCTTTGCCCGACGTCAGCATCTCGTTGCTGTATTTTTTATCTGCGGAAGGCGTATGACACCACATGGAGGCATCACATCCTTGCTACGTTGCATGAGTGGGGACTTCATGGTCAGCTCCTGGCTTTTCTTCAAACCTTTTTATTGCGCCGCTCTTTCCGGGTGCAAGTGGGTGCCGCCTCTAGTTCATCTTATATACAGGAAAATGGGGTCCCGCAGGGCTCGGTGTTGAGCATCTCCTTATTTCTAGTGGCCATTAATGGTCTGGCTGCAGCCGTGGGGTCGTCGGTGTCTCCTTCTTTGTATTCCGACGACTTCTGCATCTCATTTAGCTCCACGACTACGGGAGTCGCCGAACGGAGGCTGCAAGTAGCCGTTTGGAAGGCAGCATCATGGGCTCTGACTCATGGTTTTCAGTTCTATGCAGCCAAGACTCGAGTAATGCACTTCTGCAGGCGTCGGACGGTCCACCCTCATCCTGAACTTTACCTCGGCGGGCACCTGCTTGACGTGGTGGACACTTGCCGCTTCTTAGGACTCGCCTTTGATGCTCGGCTCACATGGGTTCCTCATATTACTCAGCTGAAGCAAAAGTGCTGGCGGCACCTCAACGCCCTCCACTGCCTGAGCCACACATCTTGGGGTGCGGATCGCTGCATGCTGTTGCGATTATACAGAGCACTTGTGCAGTCCAGGCTTGATTATGGGAGCCTGGCCTATGGATCTGCATCACCCTCAGTGTTGAAGTTGTTAGACCCCATACACGACTGTGGGGTTCGGCTTGCAACTGGCGCTTTCCGTACAAGCCCCATGGATAGTCTACTGGTGGAGGCCGGGGTTCCCCCACTGCGGATTCGCCGCCATCAACTGCTCGCCGACTATGCTGTCCACGTGCATTGCTCGCCGGGCCATCCCAATCTTCGCCTGCTTTTCCCTGCCATGGTCCTCCGTCTGCCCGAACGGCGACCTCGGTCTGGGCTTTCCATAGCTGTCCGCGTCCAGTCCCTGCTGTCGGAACTGGGGTCATTCCCTCTTCTGCCTCCCTTCCGGGTCCGTGCACCTACGCCTCCCTGGTGTTTGCCCTGTGCGTCCGTCCGTCTGGATTTGGCACAGGGACCCAAGGACTCTGTTCCGCCTGTGGCCCTCTTCGCCGTTTCCTTGCGCTCCTCGCCTCATTTGCGGGCTGTGAGACTGTCTACACTGATGGTTCCCTGGTTGATGGTCGCACTGCCTACGCTTTTGCTCACGCTGCCCATGTTGAACAGCGCTCCTTGCCAGCTGGCTGCAGTATTTTTACTGCAGAGCTGGTGGCCATATTGCGCGCTCTTGAGGATATGCGTTCCTGCTCAGGTACATCCATCGTCATCTGCAGTGACTCCCTGAGCAGCCTCCAGGCCATCGACCGCTGCTATCCCTCTTCTCCTCTGGTGTCCTCTATTCGGGAGTCCGTTTCCACCATTACCCGCTCTGGAAGTTCGGTGGTCTTTGTTTGGACGCCAGGTCACGTTGGCATCCCGGGGAACGAACGTGTCGACAGGCTGGCCAAAGGGGCGATCGACGCCCCAGCTTTGGAGATCAGCCTCCCAGCTCGAGATCAGCAGTTGGTGTTTAGCCGTAAGGTGCTTGGGATGTGGGCTGCTGAGTGGCGTGGCCTGACATCCCCGAATAAACTGCGGGCTGTTAAGGCGACGACCGATGTGTGGCGCTCCTCCCTGCGGGCTTCTCGCAGGGACTCTGTAATCCTGTGTCGGCTGCGCATCGGCCATACCTACCTGACGCACAGCCAACTTTTGCGTCAGGATGATCCCCCCCCCCCCTGTGTCGGTGTGGGTCCCGGCTGACGGTCGCCCACATTTTATTGGAGTGTCCCCGACTGCGCACCCTCCGGCAGTCTTTTAATCTCCCGGGCACTTTGTCTTTGGTTTTATGCGACGATGCCTCCATGGCTGATGACGTTTTAAATTTTATCCATGGTAGTCCTTTTTATGGTTCTATTTAGGGAGGTCCTGCACCTTTCCCTTTCTGTGTCTTTTGTCCTCGCGTCTCTCAAAATTTGTTGCTGTTATGGTGTATAGTCGGATGGTTGGCTCTTTCCCCTTTTTTTATCGTGGTCAGTCAACCAGTTTCCGGCCATTTTCTTTTCTTCTGTTTCCTTTTGTCTGGTGTTCATCTGTAATCTTCATGTCTGTAGTGTTCGTTACCGCATTTGTGTTCTTTTAGGGCCTGGGGGGGAGTCTCCTTCCCCTTGGGGTTTTACCTGCTTCGTGCATTTATGTCTTGCCTGTTTTTGGAATGGGGGTCTGATGACCTTAGCTGTTTAGTCCCCCTTAAACATCCCAACAACCACCACTATCCTGTAGTGAAGTAGGATAGTTCCTGTGAATTATTATGGGTGGAGGTTACACTCAACAACCGAGCTAGGTTAATAATTGGCTCCTTTTACCGACCTCCCGACTCAGCAGCATTAGTGGCAGAACAACTGATAGAAAATTTGGAATACATTTCACATAAATTTTCTCAGCATGTTATAGTCTTAGGTGGAAATTTCAATTTACCAGATATAGACTGGGACACTCAGATGTTTCGGACGGGTGGTAGGGACAGAGCATCGAGTGACACTATCCGAAAATTACCTCGAGCAATTAAACAGAGAACCGACTCGTGGAGATAACATCTTGGACCTACTGATAACAAACAGACCCGAACTTTTCGACTCTGTATGTGCAGAACAGGGAATCAGTGATCATAAGGCCGTTGCAGCATCCCTGAATATGGAAGTTAATAGGAATGTAAAAAAAGGGAGGAAGGTTTATCTGTTTAGCAAGAGTAATAGAAGGCAGATTTCAGACTACCTAACAGATCAAAACGAAAATTTCTGTTCCGACACTGACAATGTTGAGTGTTTATGGAAAAAGTTCAAGGCAATCGTAAAATGCGTTTTAGACAGGTACGTGCCGAGTAAAACTGTGAGGGACGGGAAAAACCCACCGTGGTACAACAACAAAGTTAGGAAACTACTGCGAAAGCAAAGAGAGCTTCACTCCAAGTTTAAACGCAGCCAAAACCTCTCAGACAAACAGAAGCTAAACGATGTCAAAGTTAGCGTAAGGAGGGCTATGCGTGAAGCGTTCAGTGAATTCGAAAGTAAAATTCTATGTACCGACTTGACAGAAAATCCTAGGAAGTTCTGGTCTTACGTTAAATCAGTAAGTGGCTCGAAACAGCATATACAGACACTCCGGGATGATGATGGCATTGAAACAGAGGATGACACGCGTAAAGCTGAAATACTAAACACGTTTTTCCAAAGTTGTTTCACAGAGGAAGACCGCACTGCAGTTCCTTCTATAAATCCTCGCACAAACGAAAAAATGGCTGATATCGAAATAAGTGTCCAAGGAATAGAAAAGCAACTGGAATCATTCAACAGAGGAAATTCCATTGGACCTGACGGGATACCAATTCGATTCTACACAGAGTACACTAAAGAGCTTGCCCCCCTTCTAATAGCCGTGTACCGCAAGTCTCTAGAGGAACGGGAGGTTCCAAATGATTGGAAAAGAGCACAGGTAGTCCCAGTCTTCAAGAAGGATCGTCGAGCAGATGCGCGAAACTGTAGACCTATATCTCTGACGTCGATCTGTTGTAGAATTTTAGAACATGTTTTTTCCTCACGTATCATGTCGTTTCTGGAAACCCAGAATCTACTCTGTAGGAATCAACATGGATTCCAGAAACAGCGATCGTGTGAGACCCAACTCGCTTTATTTGTTCTTGAGACCCAGAAAATATTAGATACAGGCTCCAAGGTAGATGCTATTTTTCTTGACTTCCGGAAGGCGTTCGATACAGTTCCGCACTGTCGCCTGATAAACAAAGTAAGAGCCTACGGAATATCAGAGCAGCTGTGTGGCTGGATTGAAGAGTTTTTAACAAACAGAACACAGTATGTTGTTCTCAATGGAGAGACGCCTACAGACGTTAAAGTAACCTCTGGCGTGCCACAGGGGAGTGTTATGGGACCATTGTTTTTCACAATATATATAAATGTGTAAGTAGGCTGTTTAGGTTTTTTTATTGGTAACGCCACCTCTGTATGAAAATCACTGGCTGTGCTGTGTGCAGTCTGTGGCTGCTTTGCATTGTTGTCTGCCATTGTAGTGTTGGGCAGCGGCAGCTGGATGTTAACAGCGCGTAGCGTTGCGCAGTTGGAGGTGAGCCGCCAGCAGTGGTGGATGTGGGGAGAGAGATGGCGGAGTTTTGTAATTTGTCATGAACTGCTATATATATTATGACTATTAAGGTAAATACATTGTTTGTTCTCTATTAAAATCTTTCATTTGCTAACTATCCCTATCAGTAGTTAGTGCCTTCCATAGTTTGAATCTTTTATTTAGCTGGCAGTAGTGGCGCTCGCTGTATTGCAGTAGTTTGAGTAACCAAGATTTTTGTGAGGTAAGCGATTTGTGAAATGCATAGGTTAATGTTAGTCAGGGCCATTCTTTTGTAGGGATTTCTGAAAGTCAGATTGCTTTGCGCTAAAAATATTGTGTGTCAGGTTAAGCACAGTCAGGTTTAATTTTTCAAAAGGGGACGTTTCATATGTCGACCCTTAGCCGAGGATACCTCACTGGAATCTTCTGATTTTTTTCTTGTAGTTTGTGTAATTAGTGTAGCTTTTGTTTATTGCTAGCGCGTAATTATAGAGAGAATTTCCTTTGTAGTTGTAGTTTTTCATTGTTGTACAGTAAAGCAGTTGTGGCATGCATGTAGATTTGCAGCAAGTATTTCGCAGCTGCGCTTGCAATTAACTAGATATTATTTTCAGTGCTATGTTAATGTGTTCCCCTATTTTTGCTCTTCAAATTGTGTTTTTCTGTGTTGTCGTGTGAAATATTGTGACAATAATGGCGTGTGAAAAACGTAACACTAGGCTCCAAAGTAAATTGAGAAATGACAGCGAAGACGAAAGCAGTGTGTTAGCGCCACCGTGTAATGAATTAACTAATATTCAAAGTAGTAATTTGGTAATTGTGCATAGGGAAATGGAGCGGGTGGCAAATAATGGTGTAGGCAGTGAAACAGGTAGTGAACAAGGAAGCATTATCGATCGATCGGTCGGCAACAGCTCGCCTCAGGAATCCGAAATGACAGAACACGATATTGCAAATACTGTAGAGTTAGGTTTTGGGTCCTCACCGTTTCCTCAAATAAGTCAAGACACATTTTCTGCTTGTCAAAATGTGAATGTTGCCGGTGAAAATGCACTGCGAAAAAGCATAGAGAAACAGATTCCAGGCACTAATACATTATTATTGCATTTAATGCAACAAATGGAACAAAATCAGAGACAAATGGGAAAAAGTCTTCAAAAGTTAGACACAATGGAACAAAATCAGAGACAAACACAGCAAAAGCTTCAAAAGTTAGACACAATGGAACAAAATCTTCGGAAGTTAGACATCACACTTGAGCAAACACGTGAAGATTTAACTACTGAGTTACATAACATTGAATCGAAATGTCAAAAAGTCTGTAATGACGTAAAAACACAAATTTGTGAGCATTTCCAACCTATTTTTTCGCGTCATGAAAATGCATTACAGAATCACGAAGCAGCCATAAAAGAACTGCAAACTATTGTCCATGAAAATCACGACACCCTGAAAGCTAAAATTGACTCAGTTGCATCTACCGATTCGGTTATGCAACTTGCAAAAACTCAGAAAAACTTAAAGGACACAGTAGATACGATTTCAACACAAATGGACACTCTGAAACTTGGTTCAGAAAAACACACAGAGGAAATAAGTACACTATCGGAGAAAGTAGCCGAACTTTCGGATCAGTTCACTAACTTATCTGCAAAGGTAGATGATGATCTGAATGACACAAGACCTGTAGCCATCACTGACACAGAAGTGTATGAACAAATTAAGAAATTCAAACAAAATCCGACTCAAATTAATATGCAACACCAAAGAGAAATCCGGGAAGTACAAGATCAGCTGACACAGGTAGTACAAGAATTACGTATTTCAGAGGACACTCGCGCACCAATACGGGAAGAGGGACATAGAAATACGGAACAGCCACAAAATAATAACACAGCGCATTTCGGAAATTATGAAAGAAATTGGCAAGGTGCACCGAATTTTGAAATGGAACCGCCGAAACGACGCAACAATGACCGACATGCGACTCGCCGACACGATGATTTTGACTATAAGCTGTTCATTACTACACGTAAATTCAAAACATTTAAGAATTCTGGCAACGACATTCATCCACAAGTGTGGCTACATCAATTCTCTCATTGTTTTCCTCCCAACTGGTCATTGGAGCACAGATTAGAATTTATGTGTGGCTACTTAGAGAATGAACCAGCCGTAAGAATGCGATCGGTCATTCACGATTGCCACAGTGAAGGAGAATTTTACCATGCCTTCCTCTCAGCATATTGGTCTCAAGCCACACAAGACCGAGTAAAACATGGCATCATAGTGATGAAACATTTCGAACAATCGGAATTCTCCAGTCTTGTGAAATATTTTGAAGACATGTTGCACAAGAATCAGTACCTGTCAAACCCATACATCCCCTCAGAACTCATCCGCATTTGCTTAATGAAATTGCCTGAACATTTAAGAAATATTATTTTAGCAGGACGTTGCAAAGACGACATTGAAGCTTTTCAGGGACTCCTACAAGAATTAGAAATTGACACAGACAGTCGCCGGATGCGAAAACAGGAATACAACAATTACAGGTCACATCCGTCGCAATTCCGCGACGAAAGAAATAATAACTGGACACGACAAGGCTATTCTTACAACGTAAATCGTGACCAAAACAGACACCACCCGTATGACAACCACTGGCAGAGTAATAGTTACAGAGAAAGATCGCGCTTCCGTAATTATGAATATGACAGAGATAACCATAGAAACAGACAATATGGAAACCAAAACAATTATTATCAAGGGAGACAGAATAACTTCAGACGCAACAGTCCAGCGCGCAGTTACGATTCAGGGAGAAATTGTCCACCACATGACCGACAAGAAAGAAACTATGGCATCTACCGACATGACGACAGACGATATGATCGTAACGACAGACCCGAATTGCATCAGAACTGGCGTGATTCAAACAGAGCAGGGCCCTCTCGAGGAGGTGAATTTGTAGAAGTTAGGTCTCCAAATCCCAATAATGACGCGCGCCAACAAAGAGACAGACAATGACTCGCACAGCAGGCAGCCGCGTGCGCCCACTGGCTCCGAGAAAAATAACATAAGACGCTAGCCTTGAGAAAAATTTTAGCATTCTTTACCGATGTATACAACATGATAATTGCTTTGAAGTTGACACTCTGAGTACTAGGAACAGTAAAGGATTGCAGCACATTTCACATGTAAAACCGTTTATTGAAAGATAATCTGCTTTTTAACTTTGTCTTTGACATAAAACTTTTCACTTCACATTTATAGTATGCTTTGTCAGACTTAAGAAACTGTTAACATGCGACAATGTTTGAAGTTAAATATCCAGTCAAGAACCAAGAGAACTTATTTAAACAGAAATTACGAATGCATTGTTATTGTGAACAGACGACACAGTGTTATTGTGTGTGTGCATTCTTGCTTGTTTGTTGCACGATTACGTAACGACTATAAGGCTCACATACTTAGAACATTTACCAGTACTGCTAATGAGATTTTAATGCAACATTTTGGTTTACTTGAAAATACATTCTGGATTTAAAGTACTTTCTGTGAGATACCAGATGACACAGTGGTTAGTTTATGTGACAGCTACACGATTTTTATCACGACGCTACTAATGAGTGACAATTTACAATGTTGCTTTTGCGGTGTATCTGTTTTATATCTGCACAGTTTTCTGAATTCTTCTGGAAAGAAAAACATGTTTTAGTAGTAACTTTTGTGGTATAGCTACAATGAGACAGCCTTTTCCGTAGCACAACAATACGTTACAGCACAGTACTTTCTTCATCACGGCAATAAGCGTAATAACTAAGATATCTATTCGCAAAGCATTTCATTTATGTGTATCGTGAGGTAAGTACATTGACTTCTGCAGAACTTAGCTTTCGGAGGACGATAACTACGACACTTCCACAGAGATTATCTTACAACAAGACGCACAGTTTAGCGCTACAGTACACGTATTTGAGTGATTAATTTTGTACTTAAATCATTTATTTTTAAAGATATTTGAAGTACAATGATACAAAGATTTTCCGTGATACATTTCATTCCATTGCTATAATCTGTAACATCTGAGGGTATAATAACATTAATCCTCAGGGGGGTACACGCTTACTTTGTGTACCATGTGTGTGGCAAGCACAAGGAGCCCTAGCTAATATGGTATTTGCTTATACAACTTTACCCATCGGTACCATATTTCTCTAACACACAAATTACACAGCTATCTGATCATTTAACTGAGAGAGACAAACGTTTTTACTACGGCAGTGACAGATGTTTACGCAATTACACCGTTGGATAACTTCACACTTACGAAATTGTATTTTGTCTGTACTTTGTGAACTATTCATATTTTTTTGGAACCATTGTGATACTATGAGAACTTTGAATGATGTTGCAACGTAAATTTTCGACCTGTGAAATATTTTTATATGAGACTGTCACTGTAGCGGAAACTGGTGTCGTAAATATTTCGGTAAGAAAGTTAAGTGACCACCTGCACGTAATGCGTCGTGGGCACCCAGCTGGGCGACAGTCGCCTGGGAAAAAAAAAAAGCCATTAGCGTGTGCCCCTTTCAGAGGTACAGGTGGAGAAAAAAAAAGGGAGGCCATTATCCTCGCTATTGACGTTCCTTTGTAGAAAGTATCGCAAATACGACACTTTCATTACTTGGAAACATATCGTACTTTCTGATATTTACTGAAATGCTTAATGAAATGACAAGAAATAGTTTGTCTACACACCTGATTATGACTACTGTCTTTCTAGATGAGATATTTTTTTACTACTTATGAAATGCCACATGGCTATTGAACGATGTTCTTATGCTTTGCTTTGTACATAGTTGCTTATTTCATTTGATATCTAGTTTCTAGCTGCACTGCAGAATTGGTTAAAATAAAATTTTATAGATGTACTAATATAAATATTTTCTGTCTACAGATCGAGTAAATAATAATTTTTTTCAAAAAAATAAGGGAGCACAAAAAGACATTTACCTTCACAGGAACTGCATTCATAATTTTCTTTTCAACTACTTGGTAATATCTTTTGTAGAATTAGTTTTGTGGTGCACCACTTTAATGACATAGATATTAAGATGTGAATAAACATTTCCCTGTTTCTGCAATGTTGTCTTTAGTGTAATATTTTTTCTGCTTGAGCTATGTCATGTTTAGGTATTTCATTTTCTGCTGCTGTTTGCCAGGCATAATGTTACTGAATTTGACCTTGTATTACGCTGTTAAGCCAGTTTTACTACTGATTTATTTTTCTTGTTTGCTGCTCATTGCGTTATATTAGTTGTAATATTGCTGCTTGCTTTGCGAATTTGAATATTTTGTCATTGCTGTTTGTGTTAATTGTTTTGTGCTGCTGCATTGCCTCGTCCCTTAGTTTAGCATCTGAGCTCAGTAGATTTAAGTTAGCTTAACAGGGGTAGACTATATAAGAGAATGAGTTGCGATGAAATGCATTGAGAAGTCATACGAAAAAAGTACAGAAAGCAGGTATAGATAGGACTTTTTGGGAATAATGATGAATGAAGGGAGATCTCCAAGAAGTAAAGAAAGTTTTGTTTGCAAAATACTGCAGTAAAAGAAACCCTGTCCTTTCCTTGTGTTATCCCACTATGTGTTTGTGTACTCTTGTATATTTGTGTTTTTCCTGTCTTTATGTGTTTAGCTGATGTTGTTCTGTTGTAGAATGTTTCTAATACTGTGTTATTTACTTTGTAAAGATGTTTAGACATTATTTATTCTGTTTTGTTTTCATGCTCATGTGTGAAGTTGATGTTTCGAAAGTCATTCTGATCTTTTATGTATGTACTCATGTCATAATTCCTGTAACACTGATGTATATGTTATTTCGATTCTTTTGTAAAGCCCCTATTACTACAAATGTTGTCTGTATTGTTATGTTCTTTAATGATGTATTTTGTACCTTTGTAATTGCATTCTTATGTTATAAAATTGTAATTGACACCAGTTCATCAAATTATTAACTTGTAAGTTACATTTCACTGCATACGTTTCTGTTGGTCATAGTATATGGACAATATGTGAGAAGTAGGGACTGTTAGTGTTTGCACGTGTGTTAATAATTCAGCAAGGGACTGGATAACAGCATTGCTGGTTCTAAGGACAATTAAAAAACTTTGTGAGTGCACAAGTGGTGGTTTATGGACTTACTATATTGTCTGCAAGACTCTTCAATGGTGATTGTGCACCTGCACATTTGCAACAGATGGCTGCTGCCGTCTCTACAAGGACTACAGTGGGTCTGCACCTTTGATGATCCACCAATACCATTATCTCTACAAGGACTACAGTGGGTCTACACCTCTGGTGATCCACCAATACCATTATTTCTACAAGGACTGCAGTGGGTCTGCACCTCTGGTGGCCCACCAATACCACAATCTCTACCAGGACTACAGTGGGTCTCCTCTGTGATGACCTACCTACCAATATTCTTCAAAACTTCGACTGACTCTGCGGTGGGTTTACTCTGTTGTGGCCCATTACCTGTCAGCATGTCAAGAGTCAGCACTGTCTTTCCGTTGGAAGGACAACACTACTTCTTCAAGACTGCATGGAAATCCACTACTTCCGTGTGCAATTTGTTTTACTAATGAGACTTTGTGAAGAAAACTGTAATTACTATTACGATGAAAGAGCAGAACTATCTTTATGGACTGTGAGAAAATTTTAGCTTTTGACCAACATTGTATCAATAAGTGTGTGTATTTGATTTCTTTGTTATTGTAATCACGATTATGAAAAATTTTAACAAATATGTATTGCCCAGTGCCCAAAACAATTTGTAAAATTTTTTGTGGGGAGCATGGGGGCTATGTAAGTAGGCTGTTTAGGTTTTTTTATTGGTAACGCCACCTCTGTATGAAAATCACTGGCTGTGCTGTGTGCAGTCTGTGGCTGCTTTGCATTGTTGTCTGCCATTGTAGTGTTGGGCAGTGGCAGCTGGATGTTAACAGCGCGTAGTGTTGCGCAGTTGGAGGTGAGCCGCCAGCAGTGGTGGATGTGGGGAGAGAGATGGCGGAGTTTTGTAATTTGTCATGAACTGCTATATATATTATGACTATTAAGGTAAATACATTGTTTGTTCTCTATTAAAATCTTTCATTTGCTAACTATCCCTATCAGTAGTTAGTGCCTTCCATAGTTTGAATCTTTTATTTAGCTGGCAGTAGTGGCGCTCGCTGTATTGCAGTAGTTCGAGTAACCAAGATTTTTGTGAGGTAAGCGATTTGTGAAATGCATAGGTTAATGTTAGTCAGGGCCATTCTTTTGTAGGGATTTCTGAAAGTCAGATTGCGTTGCGCTAAAAATATTGTGTGTCAGGATAAGCACAGTCTCATGTAGAATTGTTCAAAAGGGGACGTTTCAAATGACCTAGTAGATAGTGTCGGAAGTTCCATGCGGCTTTTCGCGGATGATGCTGTAGTATACAGAGAAGTTGCAGCATTAGAAAATTGCAGCGAAATGCAGGAAGATCTGCAGCGGATAGGCAGTTGGTGCAGGGAGTGGCAACTGACCCTTAACATAGACAAATGTAATGTATTGCGAATACACAGAAATAATGATCCTTTATTGTATGATTATATGATAGCGGAACAAACACTGGTAGCAATTACATCTGTAAAATATTTGGAAGTATGCGTATGGAACGATTTAAAGTGGAATGATCATATAAAATTGATTGTTGGTAAAGCGGATGCCAGGTTAAGATTCATTGGGAGAGTCCTTAGAAAATGTAGTCCATCAACAAAGGAGGTGGCTTAAAAAACACTCGTTCGGCCTATACTTGAGTATTGCTCATCAGTGTGGGATCCGTACCAGGTCGGATTGACAGAGGAGATAGAGAAGATCCAACGAAGAGCGGCGCGTTTCGTCACAGCGTTATTTGGTAAGCGTGATAGCGTTACGGAGATGTTTAACAAACTCAAGTGGCAGACTCTGCAAGAGAGGTGCTCTGCATCGC
Organism: Schistocerca nitens; assembly: GCF_023898315.1. Lineage (NCBI taxonomy): Eukaryota > Metazoa > Arthropoda > Insecta > Orthoptera > Acrididae > Schistocerca > Schistocerca nitens. The sequence continues at coordinate 1,655,645 of NW_026045911.1, forward strand.
GGTGTAGCTTGCTGTCCAGGTTTCGAGAGGGTGCGTTTCTGGATGAGGTATCAAATATATTGCTTCCCCTACTTATACCTCCCGAGGAGATCACGAATGTAAAATTAGAGAGATTCGAGCGCGCACGGAGGCTTTCCGGCAGTCGTTCTTCCCGCGAACCATACGCAACTGGAACAGGCAAGGGAGGTAATGACAGTGGCACGTGAAGTGCCCTCCGCCACACACCGTTGGGTGGCTTGCGGAGTATAAATGTAGATGTAGAGTTAGGTGGGGAGCCTGAGCTGTAGGGAGGGGGGGGGGGAGAGTGATTCCTGAATTGCTTTGCGGTACGCTCTGACCACACGGTGGCTGAAGACCACAGCTTTTATCTCTGACAACAATTTCCGAGTACGGCGCTAAGTCAAAGGACATGAAGTAACAACTCACTCAAAAGTACGTAAATTTTTATTGAACTTCTGAAATCTGGGATATTCTTTTGAACTCAAGAGCAGAATCTTGAAGCTGGAAGTGTTTTCTGCCTGTGTTGAAGCATTTTACTGTCGTCTGACCCGGTAACTGTACCGTCAACGCGGCAGATTGTGAAGTGAAGGAGTCCAGGTTCGATTCTCAGTTGGTTGAAGATTTTTTTCCACTCAGAGGCTGTGTTACGAGCTATGTTTCCTTTCAAGTCGTTGTAATTAATATTGCTATTGAGATGGAAGAGCTACTGCCCACCAGCCAATAAATCGAAAAAAACCCGAATCTTTCCTTATTTTCTGTTTTAATGGAAGAGAAAAACTTTATGTATTGGTAAGGTACGCAAATCCACATGTGCACATGGTGTATACATTTTTTATAGCTTGGGAAACGTTTTGTTACAGATGCGGCGTGGGGCGCTGTTGCAGAAGTCAAGAGTAGAATTTTCATCCCGCTCATTACAGCCACCAAAGACACATTTTTTCGGAATCATCAATATTCACCCTTTAGAAAGATCTGGCTTTTTCAATCAGTTCAGGAGCGGTCTGCCCATCTGTACCGACCGGGCAGCGCGAGTCGAAGCGCGCCCGGCAGTCATGGCTATGGACCAGAGCGGGCCGTGCAGGCTCGATGCACGTTCTAGATGTGGAGACTGAGCCAGTCAGATGCATTTTGCCGAACTGAAGGAATTCTGGTAGCAGTTGGGTTGTATTTGCTCTGGCTGGGTGTATTGCGACAGGTGATAGGCTCCTGTCATGTATTTTGCTACAGAAATGCTAAGCTGACAACCCACTCAGTGGCGTGTATTCAGAGGATGCAAAGTGAGAATTGCTTACACAGCCACTAGCATGAAGTAGAAATAACGGAGAATCTAATGGAAAAGTTAAAGTTTAATGCTGTTCCTTACGAGGGTTGACAAACGCGATATTATACAGTAATTTTGGATTAATGCTGCTGATTTTTATGATTTTCAGCAAAATTTGTAAGTTTGCGCTCATTATACATTACGGTTCAGGCAAGGACCGATATTATCTGAATGTCTCAACAAGCCGTCGCTAGAGTCTGGGAACATGGCTACCTGCTATCCTAGGTCACCAGCACGAGATCCTGCAGTGAGACTACTGTGGACCTAGATTTGAGGTTAGATGAATTAAAAACTGTAATTTCTTTTCTGGTGCTATGGACGATGCACAGGTGGTTAAGGGAAATGACTAACTACAATTGTGACACATGGTTTCATGTTACCTTGACTCCACAAAGAGCCTTAACATGTTGTAATAACCATTGTATAGTGGCAGTAAAGTAAACAATTGCGCTCACAGCGTATCGTACACCTAAGAGGTGAAACCATGGAAATCCCAGTAGGCACTCTCATCTACAACTTTGCTGCCTGCAGTTTTTATGAGGAGAAGAATGTGATACAAGTCGCTGAACCTACAGCTGAATCAATCATGCATCACAACTACAAATCTTACATATGGCGTTTTCGCATGCAACTTTACAACAGTAAACTCGTACACCTCCTCAGTGAATATGACGAAAAACTGAAATGTCGTGTGGCTATGGCCTCCCGTCGGGTAGACCGTTCGCCTGGTGCAAGTCTTTCGATTTGACGCCACTTTGGCGACTTGCGCGTCGATGGTGATAAAATGATGATGATTAGAACAACACAACACCCAGTCTCTGAGCGGAGAAAATCTCCGACCCAGCCGGGAATCGAACCCGGGCCCTTATGATTGACATTCTGTCGCGCTGACCACTCAGCTACCGGAGGCGGACGAAAAACTGAAACATCATTAAGGATATTCATATCTGCTTACAAGAGTGTCGAAGCTAATATAGAATTACTTGACTGTATTGTTTCAAACATCCACATGAATAAAATAAGAAAGCGGATAACTTACTCTATTTTTGTGTCAGGTATTCTTGACTAAGAAACTCATATGTGTAATTACTCTCAAATTTCCTCGGTACGTTTGTGTTTCACGGCTATTGGTCAAGAGTTTTAAAATTCACGAACATACTAACAGATACATTCGATGGAGTTGCCGTTATGGCTGATCATTTGAATGGATTGCAACAAATAGTAATTAACACGTTTTATGCTGCTAATTCTTTTTCTCACTGTCAATAGTCTTGCTACAGTCTTTTTTTTTTTTTTTTTTTTAATCGTATAGAACAATCTGCGCTCAAGATGAGGAAGTAAGGAAAATGACCGGTTGAGTTCTGCACCTCATTGGGGGAAACCTTATATCGCAGCGAACTGGTGTCATTTTTGAAGAGGATAATAGATGTAGATGAGAACATGGATGAATGAACCTATACCGCTGATTATGTATTTGAAACGGAAGCAACTTGTCAGTTTCAATGTCTTTCTAGATATTTTTGCACTTATCCTGTCTCTCTTACAATATTGGCTACTATGTCACCAAAAATTAATGAATTCCAAGAAATATTGAAAACCAAGTACGACAGATTTGAAGGACTATGGGAACGAGTCATTCATTGTCAGCATATAGATTAAACAGTAACTAAATGTTCTGGGCATAATTCTGCCACACTGGACTCGCATACGGGATGAAGACGGTTCAAATCTGTCTCTGGCCATCCTGACTTAGGTTTTCCGTGATTTCCTTAAATCGTTCCAGGCAAATGCCGGGATGGTTCCTTTGAAAGGGCATTGCCCATTACCTTCCCCATCCTTCCCTAATCCGAGCTTGTGTTCCGTCTCTAATGACCTGGCTGTCGATGGGACGTTAAACATTACTCTCCTCCTCCATGGTTCTGCAGTAAATTTAGAACCAAAATTTAGAGTAATATACTGTAAATTTAGAGTAATATACTGTAAAATTTTTGGTCCAAGTCGTGCGCCAGTTACATCATATTTACAAACTTGGGCTGCCTATTATCTTTGGAACTTTTAAATGTACATAATTGGAACCAATATACTACATCAGTCCAAGAAGGACCGAGAGTGATATATATATATATATATATATATATATATATATATATATATATATATATATATATACTCCTGGAAATTGAAATAAGAACACCGTGAATTCATTGTCCCAGGAAGGGGAAACTTTATTGACACATTCCTGGGGTCAGATACATCACATGATCACACTGACAGAACCACAGGCACATAGACACAGGCAACAGAGCATGCACAATGTCGCCACTAGTACAGTGTATATCCACCTTTCGCAGCAATGCAGGCTGCTATTCTCCCATGGAGACGATCGTAGAGATGCTGGATGTAGTCCTGTGGAACGGCTTGCCATGCCATTTCCACCTGGCGCCTCAGTTGGACCAGCGTTCGTGCTGGACGTGCAGACCGCGTGAGACGACGCTTCATCCAGTCCCAAACATGCTCAATGGGGAAAAGATCCGGAGATCTTGCTGGCCAGGGTAGTTGACTTACACCTTCTAGAGCACGTTGGGTGGCACGGGATACATGCGGACGTGCATTGTCCTGTTGGAACAGCAAGTTCCCTTGCCGGTCTAGGAATGGTAGAACGATGGGTTCGATGACGGTTTGGATGTACCGTGCACTATTCAGTGTCCCCTCGACGATCACCAGTGGTGTACGGCCAGTGTAGGAGATCGCTCCCCACACCATGATGCCGGGTGTTGGCCCTGTGTGCCTCGGTCGTATGCAGTCCTGATTGTGGCGCTCACCTGCACGGCGCCAAACACGCATACGACCATCATTGGCACCAAGGCAGAAACGACTCTCATCACTGAAGACGACACGTCTCCATTCGTCCCTCCATTCACGCCTGTCGCGACACCACTGGAGGCGGGCTGCACGATGTTGGGGCGTGAGCGGAAGACGGCCTAACGGTGTGCGGGACCGTAGCCCAGCTTCATGGAGACGGTTGCGAATGGTCCTCGCCGATACCCCAGGAGCAACAGTGTCCCTAATTTGCTGGGAAGTGGCGGTGCGGTCCCCTACGGCACTGCGTAGGATCCTACGGTCTTGGCGTGCATCCGTGCGTCGCTGCGGTCCGGTCCCAGGTCGACGGGCACGTGCACCTTCCGCCGACCACTGGCGACAACATCGATGTACTGTGGAGACCTCACGCCCCACGTGTTGAGCAATTCGGCGGTACGTCCACCCGGCCTCCCGCATGCCCACTATACGCCCTCGCTCAAAGTCCGTCAACTGCACATACGGTTCACGTCCACGCTGTCGCGGCATGCTACCAGTGTTAAAGACTGCGATGGAGCTCCGTATGCCACGGCAAACTGGCTGACACTGACGGCGGCGGTGCACAAATGCTGCGCAGCTAGCGCCATTCGACGGCCAACACCGCGGTTCCTGGTGTGTCCGCTGTGCCGTGCGTGTGATCATTGCTTGTACAGCCCTCTCGCAGTGTCCGGAGCAAGTATGGTGGGTCTGACACACCGGTGTCAATGTGTTCTTTTTTCCATTTCCAGGAGTATATATATATATATATATATATATATATATATATATATATATATATATATATATATATATATAAGAGAGAAAAGTTAAGATTTTGGCTTTAATGCTTCAGGCGTTCTACATCCCCCCCTGCCCCTTCCATACACTTGAGTACAACCCTCTGAGCGTTCATATGACCGTGTAACTGTATTTCGATGGGATGCTGTTCAACTTGCACCTCACATTCGCTTGAACTTTGGTTATGTCGTCAAAGTGCTGTCGATGTGAATTTATGCCAGCTGTCGTTATGTGGGAGGTTCTTCTTGATAACACCAAAGCTCGTGACCTGTGATGATTTTTTCCAGAAAATAATTGTCCATGTTTGGCACTCCAAACAACTCATGACATGCATCCACACATCTTTGTTTTTGTTCAGGAGTCAAGGTGTGTGGGACAAAGGATGCACACACATTCTGGTGGATGTCTTTAACAATTGATATAGAGACTTTGCTTCACTGTCAGTGTAACACAACTTTTGCACACTACAGCCACACATCCACTACCTACCTGCTGATGGGTTGAAAACGCATGTGTTGTTTGGAGCCGGCCGCGGTGGTCTCGCGGTTCTAGGCGCGCAGTCCGGAACCGTGCGACCGCTACGGTCGCAGGTTCGAATCCTGCCTCGGGCATGGATGTGTGTGATGTCCTTAGGTTAGTTAGGTTTAAGTAGTTCTAAGTTCTAGGGGACTTATGACCACAGCAGTTGAGTCCCATAGTGCTCAGAGCCATTTGAACCATTTTGTTGTTTGGAGTTGTTAGTTCGAGCTGCCACCGTAGTTACTGTACTGTCGTCAAGTGTAAGCAAGGAATAAAATCAGTCATGGAACTTTTTGTGCAGACGCAGTAAACAGTATTACTCTGAACTTGCATTCAATCACTAAAATATTGCTTCGAACCTATTTTTACTGTTTACGATCGCTGCTAATGATTGGGTGTTTTTCTGGAAATATGCGTCGTAGAAGTGGTGGTGATTTGTTGAAGTTTATGACAAGTGGACTCCAGACTGCATAGTGTTAAATGGTAAAATTCTGTGAACATACGAGGGGCATTTAATAAGTAACACAACACAATTTTTGCTGTCGGCCAATTTCGGTTGTAAAAATGCAGATTTTATAGTGGGACGTCGTGGAATATTCCCACTTCAGCCCCTATAGTTTTATGAAGTTCCGATAGGTGGCGGCGCTATATGTCGTCTTCAGCAATCTGTAACAGACATGCATTCCAAGGAGAGAACTGTCATTGACTTTCTGTTGGCGGGAAACCAGAGCATCACAGATATTCACAGGCGCTTGTGGAATGTCTACAGAGTCTTGGCAGTGAACAAAAGCACTGTGAGTAGCTGGGCGAGGCATATGACATCACTGGAATGAGATTGCACAAACCTGTCTGTTCTCCCGTGCGCCGACTGGCCATACATAGCTGTCTCCAGCAATGTTGTAAAATGCAGACACCCTCATTCGAGGTGATCGGCAGTTCACAAACACCTCACTGTTAAATTGGAAAACTCCGTTGATAGTGCTGACCTGGACCTTGCACCTTCCGACTTTCATTTGTTTGGCCCAATGATGGGACGCCCTCTGCTGCAAGCAGTACACAGATGATGAGGGGGAGTTTATTGATGCACCAAGATGTTAGCTCTGACATTTGACCAGTGGAGTGGTACCATGCAGGCATACAGGCCAGCAGTGGGATAAATCTTGCATGAGCACATTTTAGAGCGAGTTGTATACATTCAGATGCACACATCCCAAATGATGTAAGTGGTTTTCCACAGCTAGCAAGTGGGCGCCTCCCCCTCCCCCTGCCCCTCTCCTCCCTTCACCGCCCTTCCCCCTCCACCCCTCCCCTTGGACGGGATGGGCAATTAAAAAAATTGTGCGAATTCAAATTTATTGGCAGGAACATCAAATTTCGTGTGTTCTCCTTGAGCTCCGCAAACCTACTGACCTAGTTCACAACAGCACCAACAGAGGGCGCTGTTGACCTCCCCCATTACCATTTTCCTCCCCCCACCCCTTCCCAAAACTGTGCTGGGTTGCCAGATAGGATGGATGTAAGTCTTTATTTTGTATGCATTGTTTGTTTAAACAATCTGAGTTGTCACTGATAGAGCATTAGAGTGGCCGAGCGGTTCTAGGCGCTACAGTCTGGAGCCGCGTGGCTGGTACGGTCGCAGGTTCGAATCCTGCCTCGGACATGGATGTGTGTGATGTCCTTAGGTTAGTTAGGTTTAAGTAGTTCTAAGTTCTAGGGGACTGATGACCTCAGCAGTTAAGTCCCATAGTGCTCAGAGCCATTTTAGCCATAGAGCATTAGAGAGTAGTTGCATCCAGTGCATTCACCTTGAGGTCCAGAGACCAACTGACCTAGTTCGCAACACCAGCACCAGAGGACAATGTTGACCTTCCCCACCTCCACCACCACCCCTACCCCACTAATCCACATCCCCTCCCCTTACCCACTTGTGAGGGACCTTCAGTCTTTGTTGAATTTCCTGAGATGATAGACGTAAGTGTTTACTGTGAACTACGTGTTCAATGGATGAGATGTCTGTGCTGGAGAAGAAGGAGTTTAACGGTATATTAGCTGTAATTATGCTGCACAATGCTTGGAAAGCGATGATACTGAAGAGCATATGAAGAATATGAGTATGCTTCATCAAACAATGAAGATGCAGCAGGATGGGGCTAAGTTACATTTTAACTCATGCTGATAAATGCATGTGCTGGGACTGTAGATCATTCAAGAAAAGTCCAGTTAGTCTTCTGAACTGCCAGAGGCAAGAAGTTCACCCACTCTAGCGCAAGCATCCATGTGTACAATTGAGGAATGAGGAAACGCTGGTGATGAGCAGGGATGAATTTAATGAGTGTAATACATGCAAGCACAGACCTGAGGACTGTATCCATAGCCTCCTACTTAATGAGTGGAAAGAAAATTTAACAGATGAGTGTAGGATGAATACTTTTAGAGAAATAATGCCAATGGAGTGGGATTGAGTGATATGCATTTCCGGACTCATACAGATGTGCTGGAACTGCCTAACTATTCTGAAATTACCAGAGCTGTTTGGGTGTTGAGTGAGTTAGTTTGTAACGTCACCACCAGAGGGCGCTGTTGTTCACTCTCACCACATTCATCAGGAGCCAACAGGAACACAGGAACATTGTATCCGGTCACATGATCACTATGTCAGGTATATAGGGTAGACATGACAGCGATCCAAGTCTAATCAGTCTGTGGAATAAGAAGAACCGTGCAGCGTAGCCAGCAGCAGTCGAGATCGTGCATCACATTGCAGCAGCATAATAGGAAGAACCATAAAATTAAGTATACATATTTATTTAACTTCTCTGCAATTCAATTTTTTCCTTTGCTCAAATCCATTTTCGTTGCCTGTATGGCTACTTATTGCTTCTTCTTCTTTGTTCAGTAGTGATCTCCGACGTGTCCAGACCAGCAGCAGCAACGATCACTGTCTTGTTAGGGGCTGCAGCGACCTCCAACAAGTCGGGAGAAGTATCAGTATCGGCGTAATGGGATCCTGTTGCGCACCTGGTTAGCTTGCTGGAGCAGGGCAATGACGTGCTGTTGTCTGTACTATTCAATGATCTCTGTAACGAAGATGCACAGCCAGTCCCTGATTCGCAGAAGTGTGCAGGTGGTACTACCCTACATGAAACAGATCAGTACTGGCTGCCGACATACGAGCCATCTCAGAAGATTCCGAAGTCACTGCAAGAAGAACGAGAAGCTAGCAGTTCCACCTAGCGCTCAAACTCTTTTCGCTTCAACATACAATTTATCATCTACAGGTTCAAAGATTTTAAATAATCGTATCCCTGGTACTATCACCCTCGCTTACACCCGTCTGATGGCATGTCATTAATATCGGATTGATAGGCAATTAATTGAAATGATCATGAGAGACCCTTTGCATCGTGAGTAATTTTTTTCCAGCAGTCGAATTATACTCGTCAGGTAACCGTTGTAGTCGTTTCCAAGATGTTTCTGTAGGCTTCCAACAGGCTAGGCAATCATTCCTCTGGTACCAAATTGGGTGGTAACCGTCGTCAAATGACTGAAATCCTGCGCTAATTGCATTCTTTCTATCAGTTGCCACATTTCGCTGATGGAAGTAGGTCACTTGGAATTCTGGTATACTGCTCCCAAACTAGTCGCACTGAGACCTGTCGGGCTGTGGGGCATCAGGATGTTTCGCTCTTCCCTCCATTTTCACAACGCCTTTGCCAGCGGATTTCATGTGAACAGCTGCTACTGGGTCACAAACCTTCGTCCGCACATCAGGACTGTACTGCTCGCGGCTTTCAACAGGCTAGGCAATCATTGCTCTGATACCAAATTGGGTGGTAACCGTCGTCAAATGACTGAAATCCTGCGCTAATTGCATTCTTTCTATCAGTTGCCACATTTCGCTGGTGGAAGTAGGTCACTTGGAATTCTGGTATACTGCTCCCAAACTAGTCGCACTGAGACCTGTCGGGCTGTGGGGCATCAGGATGTTTCGCTCTTCCCACCATTTTCACAACGCCTTTGCCAGCGGATTTCTTGTGAACAGCTGCTACTGGGTCACAAACCTTCGTCCGCACATCAGGACTGTACTGCTCGCGGCTTTCAACAGGCTAGACAATCATTCCTCTGATACCAAATTGGGTGGTAACCGTCGTCAAATGACTGAAATCCTGCGCTAATTGCATTCTTTCTATCAGTTGCCACATTTCGCTGATGGAAGTAGGTCACTTGGAATTCTGGTATACTGCTCCCAAACTAGTCGCACTGAGACCTGTCGGGCTGTGGGGCATCAGAATGTTTCGCTCTTCCCTCCATTTTCACAACGCCTTTGCCAGCGGATTTCTTGTGAACAGCTGATACTGGGTCACAAACCTTCGTCCGCACATCAGGACTGTACTGCTCGCGGCTTTCAACAGGCTAGGCAATCATTCCTCTGATACCAAATTGGGTGGTAACCGTCGTCAAATGACTGAAATCCTGCGCTAATTGCATTCTTTCTATCAGTTGCCACATTTCGCTGATGGAAGTAGGTCACTTGGAATTCTGGTATACTGCTCCCAAACTAGTCGCACTGAGACCTGTCGGGCTGTGGGGCATCAGGATGTTTCGCTCTTCCCTCCATTTTCACAACGCCTTTGCCAGCGGATTTCTTGTGAACAGCTGCTACTGGGTCACAAACCTTCGTCCGCACATCAGGACTGTACTGCTCGCGGCTTTCAACAGGCTAGGCAATCATTGCTCTGATACCAAATTGGGTGGTAACCGTCGTCAAATGACTGAAATCCTGCGCTAATTGCATTCTTTCTATCAGTTGCCACATTTCGCTGATGGAAGTAGGTCACTTGGAGTTCTGGTATACTGCTCCCAAACTAGTCGCACTGAGACCTGTCGGGCTGTGGGGCATCAGGATGTTTCGCTCTTCCCTCCATTTTCACAACGCCTTTGCCAGCGGATTTCATGTGAACAGCTGCTACTGGGTCACAAACCTTCGTCCGCACACCATGACTGTACTGCTCGCGGCCGACAATCCATCGCTCGCCATCTCAAGCAGCTGTTAATGATTCCAAATGAAGATGATGTGAAAGAAATAATAAAAGCACTGACGAATAAGAAAGCAGCAGGACCTGATAATATATATAATGAACATATAAAAGATGCAAAAGAGACCCTCCAACACATATTGACCAAACTGTTTAACAAATGCCTGGAACTTGGAAGAATTCCGACACAATGGAGGCACTCGACAATAAAAGTTCTCTACAAAGGTAGAGGAGACCCAATGGACCCAAACAAGTACAGAGGCATAGCCCTGGAAAATACTCAATTCAAGATGTTTTCAAAAATAATAACACAAAAATTCCAAGCCTCTGTGGACAGTCATCTCCAAGAACGACAAATGGGTTTCAGATCTGGAAGATCAACACTTACGGCAGTCAGGCTTCTTCTAAACAACATCGATGATGCGCTACAAAAGAAACAAATGTTCTACACAGTGTTCATAGACTTTACCAAAGCCTTTGACCTATTGGAAAGAGAGCTCATAGTCCGAAAACTGGAAAACACAATGGGAGAAGATAGCGTATGGGCAAGAATAATCAAATCAATCCTCGAATACAACTTAATTACAATATCAGACAACCTCTCTTTTTCGAACCCCATTCTGCAATCGAACGGAGTCTTACAGGGTGACCCAATGAACCCTTTGCTGTACATTCTTGTCACTGAAGAAGTACTCCGAATTGGAGAAAATGAAGGAGATGTGTATGTATATGCATACGCTGACGACATAGCCGTAGGTTCAACAGATATACAGAAGCTGCAGAGAATCATTGAGAAAATAGACAGATGGTGCAGTGAACACAAACTACACATAAACATAACAAAGACAGAAATGGTAATTTTCAGAAAAGGAGGCAAAATACCCAAGAATGCGGAATTCAGTATCAGAGGACAAAAAATAAAAATCTCATCAGACTTTAAATACCTAGGAGTGATATTGCAACCAACAGCCAAATGCTTCACAAAACATACAACAGAACGTGCAGCCCAAGCAATAATAGCAATACAGGACATCAAAAACATCCGCCTACTCAGTCTAGAAACAGCCATGAAATTATTCAACACAAAAATCTTGCCAATCTTGGCCTATGGGATGGAGGTTATATGGGACCACATGACAGAAAAAAATCTAGAAACACTAGAAAAGGTAAAATCGACCTATCTAAAAAGAGCACTAGGTCTCTCAAAAACAACAAGATCTAGACTAGTGTACCTGCTAGCGAGAGAGACATTCCTAATTGAAGACATCAGACTTCGATATATGATGCCACACACCAGGGCTTCCAGAAAGCAACTGAAGATCATGGAGGACAAACGAGAAAAAATATGGCCGGAGTTTTATGGCACCGAAGCAATGACGAACCGCTCATGGACAGCACCAAACTTCGAACAGCGACATGTCGTAACTAGACTTTCTATTCACGGCTTTCATCATCTAATCTGCAAGAACAAAACTTATCACGACCCAACCGCAACATGTGTATGTGAACTGTGTAACGAAGCCTGTGAACGATATCACATCGAACTGTGCAGTAAAAGAGTGAAATCGATAAATGAATATGCAAAAATGTAAAATGTAAATGTAAAATATTAACCAAAGTAACTGTATATGGCTATTTGGCTGCAATTTTATTAAATAATGCCTCCAAATTCGCAAAAGTTGTCCTATCTTTCTCACAAGGACTGGATGCTTAAATGTCGCTGGGGTAAATACCAGGGTGTTGAAAAATATGTGTCCCCTCATCTCTCCTGCAAAACTAAACCTTCTGATATATGTTTTCGAAGTATCCCAGAAATGCTAACACAGTGAGCAAACCCCCCATGAGGCTCGCCACTATTTGGCAGGTACATGCTTAGCTACCATGGGGCCTCAGCCTTTGCAGCATATTTTCCCTTCCATGCTGCATGTCTATGCTCTTGCTGTTCTCTTCCCCCCCTCCCTTGGGGAATATGTTTGGGCTGTTTTTGGAAATTATTCTGCATTTTCGGTAGTCAATATCAGAATAGTCTCCACTGTTTCTCATTCCTTTTTTCTTTCTTCGTTCGCCTTCTCCTGTCCTTCCTCTTCTTCTGCGTTTGAGGTTCCTCTTTTTCTTTTTCCTCCCTGTTCCTGAAGTCCAGCCCACGAGTCTGACGTGTGGCAGATGACTGGGTAAAGCGTAATTCCCAGCCCTGGGTCGGCAGGTAGGGTTCGCACGTCCCCCCCCCCCCCCCCCCCCAGTACAGGCTAGACCCAGGGAAAGGTGATTGCCTGAGTTGCTACCTTCCCTAATTGCCGATTCATCCCTCTGCCAGGCGTTAGGGAGGTGTGACCTGAGTGTGAACAATTACCTAAGGCGGGTGCTCCCCTTTCTGAAGGGGACCCTAGTTGGAAGGAGTGTGCTATCGGAGATGCTTGCAATCATGGGGGATTTTCTCGCAATGAGCCAATCATCTTCACAGCCAACGGCCACGAAAAGTAAACGGAATGAGGCTAACGATTCAAAGACCCTCCCAGCTGCACCATACTGCCTTGTGGTTTCACGTACTCAAGACAGTCAGTATTTTGCTACAGTAATTCCGTTTATTATTCACAAAGGCGTTGATCCAATTTCTGGCCCTGTGAAATCCTGCTCTCGTTTACACAGTGGCACTTTGCTTTTGGAGACTGCTTCTGATTTTCGGGCACAACAACTGCTGGCAGCTTCACTCCTCCATGGGTACCCTGTTCCTGTCGAGGCCCTTCGAACACTGAAATTTCCATGGCGATATTTACTCCCCAACTGCTCGATGGTCTGACCGAGGCACAAATCCAAATGTACCTCTCTCATCAGGATGGCATTGCAGTCCACCGAGCGATGAAAAAAACAGATGGCTCTTTAGTGCCTGCACGCACTCTCTTTCTCACTTTTCATTGAGTGGTTCTTCCGTCAAAGATCAAAGCAGGTCGTGAAGTTATCACAGTCAGACCATATATTCCGAGCCCGATGTGCTGCTACCAGTGTCATCATTACAACCACACTCGAGAGTCCTGTCAACGCCCAGTCAAATGCGTAATCTGTGGTAGGGATGCTCACAAGGGCGATTGTCCACCTGCTTCTCACCGCTGCAGTAACTGCAACAGCGACCATGACGCCTCCTCCTGCGATTTTCTCATGTATCTCGATGAGCAGGCTGTTCAGGATATCTAGGTGAAGGGAAAAGAGCCTTACCTCGTCGCTCGCAAGTTGTTGGATAGTCAGAAACTCTGCGTTTCACCATCTGGCACTTACAGTACTCTTCTTGCTATATCTCGCTCCACGAAGGACATGACCACACAGACATGTGAGTTCAAAATTAGCACTGCTGTTGTGAAATCGCCCAGTAACATGGTAGCGTCCCTGTCTCCTCATCCAGTTGTGTAACACGCCACCAAACTTTCACCTCATGGGGCGACGTCACCAGCTACACAACCAACAGGCTGGAAAGGACAAAAGGAATACTCCAGTGAAGACTTCCTATGTCTCTCCAGCCAACCAACATCTGAGTCTTCTTCTGCCAACTGGAAAGGCTCTAAGAAGTCAAACAATGGCGAACGATCTTCTCCTTCAGCGACTCGAAGATCCTCTTTGGCAGTGTCGCCATGTGATACCCTCGCCCAGCCGATCTCCGTATTGCCCGTGCTCACCACCAACCGTCTTTCTGTCCTTGACTCTGCAGACTGATAGAAGAATGCCGATGTTTCTGTAGACCCCATGGAGCAGAATCTCCTGCATCTGTGGCCTGTAGCAGCGAGTATTCGAAGGCTGGCACTCGGCAGCCACCGAGGTGACACCCCTTCGTTTTTTTCTCGTCACGATTCCTCTCCAATGGAACGTTCACGGTCTTCGATCCAACAAAGAGGATTCACAGCTGCTCTTAGAATCACAGCGTCCACTTTTTCTAAGCCCTCAGGAAACAAAATTGCGTCCTCATGATCGCCTTGACATCTCGCATTTCTTCCTGGACCATTTTGACCTTCCCCCAAGGACAGCATTCCACCTCGTTGGGGGAATCATGCTGCTCATACGGGATGACGTTCATAGTCAGCCCATCTCCCTGACTACCCGCCTTCAAGCTCTTGCAGTTCGCCTTTTTCTTTGTTCACCTTTAACCCTTGTACCATTTACATCCCTCGATCATTTGATGTCATTAGGGCAGACTTATTTCAGCTTATTGTGCAGCTACCTCAGCCCTTTCTGCTGCTCGGTGACTTTAATGTGCACAATCCCCTTTGGGATTCTATCAGGACTTGTCCGAGAGGTACCCTCTCGGCCGACTTCCTCAATCAAGTTAGTCTCTCCTGCTTTAACACAGGAGCACCCACATTCCTTTCAGGCTCCACTCACACCTATTCCCATTAGGACCTATCCTTCTGCACTGCCCAGCTTGCCCATCGTCTCCAGTGGTCCATTCTCTCTGATACATACTCGAGTGACCATTTCCTGTGTGTTATACATTTGCTGACATCTACCCCATTTAAGTGCACACCCAAATGGCGGCTTACTAAGGCCGACGGGAGACTTTACTCTTCCCAGGCGACCTCCAGCGAACAACATTTCCCCAGTTGTGAAGACCAAGTAGAATATCATATAAACGTTAGCCTTACCACCGCAGAACGTTCCATTTCTCGCTCTTCCTCTTTACCACGTCGTGCCCCGATCCCTTGGTGGACTGGCGTGTGTCGCTACGCAATTTTCGCGCGGAGACGCGCTCTCCGCGTTTTTAACCAACATTCTACGATGGAAAACTGCACTGATTATAAACAGTTGCGTGCACAGTGTCATCACGTTATTTGGAAGAGCAAAAAAGCTAGATGGATTCCATTCGCTACTTCTTTTAACAGTTGCACTCCCTCTTCCATTGCGTGGACCAGCCTCCAACGGTTCTCTGGGACCGAGATCCATTCCCCAATTTTTGGTTCAAATGGTTCAAATGGCTCTGAGCACTATGGGACTTAACTTCTGAGGTCATCAGTCCCCTAGAACTTAGAACTACTTAAACCTAACTAACCTAAGGACATCACACACATCCATGCCCGAGGCAGGATTCAAACCTGCGGCCGTAGCGGTCGCGCGGTTCCGGACTGTAGCGCCTAGAACCGCTCGGCCACTCCGGCCGGCCCCAATTTCTGGCCTGACAGTTCCAGACATTGTCATCGTGTACCCTATTGCTACCTGAAACACCTTGAGCCGCCATTTTGCGGAGATTTCAAGCTCCTCCCACTATCAGCCTGCCTTCCTCTATCGGAAACGAGCGGAGGAGGCTTGGGCGATACCCTTCTCTTCTCAGAATCATGAGAGCTACAATGCCACCTTTTCTTTGAGGGAGCTAGGTCATGCTCTCACTTCATCTCGATCCTCTGCCCTCGGGCCAGACGATGTTCACATTCAGGTATTGCAGCACCATTCTCTTGCGGGCAAGCATTTTCTGCTTCATACGCGCAACCGCATCTGGGCAGAGGGCACGCCACTGTCAAACCCACACCTAATCCAGGTAAGGAGACAAACACGTTCCTTCCAGCTACTGCCCCATTCTCTCACCAGCTGTGTTTGTAAGGTGATGGAGCCTATAATTCATGCCCGGCTGGTTTGGTGGCTCGAGTCTCGCAATTTACTAACCACTGCACAGTGTGGATTTCGAACGCGCCGTTCTGCTGTTGACCATTTCGTCACTTTGTCCACCCATATAATGAATGATTTTCTGCCGTGTTTTTCGATTTGGAGAAAGCCTACGACACCCGCTGGAGGACTGGTACCCTCAGTACTCTCTGCATGCGGGGCTTCCGAGGCTGCATGCCTCGTTTCCTTCAGGAATTTTTAAAAAACCGAGTTTTCAAGGTAGTGTGAATGCTTCCTTGTTGGACACCTTTATCCTGAAAAGATGTGCCTGCGGTTTCCATCCTGAGAGTCGTCCTCTTTGCTATCGCCATTAACTCTACAATGGCCTGTCTCTGGCCAGGCATCTCCAGCTCCCTTTTCGTTGACACAGGCTTCTCTCCACGACTTGTCTCATTGAGTGGCATCTTCAGCGATGTGTTTATCAGCTTTACTCATGTAGCATCGACAATGGGTTTCGTTTTTCCACTGACAAAACCGTTTGTATGAATTTCTGGCGGCACTATTGGTTTCTTCCACTGTGTTTACATCATGGTCCTGTTGCTTTCCCATTCGTTGAAACTACGAAATTCCTTGAGGCTCCTGCTCAATAGGAAACTTTCTTGGTCCTCTCAGATCTCTTACCTGGCAACCCACTGTATGTGGTCCCTCAGTGTCCTACGTGTCCTCAATGGTACTTCCTGGGGAGCGGGCCCGCATCTCGTGGTCGTGCGGTAGCGTTCTCGCTTCCCACGCCCGGGTTCCCGGGTTCGATTCCCGGCGGGGTCAGGGATTTTCTCTGCCTCGTGATGGCTGGGTGTTGTGTGCTGTCCTTAGGTTAGTTAGGTTTAAGTAGTTCTAAGTTCTAGGGGACTGATGACCATAGATGTTAAGTCCCATAGTGCTCAGAGCCATTTGAACCATTTGAACCTGGGGAGCGGATCGAACCACCCTCATCCATTTGTACCGGTCCCTTGTATGTTCGAAACTAGAATATGGGTGCTTCGTTTATGCATCTGCACGTCCATTCCTCTTACGCTGTCTCAATACTATCCACCATCAAGGGATCTTTTGGCCACTGGTGACGTTTACACTAGCCCAGTTGAGAGTCTGTATGCAGAAGCCGGCGAACTACCGCTGTCTTACCACCGTGACTTTTTCCTCATCAGATATACATCCCGTTTGTCTGCCGTCTGTGGCCAACCATCCGGTGCCTCTTTCTTCAATGACTCCTTTGGTCGACAATAAGGGGCGCGTCCCTCTTGCTCCAGCAGCTTAACTTCACGCTACCTGCAACTTTCCCAGTGGGCGTGAACTCTTCACAACCTTGACTTCGTGTGGTAGCCTGTGTTCTCCTTGGACTTCGTTCGCTTCCTAAAGACACTACTACAGACTCGCTCTATCGCCATTAAGTTACTCGACCTTTACATGGAACTGTGCGATAGGACATCTGTGTACACGGATGGCCCTCGGACTGACGGTGGTGTCGAGTGTGCCTTCGTCATTTGCGCCGACGTCTTCCGGTATCGGCTTCCAGAACACTGCTCAGTATTTACAGCAGCCATGCAGTACATCCGGCGACACAGGCTTTTCAATTGCATCATCTGTTCAGACTCTCTCAGTGCCCTTCAAAGTCCCTGTGTGCTGTACACCGTCCATCCCTTAGCGCACCAGGTCCAGGAAGGCTGTCAACAGCTCATTCTTCATGGAGCCGCTGTGATGTATATGTGAGTTCCTAGTCACGTCGGTCTGACAGCAAACGAGACCGCTGAGGCTGCTGCCAAGGCTGCAGTCCTCGTACCTCAGCCCTCTGGTCCTTACATTCCCTCCAATGATCTCTGTGTTACGGTCTGTCAACAGGTGGTGTCACTTTGGCATCACCATTGGTCCTCCCTTCATGGGAACAAGCTCCAGGTTATTGAGCCTCTCCCAACGGCTTGGACGACCTCCTCTCGAACCTCTCGCCACAAGGAGATAATTTTAACTGGGTTGTGTATTGGGCACAGTCCATTTTAGCCATCTCCATTTGTTAAACGGTGCTCCCCCACCACTTTGTGCACATTGTGCTCAACTTTTGATGGTCCACCATTTCCTGATGAAATGCCCTTTTTTTACCCGCTCATGTTCTCATTTGTGTTTTTCGTTTGAGTTATTTGCCTTTTAGCAAATGCTGCAAACTCTGTCGACCGCCTATATCTTTTGTCCATTGCAGAAATATGGCGAAAGCCTTTTAATTTTTAGTTCTGGGCCTCCGTTTATCTATTTATAGACCTTTCTCCAGGTGCCTGTTTTTGGCTGTCTTCTCTTCCGTCGATTGGGATTGACATGTAGTCGCTTTTAACTTCTCTCTTTGTCTTTGCGTTCTACAGTTTTGACGTGGGCACGTATAACCATAATTGTTTACACCCTAAAACAAAATAAAACAACAACATGAACAACAACAACAACAGTCAGCAATAAAAAATACCTGTCAGACAAACGAGTAGTTCCTGAAGAGGGGCAGCAGCCTTCTCAGTAGTTGCAGAGGCAGCGGTCTGGATGATTGACTGATCTGGCCTTGTAACCTTAACCAAAACGGCCTTGTTGTGCTAGCACTGCGAACAGCTGAAAGAAATAGGCAACTACAGCTGTAATTATTCCCAAGGGCATGCAGCTTTACTGTATTGTTAAATGATTTATGGCGTCCTCTTGGGTAAAATATTCGGATCTCCAGACACGGACTACTCAGGAGGACGTCGTTATCAGGAGAAAGAAAACTGGCGTTCTACAAGTCAGAGTGTGGAATGTCAGATCCCTTAATCGGGTAGGTAGGTTAGAAAATTTAAAAGGGGAAATGGATAGGTTAAAGTTAGATATAGTGAGAATTAGTGAAGTTCGGTGTCAGAAGGGACAAGACTTCTGGACAGGTCAATACAGGGTTATAATTACAAAATCAAGTAGGGGTAATGCAGAAGTAGGTTTAATAATTAATGAATAAAAAAATAGGAGCGCGGGTAAGCTACTACAAATAGCATAGTGAACGCATTATTGTAGCCAAGATACACACGAAACCGACGCCTACCACAGTAGTACAAGTTTATATATCAACTAGCTCCGTAGATGACGAAGAGATTGAAGAAATGTATGATGAGATAAAAAAAAGTTACTCAGATGGTGAAGGGAGACGAAAACCGATATCTGAAGCTGGCTGCAGAAGGATTCTACTGCAGCCAACGTAAATTTAGTATAAAGACCGTGGAGGAAAGATATGATAAACTAGCACTAATAGGGTAGTCTTTTTTCCCTCAATCTATTTGTGAGTGGATTAGGAAAGGGAATGATACCCTCAGACACACACCTTATGATGGCTTATGAAGTAAGCATATAGATGTAAATGTAAATTTAGTCTACTTATTAAGATGTCAAGCTATTCATTTATGGGCACTCAAAACTCAGTGACAAATGTTGTATCTTATTTATCGAGAAAAAGAAAGACAGGACTTCTGTTGTTGATTGTCTTGCAATAGAAACCTTCATATTAACCCCTAATTTTCTCATTGCATTCAGTTCACAAGACGTATGTGTGAGGTTGTAATATGTCTGACCACAGTACTTAGCAGAAACGGTATAGAGCTCACGTCTCAAATCCCCCTTCGTCACAGTATCGCTTACCTGTCGTGTTCTCACGAATCTCCCATTCTTTCATACACAGCATCATAATCAACCTGATTTCGGCGAGTGAGAGATGTCTCTCACAACATTACAGATCCCATAATCTCACCACGTTCCCACAGCACTGTTCCATTAGTTGGAAGGCTGCCAGGTAGAGAGCTATTAAAACGAGAAAAATAGCACGCTAATACACGGGAGGAAATTCGCAGTCCGCAGCTCGTGGTCGTGCGGTAGCGTTCTCGCATCCCACGCCCGGGTTCCCGGGTTCGATTCCCGGCGGGGTCAGGGATTTTCTCTGCCTCGTGATGACTGGGTGTTGCGTGATGTCCTTAGGTTAGTTAGTTTGAAGTAGTTCTAAGTTCTAGGGGACTGATGACCATAGATGTTAAGTCCCATAGTGCTCAGAGCCATTTGAACCATTTTTTTTAAAAAAATTCGCAACCATGCAGGGTATACATGGGCTGCACACAGAAATTCAGAGGCATAACATTCACATACGTTGATATCAGGTTACAGTCTATAAATACACTACTGGCCATTAAAATTGCTACACCACGAAGATGACGTGCTACAGAAGCGAAGTTTAACCGACACGAAGAAGGTGCTGTGATATGCAAATGATTAGCTTTTCAGAGCATTCACACAAGGTTGGCGCCGGTGGCGACACCTACAACGTGCTGACATGAGGAAAGTTTCCAACCGATTTCTCATACACAAACAGCAGTTGACCGGCGTTGCCTGGTGAAACGTTGTTGTGATGCCTCGTGTAAGGAGGAGAAATGCGTACCATCACGTTTCCGACTTTTATAAAGGTCGGATTGTAGCCTATCGCGATTGCGGTTTATCGTATCGCGACATTGCCGCTCGCGTTGGTCGATATCCAATGACTGTTAGCAGAACATGGGATCGGTGGGTTCAGGAGGGTAATACGGAATGCCGTGCTGGATCCCAACGGCCTCGTATCACTAGCAGTCGAGATCACAGGCATCTTATCCGCATGGCTGTAACGGATCGTGCAGCCACGTCTCGATCCCTGAGTCAAAAGATGAGGAAGTTTGCAAGACAACAACCATCTGCACGAACAGATCGACGACGTTTGCAGCAGCATGGACTATCAGCTCGGAGACTACGGCTGCGGTTACCCTTAACGCTGGATCGCAGACAGGAGCGCCTGCGATGGTGTACTCAACGACGAATCTGGATGCACGAATGGCAAAACGTAGTTTTCTCGGATGAATCCAGTTTCTGTTTACAGCATCATGATGGTCGCATCCGTGTTTGGCGACATCGCGGTGAACGCATATTGGAAGCTTGTATTCGTCATCGCCATACTGGCGTATCACCCGGCGTGATGGTATGGGGTGCCATTGGTTACACGTCTCGGTCACCTCTTGTTACCATTGACGGCACTTTGAACAGTGGACGTTACATTTCAGATGTGTTACGACCCGTGGCTCTACCCTTCATTCGATCCCTGCGAAACCCTACATTTCAGCAGGATAATGCACGACCGCATATTGCAGTTCCTGTACGGGTCTTTCTGGATACAGAAAATGTTCGACTGCTACCCTGGCCAGCACATTATCCAGGTCTCTCACCAATTGAAAACATCTGGTCAATGGTGGCCGAGCAACTGGCTCGTCACAATACGCCAGTCACTACTCTTGATGAACTGTGTTATCGTGTTGAAGCTGCACGGGCAGCTGTACCTGTACACGCCAACCAAGCTCTGTTTGACTCAATGCCCAGGCGTATCAAGGCCGTTGTTACGGCCAGAGGTGGTTGTTCTGGGTACTGATTTCTCAGGATCTATGCACCAAAATTGCGCGAAAATGTAAAAGTTCTAGTATAATACATTTGTCCAATGAATACCCGTTTATCATCTGCATTTCTTCTTGGTGTAGCGATTTCAATGGCCAGTAGTGTATCACTCTGTACATGTCCTAATCTCCTATATTGTGTGCCTATGATTACTTCGCCAGAAATGCGACAGTAAAATGATGACCAATTCTTCGTTGACAGAACAGTATCTCACTCTCCCCTTGTTATGTTTGTAACATCCAGCGGAGTGAAACTATGAGCTATAAAAAACTTCGCTAACGTTACATGGTAGAGAACCCAATAAGATTTTACTGCATCTCTCTCTTCCAATATTTTGGGGAAACAAATACCGTCTATGTGTGGACATCGACCATATGTGGTGATCCCATCAAATATACATGTACTGGTCCACTGGAACAGATGACCGGTGATTGGAGGTGCTTCCATGGACCTATGTAAAGTTTTGCTGCCTTTACTGTAGCAAGACCATATCGACTATCAGCCACAATGAGAGGGTTCTTGTGTTGTTCTTTCATGAGCAGTTTCATATATTGCTTTTCTGCTGCAACACATCCAAGCAGTGTACGACTACAGCTTTGAACACCACCACGCCGGCCGGTGTGGCCAAGCGGTTCTCGGCGCTTCAGTTTGGAACCGCGCGACCGCTACGGTCGCAGGTTCGAATCCTGCCTCTGGCATGGATGTGCGTGATGTCCTTAGGTTAGTTAGGTTTAAGCAGTTCGGAGTTCTAGGGGACTGATGACCTCAGATATTAAGTCCCATAGTGCTCAGAGCCATTTGAACCATTTGAACACCACCATGCATTTTTTCTATTCCACCACGATTTCGAGGTCCCTGTCAAATGCTAAACCGACATCAACACGTTTCGATCCACTGGCTCTCACAGACAGCTAGACATTACATAGTGTAAACTATGCTGACCCCACAGTATACAGGATGGCAGAAATATGGAGGACATCGCAACTTATGGGAACTGGAAGAGTTTGTGGCATTGTGGAGCGTTTCCAAACAGCTGTCTGAAGGTGATGAACTCTACATTTAATCCCATCTTCCACAGTGAGGGGGCAGCAGATGTCTTGGTGTTCCATTTCAAAGAGACCAAGAGCATTGATTCCTCATTTTGCAGTCGTGTACACGATCACAGATTCAGTGGCGACTCCCGAAGGTGTTGCTCCCACAAAGACGCTCTCCATTTCCAACATGTGTTGACAGTCAATCAATATGTGGTAATCAACAATGTAACAGTGGACGGATGTGATGGAAATAACACTCTCAATATGGGGCGATGTACTGTAATAAGCACCACAATTGATAGTGTGATCAACTTAAGCAATTTCACCAGTTTTTGCGTAATCTCAATGCCAACCAATGACGTGGCTGTATGCTACCCAATTTCTGTTCATCACTAAACCAATCCTCCATTTCTTTGCGAGTGCCATATATTAGATTGCGAATGTTGGTAGCTTACTGTGCAGTACGCCTATTCTCTGTTCCCAGACATGTACACTGAAGTATACCAGACAGCGTCCTATACCGTTGCAGTTAGGTTAACTACATATTTCTATCACTTCGATCATAATGCGGAATTTACAGTTACTATTGGTCATCTTTCCCAATGTGGATGGGAATCAAAGAGTATTCTCGCATTCACAGGATAAAGTTGGAGATTGGAAGATTGTCTTTGAACAACCCTCCCTGCAGTACTGTAGCCGATTTAATTTGCAGCTGACCATAGGTAAGACGGTACTATACCGACAACATTCCACATCTAATGAAGGAACAGAGTGAGCCGAATCTGTAACTGCTGGTCAGCGTATGACTGAAATCACTTTTTTGTGATGGAGAGAGTCTTGGTGGGAGCTACACCATCTGGGAATGGCCACCACTGAAACAATGGTTGTTTACATGACTGCAATATGAGGAATCAATGCTCTTGGTCTCTTCGAAATTGAACACCGGGACATCTGCTGCTCCACCAGTGTGGAAGATGAGATTAAATGTAGAGTTCATTACCTCTCGACAGTTGTTAGGAAACGCTCCACAATGCTGCACCACTCTTACTCACGGCACCCATGCAAGTGCAGAAGGTCTCTCCAGATGCACGCACGTCGAGGAGGTTAGCACCCTTTATCAAGGTATGGTAAGTATAAGAGTGTTGTGGTGATATTATAGATGGTTAAGAAGAAACGTGTGGCTTATGCTTGATGGAGCTTCAGACGAACAGGGTTTCAAGCATTTTACGTAAATCATCTGTGATACCAATTCTGAAGTATTGTTATAATGTCTAGGGTCAGTACCAAGAAGATATTGGCAAGAGAGAAATAATCGTAGAACATAAACACACGCACTCCTAAGGCTGCACGGTTCTGCACTTCAACATGCTATAATGTTGAAGCCATGTGGTTTACGAAATATTAGTCACAAGGAGTGCAATGCTCTTAATACTCTAATACAATGCATATACACTCCTGGAAATTGAAATAAGAACACCGTGAATTCATTGTCCCAGGAAGGGGAAACTTTATTGACACATTCCTGGGGTCAGATACATCACATGATCACACTGACAGAACCACAGGCACATAGACACAGGCAACAGAGCATGCACAATGTCGGCACTACTACAGTGTATATCCACCTTTCGCAGCAATGCAGGCTGCTATTCTCCCATGGAGACGATCGTAGAGATGCTGGATGTAGTCCTGTGGAACGGCTTGCCATGCCATTTCCACTTGGCGCCTCAGTTGGACCAGCGTTCGTGCTGGACGTGCAGACCGCGTGAGACGACGCTTCATACAGTCCCAAACATGCTCAATGGGGGACAGATCCGGAGATCTTGCTGGCCAGGGTAGTTGACTTACACCTTCTAGAGCACGTTGGGTGGCACGGGATACATGCGGACGTGCATTGTCCTGTTGGAACAGCAAGTTCCCTTGCCGGTCTAGGAATGGTAGAACGATGGGTTCGATGACGGTTTGGATGTACAGTGCACTATTCAGTGTCCCCTCGACGATCACCAGTGGTGTACGGCCAGTGTAGGAGATCGCTCCCCACACCGTGATGCCGGGTGTTGGCCCTGTGTGCCTCGGTCGTATGCAGTCCTGATTGTGGCGCTCACCTGCACGGCGCCAAACACGCATACGACCATCATTGGCACCAAGGCAGAAGCGACTCTCATCGCTGAAGACGACACGTCTCCATTCGTCCCTCCATTCACGCCTGTCGCGACACCACTGGAGGCGGGCTGCACGATGTTGGGGCGTGAGCGGAAGACGGCCTAACGGTGTGCGGGACCGTAGCCCAGCTTCATGGAGACGGTTGCGAATGGTCCTCGCCGATACCCCAGGAGCAACAGTGTCCCTAATTTGCTGGGAAGTGGCGGTGCGGTCCCCTACGGCACTGCGTAGGATCCTACGGTCTTGGCGTGCATCCGTGCGTCGCTGCGGTCCGGTCCCAGGTCGACGGGCACGTGCACCTTCCGCCGACCACTGGCGACAACATCGATGTACTGTGGAGACCTCACGCCCCACGTGTTGAGCAATTCGGCGGTACGTCCACCCGGCCTCCCGCATGCCCACTATACGCCCTCGCTCAAAGTCCGTCAACTGCACATACGGTTCACGTCCACGCTGTCGCGGCATGCTACCAGTGTTAAAGACTGCGATGGAGCTCCGTATGCCACGGCAAACTGGCTGACACTGACGGCGGCGGTGCACAAATGCTGCGCAGCTAGCGCCATTCGACGGCCAACACCGCGGTTCCTGGTGTGTCCGCTGTGCCGTGCGTGTGATCATTGCTTGTACAGCCCTCTCGCAGTGTCCGGAGCAAGTATGGTGGGTCTGACACACCGGTGTCAATGTGTTCTTTTTTCCATTTCCAGGAGTGTATATCGAACACCTGAAATACATCCATATTGCAAGTTTTCTAGCTCACTCTCTACAGTGACAAACTTCAAGGTGATAAAACTACTTCCTTCTACACCAAAGAAACACATAGATTCTTTGTGATACTTGCACAACATACTTTCCATAGGTGTGTAGCGCCTTTTGCTAGCATCCGATTACGATTCATGCATTATACTGCACTCTCATCAGTCCTATAAAACGATCGCCGGAAATGGAAAAAGCATCTTATGGGGATACAGAGAAGTGCATAGCAACGGTGTTTGACTTGTAAAATTACTCACCATGCTGCACCAGGTCCATCTACATCTACATCTACATTTATACTCCGCAAGCCACCCGACGGTGTGTGGCGGGGGGCACTTTACGTGCCACTGTCATTACCTCCCTTTCCTGTTCCAGTCGCGTATGGGTCGCGGGAAGAACGACTGCCGGAAAGCCTCCGTGCGCGCTCTAATCTCTCTAATTTTACATTCGTGATCTCCTCGGGAGGTATAAGTAGGGGGAAGCAATATATTCGATACCTCATCCAGAAACGCACCCTCTCGAAACCTGGCGAGCAAGCTACACCGCGATGCAGAGCGCCTCTCTTGCAGAATCTGCCACTTGAGTTTATTAAACATCTCCGTAACGCTATCACGTTTACCAAATAACCCTGTGACGAAACGCGCCGCTCTTCTTTGGATCTTCTCTATCTCCTCCGTCAACCCGATCTGGTACGGATCCCACACTGATGAGCAGTACTCCAGTATAGGCCGAACGAGTGTTTTTTAAGCCACCTCCTTTGTTGATGGACTACATTATCTAAGGACTCTCCCAATTAATCTTAACCTGGCACCCACTTTACCAACAATTAATTTTATATGATCATTCCACTTCAAATCGTTCCGTACGTATACTTCCAGATATTTTACAGAAGTAACTGCTACCAGTGTTTGTTCCGCCATCATATAATCATACAATGAAGGATCCTTCTTTCTGTGTATTCGCAATACATTACATTTGTCTATGTTAAGGGTCAGTTGCCACTCCCTGCACCAACTGCCTATCCGCTGCAGATCTTCCTGCATTTCGCTGCAATTTTCTAATGCTGCAACTTCTCTGTATACTACAGCATCATCCGCGAAAAGCCGCATGGAACTTCCGACACTATCTACTAGGTCATTTATATATATTGTGAAAAGCAATGGTCCCATAACACTCCCCAGTGGCACGCCAGAGGTTACTTCAACGTCTGTAGACGTCTCTCCATTGAGAACAACATGCTGTGTTCTGTTTGCTAAAAACTCTTCAATCCAGCCACACAGCTGGTCTGATATTCCGTAGGCTCTTACTTTGTTTATCAGGCGACAGTGCGGAACTGTATCGAATTCCTTCCGGAAGTCAAGGAAAATAGCATCTACCTGGGAGCCTGTATCTAATATTTTCTGGGTCTCATGAACAAATAAAGCGAGTTGGGTCTCACACGATAGCTGTTTCCGGAATCCATGTTGATTCCTACATAGCAGATTCTGGGTTTCCAAAAACGACATGATACTCGAGCAAAAAACATGTTCTAAAATTCTACAACAGATCGACGTCAGAGATATAGGTCTATAGTTTTGCGCATCTACTCGACGACCCTTCTTGAAGACTGATACTACCTGTGCTCTTCTCCAATCATTTGGAACCTTCCGTTCCTCTAGAGACTTGCGGTACACGGCTGTTAGAAGGGGGGAAAGTTCTTTCGCGTACTCTGTGTAGAATCGAATTGGTATCCCGTCAGGTCCAATGGACTTTCCTCTGTTGAGTGATTCCAGTTGCTTTTCTATTCCTTGGACACTTATTTCGATGTCAGCCATTTTTTCGTTTGTGCGAGGATTTAGAGAAGGAACTGCAGTGCGGTCTTCCTCTGTGAAACAGCTTTGGAAAATGGTGTTTAGTATTTAAGTTTTAAGCGTGTCGTCCTCTGTTTCAATGCCATTATCATCCCACAGCATCTGGATATGCTGTTTCGATCCACTTACTGATTTAACGTAAGACCAGAACTTCCTAGGATTTTCTGTCAAGTTGGTACACAGAATTTTATGTTCGAATTCACTGAACGCTTCACGCCTAGCCCTCCTTACGCTAACTTTGACATCGTTTAACTTCTGTTTGTCTGAGAGGTTTTGGCCGCGTTGAAATTTGCAGTGAAGCTCTTTGCTTTCGCAGTAGTTTCCTAACTTTGTTGTTGTACCACGGTGGGTTTTTCCCGTCCCTCACAGTTTTACTCGGCACGTACCTGTCTAAAACGCATTTTACGATTGCCTTGAACTTTTTCCATAAACACTCAACATTGTCAGTGTCGGAACAGAAATTTTCGTTTTGATCTGTTAGGTAGTCTGAAATCTGCCTTCTATTACTCTTGCTAAATAGATAAACCTTCCTTCCTTTTTTTATATTCCTATTAACTTCCATATTCAGGGATGCTGCAACGGCCTTATGATCACTGATTCCATGTTCTGCACATACAGAGTCGAAAAGTTCGGGTCTGTTTGTTATCAGTAGGTCCAAGATGTTATCTCCACGAGTCGGTTCTCTGTTTAATTGCTCGAGGTAATTTTCGGATAGTGTCACTCGATGCTCTGTCCCTACCACCCGTCCTAAACATCTGAGTGTCCCAGTCTATATATGGTAAATTGAAATCTCCACCTAAGACTATAAGATGCTGAGAAAATTTATGTGAAATGTATTCCAAATTTTCTCTCAGTTGTTCTGCCACTAATGCTGCTGAGTCGAGAGGTCGGTAAAAGGAGCCAATTATTAACCTAGCTCGGTTGTTGAGTGTAACCTCCACCCATAATAATTCACAGGAACTATCCACTTCTACTTCACTACAGGATAAACTACTACTAACAGCGAAGAACACTCCACCACCGGTTACATGCAATCTATCCTTTCTAAACACCATCTGTACCTTTGTAAAAATTTCGGCATAATTTATCTCTGGCTTCAGCCAGCTTTCTGTACCTATAACGATTTCAGCTTCAGTGCTTTTTATCAGCGCTTGAAGTTCCGGTACTTTACCAACGCAGCTTCGACAGTTGACAATTACAATACCGATTGCTGCTTGGTCCCCGCATGTCCTGACTTTGCCCCACACCCGTTGAGGCTGTTGCCCTTTCTGTACTTGCCCAAGGCCATCTAACCTAAAAAAACCGCCCAGCCCACGCCACACAACCCCTGCTACCCGTGTAGGCGCTTGTTGCGTGTAGTGGACTCCTGCTCTATCCAGCGGAACCCGAAACCCCACCACCCTATGGCGCAAGTCGAGGAATCTGCAGCCCACACGGTCGCAGAACCGTCTCAGCCTCAGATTCAGACCCTCCACTCGGCTCTGTACCAAAGGTCCGCAGTCAGTCCTGTCGACGATGCTGCAGATGGTGAGCTCTGCTTTCATCCCGCTAGCGAGACTGGCAGTCTTCACCAAATCAGATAGCCGCCGGAAGCCAGAGAGGATTTCCTCCGATCCATAGCGACACACATCATTGGTGCCGACATGAGCGACCACCTGCAGATGGGTGCACCCTGTACCCCTCATGGCATCCGGAAGGACCCTTTCCACATCTGGAATGACTCCCCCCGGTATGCACAAGTGCACATTGGTTTTCTTCCCCTCTCTTGCTGCCATTTCCCTAAGGGGCCCCATTACGCACCTGACGTTGGAACTCCCAACTACCAGTAAGCCCACCCTCTGCGACCGCCCGGATCTTGCAGACTGAGGGGCAACCTCTGGAACAGGACAAGCATCCATGTCAGGCCGAAGATCAGTATCAGCCTGAGACAGAGCCTGAAACCGGTTCGTCAGACAAACTGGAGAGGCCTTCCGTTCAGCACTCCGGAATGTCTTTCGCCCCCTGCCACACCTTGAGACGACCTCCCACTCTACCACAGGTGAGGGATCAGCCTCAATGCGGGCAGTATCCCGGGCAACCACAGTCTTAGTCCTATTGGGGGATGCGTGGGACGAGCTGGCCGTCCCCGACAAACCCCCATCCGGACCCCCACAGTGATGCCCATTGGCAACAGCCTCAAGCTGTGTGACTGAAGCCAACACTGCCTGAAGCTGGGAGCGAAGGGATGCCAACTCAGCCTGCATCCGAACACAGCAGTTGCAGTCCCTATCCATGCTAAAAACTGTTGTGCAAAGAACGTCTGAACTAATCTACAGAGAGCGCAAACAAATCGACACAAAATTTAAACGGTTATTAAAATACAAGATTGCCTAGTAAATGCAGTAATTCTGCTACTTGCGCACTGCTGACACACTGCTCGGCGGCGGAAGGAGACTACGCGATTTTACACTATTCAGGTACTAAAACGCGATGCTACAACTCTCAAATACTATAATACGCCCGAATTTATGAATTAAACAGTGCAAGTACCAAAAACACGCAAAGAAATTAAGAATTAAACTATGTAACAAATGAGTGAGCTAGGGGTATACGACTTGCTGCTACAGCTGCTTATCCAACGGCGGCAGGGAGCACACTCCATAAACAGGACAACTGTCAAGCAAATGTGAATGGTTTTGCAGGACCTTAGAAACCTCTGTCAGTGACTTAGAAAAGGAGTTTGAAACATTTCACGTGAACCGCTTGTGCTAACAGTCCTGAAGTATTGTTCCGGTGTTTGGTATCCATACCAAGAAGGTATCGGAAAGAGAGAAATGATTGTGGAACATAAACACATTCCACGGGCTACACGATTCTGCATTTAAACGCGGTGTAATGCTAGAGCTGCGAGGTTCTCGACCTATTAGTCGTGTGGAGTGCAATGCTGTTAATATTTAAATGTGAGAAATATATTTCCAACGCATTGCATACACTCTCCGTGCAAGTTGCTCTCCGATGAACTATGGTGAGAAACTGTATGGTGATAAAACTACTACGTTGCACACCAAAGAAAACATCGATTCTTTGTAACACAAGCACTACATAGGTTTCTGGGGGTGTATAATGCCTGCTGTTTACGAAGGTCAAGCATGATTATGGTTCAGAAATCGACACATTTTCACAACAGTTCTATAAAATGATTGTTGGCAGCTGAAAATGCATACAAGGAAACAGCGACATCTTACAAGGAAATAAACACATCGATAAGTAGCCAGAGGAAATGTAACAGTCTTATCGCAGTTTACCACTGCCCCTGGTAACATTCCTCTTGCACACAGAAGTCATGGTCCAAGGCTAGTTTGTATTAATGATGTGTGAGGTAACATGCCCATTTCGCCTTGACACAAGGTCTCTAAAATGACTCTTCTTTCCACGATTAAGGTGTCTATATGTAGCATGAGTTCACTCTCCTTCTCCAGAACACAGAATTTTATTGATATCGGTCAGTGCCCATTTCATAATATTTTTTCTCTAATTTCATGTATTCTCTAGTCAATTTGGTAATATTTCATCCTATTTCCCTCAATTTTTACATATTTCACAGCAATGTTTCGTGATTATACCAGGTTTTCCTGGAATTTCAGCGATTTTATGTAATTCTTCAAATTTTTTCGACAGTTTTCCATATGTATATGCTCATACTGCTGACACACCACACGGTATTTGATTTTGCGTCTCATACACCAACCTTCTAAAATACCTGTGACTTCCTCTCTCCCTAAAGATCCACATGCATGCATTTTGGGTGGGACGATCGTGAAAAGTATACTCGCATTCGCTTCATACCTATATGAGACTCAACGAGTGGTGCAGATGATGGATGTATTGGGAAATCAAAGTCTGGAAACAATACTGTGTACTGCTCTGACCCATCAGAGAACCTGTCTCCAGACTCATGTACTGCTGCACTTGATGGAAACTTAAGTCTGGAAACAGATCTAGATCTTCATTTGACTTCCACTCCGTTGTGTAGCCGTCTGTAACAGCAACTTGACATGTATATGGAATTGATTTCTGTTGATGCTCAGAATTTTTTCCTGTATGTTCTTATTGTTTACCAGATGTGCATCATCATTTGTTTTCGTACTTTCCAACTCTGATATGTACCAACAACCCTGTCAGGCCATCTACAAACTATAGCTTTTGGGTATTTATTTTTATTACACTAGTACTAAGTTATTCGTTAGTTGACAGTGTGTCGACAGGCAACATCTCGAGCCATAAGTGTTTCCCTCTCTATCTATGCAGTGCATCTCCTCGGCAGTGTCATTTACAGACAACCAGTATGCGTCCAAACCGCAACTCCAAACCGCAACCATCCACCGCTGACAACTCTACACACACATACATACTCTGCATGCATATTAATCGCGAAGTTTCAATTTCGGCCACTTGTACCTTATTTTAGACAGAGCTACAGCTCTGCAAATAGCGAAGTACTCTTCGCAAAACGGTGCTGCAGCAGGTGTAAGCACATTCGAATTCCTCCTGCTTAAGAGTATAGCATATAGTTTTTATTACCAATATCCATAACAAGATTGTCTAGATTCTCCAATCATAACAACCATCTAAGGCATCCTACTGCACCTATCACACCTCATTTATACTCTAAAGATTCGTGATGACGGCACAAGATCACTCCAACATGCTGTTTGGTTTGCTAGATGTCCAACGGATGGAAGAAGACAGTCATTTGGGAGTATCGTTATTATATATGAGATTTTTATTTATTTAGTTATATGTGTCCAGAACATAACATATAATACATATATAGTTGATGATCATACATATACATATAAATACACAAGGATTGCAAAATATATACACACGATTATATTCTATGTGGAGCCCAGAATTCCGCTGTATCAACTGCCTTATCACTGGCAACAACCAGATCGTTCATCGAGACAGATTCTGCCAGTTCCATGCAGTTGAGTAGATGCTGGTCATATTGAAGTTCGCCACACTCACATAACTCGTCGTCTGAGATTTATCCCTATTTCTTCATTTTTACCTTACACAGAGATACTTCAGCTCACAGTCTACTGAGGACCTTCCATGTCTCGTGTGGGAGGTAGTGACATGCACCAAGCCCTTCTTTGGGGTCATACCAATATTCTTCTGATGATGAACTACACCAGAGTCGTATTCTATGCATTGCAGATAGTGTCGCAATTGGTTGTGTTGCCTGCAGGAAACTTTTTCTCGATTTCAGTCTTGGTAACTGATGTTCATGTTCAAATAGAGGATGTCCTGGGTCTGTGTCCTGCGTCTTTCTTTTCATTTCAGCTGCAGTTCTCCTTCGGATATCTGGAGGTGCTACACCAAAGAGGTAGAAGATTTGTTAACCGGAATTGCCTGCAAGCACCCTGTTGCAATGCATTTCCGTTGCATTTCGGGCAATTTTTACGTGTTTGGCATGGCTGGGGTTCTGCCATACAGGTTGGTTGGTTGGTTGGTTGGTTGATTGATTTGGAAGAGGGGACCAAACAGTGAGGTCATCGGTCCAATTGGATCAGGTAAAGATGGGGAACGAAGTCGACCATGCCCTTTCATAGGAACCATCCCAGCTTTTGCCTGAAGCGAAGTAGGAAATTACGGAAATCTAAATCAGGATGGACGGACGCGGGTTTGAAACGTCGTCCTCCCGAATGCGAGTCCAGTGTACCAACTACTGCACCACGTTGCTTGGTGTCACACATGTGCTGCATATTCTGCAGTGGAGGAACACAAAGAAATGGAAGATGTGTGGATGACATCCAGATGTGCTCCCCAGTTGTTGCCTGTCAGTTTTTGGATGATATTGTTCCTAGCACAGACTTTAATTTTTGTGTCTGTGCAGTGGTCTTTGAAGTTGAGGCAGCAGTCCAACTTTACTACCGGATATTTTGGAGTATCGCAGTGTGTTAGTTGTTGGCCTCTCCAGATTATGCTCAGTCTCCTCCTGGCCTCTCTGTACGGTAAGTAGAGTGCACACGCTTTTGGTTTTATATAGTTTACTATCATAATCGTCAGATAGTGTTTTAGGACCTATTTTAGTTTTTCTCCACCTCCTCAAAAGTTCTCACTTGGGCAGTAATTGTTGTATCATCTGTGTAAATGAAACACCTTCTGGTAGTATTAATTGGCTGGTCATTAGTATAAATATTATAACAATGGGGCTAACACACTTCCTTGGGGGATACCATTTCTCTGTGTCCTCCAATGGCTCCTTTTGTTTTGTAGGGTAATTAAAGAAATGTCTGTTTTGAAGTAGACATCTCCTAAAATGTGTTAAATAGAAGTCTTTTGTGATGGCATAGATCTTTAGATCTTTGTTAATAATTTCCTATCATTGAAGGTGTTGTATGTGGCAGTAAGATCAACAAAGGCAACACTGGTGATCTGCCTGCGTTCATATCCAACTTCTATGTGTTGTGTCAAATTCAAGATCTATACACAACATGCCCTCCCTGGACAAAAAGCCCATTGTTCCCTAATCAGTGTTTGGTCGACATGGTCTGAGATTCGATTCAGGATAATTCTCTCTAAGACTTTATGAAGGTGTCATAGAAGTGATATCGTTGGTACGTTTTTGCCATCTGTTGGCTGTTTCCCAGGTTTCAATACGGCCACAACGATGGTTTGTCTCCAGATCTTTGGTATTTGCAATCTTGAAACACAGTGTTCGTCGTATCTAGATTCCATTTCTTGTTGCTGGTGCAAACATTTTTATTTGTTCCGTTCTCATTTCATCCAATCCAGCACGTTTATTGTGTTTCATTGAGCATATTGCGGTTTCTATTTCTTCCAAAGAGAAATGTGTGCCAGTATAGTTATTCTCCCCAACAGTTCTTTGTATCTTTGGGGTTACAGATTTTTTATTAAATTTACCATTCAGCAATAACTGCTGCGCTATCTGGTGAGGTGTTATATCAAGAATGACTGAGAGAGTAACTGTTGGGTCGTTTCCAAGGCTATTCAGCAGTTGCTATGGCTTTCTATACTGTTTTCTTTCATATCTAGCTGCATCCTAAGGTCGCACCATTTTTCTTTTCTTGTATCTGATATGGCTAGCATCAGGTCTTCGAAGAGGTGTTCATATTTATTCAGGAGTGTCTTTGTATCTTTGTCCAGTCTCGGTATAGAGGTTGCTCTACATCCTCATGATATGTGCCTACGTGAGACCGTTTTGACCAGCTTTATAAAGGACTCATATTTGTTTGGAGAAGGATCGAGTTCAAGGATTTTGGAGCCAAATTCCTCAACAAGTTATCCCATCGTGCTTGTTTAAAGTTAAGCCTTCTCTTGAAGGTGGTATACTTGGTTTTGATGACTGCTTCTATAGTGCATATAATAGCTCAGTGTTGTGTCCTTTGAATTGGATCTCCCATTTCTTTACTCACTTGATGGGCAACATTTTCACTTGCAAAGATATTATCTGGGTTATATCCATGACCCCATCTTCCACTCCGGAAGGGGTATGGTAGCTTTGGATCATGCATTCCCCATCTTCCACTCCGGAAGGGGTATGGTAGCTTTGGATCATGCATTCCCCATCTTCCACTCCGGAAGGGGTATGGTAGCTTTGGATCATGCATTCCCCATCTTCCACTCCGGAAGGGGTATGGTAGCTTTGGATCATGCATTCCCCATCTTCCACTCCGGAAGGGGTATGGTAGCTTTGGATCATGCATTCCCCATCTTACACTCCGGAAGGGGTATGGTAGCTTTGGATCATGCATTTGCTTCAGGCCCGTGCGTTCTACCCAGTTTTCAAGGTCTTCTCCACTTTGGTCTGTTTCTCTATAACCCCATGATACACTGTGGCAGTTAAAATCTCCCATGACCAGCTTCACTGGTAACGAACAGAAATTATCTGGTTCCTTGAAACTAAATAAATTATTTGGGGGTTTGTACATGGATGTTACCGTATGAGATTATGTTCCTACAGTCAGTGTTTCTGTGTCCTTGTATTCAGTTAAGTTTGCGTGCGAGATATTCAGCCCAGGCATAGTAAATATTGCACTGCCACATTGCGTGTTGCGTCTCTCAGTGATTGTCATTCAGCTTATCTTTGGCCTTACGTCATTCACGCCTCTATGAGTTTCCTGGATGAGGTCACAGTTCTTTGTCTTACACATATTGGATAGTAATATTTCTCTCTCTGATGATATTCCCTTAATATTTTTGGAAATTATTGTAAGATGTAGAAAAGCGCATTAGTTGGACAGTATAGTATAGCACTGCACTTGAATGCATCCAGTGACTTCCAACCACTTATTCTACAGTTGCAATGCATTTGCTTTGTTTCCTGTTGGTTGTGTCACGGATCTCTCTCGTGACCCAGAGTAGACCCAAATTACTTTTCAAGTGTGGACCCGCCAAACGTTATATCCAGAGTGGTGTTTCGATTCGGATTCACAATAATCTACATGTGGGATATGATTCGAAGGTGGATCCACCGTGCATTATATCTGGTTTCCGTACAGCCACTGATTCTACAGTTGCAATGCATTTGTTTTGTTTTCTGTATGGCTGTGTTGTGGATCTCTCCCATGACCCAGAGTATACTCGAGTTAGTTAGTATTCGAGTGTGGAACTGTCACTCGTTATATCTGGAATGGTGTTTGGACGCAGATCCACAATACGCTACGTCTGGGATTCGAAGGTGGATCCACCACGCGTTATATATGGTGGCTAGAGGTGGCGCAGTGGATTACGTGTGGGATAGGGATAGGGTTTGATGTGGATCCATCAAGCCTTATGTCCAGAGACATGTTGTATGTCCGAAGGTCGTTCCACCAGCGCGAGGACTAGGTCAAGCTCTGAACTCTGCGGTGCTGGATCCATCTTGCTTCCTTAGGTACTTCGACGATACCTTCCTGATATGGCCTCGACGTGAAAATACACTGTAGCAGTTCGTGGATCACATGAATGGTGTCCATCCCAACATTAAATTTACCATCGAGATGGAGAAGGATGGCAAGCTGCCATTCTTGGATGTTTTAGTTGAGCGGAAGGCAGGAGACTGACGCACATTGATCGACATTTGAACGCCAGAAGTTTCCACCACGCTGTGCAGAAGAAAGCAGTCCTGAACACGTTAATAGACAGAGCGAAAGTTATTTCTGATGACGACCGTCTACAGACTGAATTGCAGCAGTTGAAACACGTGTTCAGAGAGAATGATTACAGCAAGAAGAATACAGCAAACACTTTCAGGTACCACGGAAGAAGGACCCTTTGTGAATCGGCAGAGGAAGCCAAGTCGGCGGCTTTCCTGCCATACTGTGGTGCAACGAGCGGCAAGTTAGGACGTGGAATACAGAGACATGAACTGAGACCAGAGCTCTGGCCCGCCCCCAAGATACGAGATATACTGCGCCCTGCTAAAGTCAGCATAGCTCTCGTTTGCCCGGTGTGTATGGTGTTCCTTGCGAGTGTGGCAGTGTCTATATAGGTCAGACAATTTGCGCGTTTGCGGAGCGCTGTACCGAGCACAAGAGACATACTAAACAAAGGGAGATTCACAAGTCGGCCATAGCTGAGCATTTCCTGAAAAACGGACACAAAATACGGTTTGAGAATACAACAGTCTTGGTTCACATGTCAAAACACTGGGAATCGTTATGAAAGAGGCGGTTGGGGTCAGAATAAACTGCAACAAGTTTAACGGAGACCAGGGGTACACATAAGTAGAGCGTGGGGGCGGGCTTTGGATGTCGAAAGGAAGCAACGACGGATGCTTAGCGCTTGTAAGAAGGCAGGAGCGCCGGTTTCAAACGTGGGGCCGGCCCTCGCCACACCTGACGTCACTCAGTCCCGCAGAGGGACGAAGTTTCTATGAGCTGCCCAGCTCACCATCCGCCAACGCGTCCTTTCGGGCCTGTAAGGTTGGTGCCAGCGGCATAATCGTGGTTATATAAGCGGAAAATCGTGCCAGGCTCGGCAGTCAGTAGCTTTCTTCCTGACGACGATGGTGGAGATAGCCATTGAAAACTCGAGAATTTTATTGTAATTGAAGAAGCTTGAAAATCTAGAAGATTTTATTCAGACATGTCGCCATCAAAGACTCCTCGGATACACGATTATCAGTATCCTATTAAATATATTATCAATGTATTTTAACTCTTCTGGAGCTGACAGTCACAAAAACTTTTTTTCTTAGAAACATATTTAATCACCTGGTATTTCAGCTCTTTAGAGCTTTTTTGCAGCTTCTTGCGAACTGCAGTGTAATGAACATGAACAGTGGTTAACTTAAGAAATAGGGCACTGTTCATAGAGTTCATCAATTTCTAGGGAAATAGTTTGATATTAAAACTAATACCTAGCGAACAGGAGCATTCTTGCCATCTATGTAGAAGAATACTGATCGTTTCTTTCTGTCCAGAGTGATTTAGTTCATGTTTTTTTTAAGTCTACTATTATTTGCGTACTGGACGCACTTGGAGTGTGTGGATGGACCATAGGAAAATTTTATGTTCCACGTCTCGTCATAAAGGACTTGACTGATTTTAATCAAACTTGGTAGACATAAGACTTATTGCCTGGAAAGAAGAACTGAGGAGGTAAGAACTACCGATCTAGCACTGGAGCTTCGGTAACATATGAGGTGAACTGAGAAAGGGGGGAGGAGACATGGACAGACAGAGAGTGTGGAGGAGGAGATGGAAGAGAGGGGGAGGAGGAGATGGAGAGAGTAGGAAAAGGAACGTATGGACAGAGGTATGGGGAGGAGGAAATGGACAGAGAGAGGTAGAAGAAGCAGATGGTCTCGGAGAGGGTGAGGAAGGGATAGAAAGAGAAAGTGAAGAGGAAGAAAGATATGGAGAGAGGGAGCAGAGGAGGTGGACAGAGGGAGGAGAAGATGGACAGAGAGGAGATGATCAAAAAGATTGAAGAGGAGGAGAAGATCAAGGAGAATGTGGAGGAGGAGATGAGCAGAGATAGTGGAAGGAGAAGATGGATGGAGGAAGAGGAGAGAAAGAGACTTTCATAGAGAAGGGAAGGAGGAGATGGACACAGAAAGTGGGAAGAGATATGGGGAGAGTATGGAGAGAAGAAGGTGGACAGAGGAGTATGAAATGGAAAGAGCGAGACGGAGGAGATGTGTGCAGTATATGTGGTGTAACTGAGCATGGGTGAAGCTGCACCGAAAATGTGTGTATAACAAAGGATTTATATCTTTGTGATATTCCATATAACATCGTAAACCACTGGGTTGATTTAAACCTAATTTGGTACACATACTTCTTATTGTATGGAAAGAAGCACTGGGGGTAAGAACTATCTAGCTTTCAAAGGGGTGAGGATGGGCTTTAAAAGGTTAGTAATGCCTGACATCTAGATTGCTCTGCATGACTGGCATATTGTGCTGGTAGTATCAGAATATTTTTCAGGGGTGACATATGTGACTGGGCATGTCTGAACAGAGAGAGGGGGAAGAGGAGGTGAATAGTGAGAGGGCTGATGATTAGACGGAGAGAGATAGGGATGAGAAGGAGATGGACAGAGAAAGGGCTGGTGGACGAGGAGATAGGAAGGGAGAGGGTTGCAGGAGGAGATGGATAGAGAGAGACGGGTAGGAGGAAATGGACAGAACTGTGGATAAAGGGATGGACAAAGAGAAAGAGGTTACGAAATCGGCAGAGGGAGGAAAAGAGGAGTTAGACTGAGAGTGGGGGGAGGAGAACATACAGAATGTGCAGAAGAGTAGATGGACAGAGAGAGAGGGAGGAGGAGATAGATTGGGAGAGTAGGAGGGGAAGAGGGATAGAAAGAGGGGAGAGGAAGAGATGGACAGAAGGCAAGGAGGAGGAAGGAGGAGATGGATAGAATGATGGCGAAGGATGAGACACAGAGAGAGGGGACAGTAGGAGATGGATAATGAGAGGGGCTGGAGGAGATGAACAGGACGAAGAAATGTGTGCAATATATGTGACATAAGCATGCACATGTGGAGACGTGGGGGAAGACTCGTTAATACTAAAAAAGTGGAAGCTTTGTTGTGTAGAGTCCTGCTTAACCAACTTCCTCGATTATTGTATCTTCAAAATATGAAGGATAGCGGGAAAACTACTTTGCCTTGGTGTTGGAATAATTTTGTATGTTCATCAGATATATCCAGTTGTGGATAGTTGGGTTTTCCAATATATCAATAAAATTATATTGATATTTGCATACATACATTGGTGACAAAATCGCTGTTACTTTTTACAGCCACCGTTAAGGAAGATTGTTATCACCTTTCAACACAGAGCTACGACTCCCACTGTGAGAGCAACCAAGCCAACGTGACTATATGCCTTGTTGCCTATCTTGTATGTTATAGGGGGCACTGTCTCCGTCCTCTGATGGAGATAAGCGATGGACGCTAAGCAGCAGGGATCAAGGTTTCAACCTAGTACATTCTTATAAATTTCTCTCAAACTACCACAGATTAAGATGAAAAAATATTACCGAAACTGGATGGAGGTCATGTTGCATATTAGGGTGTGTTCCGATCAAAGATAGCTGATGTGTAGTTTGGTATTTTAATCACACAAGCAATCAGCTATGACATTGGGTCAATCATTCATCCTGTAGTACTGCAGCATGCTTTATTTCATAACGCAGATTAAATTTTTGAGGGAATATTACCAGCGTTTAGACGTGTCACAGTTTTCAGGTAGTTAGATTTCTTCGAAAGTGCATAGACCATCCACACTCACCACATACATGAAAGTGCATGTGAAGTCGGTCGACTAGATCAGAGTCCAGCAACCCGAACTGCGATCAGGATATTGTGGCATGTGAGGGGAAGAGGAGTGTGGTATGATCACTATGCCCGGGGTGCTCGATAATGTACACAGGCTGGGTTGTCATACGGAATGGCGACCACCACAGGCGTTTGAAAAGTTATAGCTAGGTGTGGGTTTGGCGAACCTAGGTTACTGAGCTATGGACTGGTCAAGGCCACATCTAACAGTGTAAAATGTAGCTTCACTACAGCCACCATGATGCAGAGTGTTGTGTGTCGCTGGAAATTGGAATTTTGGCTTAAGTGCCCAGATCACCAGTGGAGGATAAACCTCTGCAAAAAAATAAAAATAAAAATAAATTTCAAACTGCGTTACATTCCAATGGAGTGGAAGGCTATTGAGAAGAAGCAGTCGTTAGGAAGCAATCCCCCTGCTACATATCAATTGTCAATAAAACACTTCTGGGCTGCTGACCACATTGTCAATATACAGGGTGATCTTTTCCACTGTGCACAAACTTTAGAGATTTATCGATGAGAGGACAAGGAACAAAAAATGTCTAATGAACTTATGTCCAGAAATGCGTGGTTCCCATGCTAGAGACCATTTATTCAATCATACATTGTTATAGAGACTGTGGTCTAATGTGCACTGAACAGTGCAGCCGTAGCACGTTCTGTCTCACATGTTCACATCGACCGGGCTGCATCTGAACAGTGTCAAAGGCAGCGTGAATGCGCTGCTCCAGTGTCTCCACATCTGCAAAGAAAGGGCTC
The DNA here is from genome assembly GCF_023898315.1 of Schistocerca nitens. NCBI lineage: Eukaryota > Metazoa > Arthropoda > Insecta > Orthoptera > Acrididae > Schistocerca > Schistocerca nitens. Next base: position 1,696,579 of record NW_026045911.1, read on the forward strand.
ATAACCAGAAATCTCATGGCTTGAGATGAAGTGAGTGAGCAGTCCATGCAACTGGACCCCCCCCCCCCCCCCCCGTCTAATCCAAAGATCAGGGAAGACACGATTGAGATGCATCCGGACGCTAATGGCGAAGTGGGCTGCAACACTATCATGTAGCAACCACATAACCCTTCGAATCTTCAATGGCACTCCTTCCAGCAGGGAAGGAAAAGTCACCCACAAGAAACACCGATAGATCTGGTTTGTTAGGCAATGTGTAAGGAAGACTAGCCCCAAAATACGGTCGCCATTATCCTGGTCCACACATTCCAGCTGCACCGATGTTGATGAATCGCTGTCATCACACCACAGATGTGCATAATACGCCACATACGACTGTCATGAAAGTTGAAGTCTGTGAATGGGATGGACAACACAAATCCCGGAATCGTGATTGTCTGATGAAAAATACTGCTTCCGATGTGGAAAGTCTGTCAATAGTAACCCTTGTACACGATTTAAGTGATAAAGGTATTAAAAATTGTTATGGAGAATGCTCCACATTGCCGCGCAGGATTAGCCGAGCGGATTAAGGCGCTGCAGTCATGGCCTGTGCGGCTGGTCCCGGCGGAGGTTCCAGTCCTCCCTCGGGCATGGGTGTGTGTGTGTTTGTCCTTAAGATAATTTAGGTTAAGTAATGTGTAAGCTTAGGGACTGATGACCTTATCAGTTAAGTCCCATAAGATTTCACACACATTAATGCTCCACATGGTCGTCTGGCTTACCCTGTACTGGCGGGCAAGCTGCCTGGTACTGACATGGCAGTCGCCTTCCACACTGTTAATCACATTTTCCTTCAAGTCTGGTGTCCGAATATCTCGGGTATGTCCTTCACGATTTCGTGCTTCCTGAAACGACCCTATCTCAGACAAAGGGCGAATCGCTGTTGCAGACATTGAATGCTGTGGTTGTTGTCGGCGGGTATAGGTCTCCTGGTATGACGTTGCTCCTCTCTGCCCAGTGCCATTTGCTTCTCCGTAAGTAAACACCAAGTCAGCAAGCTCTTTATTCGAATGGAAATAATTGTGTACAAGGGTTATCATGTCCACTCCAAGATGAGTCAGCAAGAGAAGTGAATTGGACGCAACACTACCAATTACAATGGCAAGAGAGGGAGCTAGGGCATGATGTGTGAGGAACAATACCACCCTCTAGGAGGAAACCATGCATGCTGTAACTGGCTGCATGGTACAGTGCGTATTAGATCGTAGTCTCGGTAACAAAGTATGGTTGAATAAATGGTCTCTTGCATGGAAACCATGCATTTCCAGACATAAGTTCATTAGGTTCAAAAATGGCTCTGAGCACTATGGGACTCAACTTCTGAGGTCATCAGTCCCCTAGAACTTAGAACTACTTAAACCTAACTAACCTAAGGACATCACACACATCCATTCCCGAGGCACGATTCGAACCTGCGACCGTAGCGGTCGCGCGGTTCCAGACTGTAGCGCCTAGAACCGCTCCATATCCTCTCATCGCTTAATCCGTGGAGTTTGTACACGGTGGAAAAAAAACATGTATAAAATTGTGCGACGTTTCGGCCACTGTTGCAATGGCCTCCCTCAGTGTTTTGTACAAGGTCCTGAGGAAGTTCATTAGGTTCAAAAATGGCTCTGATCACTATGGGACTCAACTTCTGAGGTCATCAGTCCCCTATAACTTAGAACTACTTAAACCTAACTAACCTAAGAACATTACACACATCCATTCCCGAGGCACGATTCGAACCTGCGACCGTAGCGGTCGCGCGGTTCCAGACTGTAGCACCTAGAACCGCTCCATATCGTCTCATCGCTTAATCCATGGAGTTTGTACACGGTGGAAAAAAAACATGTATAAAATTGTGCGACGTTTCGGCCACTGTTGCAATGGCCTCCCTCAGTGTTTTGTACATGGTCCTGAGGAAGGCCACTTACAATAGTGCCAAAACCATGGACAATTTTATATATTGACGATCCAGTCAAGAGCCCAGAACAATTTTATTGTCTGTGACAACTAACACCATTTACATGAGAACTGTCCATGTAGGGAGTGCTCTCTCTCTCTCTGCATCCACCTTTAATCCGACAAAATTCATATGAAAGAAAGGTGACTTATTCTTCTGAAAATCAAGAAACATCTATTGGATAGGGTAGATAATAACACGCAATAGGCTAAGAGACCTAGGTTGGCTAACATTTCATTGCAATCGGAAGCTGAAGAGGAAAAAAGGAGTCTGCAACACAAATAAAAGTTGATAGGCGTGTTTCTACACCTGAAAGATGTTGTCTGTTCAAATTTCGTGTCACTTGTAGCCCACTATGAAGACACAAATCAGGTGTGCTTTAAATACACGGTGTCACTGTCGTGAACGTCAGCTATTTTTGAGATTGGACGTGGTGAGTTGGTGTTAGTCAAGAACGCCTTTAAGGTGAAAAAGATGTCATTATCAACAGCTCACTGAGTTTGAACTAGATCGCTTAGTAGGGCTACTCTAGATGCTCCTTCTGTGGTATCGCAGAAAGGCTTGGCTGGCATGTAGCCATTGCGCATGATTGCTTGCAGCGGTGGTCGTGAGAATATATGGTTGGAAGAAGACCGAGCTCCAGATGGCCACGTGGCACTACCGAGGCAGAAAACCATCGTGTTCGGCGTGTGGCTCTGGCGCATTGCGCTGCATTTGCAGCAGCAATTTGAGCAGCAGTTGGCAGCACAGTGACACAACAAACTGTAACAAGTCGGTTACTTTAAGGACAGCTCCGAGACAGATGCTTTTTGGTGTGCATTCCACTGACCCCAAACCACTGCTATTTGCGATATCATTGGTGTCAAGCGAGAGCTCATTGGAGGGCAGGACGGAGGTCTGTTCTGTTTTCAGATGAACGCTGGTACTGCCTCGGTGACAGTGAAGGCCGTGTGTTGGTTGTAAGGAGTCCAGTTGAGGGCCTCCAACCAATCTGTCTGCTTGCTAGACTCACTAAGTCTACACCTGGAGTTATGGTCTGGGGTGCGGTTTAGTATGACACTTGTGGTTGTCCCACGAACCCCGACTGCCAATTTGTACGTCGCTCTGGTGATTTTACCTGTTGTACTGCCATTCGTGAACAGCATTCCAGGGGAAGAGGGGTTTCACCAAGCTCACGCTCGCCCACATACCGCTGTTGTAACCCAACACACTCTATGGAGTGTCGACATGTTGCCTAGGCCTGCTCGATCACCAGATCTATTTCAAATCGACTCCAGCGTCATCTGCAAACAGCATTAATCGTCCCTGTATTGACTGACCAGGTACAGCAAGCATGGAACCCCACCCCACAAACTGACATCCGGCACGTGTACAACACAATGCATTCATGTTTGCTATAGAAGAATGCTGAAGATTAGATGGGTAGATCACGTAACTAATGAGGACGTATTGAACAGAATTGGGGAGAAGAGGAATTTGTGGCACAACTTGACAAGAAGAAGGGACCGGTTCTGAGGCATCAAGGGATTACAAATGTAGCATTGGAGGGCAGCATGGACGGTAAAAATCGAAGAGGGAGACCAAGAGATGAATACACTAAGCAGTATCGGAAGGATGTAAGTTGCAGTAAGTACTGGGAGATGAAGAAGCTTGCACATGATAGAGTAGCATGGAGAGCTGCATCAAACCAGTCTCAGGACTGAAGACCACAAGAACAACATTCCACATTCTGGCGATTGCGCCGGTTATTAATGTACTAGAATTTCACAGTTGCAATGGCTTATCTCGCGCTCACATGAACCTATGAGCTTGCAATGTTAATCACTGACATACGTTACCAAGACAAATGTATTCCGGTCATTTCATTACTCTACATTTATTATATTTTGGTGCTGCTTTCTTTCCGTCAGTATATAAGAAGGTATTCTCCTTCGACGTAGACACTCAGTTGCCCTTACGATCGTAGGTGCAACCCGTTTTAGTCTTCCTGCAGAGAAGTAATTAATTTTCTACATGTCGTTGTTGCGATGCTTCAGTCTGAAGACAGGTATCAAGCACTTCTCCAAGATGGTATATCCTTTGAAAATCTCTTTAACTTCACAAGGTACTGAAAACTACATGCAGCTGAATTTGTTTACAGTATTCTATCTTGGTCTCCCTCCACAATATTTATTCGCCCCCCCCCCATTTCCCTCTATGACCATATTAACTAGTTCGTTACGCCTCAAGATGTGTCACTTACTCTATCTCTTCTTTTAGCCCAATTCCGTCATAAGTGTCTTTTCTTTCCCGTTCGATTCAGTACCTCTTCGCTAGTTATCGGAGATACCTACCTTTTTCAGAAACGCTTTACTTTCTATTGCCAATCTGATATATATATCGTCTTTACTTCGGCCATCGTACATTATTTTGCTGCCCATGTGGCATAAATCATCTGTTACTACCAGTGTTTTGTTTCTTAACTTACCTGATTTCATTGGACTACGTTCCGTTAGCCTTTTTTCACTTATGTTGACTTTATCTTATGACTTCTTTTCAAAACACAGTCCATTCCATTTCCGCTTTTCCTAGTGTTTTGACGTCACCGACAACAGTACAATGACACCGGCAAATCTCAAACTTATTACTGCTTTTGGCTGAACTTTAATTTCTAGATTTTGCCTGTATTGCTTACACACTGTACAGATTGAATAACATCTTATAAACTGGGCGGGATAGTTTTGTCATAGTATAATCTCCCAAGGATGTCAATAATTAGGAATAAGTGTCGTCTAGGACTTCTTTATGGTCTTAGATATTTCAGTGGGCAAGTTTTTCCTGGAGTATCATATATTCCATTTTCTTGTCATTTACTTCCTCTTTCCTTTCCATACTATAGTCTTCAAGTTCGTGTAGCACTTCTATGTATTCTTTTCGTCTTCCAGCCTTCCCTTCTTTGCTTAATACTGGCTTGCTATCTGAGCTCTTGATATTCATACACCTGTTCGTCTTTTCACGGAAGGTCTCTTTAATTTTTCTACAGGAGGCACACCCCTTCCCATGATCATGCATGCTTCTGCAGCTTTGTATATCTCCTCTAGCCATCCCTGATTTGCTATTTTGCACTTTCTGTCAATTTCTTTTCCTAGAAATCTGCATCCAGTATCGGTTGCTGTGTTTTTATATTTTGAGCCTACATGTTTCGTGTGTTATCCAACTAGTTCTGTGTCTTGTCGCTTTTCCTAGCTGCTTTTCTGCGTCTTCATTATACCATTTCTGAAAGCTACTCGTTCATCTTCTTCACTTTAGCATGTTTCAGTCACTAGAGGCCACTTGATCCCCCTGAAACTCTCAACAACATAAGATTCTTTTACTTTATCCAGGTTCCACCCCATTAATTTCTTCCTTAATTTTCTGCAGTTTCTTCAGTTTTAGTCTGCAGTTCATCGTAAACAGTAAACTGTGGGCTCAGTACAATGCTGCCACTGAGCACTATGGGACTTAACTGCTGAGGTCACCAGTCCCCTAGAAATTAGAACTACTTAAACCTAGCTAACCTATGGACATCACACACATCCATGCCCGAGCCAGGATTCGAACCTGCGACCGTAGCGGTCGCGCGGTTCCAGATTGTAGCGCCTAGAACCGCTCGGCCACTTCGGGCGGCTTTTGAGCGTAAATGTTATATCCGGCAAAAAGACGTCAACTTTTCACTGCGGCCTCCAGTCAGCGGGTCTTGATCGTGAACTGGCACAGCATTGGTTTCGGGCATGGCAAAAAATTCCTCACGATGACATTCGTGTGCTGTTTGATTCAGTGCCACAAAGAATGCAAGAGTGTATTCATGCTCGTAGGGTACCTCATACTGATGTTTATGATGAACATGAATTCTAAACGGAATGAAAATTAAATCATTTCATACCCGTCATGTAATGACCATCTGCACAAATTTTGATAAATATCAGACTGTTGCTTCATGATGTAACGCTTTCCATATCCGCCAGTGTAGTACATATCAAGTTACCAATCAATGATAATCAGAAACTGCTAAAAATAGCTAAGGAAGTAACAGCCGTTTTGAGAGAAGCTGCTGTTCTGCTAATTTACTAGTTTGCATTTATCTAGCGTAATCTCAAACTATATTAAGCAGCTAGCGACAGGATATTGTTAAAAGTGTGTTCCGTTTAAGTTTCTAAAAGTTCCTTCCCTTTTATCAGTGTATACCTTGACTCGTTCCATATTCCTGAAGGGTGACTGAATGAATTATGATTGAGTGAGCAAACTGACTATGCATATAGAATTTCTTTCAGACATAAATAGTTTGTACAAGTCTAGTACGAAAATGTAACGACTAGTGATTGAAACTTATAATTTTTACGTTGTTAAAATGCAATATGCAGACCTATTTGGTCGGTTCATTTCTTGAATGTGTGGTTTCGAAGATCGCCGTGAAGCATGAAAGCGATGGCAGCGCCATCTCTGTGACATTTTGCGACATCTGGAATCATATTATAATGCAAACAAGCACGCTAGATGGCAGCGCTACTTGATTAAAGTGTGCAGCTGGAGGCACGGCAGGTTGAATCGATATTCAACAAATACGTATATTATTTCTCGTTGTAATCAAACTTCGTAGTACATCTTTTGTAGCCGAAAGGCTTTAAATTAAACAGTGTGAAAGGATGATTTGGGTCTGCTGCTGAGAAGGATTTTAATTTACGAGCTCTCTCTTTCGTCTGCTTTGCTGATGATGTAATTTTATCATTATATTTTGATGTTAGGAGCACTATGGTTACATGTAACCCAGAGAGAAGCGTTCGCTAGATTCATAAATTGTAACTTAGTAAGTGCAATACTTCTGTACAAGATTGTAAATCTTGATACGAGATGATCTTTCATGTGAGAAGTATTACGTATGAATCGTGAGTTGACTGTTTGCTTAGGTACATGTGCAGAGCCTTTCATTTGTAGTCTGTTTATTTAGTCGGTATAGAACTTCTTACATGGAAAAGAAATATTCAGGAACCTCGTGAGGACCACGCTGCTTATAAACTCTACTACAAAAATTTATTAAAGTATTTAAGGAATCTTGCGCTAAGGCAAAATTTTGATAACGGTTGACGAGACAAATGAGGAGCAGTTCTTGGTTAAGATTTTTCATGTTTGTGGAATCTCTATGCTGTAAAATCGTAGTTGCTCATTTCATCTAGACTAAATGCTTTGATTAACGTCACATTACAATTTAACGGTAGAGTCAGATATGTGTATAGTATTTAACAATCATTTTTTGAACACTGATGGTGAATTAAAAAAAGCTTAGTTTCTACAGAGAATCATATAATTCTCTTGGAAAATGCCTTTCCGAGACTGATAATTGAAATACTTCTCTGTCATACTGACAAGGGGAGAATGAGTCAATGATTAAATCATTGAAGGCTACAGACATGATGGAGTACCTCTCAGAATACTAAAGTACTGTGCTGCACATGTTAGCCCTTTCAATTGGCCATATTTGTAATTTTTCCTTTAGGTTTGACCAATTTCCTGAACGATTTAAGTACCCAGTAGCAAAGCCACTTTATAAAAAATCGGCGAAAGGGATAATGTAGGCAATTTTAGACCTATTTCTATGCTGTCAGTGTTTGTTCATGTCATTGAAACGGCTGTGTATGTAAGGATAATTGATCATTTCATTACACATAATTTGCTTCCAAATGTACAATTTGGTTTTAGTAGTGGTTTAACGACTGAAAATGCTGTATTCTCTCTTCTATGTGGGGTACTGGAAGGATTGAACAAAAGGTTTCGAAAGACAGGCATCTTTTTTTTATTTAACTAAGGCTTTTGATAGTGTTGATCACTAAATAGTACTTCATTATGGAATACGGGGAGTAGCTCACAACTGGTTCACCTCTTTCTTTAAGAACAGATAGCACAAGGCCATTCTCCACACTATTGACAACGGCTGTAATGAGGGGTGCGACTGGAGCAGTGTTAAATAGGGGGTGCCCCAGGGATCAGTGCTGGAGCCACTCACGTTCCTTATTTATATAAATGATGTTTCTTGTAATATTATTGATGATTCTAAAATCTATCTGTTTGCTAATGGATGTTGTGTGCGACGTTGGCACTGTTTCAAATAGTGCAGTTCAAGACGTAAGTTCAAGGCTCATAGAAAGTAAACTAACGCTAAATCACAGTAAGATTCAGTTTTTATAGTTTATAATACACTGATCAACAAAAACCGACGTTCTAATTACACGGAATGGGCATATGTTTAGTGAGACTGAGCATTTAAAATTTGTAGGTGTTCAGAAAGTTAACTGCCGTGGAAAACCGGTGTTTAGGATCTTGTTCAAAGATTTAATGCTGTCATTTTTACTAACAGAGCAGTATCTGAAGTAAGTGATAGGTCAGCACGAAAAGTAGTCTGCTTTTGCTTATTTTCCTTCACTTATGAGGTATGGTATAATATTTTGGGGTAACTCTTCCCATTCTCGAAGAGTATTTTTGGCGCAAAAACGGACCGTTCAGGCAATAAATGGTGTACATTCGCGAACCTCTTGTCGAACCATGTTCATTAATGTGGTTATTCTGACACTGACTCCCAAGGCTGTTGTGCAGAGAGGCTTGCAGTATTATGTTGCATCCATTTTCAATAAGTTACCATAAGAATTCAAAATTCTTAGCAGTAATCCACGCGCTTTCAAATGTTAGGTGAAGAGTTTCCTCATGGATCACTCCTTCTACTCTGTCGAAGAGTTTCTTGAAAAATTAAGCTGATTCCTGTGTTATTTTGTTGATTGCGTTTATATAAGCTTATAGCTTGTCGTCTTTTTACAATTTATAAACATCCCAGTTGTAATTTCATGTACTGTCACATTCCATGATCATGGAAACTTGCTCCTCAATTTGGTAATACGGAACTAGACGTGTAAAAAAAAAAAAGTTGTCAAGCCGTGTTTATATGTGTTACGTCAGTTATTAAGTGAAACGGTTTGAGAAAGCTGTCTGTGGATGAATTTATGACCGACGTAGATAAAACGAGGACACTTAGTAGAAAAGGTAAAACAGTATATTAAAAAATGGCATAACCATCAACTAAGCATTGGTCAAAGTCAGGTTCCGAGGAAAACCGATGACTGAAGACCCAAGGGTAGAAGAAGGAAGGGACGATACAAAGAAAACGGTTTGATCACCCTTAAATCGTACAGTTTCGGAACGGGCAAACATGTGTAACCTGTAAATGCACATGACGACAATTAGTGCTTGAGACCCATAATATTCGTAAAGGTAAGGATTCAAAACGAATCGTCAGGTCCTTTTAAAGCGCGTTCTGGCGAGTGCCGGTATAAAGGCGGTAAGAATATGTGAAGTATCATGTATGATAGAGTATTGAAGTTATGCGACAAATGGTAGCTTTCTCATATCTACGTTATACCAGATTTACAGACACTAAGTAGCATAGATATTAGAGTTACTATCAGGAAACTGTTCAATCGGTACCAACACCATCATAAGAGGCCGTAGGAACCCAATATGTCGAAATATTTGAATCACGATGTGGTATCGATAGCTACGATGCCACGGCGGGGGTAAAAGTTCTGAGGTTGGCACTACGACACCGACACAGACGACAGCGCCCTCTAGCCGGCGCTCTGCAGCTCTACGAGCGCCGCTCCAGATTCAGCCCATTTGATTGTGAGTAGACGACCAAGCAACATTGTTTCTATTTCATAGTGGGCGAGCCACTACAGATTTTGCCTGTGTAACTTCTGTGGGCTTTGATACGTCCGGCTTCGCACCTAAGTGCTCCTCAGTGCAAAGTTATGTATTCATATTCTCCCTATAGTAAAGGTGATTTAAATTTAAACGCAGTACCGAAGCATTTTCACCTATTCCCCTACCCTTCAGTTTACAGGAGCAGAACCACGCGCCACCTTCCAGGCGGGATACAAAACACGATAACATCAATAATAATAAAAAACACAACAGCAATCAGAGTCTGCAAAGTCGAAATACGTGAAGGACTAGGAACTACACCACGGCAGAAGTAAAATAAATGGGGAGTTCATTGATGAGACAGTACTACTTTTATGTTAAAAAAAGGAATGATTTTCTATCACAAAATGATATGTATGACAGATGCAATATTTTCAAGCTTAACAGTCACGTTATGGAATCGTATCTGGAAGAGTATGTTGGTAACTGTATCTGATGTGACTAACTTGAGAACATCATACATTCTACCTCACACACTGTTCTCAGTCATAAGACTGCAGCCAACAGTATAGTTTTTTCCCTAAATGAAACTACTGGTATACTAGTTAGTTAGTAGTCTGTTTATCCATAGCGCATTTCCAAAAGATATCAGATATGTCATCTTAATTGAAAAGGAAATAATTAAAAAATTAACTAATTCATATATACAGTAGTGGCTCATGTAGGACTAGCTTAACATGTTGTGTCTTTAGTTTTATACCTTGTGAATAGTGTCTTTTATAAATATTTGCAAACAAGTTAACAATTAAAAGACAAAGCGGAGATTTGTTAAATTGTTCATTTGGAGGGTCAATAAACAGCAGACATTCGTAACATGTCCCACAAGAAAATAGAAACTCAATAAAATCAATGTGTTATCCTAATGGGTAAAGATCTGTATATAAGAAAGATCTGTCTCAGATAACTAGCCAAGTTAACCGTAGGAAGTGCGAGCTCTTGACGATCTTGTCAACAGTAACAGCGATTTCCATCTAAGCTCGGCATGGGATGTGGCGTTAGCAAAAATACCCAGGAACGTTCTAATGCGAAAGTGGATGAGGAAGCGGACAGAATGGACAGGCAGCACTAGCCGGTACCCCAGTGCCCCTCTAAATGCCCCATGCCCCCCCCCCCCTTCCCCAGTCGCGCCTCCCCACGGAACGCGATATTCCTTCCGGAGTGGTTGTTACACCCTGCAGAGCTGTCTGGGTCCAGCGGCTACAAACGAACTGAACGTGAACCCGACACTTCACCTTTGACGAGCAGTAAGAATCTCACAAAAACGTTGCAACAACACGACGCCATGACTCGGGTGATAAGCAGAGAAGATTTTATCACCTGTACGAGGACATTAGGCATTTCGTCATCTTAACAGTCACTGAGATTTGTATCACATCTTTCTGAGTACTTGTTTCCTCTCTCTAAAAGTGGTGATTGTCACGTTGATAAACTACTTCTTATTTTCACGTGCAACAGAAAACAGAGGTAGCCATTTCACTGCAGTTTTTGTTACAAGTAAATCAACAAATGCGGACTGGAACAGCTCCGAGATAGCTGCGGGTTTTTACGTAATCTCCTTCGTTCAGAGACTGGAGTCGGTATAAGGAAGCAGATATTCGAGAATCTGACTTTTAGCGCAGATGCCTACCTTAACTCCATTTAATTTTCAGGATGCCCTCGCCTCGCTTAAGGATGGACATGTTTCTAAGAGCACGGCAGTCAATGAAAAGCGTGCCGAAAACTAATTGACCCCTGCAGCCGCTAGGAAGGAGCGTCAAGTATGCACACTTGAAGGCGTGTGAAATTTTCTGCCTCAGAAAAGGAAAACGGACCGAAGATTCCAGCGCCCCACAGGCACTGGGAGGAGCGTACACAAAGCGCCAAGAATCCGCACAGCAAGGCGTGTGAAACTAAAGAACTGTGAAAGAAGTCAGCCTGCTTTAAAAAAAAGGTTGTATGAACATTAAGGAAGTTTGTTATTAATCACGAATGCCAGCAGGTTCTCAAAATGAAGCAGAAATGTGAGACTGCCCAGGCCTCACGCAGAGACAGCTTTTATGAAGAAGTGTCGAGTGGCTGCATTCACGACGACTTAGGAACGCAGGAAAACATCGAAGCAATGAACGACCAGCGCTGGGAAAAGCTTTGACGGTGAAGTCGGGAGAAAGACTACGAGGGTCACTCCAAAAGAAATGCACACTATTTTTGTAAAAATATACACTCCTGGAAATTGAAATAAGAACACCGTGAATTCATTGTCCCAGGAAGGGGAAACTTTACTGACACATTCCTGGGGTCAGATACATCACATGATCACACTGACAGAACCACAGGCACATAGACACAGGCTACAGAGCATGCACAATGTCGGCACTAGTACAGTGTATATCCACCTTTCGCAGTAATGCAGGCTGCTATTCTCCCATGGAGACGATCGTAGAGATGCTGGATGTAGTCCTGTGGAACGGCTTGCCATGCCATTTCCACCTGGCGCCTCAGTTGGACCAGCGTTCGTGCTGGACGTGCAGACCGCGTGAGACGACGCTTCATCCAGTCCCAAACATGCTCAATGGGGGACAGATCCGGAGATCTTGCTGGCCAGGGTAGTTGACTTACACCTTCTAGAGCACGTTGGGTGGCACGGGATACATGCGGACGTGCATTGTCCTGTTGGAACAGCAAGTTCCCTTGCCGGTCTAGGAATGGTAGAACGATGGGTTCGATGACGGTTTGGATGTACCGTGCACTATTCAGTGTCCCCTCGACGATCACCAGTGGTGTACGGCCAGTGTAGGAGATCGCTCCCCACACCATGATGCCGGGTGTTGGCCCTGTGTGCCTCGGTCGTATGCAGTCCTGATTGTGGCGCTCACCTGCACGGCGCCAAACACGCATACGACCATCATTGGCACCAAGGCAGAAGCGACTCTCATCGCTGAAGACGACACGTCTCCATTTGTCCCTCCATTCACGCCTGTCGCGACACCACTGGAGGCGGGCTGCACGATGTTGGGGCGTGAGCGGAAGACGGCCTAACGGTGTGCGGGACCGTAGCCCAGCTTCATGGAGACGGTTGCGAATGGTCCTCGCCGATACCCCAGGAGCAACAGTGTCCCTAATTTGCTGGGAAGTGGCGGTGCGGTCCCCTACGGCACTGCGTAGGATCCTACGGTCTTGGCGTGCATCCGTGCGTCGCTGCGGTCCGGTCCCAGGTCGACGGGCACGTGCACCTTCCGCCGACCACTGGCGACAACATCGATGTACTGTGGAGACCTCACGCCCCACGTGTTGAGCAATTCGGCGGTACGTCCACCCGGCCTCACGCATGCCCACTATACGCCCTCGCTCAAAGTCCGTCAACTGCACATACGGTTCACGTCCACGCTGTCGCGGCATGCTACCAGTGTTAAAGACTGCGATGGAGCTCCGTATGTCACGGCAAACTGGCTGACACTGACGGCGGCGGTGCACAAATGCTGCGCAGCTAGCGCCATTCGACGGCCAACACCGCGGTTCCTGGTGTGTCTGCTGTGCCGTGCGTGTGATCATTGCTTGTACAGCCCTCTCGCAGTGTCCGGAGCAAGTATGGTGGGTCTGACACACCGGTGTCAATGTGTTCTTTTTTCCATTTCCAGGAGTGTAGTTTTCATTCTGCATGTGTGAAAGTTTTACGGTGTGTAAATACATCCTTCCCGCTTGTTTCAAACTTAGTTCAACCTGTTCCCGTGAGTGGCGCCGTCACAGCATGTCTTGAAGATGGTTGCCACACTTGACGTTCATCAGAAGCAACGTGCTGTCAGAGAATTCCTGTGCTCTGAAAACGAGACAGTGGGAAACATCCACAAGAGCTTGAAAGAGGTGTATGGAGATGCTGCTGTCGATCGCAGTACAGTTAGTCGGTGGGTAAGCAGGTTACGTGATGAAAGTGGGCACGGCAATATTGAGAATTGTCCTCGCAGCGGCAGGCCTCGTACTGCACACACCCCAGACAATGTGCACAGAGTTAACGAATTGGTGACTGCTGACAGACGCATGACAGTGAACGAATTGTCACGCTACGTTGGGATAGGGGAAGGAACTGTTTGCAGAATACTGAAAGTGTTGGCGTAAAAAAGGTTTGTGCCAGGTGGGTTCCCAGGATGTTGACATTGGCTCACAAAGAAACAAGAAAAACCGTATGCAGCGAACTTTTGGAACAGAACCAGAATGGTGGAGATGAATTTCTTGGAATAATTGTGAAAGATGATGAAACATGGCTCCATAATTTTTCACCAGAGACAAAGAGGCAATCAATGGAGTGGTATCATGCAAATTCATCCAAAGAAAAAAAAAATCAAAACCACACCTTCTGTTGGAAAAGTTATGGCTACGGTGTTTTTCGATTCCGAAGGACTCTTCCTTGTGGACATCATGCCAAGTGGAACCACCACAAATTCTGATGCATGTGTGACGATACTGAAGAAACTTCAAGCTCCACTTAGTCGTGTTTGATCACATCGGCAAAAGCAGGATGTTTTGCTGTTGCACGACAATGCACGGCCACATGTCAGTCCAAAAACCATGGAAGCGATCACAAAACTCGGATGGACAACACTGAAACACCCGCTTTACAGTCCTGACCTGGCTCCATGTGACTATCATCTCTTTGGGAAACTGAAAGACTATCTTCGTGGAACAAGGTTTGAAGATGATGACTCCCTTGTGCACGCTGCCAAACAGTGGCTCCAACAGGTTGGTCCAGAATTTTACCGTGCGGGTATACAGGCGCTGGTTCTAAGATGGCGTAAGGCAGTTGAGAGGGATGGAAATTATGTGGTGAAATGAAAATATTGTTCCTAAAGGATGTATCTACACATTGGAAAACTTTCAAACATGTAGAATATAAGATGGATTACAAAATAATTGTGCATTTCTTTTGGAGTGACTCTCGTAAAATTCCCGAATCACACAAAAGGCCACGCAAGACATAGAATTTCACCCTGCACTGTGAGGCGTGGTCATGAAATGACGATCACTCATAGGGTGGCGTTGCAAATTTAGTCAGCCCGTGGCTATGTCGAGAGGAGGAAAATGTTCAAGGAGTCGTTGAGCTAGGAGATGGATGAGGAGTAAAGAAGACTTTCGGCGAGACAGCGCGGAAGTGAGAGGAAACCTGCCATCCATTGCCATCGTCCGCCTTCCGACACCGTGATGACTCCGCTTCGGGTACAGCAACACACGCGACCTATCAACGAGGAGACCGCTACGGGCCATCGCTGCAAAGGCGCAGCACACCAGCAAAGCTGCCGACTCGCCCCCCACAGCTGCGAGGCTGGACGGCGTCCAGACGTAACGCCTGCCGCCGTCATCGCTACGCGACGAATAAACCTGAAGAATGATGGTTCGTTCCTCCCTCCTTGTTGTGTCTAGACAAGACAGCCTAGACACAATGAGAGGAAGCCGAAAGGCACGCGCTTAAACTCACGCAGGCTGGCGTGAGGTCTGAAACAGGATACGTTATGAATGCTATAAAGAAAAGTACGTAGCTTCTGGACTACTTAACTTTAATCCACATATGTAGAACACCGCTCTTGATGATACATTAATAGAATCTCAATATCAATTGAATACGGCGCCTTGCTAGGTCGTAGCAAATGTAGCTGAAGGCTATGCTAACTATCGTCTCGGCAAATGAGAGCTTATTTGTCAGTGATCCCCTTCTGGCAAAGTCGGCTGTACAACTGGGGCGAGTGCCAGGACGTCTCTCTAGACCTGCCGTGTGGTGGCGCTCGGTCTGCTATTTTTTTTTTTTTTTAAAAAAAAAATCTTTATTCAAACATTACATTACATTATACATTTAACCCACTACCTAACTACATTAGTGGGTCTTATAATGATACAGTTAATGCAGCTGTTTTCTACACTACAGGTACTTTTATTAGTTTTGCACTAGTCTCACCGCTATGGGATTCTAAGTTTCTTAATCTACAGCCTACATTCTACCTGCAGCGTTACAAATGTGCCAGTGCTACTATAAACCTACTGGTGTTGGCCCAGCCCACTGAGCTAATCCCAGTGGGCGTGCCCCTGGCACTGGGCTGGCCTTTAACTTGATGTCGCTGCAGTCTACACTAAGTATTATCCTATCTCCTACATCTAATCTAATCTAACTACATGTCATAATTGGTGTGCGGTTAAATCCGGTGTTTTGTACTCCCCTCCCTCCTAGTCCAAGGTAAGGCGGATTCCAGCCGTGAGACGGCTGGCCAGGTCCTCACTTGGCGGTACAGGAAGGGTGCACGAGGTCTAAGTCGGTGAAAGTGTTTGTCTTCTACTGGTGGTCGTCCCTTAAAAAGTTCCTAATTACTTTCTTGGATATTACGTCAGTGAGAGTGTTTAGGATGTTAAAGGTGTTTTCGTGCCTTAGTATGTGGTACGTGTCATTATTCGGTAGTTGTTGTCGTAGATCATGGGCTACATCATCGAAAAGGTGGCACTCGTACACCACATGTTCTGGAGTACCCTGCACGGCACCACAGTCACACGCTGGTGTAGCCTGCTTCCCAAACCGACATAGATATGTTGGGTATGGTCCATGTCCAGTAAGAAAGTGCAGCATTCCTCTTGTAGGTGTGAAAAATGTAAATTTCAACCTTTCTTCTATATCTGGTAACAGTTCATAGGTTCTTCGTCCCGTGTCCTCACTACTCCATTGATTCTGCCAGAGTTCTGTTCCTCTCTTTTTAATGGCATGCTTGTCCCCCACATAGACCCCAAGTATTTCCCTAATTTTTTCCCTATTTTCTTTCTTTGCCCAGTACCAGGCGGCTTGTTCTCGGATTTTTATGTCTAATGGACAAATCCCCATTAATACTAACAACGCTCCTCCTGGTGTAGTCCTGTAAGCCCCTGCTGAACGTAAAAGCATATTACGCTGCACTCTTCTTACGGCCATGGCAGGCATGACCCTCGTGAGTCTGTGTGCCCAGACTCCTGATCCGTATCCTACAATGGAGGTCAGAATGCTATTATGATATAGTTTTATCAGGTTGGGTGGAAGGTGAAATCGCCTATGTCCAATTCCAATGAGGTTATTTAATAAAACCAGTGATTTTTGGGATACGGTGTCAATATGTGATGCAAAGTTCCACCTCTCATCGATGATTACACCCAGGTATCGGGCCTCACGGCGCCGAAGAACTGGCATGCCATTGATTCTTACTGTAGGATTTCTGACCAATTGGCCTTTAAGAAGCAGGTACGTTGATTTGTTGGGCGCTATTGTCATTTTACTTCTGTGGCACCACGATGTAAGCACGTTCACGGCTCTTTCCACTTTCGGTTCTAAATCCTCACGGCTTCGGCCGCCGACCAGCAAGAGGAGGTCGTCTGCGTATGCTATGACCTCTAGCACATCGTCACAGTTCTTTAGGTCTTCGAGTAGAGGCTCCATATTGATGTCCCAAAAGAGAGGTCCTAGGACAGAGCCCTGAGGACATCCTTTGGTTACACTCTTCCTGACCGTGCCGCTAGGGGCCGATAGCCAGACCTCCCTGTCTACACAATAGCTCCTCAGACAGCCGTATAGTAGCCCTGGACAGTTCTTTTCCCGCAGGCGGGAAAAGAGTGAGGGCCACCACAGGTTGTCAAAGGCGCCACTGATGTCTACCATGATGCCGACGACATACTTGTGTGGGGCAGAGCCACAGACCTCGGCAGCCAGGGCGATTGCGTCTGACGCAGAACACCCAGACCGAAACCCGAATTGTCTGTCGCTCATCCCACACAGCATGCGGTGTGCTGTCAGTCTGTGTGCTAGTAGCCTCTCAAAAAGTTTGCCCAGTACGTCCAGCAAGCAGATGGGTCTATAGGACTTGATTTCTGTAGGATCTTTGTCTGGACCCTTTTTGATTATGATTACATTCGCTTTCTTCCAAATAGCTGGGAATTTCCCGAGTTGTAGGCACTCGTTGTACAACTTAGTGAGAGGAGCTACGAGCTGGGGGGCAAGGAATTGTACCACTTCCGCAGTAATGCCGTCCGGGCCAGGAGCTTTTCCCTTTTTAAGGGCCTTTATCTGGGCAGCGACTTCCTCTTCAGAGAAGGGGTAAGTTCTTATGTTGTTATTGTAGTCCCTTTGGTCTTCTCTTCTTATTCCTTTCTGTTCTTGTGTCTCATTTTCCTCCACATCGTCAGGTAACAAGACCCGGAGGAGGGCCTCGGCAGTTTCCTGCCATGTGCCCGTCATCCGGTCCCCGTCCCTGACGGTGGATAGCACCATAGGTGATCTTATTTTCTCTCTTACTAATTTGTATGGGACTCCCCAGGGGTCTGTAGCCAATTGGCTTTTCACGTAGTTTTCCCAACTTCTGAGTCTGACAGCCCTGAGCTCCTGTTGGAATTGATCCTTGCTCTCTCTGTAGATTTGTAGCCATCTTTGTTTCTCTCTCCAGACGACACTCCGCTGGTAGTACCTCCTTGCCCTCCTTACAGCCTGGCGCATCTGTTCTAATTCTGCCGACCATGGCGTGGGGGTGGCCGCAACGGCTCTCCTCCTGGTTGGTACAGCGGCTCGCACCGCCCTGGTGATCGCTTGTACCAGTTCTTCGGCGTACTCGTCCACGTTTTCATCACCATCCAGCAATGTCGGAATGTTGCACTCTTCCGCGAGACGGTCCCAGTTGGCTTTATTGTAATTAAGCTGCAGTTCCCACCCCATGTCCCAGTGGCACTCCCTTTCCCCAATGTTGAAAGAGATTAAGTTATGATCACTGGTGGTTGCTCTGTCCCACACTTTCCAATTATTGATTTTTGTGATGAGGTTAGGTGTTACCAATGTAACATCTATATTTGTGCCATCTCCCCCGCCGCCTGTGTAGGTGGGGGGGGTTCCCTTGTTGGTTTGCAACCACCAGTTGTAATGCCATTATCGTCTCTTCGGCTTTTAGGCCTCGATCATCGTGAGTGCCACTGAACCAAAGGGGGGACTTCGCGTTTATGTCAGCCGTCACTATCATCCTGCGTCCCCGCAGTGCCGTGGTAACCAGAGTGAGTGTCTCTAAAAATTCATCTATTTCTCGCCCATATTGGAAGTATATGTTGGAGATGTAGATCACTCCTGTCGATGTTTGCAGTTCCACGACATTGCAGTGTTCGCTTGAGAACTGCGCAAGGACCGTGGCCCTGAATGATCTGTTAGTGATTACTATTGCAGCTTTTGGTTCTGCTCCGGTGTATATTATTTGCCAGTTGGCTGCCATGTATGGGATCCGTCCCGCTTGGGAGTACGGTTCCTGCAAACAGAGTACATCTAGACTCTTCTCTTCCACCTCCCTCCGAAGTTCCTGCAAGACTAGTTTACTGTTGTGTGCGTTTATCTGACCCACGTTTAGTTGGTTCACGTGGGAAGTATGTGTGAATGTGTGATTCTGGCCAATTTCTGGACCAGTCGTGAGCTATTCTGCCATTGGTTATTACTGCTTGATAATATAGTTCCTCTATGTTAAATATCTCATTGCGTCTTTCAAAAACCTTTTTGACTAGATCTCGCAGGGCTCCGAAGTCGGTGGGGAGATTCATTGTCTTAAGCTGGATTCTGTCCACAGCCTCCATTACTGGAAAGGTGACATCTCTGCCATATTCATGGCCGACACGTACCACATGTCTTAAAGCCGTAGTGAGGATTGCCGGCTCCTCCAATCTGGAGAGTTGCAGTGCGTGCTCCAGGTTGGGGTATATTCGTTGGGGGTCTATTCCCGTTTCTCTCTGGGTTGGTGAGTCAGAGGATGAGTTTGTGCTGGTCACTTCATTGTGCTGGACTTTTTCGGTATTTACCGATTCTTTGCTGTGTGGAAGCGAACTCCCAGGCACAGGATGCCTTCGTGGCCGAGAAAGTTCTTGATTCGACCCAGGTCCCCAGCAGGGAGGAGAGGGAGCTTCTTCTTCACACGGATCTGTTTGTATACATATATCTTTCATTATGATAACCGTGGATCTTGGTTGCGTGATTTTTTGTAAAAATTGTTTAAATTTGCTTGCCCTCAGAGCGTCCCTCAGCCTCTTGCTTGGGGATTTCCTTTTAGGCTTCCTGAGTTCAATTATGGCCTCAGCCATAGTCAATACGGGAGATTAGCCTTTGTTCCAACATCCTGTACGTTGGGCAGTTCCTTCCGGTGGTGTTGCATGGTTTCCTTCCTCTTTTTACACATGGGATGCAGGTTACGTTTTTGTTACAGTTTTTCCTTGTGTGTTCTTCTGCCCCACACCTGGAGCAGGCCGGCTTCCTTTCGCAGTGCTTATGGACATGGTCCAGGTCACCACAATTGTGACATCGGGGGACTACTAAGTAGTCTCTGACGTTAATTGCATGAAACCCTATATATACTTTGCCCATAGCGGTGAGTTTGCGCCACATCTTACCGGAGACCTCGGCGACGTGATGGACAACATCTCGCTCCCGAGGCCCGGTTTTAAAACGCAGCTTAAATTCATTCTTAAAGGTTTCCCATTCACTCTCGTCAAAATTCTGATTGTATAGGGTTTCGTATATGTCACTTTCGGTCAAGCCTACAGGTACATCGTATAAAATTACTAATGGATTTCTCTTTTTAAGTGGTTCACATTTGACTGCCTTCTTTAGTTTTGTGTTATTTAATATCTTATCTCTATCTTCCTCTGTGGCAAGATCCACAATTACCACATTTTTTGTAGCTTTCACTTTGTTAACTTTGATTTTGTCTCTAGCCGGGTCAATGGTGGTTGTAAAAATCTCCTGGACTTTTTTAATGGTCTGTCCAGGTAGCGGTCTTAAGAAGACTGCCGTGTCTGGTTTCTTTGAAACTTGGCAATCGTTTCTTTTGTGGTTTGGGCCTTTGTGGTGGTTTGCGCCACCACTCCAGCCCATGTCTTGGTCGGTTGTTGTCTTAATCTGGCGTTCTCCTTCTCAAGTTCTTCGATACGCCCTTCGAGCTTTGCGTGTGCTATGGCCCAGGCAGCGAGCTCATTCTTTATTGCCAGGACCGCAGCCTGGCTGATTTTCCCGTTTTTGACACTGGAGTCTAGGATCTGACTTATTCGACAGTGTCTTTCATATACATTTTCATCTTCGCGTCCCGCTTCCTCTTGTGAGGTAGGGACAGTGGACATACTCGCCCTCGATAACGCACTAGAATCACTCGTCTCTTGTTCTGCCATGTTGTCGACGAGTGAAAGAAGGTTGGGAGCCCGTCTCTTACCCCGGACCGGCTCCTCTGGCATGGGGGGGGACTGTTGCAGCTCGCCCACCGACCTCGCCCCTAGGTCAAGGGCACTCCAGAGCTGCGGGTTCAACGCGCCGTTGCCAGCGCACTGGTCCCCGTCGAAGGCCCCGTCGTCGACGATTTCACGCGACGCTCCTCGGCAAGTGCACCCCGCACTCCGGAGAGGCGGATGCACCTCTCGCCCTTCGCCGCCTACTAGCCCAAGTTTCCACCAGAAGGCCAAGGACCCACTCCTACTCAGGTGGTGGGTCGGTCCCCCAGTCGTTCGGCGGTCTGGGCCCATCTAACCTGGCCCAGGCGATGTCACCACCTCCTGGGTTTGGCAGAACACGCCCCGGTTACCCAGGGGCGCGGCGAAGCACCCTTGCCGACTCGCGCCGCGATCCCACGCCGACAAACGAGGTCGCCGGCATGCAGAGCACCTGCTGGTCTGTGCCCTGCGAACAGAAAGGGACTGATGTTCGGTCCCTCGACACAGCTCCCCCTGTGCCACGCACCCTTCGCTTTCGCATCGGGTTGGGTCGCAGCTCTCCCTTTTGTCGCAAGGCAGAATGCCAAGCTTGACATCTGGCACCACGGGAAGGCGGAAAGAGCCACTTGGGAAGGAGAGGCTATAAGAGACGCATCACTTCCCCTGTGAGGACTGCCACGGCACACCCGACTGAAAAGCGATACGCCCCAGTGCGCGCTTCCGTGCCTTACGGCGCGCCGGCAACGGGCGGGCCCGCGCCGAGACGCGCCGTCAAGTGACTGACAGTGGCGACACGCGGGTCCGACGTATACTACTGGACCGCGGCCGATTTAAAGGCTACCACCTAGCAAGTGTAGTGTCTGGCGGTGACACCACACTCCTTCCCCTTAACAACTGAGTCGTGTCCAAGCCTAGTAAAATCGGCCCTTAGACTTGTAATTTCTGTTTTGTGTGTAAAAGTTGCTGACATTAATGCACTCATTTTGTGTTTTATTCATCTAAACAGTCTGTTCCATTCGCTTATCAATCCCTTAACCTCATAACCTTCTGTGTTTGATTTCAATTAATCTCTGATGGCTTATAATGTTGGGCGATCTCAGTAGTAATTTGCATTCTATGCGATATCACAAAGAATTTATTGATTAACAACATTTTTGGTGCTTGACATGGGGTTGCCTGACATGGGGCCGTCTCATTAGTCATCTACATTTCATTTCATGTGACATGGGAGAAGTTTTAAGTTGACTATAATGGGGCCCGCAAAAACATATTTTCCTAGAAATCGACAAAAGAATCTTTTAGGACTGACGCTTTATAACGATACGTTTACGTAATGTGTATACATAAACATACAGCTATAAATGTCCCCGTTCGTAGTCGCTAATTATAACAATATGTTTACTTTTGTGCTGTAACATATAGCTATAATCAGCGGTGGAAATATATTTGCGAACGCCGACCGTGTGCGGCTGTTTCTTGTTGGATCGTCTGATAAGTTCGAAGTTGCATTGCAGAGGAGAGTAAATGCCTATTCAAAATATAATTATTTTTGGATAGCTCAACATGAATTTCCTAAGGGACCGTAGTTTATCATGCATTTACCAGTAGAATATGGCGCGGAGAAAATATTTCGCCGCATGCAACTTCCGTCCGATTTTGACAAAAGAATTCGTGACTGTGAACTTTGTATTTGGCAGAAACGTAAAATCAAATGGTTCAAATGGCTCTGAGCACTATGGGATTTAACATCTGTGGTCATCAGTCCCCTAGAACTTAGAACTACTTAAACCTAACTAACCTAAGGACATCACACACATCCATGCCCGAGGCAGGATTCGAACCTGCGACCGTAGCAGTCGCGCGGTTCCGGACTGAGCGCCTAGAACCGCTAGACCACCGCGGCCGGCGGTAGAAACATAAAGAAAATTAAATAACTTCATGAAGGAGTGAGACATAGATTCTACACTAAATAAATAGTCCATACGCCAGTTCCATTTAACACTGAATTTATGGCAACTATTAGATGAACTTACACTGCAATGAAGGATTTAACATGGATGCCGTTTTGACTGGCACTTCTGTTCTCGTAATGAAAATAATTCCTTTGACGTTTTCACATACACGTCGCACAATAAATCTACCGCTATGCAGTATTGCACTTTTACTTTACACTAAAATAACATTATTTTTAACAATAATAGTACGGCGGCAAGACATGCGCGCCCGACACAAGTTACAAGAGACAAGAGAAGAAAAAAATGAGTGTTAATCGAGAATATTTCGTACATCAAAATAATGTGTAAAAGTGTTCTTCTTTTGTCCGTTTTTCGCGCCGCGTTTTTCAAATTCAGTAACTCACTGCATCTCTGACGGCGCTTCGACAATAAACAAATTACGTCACAGGTCGTTCACCTTTTACATTCTCGCAACATTATTTGCTAACTGTAGCTGTTGAAATGTTTACGTAATGTGTATACATAAACATACAGTTATAGCTTATGCACCTGTGATGCAAATGCTGTTCAACGAAAGTGATACTGGTGTAGCGAACAAGGAATATGTCTGGGAAGTAGAGAATAAATGTTAGGCTCCGAAGTGCATTTTGCAGTTTCTTTTTTTTTGTATTTTTTTGGTTTAGAAATTGGTAGGAATGGGAGGGTTAATAAGGCGAGTAAACGAGTAATGAATAATAACAAAGTGAGCCGTGCGTGTTTCGTTCTCGTGCCATATCTCAGTTGACATCCTGTTTTTACTGTACTACCACCTTGTTATGTTAATTTCAAGTACTGGTGTCACTGAATTGCTGCCTTGCCTGCCCGTGAGCGGCATCAGCGGCGGTTATCGACATAAGCCCTGGCGTATTATCTTTGCTGACTGCTATTACTTCCCGGTTGTCGTGTGTTGGGAGTTAGTTCGGTCTGCCAGTGAGTTGGGAGGCCCTAGCAGTGCAGTTCGGACGCGGCAGAAGTTCAGTCGGGGCGCGGCTGCAATGAGGTCCGGACAGCCATGACGGTTGCCGATACATACCACTTGAGTGCGGAACACCTTGGTTGGTCGTCGGTCGGTCGTCTTGTCGGACGACGTTTATGTTGGCCGGCGATCGCTTACGGGTTGCCTGTGTGTGCCGACTCTTGATTCATCCCTGTTACTGCCGTTGGTATTGTCCAGTCCTTCATGCAAGTGTTCGTGAAACTGTGTGTAGCTTGTGATGTCGACTGCTCAGTTATTTTAGTGCTGTCTCCGTGCTGATGTGCGGTATTCGGTGTCGGTTTGTGTGGATCAGCCAGGAAATCTCCGCACGACGCAATGGGCCGGGCCCGCTGGCGGTGTCTACGCAGTGACGGAGTATGTGGGAGCTATTCCGATTGCTACGAGGTTCGTGGCTCACCGGCCCAGGACATCAAAGTTGAGTGGTGGTTTAATTACCAAAGCCAAACTGTTCACGTTGTGCCGTTGGTTTTCATGGTTTGCTGTTGGGGGTATTCCGGTGAGCAACAGCGAGTGTTCGAGTTGGCGAAAGTTTGGCCACCATCCGGTGGAGTTTAACTGTATTTTGGTTATTTGAAGTCCAAGTGCTCCAGCGGAATTTTCTGCCTTGTGGCCGTTAGCGTTCCGTGTACCTGCCCTGCCCTGGCCGCCGACGTAAAATTCAGGCAGTGTCCTTTCCTCATCGTGTTGTCGCTGTCCAACACGTGTGTGTAGTTTTGACAGCTTACGCGTGCTTGATTGTGGGCGGCTACGCCTTTTACGTTTTGGCTTCGGAGTTCCTTGTGTACCGGTCGGGTCGAAAGCAAGTCGTCTTGTCGGTGTATCCGTTGACTGTCTCTTGGTTGGGTTGCCGGCAGGTTGCCGACTACCTGTCTCCCCTAAGCGAACGTTAATATTTCAAGTGCAGACCGACCCCCGGAGACTACTGAGCGCCGCTGGTTGTACTGCCTTTCTTATTGGTATTTCATTGTGTATTTTTATGGCTCATAGCCGATGTTTTGAATTTGTATGCTTTTAGTTGGGTTTTAAATAATGAGTCTTCAACCGCTTTAAAATTGTTAGTTCCTTACTTGTCAAGTCTTGCATTGTTTGGGCCTTCAGCCTCATTTTATATACACTCCTGGAAATTGAAATAAGAACACCGTGAATTCATTGTCCCAGGAAGGGGAAACTTTATTGACACATTCCTGGGGTCAGATACATCACATGATCACACTGACAGAACCACAGGCACATAGACACAGGCAACAGAGCATGCACAATGTCGGCACTAGTACAGTGTATATCCACCTTTCGCAGCAATGCAGGCTGCTATTCTCCCATGGAGACGATCGTAGAGATGCTGGATGTAGTCCTGTGGAACGGCTTGCCATGCCATTTCCACCTGGCGCCTCAGTTGGACCGGCGTTCGTGCCGGACGTGCAGACCGCGTGAGACGACGCTTCATCCAGTCCCAAACATGCTCAATGGGGGACAGATCCGGAGATCTTGCTGGCCAGGGTAGTTGACTTACACCTTCTAGAGCACGTTGGGTGGCACGGGATACATGCGGACGTGCATTGTCCTGTTGGAACAGCAAGTTCCCTTGCCGGTCTAGGAATGGTAGAACGATGGGTTCGATGACGGTTTGGATGTACAGTGCACTATTCAGTGTCCCCTCGACGATCACCAGTGGTGTACGGCCAGTGTAGGAGATTGCTCCCCACACCATGATGCCGGGTGTTGGCCCTGTGTGCCTCGGTCGTATGCAGTCCTGATTGTGGCGCTCACCTGTACGGCGCCAAACACGCATACGACCATCATTGGCACCAAGGCAGAAGCGACTCTCATCGCTGAAGACGACACGTCTCCATTCGTCCCTCCATTCACGCCTGTCGCGACACCACTGGAGGCGGGCTGCACGATGTTGGGGCGTGAGCGGAAGACGGCCTAACGGTGTGCGGGACCGTAGCCCAGCTTCATGGAGACGGTTGCGAATGGTCCTCGCCGATACCCCAGGAGCAACAGTGTCCCTAATTTGCTGGGAAGTGGCGGTGCGGTCCCCTACGGCACTGCGTAGGATCCTACGGTCTTGGCGTGCATCCGTGCGTCGCTGCGGTCCGGTCCCAGGTCGACGGGCACGTGCACCTTCCGCCGACCACTGGCGACTACATCGATGTACTGTGGAGACCTCACGCCCCACGTGTTGAGCAATTCGGCGGTACGTCCACCCGGCCTCCCGCATGCCCACTATACGCCCTCGCTCAAAGTCCGTCAACTGCACATACGGTTCACGTACACGCTGTCGCGGCATGCTACCAGTGTTAAAGACTGCGATGGAGCTCCGTATGCCACGGCAAACTGGCTGACACTGACGGCGGCGGTGCACAAATGCTGCGCAGCTAGCGCCATTCGACGGCCAACACCGCGGTTCCTGGTGTGTCCGCTGTGCCGTGCGTGTGATCATTGCTTGTACAGCCCTCTCGCAGTGTCCGGAGCAAGTATGGTGGGTCTGACACACCGGTGTCAATGTGTTCTTTTTTCCATTTCCAGGATATATATATATATATATAGATGATAAAGCTTTGGGCAGATATATATATATATATATATATATATATATATATATATATATATATATATATATATATATAAAAAGAAAGATGATGAGACTTACCAAACAAAAGCGCTGGCAGGTCGATAGACACACAAACAAACACAAATATACACACAAAATTCAAGCTTTCGCAACAAACTGTTGCCTCATCAGGAAAGAGGGAAGGAGAGGGAAAGACGAAAGGATGTGGGTTTTAAGGGAGAGGGTAAGGAGTCATTCCAATCCCGGGAGCGGAAAGACTTACCTTAGGGGGAAAAAAGGACAGGTATACACTCGCACACACACACATATCCATCCACACATACAGACACAAGCAGACATATTTAAATGGTCTTTAAATATGTCTGCTTGTGTCTGTATGTGTGGATGGATATGTGTGTGTGTGCGAGTGTATACCTGTCCTTTTTTCCCCCTAAGGTAAGTCTTTCCGCTCCCGAGATTGGAATGACTCCTTACCCTCTCCCTTAAAACCCACATCCTTTCGTCTTTCCCTCTCCTTCCCTCTTTCCTGATGAGGCAACAGTTTGTTGCGAAAGCTTGAATTTTGTGTGTATATTTGTGTTTGTTTGTGTGTCTATCGACCTGCCAGCGCTTTTGTTTGGTAAGTCTCATCATCTTTCTTTTTAGATATATTTTTTTCCACGTGGAATGTTTCCCTCTGTTATATATATATATATATATATATATATATATATATATATATATATATATATATATATTTATATATATATATATATATATATAGATAAAGCTTTGGGCCTTCTGCCTTTTGAAAATATCTTGTAGTTGTCTTTTTCAATAATGGGCCTTCAGCCGCTCTACAATTTAAATTCCTAACTTGTTAAACCTTAGATTGTTTGGGCCTTCAGCCCGTGTAAAATATTGTTTAAAGATAAAGATTTCTGCCTACTAAAATTATTTTAGTTGTTTTAAGTCATCGGCCTTCAGTCGTTTTTCAATTAAAGTTCTTGTCTTTCAAGTATCAGACTGAGTGGGGCCTTCAGCCTAATTGAAGATAAGGCCTTCTGCCTCTTTTTTTTGTAATTAATTTTAACTCCAGTCTTAAATCATGGGCCTTCAGCCGTCTTTAAATTAAACTTGTTTGCTTTTCAAGTGTTAGATTTGTTGGGCCTTCAGCCAAGTTATAGAACTTACTTATGCGAGGCCTTCTGCCTTCTAAATATTCTCTTTTGAGTCTGAATTTTAAGTTAATGGCTTTCAGCCGTTTTTAAATTTAAGTGGTTGTGCCCTTAAGGCATGAGATAGTGTGGCCTATTCAGCCGATAACTAAGTTCAAAAAATTTTGCTGTATCGTTTGGAAAACTAAATAAAGTTGTATGTGTTAGAGTGAAACTGACAGCCCCCTTTTGACCCCTTTCCACAATTCCAACTACCTGTTCTGTCCCGCGGATTTAAGCAGGGCGTTTCACAAGGTAGGTGAATAAGTTTCTAAAACTATTTGGATTACTAGAGAATTAGAAACTGAAACCTGATCGCCTTACAATGGCTTTATCATTCAGTATTATATACTGTCAGTTTCCATCAAACTAGACGACTGGTATCTGATATATAACATACTGCCGCGCAGAATGGCCGAGCGGTTTCAGGCGCCATGCACGGACTGCGCGGCTCCTCCCGCCGGAGGGTCGAGTCCTCCATCGGGCAAGGGTGTGTGTGTGTGTGTGTGTGTGTGTGTGTGTGTGTTTTGTCAGCTCAGCTCATTATATTTCTTATACCTGAGACACGTGCACCTCCCTCCAATATTTCAACAAAGGCTTAATCAGTCTTATCAAACAATTAAATATTATATGCGGAGACAGGAAAACACGGGAACAACTGAAATAGCGCATCACTTCACTGAAATTTGCACTTATTGTAACACTTGATAACACACCAAAAAAATGTTGCGTGTTACACTTGACAGATAATAGCTCTAGAACAATAATAAACACCTGATTCAGTTTTCTGCACTTAAGTTAAAGTTCAACAGGCGAACACAATTTAAGTTGTCCCATAAATATAAATATGCGCGTAGGCGCATTAAAGAACTGGTTATGAAACACTCACTTATAACATCAAGGCAGGCACACTCCATTTAAAGGGGAAATCATTAGCAAGTTTACACATTGACTAGAACAATTAGGTGAATAACAGGAAAGTGCACCGTCCATAACACCTCCAATAAGTTCCTTTCTTTACAATATGGCACTAAGTACAGCTCAATAGTAATTAAAAATACATTTAGGTTCCACCGATGACCGGTATATTTGAAACGGCAATAAAAACTAAACGAGCAGCGATAGAAATACACCGTTTGTTGCAATATGCTTGGGACAACAGTACATTTTCAGGCGGACAAACTTTCGAAATTACAGTAGTTACAATTTTCAACAACAGATGGCGCTGCGGTCTGGGAAACTCTATAGTACGATATTTTCCACATATCCACCATGCGTAGCAATAATATGGCGTAGTCTCTGAATGAAATTACCCGAAACCTTTGACAACGTGTCTGGCGGAATGGCTTCACATGCAGATGAGATGTACTGCTTTAGCTGTTCAATTGTTTCTGGATTCTGGCGGTACACCTGGTCTTTCAAGTGTCCCCACAGAAAGAAGTCACAGGGGTTCATGTCTGGCGAATAGGGAGGCCAATCCACGCCGCCTCCTGTATGTTTCGGATAGCCCAAAGCAATCACACGATCATCGAAATATTCATTCAGGAAATTAAAGACGTCGGCCGTGCGATGTGGCCGGGCACCATCTTGCATAAACCACGAGGTGTTCGCAGTGTCGTCTAAGGCAGCTTGTACCGCCACAAATTCACGAAGAATGTCCAGATAGCGTGATGCAGTAATCGTTTCGGATCTGAAAAAATGGGCCAATGATTCCTTTGGAAGAAATGGCGGCCCAGACCAGTACTTTTTGAGGATGCAGGGACGGTGGGACTGCAACATGGGGCTTTTCGGTTCCCCATATGCGCCAGTTCTGTTTATTGACGAAGCCGTCCAGGTAAAAATAAGCTTCGTCAGTAAACCAAATCCTGCCCACATGCATATCGCCATCATCAATCCTGTGCACTATATCGTTAGCGAATGCCTCTCGTGCAGCAATGGTAGCGGCGCTGAGGGGTTGCCGCGTTTGAATTTTGTATGGATAGAGGTGTAAACTCTGGCGCATGAGACGATACGTGGACGTTGGCGTCATTTGGACCGCAGCTGCAACACGGCGAACGGAAACCCGAGGCCGCTGTTGGATCACCTGCTGCACTAGCTGCGCGTTGCCCTCTGTGGTTGCCGTACGTGGTCGCCCTACCTTTCCAGCACGTTCATCCGTCACGTTCCCAGTCCGTTGAAATTTTGCAAACAGATCCTTTATTGTATCGCTTTTCGGTCCTTTGGTTACATTAAACCTCCGTTGAAAACTTCGTCTTGTTGCAACAACACTGTGTTCTAGGCGGTGGAATTCCAACACCAGAAAAATCCTCTGTTCTAAGGAATAAACCATGTTGTCTACAGCACACTTGCACGTTGTGAACAGTACACGCTTACAGCAGCAAGACGACGTACAGAATGGCGCACCCACAGACTGCGTTGTCTTCTATATCTTTCACATCACTTGCAGCGCCATCTGTTGTTGAAAATTGTAACTACTGTAATTTCGAAAGTTTGTCCGCCTGAAAATGTACTGTTGTCCCAAGCATATTGCAACAAACGGTGTATTTCTATCGCTGCTCGTTTAGTTTTTATTGCCGTTTCAAATATACCGGTCATTTTTGAAACACCCTGTGTGTGTGTGTGTGTGTGTGTGTGTGTGTGTGTGCATGTTTGCATGATTAAGTCATTAACTTAAAGCGTTGGTGAAAAGTGTCTGAAGTTGACAATTGAGGAATATAAAGTCTGCAGCTGGCAGTAGCTCGCCGGGCCGCCTTGGGCGGCAGGTAGCGGTCACCGGAAACGCGGCGCTTCTGGGGATAGCCCGGCATCCGGAGACGTGCCCTTAGCGCTAGGATTTCACCCGGAACAAGTCCCGCCCATTCACCCCCCTCCCCCCCACTCCGCGCCTCTCCTTAGTGTAAGGCCCTCCCCTAAACAGCCGCCAGTTCCCAGTTCCGCAAACTGGAAGCTACAACAAAGTTGTTATCGTCACAGTCCAACACACGTTACACTGTGATGAAATTCAGTAATGATAAGAAATTTAAGTTGTTCTGGATGGTAATATAACATGAATTTGCATTATTAAAGAAATAAAAATATTTATTGAGAATTGATAGCATCGCCAGCAATAGAAATAAAATAACGTGATGTTATTTAAGGGCAATAAGGACAAATTTTCATTAACTAATTCACTTATTAATAATACGTTTATTTGAGGGTAACAGCAGAGCAAACATACAATGCGAAAACAATGGTCTTGAATCTGTTATGTAGATAGTAAAGCCACGGATGCAGTCGACTAACTCTGTTGTCTAAAATCAACGTTATATAGAAATAAGTGAAAGTCGTTTTGTTTATGTAGGCCCTCATAGTAACTCACGAAAATTAAAGAATGTAAGAATGCCATAAAGTAGAAATGCCTAATGAAGGCAGTACGATATTTCCTTGTATGACATATTTCATTGGTATTTGCATGGGTAATGGGTGAATTTTAACTTGTAAATTCTTCCAATGCCATACCTGCGCATTATAAACGAGGTTACAAAGAACTGTGGCTGTTTCTGCGTGATTAATGTACTATATGGTGTTGCAAACGTCTCAGGGAAATAATCTGTCGTTATTCTTTGTCCTGTCTATTTTTAACCAAAAGATTCATTGATTTTGTAAATTTCATTCAAACCATTTTTAAAAAATAATAATGATGATGCGTATGTTTGTCACAGAACAGTTATGGAGGAAATAAATGCTGCAGTGTTTCATGGCTGTAAAACGTCCTTCATGCTGTGCTAGCTCTTCTTCCACCCCTAAAACTTTTCAGCAAAACTATTCAGTGAATAACACGCGAAAACAGCGTGGATCGATCTAGCAGAAACAAAGTAATTTTGATGCCCTCTGGAATTATAGTGAACACTGACGCCTGTTTCGCGTATAATGTCTGAGTTCTGAAACTCAGAGTGTCAAGTATACCGTGGTTGATATTTCTCCGAGCAAATTATTATTTGAGCGTAGGTTTATCTTGTTTTAGCTTTGGGTGCTTTTTCTCACACAGAAGTATGTTTCTTCATAGGTTATTCATCTAAGTACTGAGTTCTTGTATTTAAAGAATTCAGTGCTAAATTGTTTTCTCTTATATTTGCTGTGGAAGTACCTGGCACAGCTGAGGCCAACTGTGCATGTTTTTTGTAACGTGTCTTTTACCTATGTGGCGAAATTTAAGACCTGGCAAGATATTAATTTAACATTCACTCCGAGCGAGTGCAGCCGAACGCGGTAAACCACGTGGGTCAACTGAAACGATGCCCAGGCGCCGAACAAAGACCGGGAAAACCGGGGGTGAGTGGGCGGGACTTGTTCCGGGTGAAATCCTGGCGCTAACGATTCCTCATCCGGAGCCACCTGTGCTGGGCAACACGTGGCGAAGACGGGAATTTCGTATGCCTAGGGGCAATGTGACCTGCTCGATCATTGGGTAGATCTCAGAAACGCCGTTGGAGGGATTCCGGCGATAATAGAGCGTTCGACATTGGCCGAAACTGAGTATTCTTCTGCCGCGTTTTCTTACGCGTGGTGAGACGGGAGAATTGTGGAGAGAGAGGACTTCGCCTTCAGCCATCGAGCGGTACGGCCTTGAAGACGTCGTCTTGGACATTGTCTTCGAAGGGAGATATACGGTCTGTATCGCAGCACTGCACCAACGCGTGTTCCGTGCAGAGTTCTGCGGTTAGAGCTCTTTGTGTGCTCAGAAGAGAGATTTTCAGCAACGCTTAACCACTTCCAACAACTTACCTAATATTCTTGGTATGGTAGTTATCCTTGCGAGGTGCCGGGTATTTATCAACGTAGCTGCCGGTAATAGGGGCGCGAAATTGCAAATTGTCAATCTGCCATTCTGAGGAGTGTGTGGGTGGACAAAGAAATTCACATTTTTTTTGTAAATTTTGTCAGTTGTGGGGGATATCAAATTAAAATGCCAGTATTATAATCGAATTATCGACTTCATTGTAGCTAGCATTTAGCCTGTCCCAGTAAGTTTTACATGTACTCTAGTCACTGCACAGATTGCCCAGACGGGAAGGAAAGAAGGTTTGCGGTCTTCTATGTCAGCGGCGGACAAGTAAGCTTTCAACTTGAAAGGAAAGATGACGCAGCGGTTTTCTCACTCAAAAATTGTATCTGATTGTCATTCGTCCGAAGGACGTGTTATCCCACGTGTAAGAAGGAAAAACGTTTAACATACTTGTCAGAACACTGCAGCTGCAGGTAAATGGCTCGACTTGATCGGTGTCCGACAAATCTGATGGGGATGTGGCATCGACGACTTCAGCAGGACCATACTCGACATGTAGGATCTCAGCGAGTAACGCTCGAAACATCCTGTCTGATCAGCCATGCGGGTTCGTGCAGTCACGTCACGTTCCTTGTCGGAAAATTAGGTTGTTTGTGCAAAGACACTTATCCCCAGGACGATGTGACGACACCTGGAACTCAGTAATTAAAACTTCCGGGCTAAGAGGCCGTGGTCCAATAGTAGAAATACTTCTGCCTGACGTTTCGTTGCCAACTGCGGGCAACATCATCTGAGGTGAGTCTACGACTGACTGCTAGGCCGTGGAGGTCCTGTTTATATAGCGCATAGAGGCCGCCACCTCTCGTCACGTGTTGTCAACAGTTTTAATTACTGAAGACGCAGGCCATGAAAGCCTACACGCTATGATTAGACACCTGGAACTGTTGTAGCTTTTCTTGGAGCAGCAGAGAGAGGGGCGCACCTACAACACTAGACACAAGAGTGCTGACACCACGTCTTCGTTTCAGACGCGTCGCAGTTTTGTGCACAGCATCAGGATGGACATATCAGAGTGTGGAGCGAATGTTCCCTTATTGCATTCATCAAGGCCAGGCACCTAGCGAGACAGAAACTAAACACAGACAACAGAGACACTGAACAAGAGGACGTATCAGGCAAAAGCGAAGAGAAATGTGCAGGGCTGTGTTCTCTTGTCATCATACAAGCTCAGGCACACTTCCACGCACTGAACCATGGTAGTTTAAAACATTGGTTTGTGAAATTAGGATTGTCTGGACCCGCGGTCTAGGGCGTCTTGCACGGCTCGCGTGGCTTCCCCTCGTCGGAGGTTCAAATCCTCCCTCGGGCATGGGTGTGTGTGTTGTCCTTAGCATAAGTTAGTTTAAGTTAGATTCAGTAATGTGTAAGCTTAGGGACCGATGACCTCAGCAGTTTGGTCCCATAAGCCCTTACCACAAATTTCCAAAATACTCGTACAGATAAACATGATTACAAATTCAGAAAAATTGGATGATTTATTCAAGAGAAAGAGCTTCAGAAATTGAGCTTTCGTCTACCTCTGGTACTTATGAAAGCAGTTAAGCGGCTTGGCATTGATTGACCTCGTTGTTGGATGTCCTCCTAACGGATATCGTGCCAAAAGTCTGTCGAGCTGGCGAGATGGCTGGAGGGTTCTGCCTATAATACTCCAAACGTTCGCAATTGGGGAGAGATCAAGCGACCTTGCTGCCTAGGTAGGATTTGGGAAACACGAAACTCTCGCTATGTGCGGGCAGGCATTATATTACTGAAAGAAGCTCAGAGTGGCGTGCCATGATCGGCAACAAAACGGGGCGTAGAATATTGCCGACGCATCTCTGTGCTGTAAGGGTGACGCAGATGACACCCAAAGGGGTCCTGCTATGAAATGCATTGGCATCACAGACCATGACTACTGGTTGTTGCGCCGTATGACGTAAGAGAATCTGGTTGGTATCACACCGCTGACTCGTGCGTCTCCAGACTCGTCTTCGTCCTGGAATCTCACTGTCTAGAGTAGAAGTGCCTTTAGTGATGAGTCCCTGACGACTAGCGAAGACGTGTCTGCAGACGCGCCGGGCAGCTGTGGGATATCAATCTGTCGCGTGACATGCGGCCCGACAACAGGGTGTGATCGTCTGGGGTGTCACTGCATTTTATAGCAGGACCATCCACTTTGCTTTTCATCCGTGACATTCTTACAGCAGTACGGTACGTTGACGATATTCTACGCCCCATTTTGTTGTCCTTCATGTCAAGACGTCCTAGGCCACACGTGGCGATAGTTTCTGCTGCTTGCTTCCCAACCCTTCCTTGGCCAGCAAAGGCGCCGAATCTCTCCCGAATTCGGAACGTTTGGAGCATCATATGTAAGGCCCTCCATCCAGCTCGGTGTTTGGACGATCTAACACGCCAGTTGGTCAGAATTAGGCATGATATTCCTCAGGAGGACATCCAACAAGTTTGTCAATCAGCGCCACGCCAAATAACTGCTTGTATAAGGGTCAGAGATGGACGAGCTCGTTACTGACTTGTTCAATTTATGAAGCTTTTCTCTTGAATAAATCATCCAATTTTTCTGAAATTGTAATCTTTTGTTTGTCTGTACATACGTCACATCTACTGCTTTCTGGCCCATTTGGATAATTCCTTCGTGGAGC
This sequence comes from Schistocerca nitens, assembly GCF_023898315.1. Taxonomy (NCBI): domain Eukaryota; kingdom Metazoa; phylum Arthropoda; class Insecta; order Orthoptera; family Acrididae; genus Schistocerca; species Schistocerca nitens. Next base: position 1,731,740 of record NW_026045911.1, read on the forward strand.
GTTTCTTTATTAGAGTTTAAAAATGGTTCAAATGGCTCTAAGCACTATGGGACCTATCATCTGAGGCCATCAGTCCCCTAGACTTAGAACTAATTAAACCTAACTAACCTAAGGACATCACACACATCCATGCCTGCGGCAGGACTCGACCCTGCGACCGTAGCAGTCTCGCGGTTCCGGACTGAAGCGCCTAGAACCACTCGGACACAGCGCCCGGTTTATTAGAGCATATACTAAAACTTTTCCCCAGATGGATGTGGTTGGTTCATCACTAATAAAAATGGGAAGGAGCCAGCTAGTCTAATGTTAACATTGGCTCCCCTTTCAGCTTAGAGGAGTACCGATTTGTCGCATTATTTAAGAACCCGAGCTACAGTCAAACTAAAGAGCCTGTCACCGATCAAATCCTTTATCACCTTTTGATCAGTATAAAAACAGTATTTAGTTACAATATTTTACACAACTGCAGTGATCCCAAATGCGCCATGTTCTGAGAGCTCGTCATTGCAAAACAGAAAACGATTCTGCACCTACGTACACAATCCATTGGACATACTCTGGTGCATGGAGGATGGTACTTTGTACCACTGCTAGTGGTTAACTTTCCCGTGAGGACTGAGGGAAAAACGACTATATGCTTCTGTACGGGTCCTGAATGTTTTTGCCTTCACGGTGCTTGTACGTTGGTGCTAGTAGAACCATTCTGCAGTCTGTCGCAAATGTCACTTTGGCAAACTTCCTCTGCAGTCTTTTGTGAATGGAATTTGTGAATGGAACTTCTTCTCTCCCAGGGATTCCCATTTGAGCTCATGTAGCACTTCCGTAATAATCGTGTTGATCGAACATAGAGGTGACAAGTCTAGAAACACACTCCTGAGTTACTTCAATGTCTTCCTTTAATTCGACCTGATGGGGGTACTGAACACTAACTAAACACAAGCAGTGCTTGAGAATAAGTCACGTAAGCGTTCCGTACGCCGTCTCCTTTATAGAAGAGCTAGAATTTCCTGGAAGTTTTCCAGTTACTCAAAGTCTACCATTGTAAGTAGGCTGTTTAGGCTTTTTTATTGGTAACGCCACGTAGCGCTCTGTATGAAAATCACTGGCTGTGCTGTGTGCAGTCTGTGGCTGGTTTGCATTATTGTTGGCTATTGTAGTGTTGGGCAGTTGGCTGTGAACTGCGCGTAGCGTTGAGCGGTTGGAGGTGAGCCGCCAGCAGCGGTGGCTGTGGGGAAGTGAGATTGCGAATTTTTGAGAATGGATAATCTGGAGGTGTGTCCATCAGAAACAGTACATTTGTAAGAATGGATGTCATGAACTGCTATATATATTATGACTATTAAGGTAAATACATTGTTTGTTCTCTATTAAAATCTTTCATGTGCTAACTATGCCTATCAGTAGTTAGTGCCTTCCGTAGTTTGTATTAAGGTAAATACATTGTTTGTTCTCTATTAAAATCTTTCATGTGCTAACTATGCCTATCAGTAGTTAGCGCCTTCCGTAGTTTGAATCTTTTATTTATCTGGCAGTAGTGGCGCTTGCTGTATTGCAGTAGTTCGAGTAACGAAGATTTTTGTGAGGTAAGTGATTTGTGAAAGGTGTATGTTAATGTTAGTCAGGGCCATTCTTTTGTAGGGATTATTGAAAGTCAGTTTGCGTTGTGCTAAAAAAATATTGTGTGTCACTTTAAGCACAGTCATGTATAATTTTTCTAAGGGGACGTTTCACCATTCACGTTCCTCACATTCGAACTTACATCCTTGTCCATTTCATGCCACTTTATCACACTATGATAAACATTTCATTGACATGATTGTGTCAAGCAGTACATCACTAGCACTTATTCAAACATTACAGGAATGATTTTCCTACTCATCTGCGTTAACTTTCATTTTTACACGTTTAGAACAAGCTACCACTCAGAACACCAAATCTAAATTTTGTCCAAGACATCCTATGCCCTTGTACAGTCACTCAACGATGACACTTCGCCATACTCTATAGCATCATCAGCAAACATTCGCACATTGCTGTTTACTTTATCCCTCAGATCGTTTATATGTATAGAGACCAAGAACAGGCCTATCAGGTTTTCTTAGGGCACTCCCAACGGTACCTTTGTACAGTGAATTGACAATTCACGTTATAGATGACTTCCCTTCTCCTTAGTGGAGGCCCCAGCACGGCTCTTGTTTTCCTCTCGCCACTCGGGGTGCTCATATTGGTGAAATTTGCAGAAACAGTGCCACGCCGAGGTGAGGTGAGGTTGGAACTGTGAGACTGTGGTCAGCAGTGGGCAAATCTTCTGTGTCGTACTGCGACCTTGCATGGCACACTATCTTAGCTTGTTTTGCATTGGCGTGACCAGTCCAGGGAGTTGCTGGTGGCAGTGCCATTGTATTGCGCTTTCTTCTCATATTCTATTTTATTTTAGTTGCTGGCTGGATACTGAATTAGAGTTTTTGAAATGGAAATGTTTTATCACTTTTAACTGTGAAGTCATAAATGGGAGTTAATGAAATGGTTAACAGACACCATCAAACAAATCTGAAATAAACTTTCTAGGAAATTTAAAAGTAAACGTTGTTAGTTGTATTGCCTTTTCAGTGCGAACCTATACCTCTTCTTCCAGCTGCAATGGCCATCTCAAATACACCCACAGTAGAAGTTGCTAATTGTTGACTGTGTCACCTAATGAAAGAAACTTCTATTTCGATGCGGTGAGATGAAATGTTTGTCAAATAAATAGCCAGGCATTGTGTTTCACTTCATTTTCATACTAACCGAGAATGTAATCTTATTCAGAAAACTGTTATAACAGAAAGAGCGATATAGATATTCGCTTTCTTTCTTCATAAAGACTTACCACATGTGTACAGAGGTTGGTAACTGCGATGGTGTCCCTTTCCTAGGATGAGGTGGTGGTCAGATGACTTAAGTTAGTAGAGGCAGTCCAACTACCCTTTCTTTCCCGCCATTTTCTTAGGTTAGTGGAGATAGCCCAATTGACCTATCTTTCCTCCGAAATTCAAACTTCCTGCCAGTTCCTAGGAAGAGGTGGTAGTCGGATGACTTAGGTTAGTGAAGGTAGCCCAAGTGACCTGTTTTCCCACCATTTTCTTAGGTTAGTAGAGGTGCGTTGCATTGTGCTGATGGAATTTGAACTTCCTGCCATTTTCTGGGGGAGGGGGAGGTGAGGGGGTTAGGTTAGTGGAGGTAGCCGAATTGACCTATCTTCCTGGCAAAATCCGCCATTTGGACGATCTCGTGCACTGTTGCCAAGTCTATAGGCCACCATCTTGGATGATGTCATCACCGCCATTTTGGATACATCTGGCAACAATGGAGAGTGGGGCGACACTGGCCTAGGCCCACTAATTGCATTACTTCACTGGGCTTGGCATAGTATGCTCTGCTGAAAATTACTAAAGCGGAAATCCAGTTTATTACTGATAATGATGAACTCCAATTTGTTGAAACGTATTAGAGGTGTTCCATTGTTCATGAAGACATGCTGTTGCCAATAGCAGATTCATGGTCTTATGATGACAAAATTTTTGCATTTTATGTTGCATATATTTATGTCAAAAGCCTTTACAGCTGGGTGGCGTTAAAGTATTTTCAAGTGTCCAGTTTTGTGTGACTTTCTCCAGAAAGTGTTGTACCTTTCAATATAGAAAACACGGAAATATGGAATTCCAATATACGTTACATTTAAAAGTGGGTTTCTAATATTCTGGGAATATTCACGATTTGCGTTTACATTTGTCCTTATGCCCAGAAAACATATCACCATCATCAAACAGTAAGAAAGGAGAAATCTGAAACAAAGTTTGCAACATAAATTGGTTTAAGAAAAGATCAACGAATTTTATCATTTAACCGGGATAAAGCCATACGTTGAAATTAATGCACGAAATTGAATGAGCAACAGCAGCGAGAAGATTATTTTCAAATTAATGAACAATAGTGTGCTTGAAAAATTAATGCAAAATATGATAAATAAGGCTAGCGATATCCTGGCAAGTCAGATATGGAGGAGCCGTATTAATTGCCAAACCACATTTTCAAAAGAGTGTCGGTTGCCAAATTAGGAAGCATATTTTTCGCTAAATCGGAAACTTCCGTAATTCATTACAATAACTGAATTTTTCGTCACTCCTTGGCAGAATACGATAATAATATTAAAAAGTAGAACACTTCACATATGCTCATGCAGGTGTGCTCTTGCATATGTGTGTGCGCAGCAGTTTACAGAATTCAGGTGAAGATGCTTGCATATTCTTTGAATGTGTGTGTGTGTGTGTGTGTGTGTGTTTGTGTGTGTGTGTGTGTGTGTGTATGTGTGTGTGTGTGTGTGTGTATGCGTGTGAGTGTATGTGTTTGACGCTGCCAGTTTACGGAATTCAGAGGCAAATAGATTTGAAAATGGCACCTATATTCGAATGAAACTTCAGTATCTTTTTGGCATGAAAATTGTATGTCTTTGAACATGACGCCATTTCAAGCAGTTCAAAGACAAATATCTTTGAACATAACAACATTTTCATATAGTTCAAGTGAAGATTGCGTAATCTGACAGCTACATTATGATTAGCATCATCGTTTTAATACTACACTGTTATTGGCTGGAGAGGGAAGACCCTGGACGAGAGTGAGGGGTGCAGAGTGCAACTGGGTTCGTTCTGCCACCCGGGTTTCTTAAAAATTTCCTGCCACCGCCATCGTCTTGTATATTTTAAATTTTACACAACCGCTAACTTGCATTTTTAAATTTTTTCTGACAGTGTCACTCTGGATTTTTTGGTGGCTACAGTATCGACTATCGATGCACACATGAACTATGTGGCAGGTAGAGCTTTGTTATACTATTATCAAGTGTTGTGATCTCATTGCATTTATGAGAATTCTTTACAGGGCCATTAATTTGGCGGGAAACGCGTACGTTTCATATGTATTCATTACCAGCGATGGCGAGGCATGACAGAATCTCTGACCAGAGAGTTATTTATCGTTGCTAGTCTGCGCTTGACCGCGCGAGAGTGTGCAGTTGCGAGTTGTACTCTGTCTGTAGTAGCAGTCTGGAGCAGTTGCGTGTACCGAGTCGGCAGGAGCAGTTGCGAGTTGTACTCTGTCTGTAGTAGTCAGTCGGCAGTTGTGTGTAGCGAGTCGGCATGCGTCCGCGGTGTGCTCTGCCCACGAGTCTGGTCAGGAATGTGGTGGATGATATGTATATTATTGTAGAAGGTAATTAAGCAGCATTGCGCTCAGCTAATAATGTATGGTAATTGTAATTAATTTGTTCAAAAAATTCCCCAATAATAATTTTTCTATAAAGTAAATTTTTTAAAGAAAAGTAATCATTTCAATTTAAAGAATTTTTCCACTCTTTTGAAGAGAAAGCATTCATTTCAATTTAAAGAATGTTTCCTATGCATTTCCTCCAAGAATCAAAATTAAATATACGCCAGCATTGCACACAACTGTGCCGAAAAATAAGAGCAGATATAGATGCAGTGTTACAGAGGTAAGAATTTATCAGATTTAATTATTTCACAGGGCCGTAGGTCAGCGCTGCTGTCCTTATAAAATTTGTCAGGTTTAATTATTTGTGTTAAGATGTTACATACAGTTCATGGTTCATTATATAATTAATATTATTGTGGGCTTAATGAGTAATCTTCATTAGTTAATGTTTGTGGGGAGTTTACATTTGGGTCATTATTATTCTTTAATTTTGCAAGGAGGTTACGCTTGGCTCATTTTTATTATTCACTTTTGTGGGAAGACAACATTTCACTTAACATTGACTTTCATATTCTTGCTGGGAGGTTACAATTTCACTAATATTGACTTTTAAAATTTTTGTGGGGAGGTTACAGTATCTTTGAAATATCTGAATCTCAAATAATTCTCAGCTAGAGTAATTCTCGACCTCTGTGGTGCGTCCTTCACATTATTAATACATACATCGATTTTTTGTCGTTATGGTCACGTTTTTGAATATGCACTTTTGAAACGCTTCACAAATGTAAGCACACCGATACTTCAATCTGATTTAATCTCCTAATTGACAAATATTCAAGCAATTATAGGTGATTAAATTGGTTACAGCAATCATAAATTTCAGGCATTTCTCTCAAAACGATGCACTGACCTCCTTCGGTAATAATTCTATAAAAAGCCTAACAGTCTGAGATTGATTTTTAAATTTCCTACTTTCACTGCTAACAATGCTTGTTCTCGCGGAAGAGAGAAAAAAAGATAAAAAAAGGCTGTTGATGAGATTGTCCTTTTGCCGGAATTTTTATTAAAGCGACGAGTGCCCCAGGTTCTTTATAACAAACTGGTAACGGTAATAATCTGTACTGGTGATTATTAAAGATGTCAAAACCAAAAACCGGCTTCTTATAATTCACGAGGACGGAGCTATAAAAATTATTTACAGTGAGTAGATGTGCCCTCCAGATTCAGTAAGGCTTGAAACGAGATGTTTTTTTTCTACAATTTTGACTAGCATTTTTACGTTTTTGAGTAAACCATTAAACTACAAGAGAGAAAAATATAGCTGTCATGACGAGATGTGAGAAGCCAATGATCTTCACTCCAATCCTAAGTATTTACTAATACAGTAATAAGCATGGATAGCGACATTTTGAGACCGTGGTTGTGTACATAATATAGGCTGATTCTTTCAAAGAAAGAAACAGAAACCAGCCACTATTAATAATGCTATTTCTTTAAGTAAATACCGCCGTAACCGGTTTCGAGATGGCTGTTCACAAGATGAACATTTAGATGTTTTTCTCATAGAAAAATATGGAGCTGAGTCATAGCTGTCAGATCCTACGTGGCTATCAAAGTTGTCATTTTTGGCTGACACCACAAGCTCATGAATGAACTGAACTTGAAACTTTAGAGAAAGAATAACCTCGCCTGTGATCCCTACCGATTAATCAAAGGACTTCAGAGAAAGCTGACATTGTAGTACAACACGAAGGAGAAAAAGTTACCCATTTTCACTGCTTTAAAGAGTTTTGTGCTATAACCCCGATGATGTCAACCTTCATTTTCCCCAAAAAATTATTTACGGCTTGGAGTAGCACTTTTTGGGGAGACTGTCACATCTCAACAGAAATGAGAATGATATTCTTCTGTTATAGAATCCGTTTGATTGTTGATGTGTCGACAGAAGTGCCGACACAGTGTGGTTTGAGGAGACCGAAATGCACGCTATAAGCTCACGCAGGATGGCGTGAGGTCTGAAACAGGATACGTAATGAATGCTATAAAGAAAAGTACGTAGCTTCTGGAATACTTAACTTTAATCCATCATTTGTATACATCGTTCTTGATGAGACATGCTTCATACGATAACTATCAATTGCTATGGCGCCTTGCTAGGTCGTAGCCATTGACTTAGCTGAAGGCTATTCTAACTATCTGCTCTGCAAATGAGCGAGGCTTCGTCAGTGTGCATCGCTAGCTAAGTCGTCCGTACAACTGGGGCGAGTGCTAGTCCGTCTATCGAGACCTACCGTGTGGTGGCGCTCGGTCTGCGATCACTGACAGTGGCGACACGCGGGTCCGACATGTACTAATGGACCGCGGCCGATTTAAAGCTACCACCTAGCAAGTGTGGTGTCTGGCGGTGACACCACAATTGTAACTTTGATTTGCAAGCAAACGAACTGTCGAAAGAGAAGGAAAACTTGTCGAATTTTACTGTTGCATTGTATTGTATTGTATGTTAACCGGGGACCTAGAAACGACGGAGAGGCTCCGTCCCCGCCGCAGCCGCAATGGTCCACAACTCCACGACGCCTAACGGAGTCCACTTCACCCCTCCGCCGCCCCACACCGAATCCAGGGTTATTGTGCGGTTCGGCCCCCGGTGGACCCCCAGGGAACGTCTCACACCAGACGAGTGTAACCCCTATGTTTGCGTGGTAGAGTAATCGTGGTGTACGCGTACGTGGAGAACTTGTTTGCGCAGCAATCGCCGACATAGCGTAACTGAGGCGGAATAAAGGGAACCAGCCCGCATTCGCCAAGGCAGACGGAAAACCGCCTAAAAACCACCCACAGACTGGCCGGTTCACCGAACCTCGACACAAATCCGCTGGGCGGAATCGTGCCGGGGACCAGGCGCTCCTTCCCGCCCGGAAAGCCGTGCGTTAGACCGCACGGCCAACCGGGCGGGCTTACTGTTGCATACTTGATGTGTTTCTGAAGCTGAAGAAATTTACTGCTGGTATGTATCAGCGTTTGGAACAACTTGTATTTGCGAACAAACATTTTCAGAAACGCAGTATGTTAAGTCAGCACATCGAAAGAGAAGGCTGATGAACATTTGACAGCAGTTCTCCTTATTGGAATCAAGAATATCAACTGAAACATGGCTGATATCTTGAAAGCCAAACGCTAGTTTCACAGATCTCACTAACGTTTTTGCTGCTTTGCTTGTGATATTCGGATATTTGCACAGTAAGTATGGTGTAACTCTCTTTTTGCTAACGTCGCCTTCTTTGATAACTTGTTAGTAAATAAATATCTTCGTTGTCCCTGTTTTTCTTTGTGCATTGCTTGGCACTCACCCCTAATTAAGACGGAATGCTGCACTTAGTTTTTCGTCTTTTTTCCCAGAGCTTTCGTTCCGGTTTGCAAGTATTACAAAGAACGTCGATGCCGCTTGTCATTTGGTCAGTTATCTTCTCCACTGTCAAAAAAGTTTGACAATCTCTGATTTACGAGACAGTGTCTTGTACCACTACGATGTTAGGTTAGGTTAGGTTAGTGTTGTTTAACGTCCCGTCGACAACGAGGTCATTAGAGACGGAGCGCAAGCTCGGGTTAGGGAAGGATGGGGAAGGAAATCGGCCGTGCCCTTTCAAAGGAACCATCCCGGCATTCGCCTGAAATGATTTAGGAAAATCACGGAAAACCTAAATCAGGATGGCTGGAGACGGGATTGAACCGTCGTCCTCCCGAATGCGAGTCCAGTGTGCTAACCACTGCGCCACCTTGCTCGGTCCACTACGATGTATTATTCACAGAAGGATAACCTTGTGTTATGCATGTTCAGACAGGGTTGTTATCGTTAATCAAAGGGAAGCAAAGCTGATCTCTGAACAAGATATGGTAGCACAAAGTCACTGATAAAAGTACCACTACATGTATACAGGCTCTGTTAGTGTCCAGTTAGCGTGAGTTGTCGCGGGCTCACTAGTGATTTCTCAGACGCCATCTAGTTCTGTGAGCCCGTACTGTTACTGTTGTGGGTTTACTATGAAGCGACTACTGCCTTGGTTTGATTCGAAATATCAACAACAATATGAAGGAGCCTAACAACGGTCTCCCGCAATATTAGTCTTCCCGCAGAGCCTTTGTCTTGGACCGAACGCTACCCAACAAGAGTGTGTAAATTCCCCTAGGTCGAACATTCTATCACGCAGATACACATGTCAGCTCTAGGGCTGAGACGTACAAACTGCTTCGTACTTTCGAAGTCTGTCCATTCTGTTGCTTCGGCACGACGAGTCTTCGACGGACCGTCGGTACTCAAATAGTTCAAATGGCTCTGAGCACTAAGGGATTTAACATCTGAGGTCATCAGTCCCCTTGAACTTAGAACTACTTAAAACTAACTAACCTAAGGACATCACCCACATCCATGCCCGAGGCAGGATTCGAACCTGCGACCGTAGCAGTCACGTGGTTCCGGACAGAAGCGCCTAGAACCGCTCGGCCACCGCGGCCGGCCCTGTCGGCACTCGAACAGCTTTTCATGAGTGTAGTGGCTCAAAATACTTCACCGCCTATGTACTTGACCGCTTTTATCTCACCGTTACTGATAGCTTATCGTTGCCTTGTGGCCTTGATTTTTCCCTAGCATATCAAGCTGGAAATATATTGACGTCTCATTCGAACTACCTGCTCTAATATTCATTGAGTAATTGGTACACAAATATAACATGATTGTATTCTACAACCTGTCACAAATATCGCAGCAATAATAGACGTTTGACACAAAATATGACCAGTAAATTTGAATAAAGACATATTAAAGATCAGATACCTTAGTACTCCCCCTTCCGTTCATATCATCAACACTATCTACTTCTGGTCTGAAATCTTTCATCCTTTGCAAACTTTTCATTTATTGTTTGTCGTTTGATCTCGACGTAGGTCTGACATTTCTGCTGAAGCCACTAGAATGACACTTGATAAATGTGCAGGGACACTACACATAACCATACCTAATACTGTGCAGGAAAACCATTTTCACGCAGACAACTTCCAATCGTCTCAGAATGGATAAATACGAGTAGTGTCTGGCTTTCGAGGCACTCTTATACCATTGTTCCTGAAAAACAGTGGAAACCTCAGGTAGCGATAGTGGATGTGGACAGCACCACGAACTCTTCCCTCCAAAGTAGAGCACGAAGGCTCAATAACATGAGGTCTGGCGACTACGCAGTTTCCTGATTATGGAGCTCCCTTCGTGTTATTTTGGTGCAGACAGGGTTCGCGAGTGCGACATTCAGTTGTGCAGCGACTTTTACAGCTGTCGTCCTCTTATTTTTCGTCTGTCATGATCACTAGACGCACACTTTCTTTCTGACTTGGTGGATGATGTTTTCCTGTTACAGAAGCATCAACCATATGAGTCCCAACAATTTGCCCACGTCCGCATTCGCTTAATGCACTCACAACCACGTAGAATGTTGTTTTGACCACGACTGACAATTGAAACACATTGAAGACATTGCACAGGGGCCGTTCGTGGTCAAGTGTAACAGCGCAACTTGCAGGCTGGGCTATCATCTGCATTTGTGTTCAAGTATGTAGTCCTCGCTGTGTCTATATATTTTTATCCGACCTCTCACGCATTCCAAATCAGATTATCACTACCAATGACATTCCATGATTTTATTATTTAGGTGTAGACATTGACCAACTGGCAGGTATCTTCCACAGTTTCAGTTTGTTTCTACTCTCTCCTCTTTTTCCTTTCTTGGTATTGTGTTATTGTACCACTTAATCATCTAAGTAGGAACGTCATTGGCAGCCACCAGCAGCGGCTTTGTGATGGGCTACGAAAAGCCGTGAACTACACTGCGCACCACAACTGAAGCGTCACTTTTTCAAAACCCCGTAATTGTCCCGCATTGCGTCGCACAATTATAAAATTCGGATGAAAGTTGCCTAAAACGACCCTCTGTAAAGAAGCAAAAGAAGGCACATTGGGACCTCACACTCGGGTTCAGTGACACACTAACCAACAAGGCGTCGACGCAAGCGAAAAAAAGACCAGGGCGCAGAAGTTCGTGTGAGGTGAGCTAATGATGTCACTTGGGCATCAAATTTCACCACAATTCTGCACGTCGTCACGGTTGACATGTTAAACGATGGAGAAGTCGGTACCACGCCTTTTACCCAAAGTTCACCACTTCTATTGAAGCCTCTGCGATGGAGGACGGAGCTACGACGCCCTGTGTTGAAATCGCACTGTTTTCTCATGAGTGGGCGAGGAAATTGCTTCAGACACACCACCATTCGTAATCGATACGAAAAAGCTTGAGATAACATAAAGGACATCAATGGAACCACCCCTTCCTTTGGGGAATTGGTTTCCAAACATCTGGCGGTCTAAAACGACAGTTCGCAGCGCGATGGGCAACAGGACGACATTCTTGTCATTCGACACTGCTGACATCCCCCGGACGATTAAACCCTTCCGTGAGGACATCGTGGGGCTGCAACCCCACTGAACGTGATCTGACTCCTGTAATGAGTAACGCGACTGCAATGTTTTCTCTGGTATACAGCGCTGAACTACTAGGGACCGTTCAAAACCATCTGACGAATTTTGAACATGATTTGAAGCAGTGAAAGGTTTGTAAGCTTTTTCAGCCCTCCTGTTTCGTGCCCTCCTGTGACGTGATCACAGGGATGTGCAATGTTAACATGTGGGTGAATAAAACGGCAAAGAGCCCTCCCAAGACTCTCCAGTTGGGCAACATCCTCGGCGCCACCCATGCACCCTCGGTCAGTACTTGATAAATGTACTTGTCGAGAGACTTTGACCTCCATTCATCTGAGCAGCGCTCGGTGCTGCTCTAGCGCCTGAGGGCAGGCAACCCCTCGGACAAACTTTAGACTCTGCATGCCCACAAGCAGGCGCTAGAGCAACTGTGTCCAGCATTTGCCCTTTCCACCCCTAGTGTCTGTCAACTTTTTCACGTGCAAGTACTGTTAGTTGATATACCATATTCTGTAGCTTGCATACTCTCTTATTGGGCCTAAGATCTTCCTTAAGTCCTTTACATTCTTGGCTTCTATCTTCCCATTCAGATCTTTCCTACTTATTGCGAGGAATTCTACTATATACAGAGCCTCTGGATGAATGACGGCACCATAGTGCCTCGGCTTGGATTAAACAACGCAGACCATTTCTTGTAAAAATCCAGTCAGCAGATATGCTACTTGTTGATGCTCAATGTGAAAGCATATGTCTCGGCGATATTAAGTACTACCCAGTTTCCTACGCTCCTTGGTACACCAGACGGGTTAGAACACTGTTGCAGAAACAAAGAAACAAACATGCCAAATTTAAGCAAATTGGCGATCTTTTACAGAAGCTCGAAATTTAGCGCGGACATCAATGCGAGATGCCTAAAACAGTTCCCACAATGAAACTTTGTCTCGAAACATGGCTGAAAATCCAAAGAGATTCTGGTCTACATCTACATCTATATACGTACTCCGCAAGCCACCTGACGGTGTGTGGCGGAGGGTACTTTGAGTACCTCTATCGGTTCTCCTTTCTATTCCAGTCTCGTATTGTTCGTGGAAAGAAAGATTGTCGGTATGCCTCTGTGTGGGCTCTAATCTCTCTGATTTTATCCTCATGGTCTCTTCGCGAGATACGTAGGAGGGAGCAATATACTGGGAGCAATATACTGCTTGACTCTTCGGTGAAGGTATGTTCTCGAAACTTCAACAAAAGCCCGTACCGAGCTACTGAGCGTCTCTCCCGCAGAGTCTTCCACTGGAGTTTATCTATCATCTCCGTAACGCTTTAACGATTACTAAATGATCCTGTAACGAAGCGCGCTGCTCTCCGTTGGATCTTCTCTATCTCTACTATCAACCCTATCTGGTACGGATCCCACACTGCTGAGCAGTATTCAAGCAGTGGGCGAACAAGCGTACTGTAACCTACTTCCTTTGTTTTCGGACTGCATTTCCTTACGATTCTTCCAATAAATCTCAGTGGTCGTATGTGAAGCATGTTAGCGGCAAGAAACAATAAATGCCTTCTCTGCGCGATAGCAATGGAGATACTATCGAAGACAGTGCTGCCAAAGCAGAGTTACTAAACACAGCCTTTCGAAATGCCTTCACAAAAGAAGACAAAGTAAAAATTCCAGAATTCGAATCGAGAAAGGCTGCCAACATGAGTAACGTAGAAGTAAATATCCTCAGAGTAGTGAAGCAACTTAAATCACTTAATAAAAGCAAGTCTTCTGGTCCAGACTGCATACCAATTAGGTACTTAACAATCATATACAACCATTCGCTCAACGAAACATCCTTACCCAAAGACTGGAAAGTTGCACAGGTCACACCAATATTCAAGAAAGGTAGTAGGAGTAATTAACTAAATTACAGGCCCATATCGTTAACGTCGATATGTAGCAGGATTTTGGAACATATATTTTGTTCGAACATTATGAATTAGCTCGAAGAAAACGGTCTATTGACACATAGTGAAGATGGGTTTAGAAAACATCGTTCCTGTGAAACACAACTAGCTCTTTATTCACACGATGTGTTGAGTGCTACTGACAAGGGATTTCAGATCGAGTCCGTATTTCTGGATTTCCGGAAGGCTTTTGACACTGTACCACACAAGCGGCTCGTAGTGAAATTGCGTGCTTATGGAATGACGTCTCAGTTATGTGACTGTATTTGTGATTTCCTGTCAGAGAGGTCACAGTTCTTAGTAACTGACAGAAAGTCATCGAGTAAAACAGAAGTGATTTCAGGCGTTCCCCAAGGTAGTGTTATAGGCCCTTTGCTGTTCCTTATCTATATAAACGATTTGGGAGACAATCTGAGCAGCCGTCTCCGGTTGTTTGCGGACGACGCTGTCGTTTATCGCCTAATAAAGTCATCAGAAGATCAAAACAAACTGCAAAACGATTTAGAAGAAATATCTGAATAGTGCGAAAAGTGGCAGTTGACCCTAAATAACGAAAACTGTGAGGTCATCCACATGAGTGCTAAAAGGAACTCGTTAAACTTCGGTTACACGATAAATCAGTCTAATCTAAAAGCCGTAAATTCCACTAAATACCTACGTATTACAGTTACGAACAACTTAAATTGGAAGGAACACATAGAAAATGCTGTGGGGAAGGCTAACCAAAGACTGTGTTTTATTGGCAGCACACTTAGAAAATGTAACAGACCTACTAAGGAGACTGCTACACTATGCTTGTCTGTCCTCTTTTAGAATACTGCTGCCCGGTGTGGGATTCTTACCAGATAGGACTGACGGAGTACATCGAAAAAGTTCAAAGAAAGGCAGCACGTTTTGTATTATCGCGAAATATGGGAGAGAGTGTCACAAAAATTATACAGGATTTGGACTGGAAATCATTAAAAGAAATGCGTTTTTCGATTGCGACGTAATCTTCTCCCGAAATTCCAATCACCAACTTTCTCCTCCGAATACGAAAATATTTTGTGGACACCGACCTACATAGGGAGGAACGGTCACCACGATAAAATAATGGAAATCAGAACTCGTATGGAAAGATATAGGTGTTCATTCTTTCCGCGCGCTATACGAGATTGCATAATAGAGAATTGTGAAGGTGGTTCGATGAACCTTCTGCCAGGCACTTAAATGTGATTTTCAGAGTATCCATGTAGATGTAGATGTAGATGTAGACACTTTAACTTTTCTGCCAATCCAGTTATGTTATTATCTACATCTAGTTCTCTGGGCGCTGGTTTGATGTTAGTTATAAATTCCCATTCTCTAAAGAGATCTAGAGGCTTCTCTTATCCTCTTGGGTGTTGAATTAATTGATTTTCTTAGTGGCGATGCCGTAAGAATCGCAAAGATTGCAAAATCTGCGAGGGCTAGGTCCGTTGGCAGTGCCTAACTGCCCCTATTATTGAAAGAGGCGTTACGAATAGAAAGCGATGAGAAAAACATCTCAGACAATAGTTACTAAACTTGTATGGGATAAAGACGCCATCCACTGAAATGTTACAGACCTATTTGCTAATCAAGCACCTCGCACAAGGTACAGAAGCGTCTGTATAATGACTGGTTGCAGCCTCACGGAGAGCTCTTGGTGCTTAACCAGTGTCAGTATGATTCAGAAAAAGGAAGTCTATAGAAGACTTAGTGAATTAAGTTCTTCAGATAGCAGAAACTTCGATGCCGAAACATGCAATTGCTCTCATGGTTGACATCTCAGGAGCCTGTGACAATTTTCAGTGACCTGTGATGTACGTCCCCTCCAAGATCTCCGTGTCCACAAATGCCTGTACAAGATATTGTCGATTATTATAGCGGACGTACCAATAAATGGCACCTAATGCACACCAAGGAAATAAAAATTCACTAAGAGCTGTTTACAAGACAGTCTTGGATGTTTAAAGCCACATCATAATATCAGCTTCCCTGGTATTTTCACTTCGTGTTTCTCTGTAATAGGTGAATTATATCTGGCATTGACCATTACAGTAACTGACTGTAGAGCAACGTATGATAAGAACAGTTCAACGAGTCCCTTCTTGATAGTGATAGCGTTAATTCCTGAATGGCACTCACTGCTGATTTCGTTACACCAACATACAAGTTTGTTCCCAGATAGAAAATAAAAATAAAAACCAGAATACAGAACAACTAAGCCTTTTATACCCGGAAGTTTAAAACTGCCAATATCACCATTCATCTGTCGGTAGGTTTTTCTAGAATTATTCTGATTCACCCATGTTTCAAAAAGGTAATACGCTGTAGAATTACCTTCATCTTTCGAAGGAATTGATCCCGTGCTACTGATGTGTCACTGTGTTATACTAAAAATTACGTTATATAACTGTTTTAACATATCTAAAACTAATATATTTTAAAACTGTTTGCATCGACGAAATACGATATTATTCATCATTTTAACAAGTTGACATGATATAAAGTCCACTTAATTCATACAAATTTCAAACACGGAGTGCCTTAAAACTTTCATGTATAACCATTGAATTTTTTTACTGGTTTCGTGGAATTGGTTGCCTTTCAGGTGACAGGGAGCTAATATTTTCAAATGTTCCTACACCCCTGACACAATTCGCTTACAAGTCTTTTACTGACCAAAAATGGTGCTACAGTCCATTCTCGTGTCTTCCAAATGTCATGAATAAGGGCTCACTTTCAGATTCAAGTTCGAAAAAGTTGTAAACAGATAATTAAGCACTCTCATCTGAGTGTAAAACACTTAACTTGTATTGTCGTTTCTTTATGGATCGCACTAGTTCATTTACAGACAAACATTCATAGCTATATGACCAAAGAAAATGCCACCGACTATTGAGATGCAAAGAATAGTTCTGTCGCGCAATGAAAGAAACTGTACTGTTGCGGTGCGAGGTGACCTCTCGCGGTTTGAAGGAGAGCAGTTCTCAGCTAGGCTCTCGGAAAGACAATAAATGTTATTGGCTGCTGGTGGATTTGAAGGGGGTTAACCAGAACAGCTAAAAATTGGATCGCCTCCTGACCTGAAGCAAACTAAAGACACCAACAAATCTCTTTTTCCGCTAGCTTGCGGTGATAGTTTTTAGTCAAAAGTAACTCGTATTAGCAGCAGTAAATGTCTTTACTGACGCCCTGCAGCTCTGGAATATTCTCCCTGTCCCGCATAAACAGACTACAGAAATAATTAAATTCAAGGAATAAACTTGTTGTGTTTAGAGCGTCTTCTTCCAATGTATACTAGAACTAAGGGTTAATAATTTATGGAAATTAATCACACATGAATGACACAGTTAATCGTAAGATTTTGCACATTGTTTGCAAATCAACTTCCTGATGTAGATCAGCCCTTGAACCGTAATAAAATAATATAAGTAAGTACGAATTCTCTTTTGGAAGTAGCAACAGCTACAATAAGGAAACGAAAGGTGCCTGTAAAGTTTTCAAAAAATGGCTCTGAGCACTATGGGACTTAACATCTATGGTCCTCAGTCCCCTAGAACTTAGAACTACTTAAACCTAACTAACCTAAGGACAGCACACAACACCCAGTCATCACGAGGCAGAGAAAATCCCTGACCCCGCCGGGAATCGAACCCGGGAACCCGGGCACACGAAGCGAGAACGGTACCGCACGACCACGAGATGCGGACTGTAAAGTTTTATTGTTGGATGGTTCTGAAGGAGGTACTTTTATTTAAATGATACTACATCAAGGACGTTAGGAGTTTCATCTTAAGGAAAACACTGTAGGAAGGCCAAATTTCATAAATGCTTGGCAGACGGGAATAAAGACTTAAAAGCGTCAGTGTAATTCACTGAAGTATCGGAATGGTGACCCGAAGGTGTGAAATGGTCTGTGCAGACACAGATGAAATGTTTTTAGCTCAGCGGTTTTAGTAAGGCAATGGTAATGTCATCTGGAATAGCTCTTATGGAGGGTGGACATTTGAGGTATTTCAAAAGATCAATGGCGTGCCTCATTATATGAGATCAGATTGTTCAAGATAAGGTCGACTTTGTCTCATTGATGACCACAGCGAAAACTCCCAGCACGAATTCGGCGCGTGATAAGTTCTTCTTCATTCGGGTTCTTCACAACGTTGGACATCCCGTGTTTCTCAGAACGCTTAGTCTTCCATTGATTGCTTGCTGATTATAGCATCCAACGTATCTCCACTTCTTCTACTGCCTATTGATGACGGAGACTTTCCATGAGTACGTACAAGAGATAATTTGCGCAATGGATATTTTAACGCTACTGACACTTTTACGTCCCCCAGTAGGAGTACGTTATTCTCATTAATTATGTAAATTGTCATGTGAAAACCTACCCGTTTCCTGATATTATCCTGTGGATACGATAAAATGTCAGGATAAGCCGACAAAATCCAGTCCCCCTTTTCACGAATAAATTATAAAATGTACACATGAGACCTGAAAGTACCACGCAGAGACAGGAAAATATTATGTGCTAAAGGATAAATGGAGTGATTTTCATACATTTACTCATCATAAAAAAACAATTTAAAAAACTAAGTAAGGATTACAAATCTCAGGTTCTCCCTTTATTAATACTGGCCCTTAAACTGTCCGGCTGTGCCCCATAATGCACCCGCGATCTGTGATTAGAAGCGGAGTAACTGACACCCCCGTATAATAAGTAGCAAGAAGGAACTACTATCTCAATCAGCAGTATGAAACCTCAGTGCCGAACGGAGTAGAACACGTGATTCACCGATGTAAATTCACTTTCACACACGCCGGTGCATAAGCAAGATCACCGTAATGATCAGAAGTTATAACCGCAGGACTTCTCGCCTCAGCGAGATGACAGCGAAATTGTACTTCACCAAAATTACACCCGAAGACGTCCGTTGACTGTCGTGGACCTCCAGGACGACCCTCCTGCCCCACGACCCCGTAGCGACTGTCTCCTTTTTTCTACTCTCCTCTTTTCGCTGCTCAAAATCTTTTCTCCCCATTAAATTTGGGTGGCGAATCATTCTTCCGGAAGGCGCTCGTTTCTGAACGCCGACCAATCCAGATCGAAGTTTGTGGAAGTTCTTTCTATGTCCGTAGGAAAATACGCGAATACCTGCTGCCGTGTGTTTTTGGCCGACCACGCCGGCTTCTCACGCCTGCCCGGCGGACACGCGTTCCCGTTTTGCAGGTGGTCCAGCTTACGGGTGGGTCCCGTGGCTGTGCCGACCTATTGTCCGAAGGAATGTGTGAGCTTCCTGTGTCCTTCCGCTCTACCACGGATTTCACAGCTCTGCTTGTTCCCCAGTCACCCAACATGCAGACATTATACAATAAATTAAGTGTACTAGACGATGTCAGTCGCATACGTGTTTTTAATGAACGAGCACAAAACTGTCTTTTCTATCAATGAAGGGGCTTACTTATGTCGCATTGGATGCAAGCGCGGTTTCTAAGTTGTAAAATAACGCCACCTTACAACCAAAGTTGTTGATCATGGTGAGAAATCCCAGATGAAGCCGTGAAGTTAGTTTATGTACACCTTAGGTCATCACCCGGTATAAGGCGTGCTGAAGTTGTTCAGACAAACCAAGATATCCCTGATACTGGAATGCCGCATTTACATTTGATGCAGATCGAGTATAATTTACAAATACAGCAGATTATCTTTACGAAATTTTTAAATAGTTTTAATTGGAAATATCAATCACTTGGTATACTAGAAACAATTCTAATGTGACCATAAAAAAGGAGGAATTTAGCCGCTTTTCGGGTGGAAGTAACTGAACAGTCACTACCCAGAATGTCTACTAGTGTCATTACAATAATCTCTGTTAAAATAGTCTGTCACACCTTTATCCGAGGGCACGAGCAAAAGCGTCTTCTATAACAGTCGCACGCTGTTGACGGGTACTTTCCAGGTTTCACTACATCCAAGACGATACTCCTATTGGTCAGTTATTTTAAAATAGTAGAATCCGACGATCTACATGACCATTGCAATACTACGGCAGTATTTGTGCTACTTTTATCTGGAAAGTACTGGCAAAAAAATGGTTCAAATGGCTCTGAGCACTATGGGACTCAACTGCTGTGGTCATAAGTCCCCTAGAACTTAGAACTACTTAAACCTAACTAACCTAAGGACATCACACACATCCATGCCCGAGGCAGGATTCGAACCTGCGACCGTAGCAGCCGCACGGTTCCGGACTGCGCGCCTAGAACCACGAGACCACCGCGGCCGGCAAAGTACTGGCAGAATCCGACGTTGTGGACGATAAGTTTGGAGCAGAGGAAATGTAGGAACACACGAGTAAGTACTGACATTATGACCTATCTTAAGACAGATTAAAGAAAGGCAAATCTGCATTCACAGCATTTTTGGGTTTAGAAAAAACTTTTGAAAATATTGGCTAGAAGACTCTACCTAAAATTCTGAAGGCAGCAAAATGCAGAATGCAGTTATAAGATTCGAAGTACATTAAAAGAAGGTAGTAAATGAGAAAGGAATGAGAAAGACTCGATGCCGTTCTATCAGTGTATTGAACAGGCAGTAAAGGAAACCAAAGAGAAATTTGGAAAGGTCATTAAAGGTCAGAGAGAACTAAGAAAATTTAGACTTGCCGATGACATCGTAATTGTGGCTGAGATGGAAAAGGGACTGGAGTATTAGTTGAATCAATTGAACGGGATGGATAATGTTTTGAAAAGAGTTTATAAGATTAACATGAAGCTTATGGAGTGTAGTCGAATTAAATCAAGCGATGATGAGGGAATTAGATTAGAAAATAAGACACTGAAAGTAGTGGATGACTTTTGCTATTTGGGCAGCAAAATTACTGACAATGTCCGCAATAAGACGCTATACAATGCACAGCGGCAATACCAAACAAAGCATTTCTGGACAAGAGAGCTATTTTAACATCTAATATAAATTTAACTGTTGGGAAGTTTTTACCGAAAATATTTGTGTGGAGTGTAGTAAGGAAGCGAAAAGTAGACGATAAGGATAGAGGCAAGAAGAGAATGGAAGTTTTAAAAAGTGGTGTCACAGAAGAATGCTGAATATGAGCTGGGTAGAAAGGGTAAATAATGAAGAGGTACTGAATAGGATCGAGGAGAAAAGAAATCAGGGCACAATTTGACTAAACAAGGTATTGGTTGATGCGATTGCAAGGCATCAAGGAATAGTCAGTTTTCGATGAATGAGGAATACAGTCAATCGGTCGCGTAAAGTTTATTGTAATAAGCCTTGAAGAGGTTTCGAACAAACATTGAACTGAACATGTAGCGACCATTTTCGATGGCAATTAAAGCAGTATTGAGCGTGCCACCTGCTGGGTTATAGTAGCGTGACATATACTCAGCAGTATGAAATACGTGATTGAAGTAGTAACACATCAGTGTAAGTGATTTAAATAGAACATCTGTACACAGCGTATTAGCAAGGACATTATAAATGAGAATACAAAAGTAGTAAAATAATTTTGTTTAAATATGAATAAATGGTAAAAGTAATAAAATAATTTTGTTTAAATATGAATAAACGGTTTTCTTGATAGATTCCATGGGAATGATTGTACCCCACGATTGCGATGTAACTCGGACAGAAAGGTCAGCAGCGATAGTAATGTCATCTATCTTTTATACTTTGCATTGCAGAGCCAGTTTTCCACTGACAATGCAGCTATCATCAGTGTTATAAATACAAGAATTAGACATAGAAACAGTTCATTGATCAGCGCCAAGTCACAGTTGTACACAGTTACAATTCCACAATTACTTACCGTTATAAATCGTCACGTAGACTGAACTTAATTATAACGACACATATTTCAACCTAACTCAGCCATGTACAAGCATTAATCCAAATAACACTGCTGTTTACAAGTTAAGAATGTAAATTATAATCTTACACCGACTCGTTAATCCTGGTCCAATGTTTTATGGAAACAAATTATATATCTATCTATTTCAAGATAATTGATTAAGTGTAACGTACAATTCGTAATTATTTTTTAACTGACATGCCTGTAGACGAAACTGTTTTTTATTACTATTGTTATTCGAATTCAATGTATTTTTATGTATACAAAAATTATGTTAACCCATTCTTTTACATATTGACATAAAAAAGGGGGCGTTTGCTGTCCCGTATGACGTAATATAACACCTGTCATAATGATTTTTTAAATTTATATGCCTCTATACTAAGTTTTATTTTATTATAATTACTAATTGAAATACCTGTATTTGTATTTTTATTTGTATAAAATTTTTGAGTGTAACCCTCCTTTTACATGTTGTTGTTGTTGTGGTCTTCAGTCCTGAGACTGGTTTGATGCAGCTCTCCATGCTACTCTATCCTGTGAAAACTTCTTCATCTCCCAGTACCTACTGCAACCCACATCCTTCTGAATCTGCTTAGTGTATTCACATCTTTGTCTCCCTCTATGATTTTTTCCCTCCACGCTGCCCTCCAATACTAAATTTGTGATCCCTCGATGCCTCAGAACATGTCCTACCAACCGATCCCTTCTTCTGGTCAAGTTGTGCCACAAACTTCTCTTCTCCCCAATCCTATTCAATACTTCCTCATTAGTTATGTGATCTACCCATCTAACCTTCAGCATTCTTCTGTAGCACCACATTTCGAAAGCTTCTATTCTCTTCTTGTCCAAACTATTTATCGTCCATGTTTCACTTCCATACATGGCTACACTCCGTACAAATACTTTCAGAAATTACTTCCTGACACTTAAATCTATACTCGATGTTAACAAATTTCTCTTCTTCAGAAACGCTTTCCTTGCCATTGCCAGTCTACATTTTATATCCTATCCTTTTACATATGGACAAAAAATTAGTCTGTGTTAGCTGTCCTTTATGTCATAATCTAACTCTTGTCATAATGATTCTTGTCATAACGACTTTTTGAACTGTGTGCCTGAATACAACATTGAATTTTCTTGGTATTACTATTTGAAATCCCTGTATTTTTATGTACAAGTTGTTTTACATGTGGGCAATGAACAGAGGGGGTTGGCTATCCAGCATTACATAAACCTATGTTAGGTCTGTGGATTTATAAACAGTGGACTCAGTTGGACTGATGCGGTACTTGCCTGAGTTATGTTAGAATGTGTGTCGTTACAGTTATGGTCAGTCTACATGACTACTTACAATGGTACATGAATGTGGAATTGTAATTGTCTGCAACTGTCACAAGGGTTTTGATCAATGTGCTGTTTCTGTATCTGATTCTTGTATTATTCTTATTCATAGCACTGATGACAGCTGCTCTGTCAGTTGAAATTTGGATCTGCAGTGCAATAAAGAAAACAGATACTATTACATCCGATGCCGACCTTCTTTTTGTTCTGGATAAAATGATTAATTACAAAAATATATGTGCTGGTGAAAAATTACATAGCAGGACTTTAACATGATATTACAAAACACAAAAACGAAAAATATTCTTTATGTAAAATCTGCATAGCCAGATTACAGTGCCATCTGGTGTGATGTCATTAGGAAAATACAGAAACCGCCAAGCAGAGAGAAAACAACGTTTCCGAAATGGAAGTGCATACAAACATAAGCCAAAACACCATGCAGTTGCGAGCAAAGGCTTAAAGCGTTTCTCAAGTGTAGTTGTTCATTTAAAATAAGGCCATCTTTACTGGTTATATGTCTAAAGATCTGAAATGCTTCCAAGACAACAAGCTTCCACCCTTTCTTCTCTCTATACAGAATCGTCATTTTGTCTACTCCGTTTGGATCTTGTCTCGATGTTAATAAATGCTCCGTGAAAGTGTCGTTAAGAACATTGGTAACTTTCTTTCTTAACAGCTGTTCCCTGTACTTTATGTTAAAGGCCCTACAGGTCTGTAAATGTAAAACAGCGCACACGTATCGCAAACAATTTTGTAAACTCCTGCGCAACTTAAAGAGTCGTTTGAAGATTTTAAGGTTTCAATCAATATTTTTTTGGAAAACCGTTATTTGTGGAGACGAAAACTATGCATCCATATGTCTCAACCAACAGCCACTGAATCCTTTACGATCCATTACCTAAGTAAGGTACTGCAGTAACATTTACGTAATCATTATCCCCATTCTGGGAGATACCAAGAGTAGTGACTCCTTTAACAGTTTTCGCTTAGTTTTTTTCTACGAATGAAGGTTCACGACCATTATTACAGGCTAATATTTTAATTTAATTAATTTTTTGCTTTAGTTTAACTGGTGGTAAAGATGTGACTACAACGTGACAAACAGTTGAATGAAATAAAGTTGTATCGTGGCACCGAGGACATGTCGAATAAGAAGGTACGATTTGGTCGGTCCTTGTTGCTTTACGAAAGACGTCAAAAGGTACTGTCATCTGTTAGGGTAAAATTGAGATCCCGAAAATTAAACTCACGATTTACGTTTTATAACTAGTAAGTGAAAATCGTGAGCTGAATTGTGGAGGAAGTAGCACATGGATAGGGTTTCGCTGTCACTCCCACGTCACTCCCACACGGGAATCGTTGACTGACTGGCGAAGCGTCCCTGCACAGCGTTACAAACAACATGCTGTATGAAGATATGGGTTACAGATCCCTGTTCAGTACTATGTAGGGCATTTAAAACGTGTACTGTACAATGTCTTTTTCATGGCAGTTTCAAGAATCGAAGTAAACCGTTCCACATAATTGTTTACGGAGAATTGCCGCTTGCCACTGATTCCTCTGACTATTTATGCAGTAATGACACCATTTTTAAAGAAAATCAGTAAAGCTGATTTACTTTTAAAAAACTCATGCATTTACGATTGCTTATTAGTGTTACGCAATTGTAATTTGAGTGGTTATGGTTTTCTACTTTATAACCCAAGGTATTAGAATCAAGATTTCACTGCCAAAGCGTATGAGAATCACACAATTATCAAACAGTTATATCAAGTGTCAGCAGAGGTACCGCAGCACAAACCGCTGCTTGCAGGAGTTTAATACGCGTGGACAGTCCACCTGCATTCTTATTCTCTACAAATTAGTATTGTTAAGACATTTAGGTCAGTACTACATAGTTCTATATTATCTATAAAAAAAGTGCCTTGTAATGTGAGATATTCCAAATATCAGTCACAGCTCATTCGTATTGAGGAACAATACTAATAGCTTTCAGAATCCAGTTAAAGTATATATGAAAGAGCCAACCTGTACACGACAAATCACATTTTTCTAACGTAACATCAGTAATAAAACGACTCCAAGGACCATACTTGATTTGATGCATATCATGAAAAATTGGCACATTTGATGAAATGACTTTAAGCGAAAATGGGAAGATATTAAGAGATTTTGCTACATTTAACCAGCTAAAAATTACAAATGCCTTCTTAAGCAAGAAAGACATAAATAAATACACCCGAATTGCAAGGGATTCACACTCAGTAACTGATTCTGTAATAGCTAGTAAAAATTAAGCTTTCACATTCGAGATACTCATGCATTTATAGGTAGTGATACTGGCTCTGATCACTTACTGGTTACTTCAAAGACTGAAGTGTGGGAAGATGAAGGAAACAGACAAACCTAAAGAAATTAAAAAACTGAGGCATGAAATTTAAAATTCGTCTCCTACAGGAAGAAAGCATAACGAATTTATATCACAAAGACTCACTCACGAACTGCAAATGGTTGGCACTAAAGACAGTATTGAAGAAGAATGGGGAAGGTTAAAACCAACACTGTGGAAAATATCTAATGAGGCACTAGCGAAAAGTAATGAATTAAACAGAAAAGGGGTCTGAAAAAAAATGAAATACAGAAATAGCTAACAATATTAAAGAGAAAAATGCTTGAGTGCCTACTTACAAACACGAACAAATGAAGCCTGGGAAATATATAATCTCGAAAAGAAATAAAAAGATAAAAGTTGTAAGGTGCAACGGTCTTGCACCTTACATGAGTCCATTTAACGTGACTGTAATCACTTGACGAGCACTTTAGGTCAATAAAAAACGACTGACAGCGGCGCAGTCGCTTTGTAGGTAAGTTGTTGTTTGTTGGAGAAATACTCTAAATTACGGTGTATTAAATCTATGTGGAAACGTATCGGCACACTGGCTATTAATACAACGAGAATTACGCGATTTTGTAATTATAAGATTTTGCAGAGACGCCAACCTCTGAGGGACGCGCGGTTGCAGGTGTTTACCAAAACAGAGCAGTGGATAGCTGGACAGGCTTTCCTGTGCGTGCTCTCGCCTACGTCCCACTAATTTTACGCCTTTGAGTAACTCAAGTGGGGCAGGCCAGGAGATACGAATAACAAAAACTTTCAATGCAGGAGTCTCTGTTCGCTACGACGGCGAATCTTGCAGGGAAAATCTCGAGTGGTCTCTTAGGAGATAAATTATAGTAAACGTGTTATTGCCCACAGCCGTGGTTCTTCCCATCCCAAGGAAATGCAATCCGAAAACAAAGGAAGTAGGTTACAGTACGCTTGTTCGCCCACTGCTTGAATACTGCTCAGCAGTGTGGGATCCGTACCAGATAGGGTTGATAGAAGAGATAGAGAAGATCCAACGGAGAGCAGCGCGCTTCGTTACAGGATCATTTAGTAATCGTGAAAGCGTTACGGAGATGACAGATAAACTCCAGTGGAAGACTCTGCGGGAGAGACGCTCAGTAGCTCGGTACGGGCTTTTGTTAAAGTTTCGAGAACATACCTTCACCGAAGAGTCAAGCAGTATATTGCTCCCTCCTACGTATATCTCGCGAAGAGACCATGAGGATAAAATCAGAGAGATTAGAGCCCACACAGAAGCATACCGACAATCCTTCTTTCCACGAACGATACGAGACTGGAATAGAAGGGAGAACCGATAGAGGTACTCAGGGTACCCTCCGCCACACACCGTCAGGTGGCTTGCGGAGTATGGATGTAGATGTAGATGTACTTGTGAAATTTTGTAGAAAGGGTAGAATTGTGGAAAAGAGTTCAATTCCCAGGCCTTACATTGGTCGGCACTGGCAAACTGGGTATTTTGACAGCTTCTAGTGATGTGATTCGCTCGGTAAAAGTTGAAGTGAGAAAACAGTGGTGCAGAGCGATCTTACTCGACCCTCTGTAGTGGGTTCTCGTACTGAGAGGACGTTAGCCAAGTCGTCTCCCGTCTTGGTCTTTCGCTCTGAGACGACGTTAGCCGCGCCAGCTCTTTGCTGCCGGGAAGATAGTTGCAAATAGGTAAGTTTACGGACAGCGGTCTGTTGTCTGAGTAGTGTAGGAGTGTACTTTCCGAGTCGCCACACGCCGACCGCACAGCCGCACCGTCGCCGTCGCAGACCGCCGCTGCAACAGGAACATTACGGTGAGATCGCTCCCGCTTCGACCTGTGTTAGGAGTAACGTTAAATAGTGGGATCACGTGCAGTTGATGTTTCCTCAGAGGTTTCACGATACCTTGGGGTGTAGTGGTTCTTCGTATTTTACGTTTTGTGTCGATGTCAGTCGGTCAGCCAGGTTATAAGAGATCGCGTTTTGGACCGATTTTGTCACAGTTCACTGCCAGTGCCAGTTAGGAGGGTAATTTCTAAATTGTTCATTGTGTTTTATTCGGCTTTGATCTGAAGGTTATGATAAAATTATTGTGATTCAGTAGAGCCTTTACTTTAAGTAGCTGATCCTGAATTCACCCTTTTGCTTTATTTTATTTTTGTGCATGTGTTTGATGTCACTGAACACCCTGAGTATTCGTGATCGTTCATGTTTGGAAGTAAAAATAGGTGTGATTTATCGTCAACACTACCACCTCAAATTAATTAGGGGTGACAGGATTATATTTAAATCTAGTATTATCCATTTTTGCGTACAGTTCCACTTCCAATTTTTCTTTAAGTTGTCAGACATGCAAAATCGGACAAGCAGCGGGTGGGGTGTTACAAAGTTTAATAAAAAGATACCATAAGGAATCCTGAAAAGCATTTATTGCTACTGTTGAACATGACATTCATGGAAAACAGGGTATAGTGTTTAAAGATATAGTGTTAAAACCCATGAAACACATGAATAAAATAGGAAATATACTGCAAAGATTAACATAATAAATTAAAACCAATGGATATACTATTACAGAAATTTGTAGTGTGATAAAGATAGTGAAGAAAGGTATTATATAAAAAATGAATCTTCAGAGCTAACAGACATAAAAGAATTAAAAGCAGCCTTAAACGTAAAAAAAATAAGAAAGCTACTGGTCTGGATGAAATTAATCAAACATGGAGGAATAATTTTAGAATTTTTGTTCCTCCATTTTTTACGTATATATCGCATGAACTATTCAATATACACAGCTGAAGTTATGTCTATATGTAAAAAAGGCAGTAGTAAAGACGCTGGAAATTATACAGGAATAAGTTTACTTAATGCACGATATAAAATTTACAGGAAAATTGTTAATCAAAGATTACAAACTATCGCCGACTGGATAGCGTAAGAAGAACGATCAGGCTTCAGAAAGGAACGCTTGTGTAATGATAACGTATTTATAGTAAGACAAATAATTGAAAAACGTCGGGAATTCGGCTTAGAAACGCGTGTAGCATTTATTGATTATGAGAAAGCGTTTAATAAGGTAGAAAGACCCCTTTTATGGTAAATATTAGAAACACATGCTTTTCCTATATATTTTATCAATACCCTAATGAGTTTATACGTAAATACGAAAATATTTGCAGGTTCAGGTTCGAAAATGTTGGACGAAATTTTAATAAACCAGGGAATTCGACAAGGATGTAGTCCAACAGCCACTTTATTTATTGTCACCCAGCTATTTTGAGCCTCAGTCCTTCTGCGTGCTCCTGTCCAGAGCTAAGTGTTTCAAGTTTCTCTTTGACATGTGACACCAGTACCCATTTATTTAGTTTGATGAACATATTCCTTCTACATGTTCTAGTTCCATTTCTACTTCGGTAACCATTGAAGTTATAACTGTCTCATAATCATTTATACCAATTTTAATGTGAACATCCTCAAAGAGGTCAGGTCTATTAGTTACCATTATATGCAATATATTGTAAAGTATCTGTTTTAGGTAATTTTCAGAGAACTTTTAATAGGACGTCTTATTGCGCCCACTACTACAAATCTTGGAATTTTACCAATTAAACGTTGCAAGATTAAAATCTCGAAAGATGACAGAATGGTTGGGAGATTTACTAGTAGGAAAATGACATTTTCTTACAGTTTTCGGTGCACCAGAAGGTTAGTCTGTTGGTCGATAGAAAGATTCAGTTACTACCTTTATGTCCACCTTTCACACCAAGTATTGCCCAGACAATCTCCTATGCAGCTTCAGTTTCCATCTCGACGGATCTGAGTAGCTTGTCTACTACAACAAATACACCACTTCCATTTCCCATTAAGGGATAGGTATCCCTTCGATAAAAAAACTTAAATTTTTCCAAAAAATCTAATTGTTATCAATTTCAGGTTTTATCCAGCTTTCTGTACCTGGTATTACGCGAGCTCGCTTGCTTCATTAGGATAGCTTTAAATTTTGGCACTTTGTTGCTAACGCTTGAGCAATTAAACACTAGGATTTTAATACTCTCGCTTGTAGGGATCTCTCTTTGCTTTCTTTGGATCTTAACACCGATACGTGTCTGCTACAGGTGTTGTTGTCTGGACTAGATGGAAATTCTCATAATCGACAAAAAACCTCGTGTGCACCCCACACGCAGAAGACTCTATAGTTCTCAACCTAGCTTGTTACAGAACTTCTGAAGTCTCTACTACAAGCCGTCCACTCCAAAGTGTAACCATCAGTTCTGGGGCAGTGCTGCAAACTGAGAGCTTGCTGAGACTCCTTAAGCAAGATCTTTCAACAAAACGACTTTCAGCACGACACTGATAAAGCGACAGTTCGCTTGTACTCTATGTTTTGTCCCCAAATGAGCCACTGCTTCGATTGTAATGTAGAGGGACACTAGACCTTTTGGACACTCAGCTTGGGACTTCTCTGATTATCTGATTGGCGGATGCTTGAGATGAAGGAGTAAACAGACATACGAGGTCTTTACACGCGCTAGATTGGTGTCTGGGGTTTCTCAGACGTCATCGGAAAGACAATGTCGATCTTATCTCTGGTGGTATCATATATGGCATTAAGCGGCGGAAAATGTGAAGTACTTCAACTTGTATTCCACTATAAAAGCCACTCTAACATAACTTCGTTGTGCCAGTCTGTTATAAACTGAGGAACTCTACGTACTTCTCTTGTGGCACCACTGGCGGCTTCAGAAATTTGAAGCATTTGTTGATGAAAAGGTGCGTCATAAGAATCGTATCATAGAATTAGGTATTACATTTATAATAATCCAGCTATTTAATGTGATTCTTAAGTTTCTCCCGGCGTATTTGATAATCAAAATATCCACGGGTATGCTGCCGGTCTATAGTGTCCAACGGGCACAATATTTCGGCGATCATACATGTCGCCATCATCAGGTGAACTGACGGACTGAGCTCCTGTGAACGTGCCGGCACGGAGATCCGTACGCTATGGCTGCTCAGAGGGAACTGAGCAGCCATAGCGTACGGATCTCCGTGCCGGCACGTTCACAGGAGCTCAGTCCGTCAGTTCACCTGATGATGGCGACATGTATGATCGCCGAAATATTGTGCCCGTTGGACACTATAGACCGGCAGCACACCCGTGGATATTTTGATCAGCTATTTAATGTTTAGACAACTGATGTGTTGGCTTATTACACATTTACAACATCATATATTAAAGTTGTAGATCAAATTTATCATTCTTCTTCGTTTTGTTCTTTTAGTACCGTCTTCTTATAGAAGTTTGGCAACATGTTTAGTATATTCTTCTCTTCTATAAGTACCTTTTCTTCAAAGGTAAGGTGCTTCAAAAAGTTGTTAAGAATTTACTTTTTTTGAATTGGCTACCAACTTAACAGTTTAACGCCACAGTGACGTATTTAGTCGTCGGTCAGATCTGTTCATGCGAAGGTACGTATACATTTCAGTTGCCTTTATTCATGAACGATGTCTTAACTGCGCAGGTTCCTACCCCGTACAATGTACTGATACGACGTAACCCTTCACCATTTGCCAACAGGTGTTACGTTGCAGAGCACGACTGCATACCAGATTCGTAAGTCTTTCTGTTGGTGTCCACTCATTGGGGATTCTGGTGTTCAACTGTCAACCAGCAGCCTAGGTATTTCAGTCTACTTACCCTCTCTGGTATGCTCCACACAAATTGATGATCCCATTGTCTAACTATTCTTTCTGCTGACCAAAGTTTTTATTTTTTGGAAACTTATATTAAGTCCGACTCTTTACTGGCGATGTTAATTCAGTCGAGAAGGAATTGTAGGCCTTATAAGACCCCAGCAAGTGTTACAGTGTATTCAGCATAGTGTATAACATTCAAGCATTTAACATTGGTTCTGAGTCATTTATTGACATCATACAAAGCATTCCGGAAAACTGCTACAGAATTTAAGTTGATGTGTGCTGGAGATAATCCGCATCCTTGAAACTTCCTGGCAGATTAAAACTGTGTCCTGGCCAGGATTCGAAACTGAGACCTTTGCCAATTTCGGATCCCAGTCCGTCACGCAGTTTTAATCTGCCGGGAAGTTTCAAATCCGCACACACTTCGCTGAGGAGCGAAAATTCGTTCCGGAATATAAGTTCTCAGCTGATACCTTTCAGCATTCTAACGCCGTCTGAAAATTGGCTTCTTACCATGATCCGGGTCATTCTTTGCAGTGAAGTTGTTTAATTATATGATTTGATGTTTGACATTGTCAAACACTTTCTCAAAATCGATAAAGCAAGCGAAGGACGTTCACCTACGGGTAGAGACTTTTTTGAACTAACACCTGTTTATGAAACAAGGCATCTCTTGTTCCGATATCACTACTAAATCCGGATTGCGTTTCGTTTATGTTTCCATTTATTTTTCTGTGTAGAGGGCAGTGCAGAATTCTCAGAACACATTCAGAGCAGTGTTAGCATTAGACTTCCTTGACAGATTTATGAAGATGGATTTAAACCATTCTACCGGTATATTCTCAATGTTGTCAATGTTACTGAAAAAATTTAAGAGAATTTGGTCTTTATTTCATTTTGCCAATCATAAAATAATTGTGAAATATCGGGACCGTAAAACATTAGTTTCGTTTTTATTATCGAAGCATTTTCTGTTGTCAGTCACGATATCATTTTTATTTATCTTGCATTCAATGTTCTTTGAGATTTAATTCTATTCCCATGTCCTTTTTTACTCAAGTGCAGATAAAATTAAAAAGCGCTTGGCAATAGGAATTATTTTCTGAAACGTTTAGTGCACAAGTGGAACAAAAGTGGTAAAAATCATGACTGTTAACAGTGAAGCAGTTTGATAACAAAAATGAAATTATTCGTCGTTAGAGAGTGAGTCAGCAGTCTCGTTGATGGCGCAGTCACTTTTGTCGATGTAGGCTTATTTACATCAGTCTGCGGAGAACAAGATTGTTAATAACGATGTTTTTGCTATTATCGAATTGGCTCCCCACGCTGTGGTGGTACACTTCAATAGTTCATAAGGACTCGGTGCCAGTTAAATGTTGCCGCAAGCCTACAGCTTCCCGCGAGGTCCTCATGTTCTCTGTGAGAGTGCCTGTTAGCAAAATGAGAAACCGACACGTCGTCTTTATAGAGTTTGGCTTCAGTGCGCTACTGATAAAAGATTTCGAGTGGTTGAGATATATGTCTTGGCCTGCTGTTGCTCTGTCTACAGAGTGGTAATGATAATCTGCTTTTTACCTGGCATACGTGCGTCAGTACTCTAACTTTCAAGATAAGATCAGTTAAATAAGGTCAGATGGCAGCTAAAGATTAAGAAATTGACTTGCACTCGTTTTCTATGCATTCAAAAGGATATTCGTAGTACAAGAAAGGGATATCAGAATGGCCTGCAAATGTCCGTTCGTGAACTTCGTGCAGATCTTTGTTCAGTCGTCTGTCATCCCTGTTGATCAGATTATGGTCTCCTTCAAATGTAACCTCTGCCTTCATTCAGTAAAGATTAGAGAAATAAACGGTTTGCATTTGAACCACGCCTTCATTATCATTTCTAAGGAATATGTGCACAATTCTGTTGTTTAACTTGCAATATGATTCTAACAGAAATATTTATGTTGTATATACAAGGTCCGGCAGAAAAACCTCCCCTTTAAGGAAAGCTAATAAAAACAAAAACAAATAAGGTAGAACAATTTTATTTATACTAAATAAAAGTACATATTATGCCATTTTAGAAAATACTCTTATGGTCTTACTTTTTAAATAAAACATCCCTTAAATGGCTTCCTGCACTGTCGACACACTGATTGAGTCTTTCCCTGAAGTTATTCATTACTCTTTGAGTCATTTCAGGTGGAATAGCTTCAACCTCTTGTGTAATTGCTTCTTTCAGGGCTCGTAAAGATTGTGGACGTTGTTCATAAACTTTTGCTTTTAAATAGCCCCAAAGAAAGAAATCACAGGGCGTTAAGTCCGGCGATCGTGGGGGCCAGCCAATGTCTCCACGCAACGAGATCACATGTCCAGGAAACATTTCCTTCACCAATGCCAGTGACTGCCGCGCTGTGTAGGCTGTAGCACCATCTTGCTGGAACCACACGTTCTCTATTTCACCAAAAAGCTCCCTTAGTTGCGGTTGGAGAAAGTCGCGGAGCATGGCACAATAGCGTTCACTGTTGACGGTTAAATTCCTGTCATTTTCTTCGAAAAAGTAAGGACCGATCACTCCGGAATTGTAAACAGCACACCATACTGTTACTTTAGGGCTATGAAGTGGTCGTTGATGAAGTTCTTGGGGATTGTGTTCACACCAGCACCTGCAATTTTGGCTGTTCACTGTTCCGGCAAGGTGAAAGTGTGCTTCATCAGAAAAAATCACAATATCGTTGGGACGAATGTTCAGAAGAAGGTCTTGGCACAAACTTACACGGACAACACAGTCTCGTTCACTCAGTTCCTGCGTAGTTACAATTTTGTAAGGATGCATTTTAAGATCTCCATGGAAGATTCTTCTCACACTTCGATCAGATATCCGTAATGCTGCCGCATGCTTTTTAGCGGATCGTCGAGGAGATTGTTGAACTGAAGCTCTAACTGCATCCACATTTCCGGGGCCTGTTGCAGTCCGTGGTCGTCCAGGTGGTTTCCTTTTTAATGCGGAACCTGTCTCACGAAAGTTAGCAACCCAAGAATAAATTGTTTTCTTATCGGGAACAGGGTCCCGTCGTCCGAGCGAAAAGCGAACGCGAAAAGCACGTTGAGTATTAATAGGCGATTCGCCATTTTGAATAAAATCTTCCACTACGAAGGCACGATGTTCACCAGACCACGCCATGGCGTACACTGAAAACGGCACGTAGGCAGCTACTTAACGACGCGCCCTCCACCACTCTGCTCCTTCTACTGTCCGCTGCACGTTACTTTGTAATCGGGGAGTTTTTTATGCCGGACCCTACAACCTTTACATACGCAGTCTCCGACAGTCCCAGGTATAAATTTCTGTATGCCCGCTATTGATGATACAGTTTGTGAGATGGGGACGTAAATAGTATTCGAGTATATGCCCGTGTACACCTGGGTTAGCACGAATCTGTGTCATGTTATAATAAAGCGAAACTAGAGGCTGCAGAACGCTGACTATATTTTTTAGTTGAATTTATTGACCTTTACCTTGCACCATACAAGCAGCTCATACTTTCATACTCATAATATTTGTTTGTTTGCACGCACACACGTGGTACAGTGAAAACATAGTTACAGATAGACCAGTACTACATAATCAGGGGTTACAGAACACTTTCGTGCACCTCATTGTTAGAAGCGTATATTTGGGGCAACGGTGAATCTGCACATGGCGTTGAGACGCCTGTTTTGCTAACAAAACCGTCACACAGGTAGCCAACGTGTGACCAAGCCTACAAGTTCTTGTAGAAAGCATTGTCTTAAAAACTGTGCCAATGTTTTATTATTAACGGGAGGCTCATGGTCAAAGGTAATGCCAACTACTACCTTTCCGTGAGAAAAATTCAACGCAAGTGGGACGCTAAAACTATTTAGTCTAGGTGCTGTAATTGTCTTCCTTGGAATCTCCTGAATATCTAAATACTCTTGGACTAGGGGAAGAAGAATTCTAATGACCCACAAGCACCCAGTCTGTGCACATGATCGCCGCCGCTTGGTTCTACGACCGTTGACGGACGCGCCACGGCTCAACTATATCGAAAATTCAGGATGATGTTCAGTTCTCAGTCTGTTTGTGCACGACACAGGGCTTTTAAATGGAATGTGACGAAGTTCACCTCAGACATAGTAGGCATCCACTTTTCTATCGCCAGTAGTCGTATATGTCAAAATGACAAGCGACGCCGTCTGTCATGACGAACTGTCCAGATATGCCAGCGGCCTCAAGTTCAAACACGCCAATGGACGCACAGCAGCGGTCATCGTCGATCATGTGGGGCTCGGATTAAGTTCTCTGTTCGTCTTCACCTACATCTAAAAACATACTCGGCAAGCCACCGTCCAGTGCGTGGCGAAACGTACCCTGTAGCACTATTAGTCATTTTCTTTCCTGTTCCACTCATAAACACAGCGAGGGAAAGACGACTGTCTGCACGCCTACGTATGAGCCCTAATTTCTCATATCTTATCTTCGTGGTCCTTACATCTACATCTACATCTACATGATTACTCTGCAGTTCACATTTAAGTGCTTGGCAGAGGGTTCATCGAACCACAATCACACTATCTCTCTACCATTCGACTCCCGTACAGCGCGCGGGAAATACGAACACCTAAACCTTTCTGTTCGAGCTCTGATTTCTCTTATTTTATTTTGATGATCATTCCTACCTATGTAGGTTGGGCTCAACAAAATATTTTCGCATTCGGAAGAGAAAGTTGGTGACTGAAATTTCGTAAATAGATCTAGCCGCGACGAAAAGCGTCTTTGCTTTAGTGACTTCCATCCCAACTCGCGTATCATATCTGCCACACTCTCTCCCCTATTACGTGATAATACAAAACGAGCTGCCCTTTTTTGCACCCTTTCGATGTCTTCCGTCAATCCCACCTGGTAAGGATCCCACACCGTGCAGCAATATTCTAACAGAGGACGAACGCATTGTATGTTGGCGGCAGTAGAATCGCTCGGCAGTCAGCTTCAAATGACGGTTCTCTAAATTTTCTCAATAGAGTTCCTTGAAAAGAATGTCGCCTTCCCATCTGAGGTCTCGAAGCATCTCCGTAACACTTACGTGTTGTTCGAACCTACTGACAAAAATCCAGCAACCTGCTTCTGAATTGCTTCGATGTCTTTCTTCAGTCAGCCTGGTATGTACCTCAGACACTCGAGTAGTACTCAAGTACAGGTGGCATCAGTGTCCTATATGCGGTCTCCTTTACAGCTGAACCACGCTTTCCCAAAATTCTCCCAATAAACCAAAGTCGACCATTTGCTTTCCGTGCCATAGTTCTCACATGCTCATTACATTTCATATCGCGTTGCAATGTTACAGTCAGATATTTAAACGAGTTGACTGTGCCAAGCGGGACACTAGTAAAACTACATGCTTTTTCTTTCTACCCATTCGCATTAACTTAGATTTTTCTATAGTTAAAGCTGACTGCTATTCATCACAGCAACTAGAAATTTCATCTAAGTTGTCTTGAACCCTCCTACAGTAATTCAACTTCAACAGCTTACTGCACACCTACTCTACTACGTGATCACTCTGCTATTCGCAATAAAGTGCCTGGCAGAGGGTTCAATAAACCACCTTCATGCTGTCTCTCTACCGTTCCACTCTCGAACGGCACGTGGGAAAAACGAGCACTTAAATTTTTCCGTGCGAGCCCTGATTTCTCTTATTTTATCGTGATGATCATTCCTCCCTATGTAGGTGGGTGCCAACAGAATGTTTTCGCAATCGGAGGAGAAAACTGGTGATTGAAATTTCATCAGAAGATCCCGTCGCAACGAAAAACGCCTTTGTTTTAATGATTGCCACTCCAATTCACGTATCATGTCTGTGACACTATCTCCCCTATTTCGCGATAATACAAAACGAGCTGCCCTTCTTTGTACTTTTTCGATGTCATCCGTCAGTCCCACCTGATGGGCATCCCACACTGTACAGCAGTACTCCAGAATAGGGCTGACAAGCGTAGTGTAAGCAGTGTCTTTGGTACACCTGTTGCACATTCTAAGTGTTCTGCCAATGAATCGCAGTCTTTGGTTTACTCTACCCACAATATTATCTATGTGATCGTTCCAATTTATGTTATTTGTAACTGTAATCCCTAAGTATTTAGTTGAATTTACAGCCCCCAGATTTGTGTGATTTAGCGCGTAATCGAAATTTAGCTGATTTCCTTTAGTACTCATGTGAATAACTTCACACTTTTCTTTTGCAGGGTCAATTGCCACTTTTCGCACCATACAGATATCTTATCTAAATCGTTTTGCAAGTCATTTTGATCATCTGATGGCTTTAAAAGACGGTAAATGACATCATCATCCGCAAACACTCTAAGACGGCTACTCAAATTGTCTCCTATGTCGTTAATATAGATCAGGAACAATAGAGGGCCTATAACACTTCCTTGGGGAACGCCGGATATTACGTCTGTTTTACTCCATGACTCTCCGTCTGTTACTACGAACTGTGACCTTTCTGAAAGGAAATCACGAATCCAGTCGCACAACTGAGGCGATACTCCGTAGGCGCGCAGTTTGGTTAGAAGACGCTTGTGAGGAACTGTGTCGAAAGCCTTCTGGAAATCTAAAAATATGGAATCAATTTGACATCCCCTGCCGATAGCACTTATTACTTCATGAGTATAAAGAGCTAGTTGTGTTTCACAAGAACGATATTTTCTGAATCCGTGCTGACTACGTGTCAATAAATCGTTTTCTTCGAGGTACTTAATAATGTTCGAATATAGTATATGTTCCAAAACCCTACTGCAAATTGACGTTAGTGATATGGGCCTGTAATTCAGCGGATTACTCCTACTTCCTTTTTTGGGTATTGGTGTGACTTGAGGAATTTTCCAGTCTTTAGGTACGGATCTTTCTGTGAGCGAGCGGTTGTATATAATTGCTAAATATGGAGATATTTTATCAGCATACTCTGAGAAGAATCTGACTGGTATACAATCTGCCCCGGAGGTCTTGCCTCTATTAAGTGATTTAAGCTACTTTGTTACACCGAGGATATTTACTTCTTTATTTCTCATCTTGGTAGTTGTACTTGATTGGAGTTCAGGAATATTTACTTCGTCTTCTTTGCTGAAGGCGTTTCGGTAAACCGTGTTTAATAACTCTGCTTTAGTGCGAGTGTCATCACTGACGTACGAGTGTAGAAAGCGGACTTTCACATTCATATTACAGCCAATCATCTTGAAATTTTGCAACATTTTTTCAGTAATGGCCTTCTACTTAGGATCTCTGTTTTCCTCTAGAAAGTTCTCAGTAACTGATGGGAAGGCGAACCGATCCGTCTTTTTCTCTCTTCTTCATTGTCTGATCAAACTCATCCTTCATTATTTTCTGTATTTGAGAACCAATAAAAATTCCAGTTTCTCTTATGTGATGTAGGGAAATTTCTGGGAAAGGTAGTTGAAGCAGGGTCCATCTTGACATAGGGCCCTAACAAATTTCTTCATTAAGATCAGTTGTATGTGCGGTGGTGGAAGCTAGATTTCTTGTGAGCACTAGTCGCGTGCGTAAACAAAACGATCCTTATGAGGTAACGCCCGACTGGTATGCAACAGACCAGACGAACAGGTAACACGGGTACGACCTCAACTGACCAAAGCTACTAGGAAAACAACTGCAGTCTAAGCTTGCTTACAATAGATAGTCTATGGCAGCGTCCGGTAGTTTTACAACTCTACATGTTACACATTGGTACCTGTAACCACAATCTCCTTCTTATACGTGTGTTTTGTATCTGCACACGGCGTAACAACGCCACGATACCGTCACTGTCGGCACATATGAAACTGTACTAGTAGATGATAAAATTCTTCTCGGGTATGCAGCCGGATCATGACGTCTTCAAGACACATTATTTCTGCGGTCCAACTGGCCGCCATCATCAGGTGAGAGCGCTGGTGCACAATCTCGCCGGAACTGACTTCCCAGCGCAAGCGGCAGCCCATATATAGGCCGCAGAAGGCCCACAACGCGTGCGCGAAAAGGTGCCGTAGCTGCCCTCTAGTGCAGTAAACATGCCGCGCCGCCGGTCGTGGAAAGAGGCGAAATCGAGATATCGCTGTCAAAAATAAAAGAAATTTAAAAAATTCTATTCCGACGATTGAGACGCAGACCGTTGTTTTTTAATGTCGGATAACACCGGGTCCCAAGTCTTACTTAAAAGATAGCCCTTGTCTCTATTAATAAGATTGTCATATAAACGAATCTCTATTGATTCTTTTAAAACACAGTCCCAATAGCGAGATGCAGGGGCAACCATTTGTGTCGCATCATATTGCATTCTGTGTCCCTGGGTGAGACAGTGCTCCGCCACTGCGGATTTCTCGGGTTGAAGCAGCCGTGTGTGCCGCTGATGCTCAACACATCGGTCCTGAATGGTCCGGATCGTCTGACCAATGTAAGCCTTCCCACAGTGGCAAGGGATCTTGTACACACCGGGCTTCCTCAAACCCAAGTCATCCTTAACAGAGCCAAGAAACGCTCTAAGCTTGGCCGGCGGACGAAAAATACTTTTGATGTGATATCTTTTTAGAATTCTTCCTATCTTCGAGGAAATGCTCCCAGCAAAAGGCAGAAAAGCCACCGATTTGCAGGTATCTTCTGGTGGTTCAGGCGATGGTCCAAACTGGAAAGCACGACGGATCTGTTTATCTGTATAGCCATTCTGCTTGAACACAACCTTAAGGTGGTCCAATTCTTGTGTCAAGCTTTCTCCATCTGAAATGGCATAAGCTCTTCTCGCCAACGTTCGCAGGACCCCTGTACGATGGAACGATGGATGACAGCTAGAAGCATGCAGGTAACGGTCCGTGTGCGTAGGCTTTCGATAAACACTGTGTCCCAGTGTCCCATCATCCTTTCTGTACACCAGAACATCCAGAAACGGAAGCTTTCCATCACTTTCCACCTCCATGGTAAACTTGATGCTAGGATGCAGGGAATTAAAATGATCTAGGAGGCGGTCAAGAGCCTCTCTCCCATGAGGCCACACCATAAACGTGTCGTCAACGTACCTCCAAAAACAGGTTGGTTTTAAGGACGCCGTCTTCAGCGCCATGTCCTCCAAATCTTCCATAAAAAGGTTGGCGACTATTGGGGACAGTGGGCTCCCCATAGCCACTCCGTCAGTCTGTTCAAAATATTTGTCATTGAATAAAAAGTACGTTGACGTCAGCACGTGGCGACAAAGCCTGGTTGTGTCCTCATCCAGTTTCTCACCAATTAATTGCAAGGATTCTTCCAGAGGAACCCGGGTAAAAAGCGACACGACATCAAAGCTCACAAGCAAATCGCAGGGACTAAGAGACAAGGACTTCAATCTCTGAATAAACACCATAGAATTGGGAATGTGATGTTCGCATTTACCGACGTGAGGGCCAAGAACAGATGCTAAATACTTGGCTAGATTGTAGGTAGGAGCACCCAAGTTACTCACGATCGGACGAAGCGGGACCCCTTTCTTATGAATCTTGGGTAGGCCGTATAGTCTCGGTGGCACGGCAGCACCAGGACGAAGTTTTTTGAGAACGTCGTCAGGTAAAGAACTCTTCTTCAACAGTGAAAGCGTCTTCCGTTTTATCCGTTCAGTTGGGTCGTCCTGCAATGTTCTGTATGCTGAGTCCTCAAGTAAGAGATCCATCTTTCCCAGATAGTCATCACGTGACAGAAGAACCGTTGCGTTGCCTTTGTCGGCTGGTAGAACTATCAGATCCTCGTCTTCTCTAATGGATCGGACGGCTGCCCTTTCGAGAGAGGAGATGTTACTCCGTGGAGGCGGCGCCCGCCGCAATGTATGTGAGACCTCTTGCCTAATCTCTTCAGCTTGGCCCTCCGAAAGGTTGGACACTGCTTGTTCGACTGCACAGATGAATTCGGTGATAGGCACATTCCTCGGTGTAGGGGCAAAATTCAGGCCTTTCTCCAACACTGACAGCGTAGCGTAGCGTCGTCCAGTTCTTTACTCGTGAGGTTAATCACTGTCCGTCGACGGCTGTCGTCATCAGATATCATAGGTTGAGAACAAAGCCGTTGAAACTTAGAAGACTGTTTCCTGACGGAGCTCCTATGCGTCCAATCTGATAGTGCCCAAGAAGAACTATCCACCCATTCCCAGGATGCATCCGACAGCAGCGACGATAACTCCAAGTGCACGAAAAGTAAATCCTTGGATATGAGATCCAATTGTCTTCGAGTGAAGCGAATACGCTCCTTGACTAAGGCGAAACTGGCACGCTTCTTGATGTTGTTGGCCGTTTTCGTATCAATAAAATGCACAAATCTAGCAAACTTAGGTATCACTCTTCCATCGCGGCATCTCAGCAAAAAGGTGAGGGCACTCAGCAACTTGCCCTTCTTCTTACGAAGTTTATCAAACTTCGTAGTCACATCAGAAGCCTCTACGGGGAGGAGATGGTGGAACTCGTGCTTCTTCGTGCGAACATCAAGGTCTCAACGTCGACGTTTTTAAGAGAGATGTTGCAACCTCATTTGCACATAGACCTTCAGAGGATTGATGAATGGCGCAGAGTCCGGCAGTTGACCCTGTTCGAAAATAAATGTATCATGTTACGCACACATTGGAAAAGAATTCCACTACTGTGAACAACGCTACTGATGAGAAATTGCTGGAAACAGAAACTACCATAAAATATCTAGGAGTAGCTATCCAGAGCGACTTGACGTGAAATAACCACTTAAAACAATTAGTACGAAATGCAAATGCGAGACTGAGATTCACTGGAAGAATCTCAAGAAAATGTAATCTGTCTACTAAAGAAGGGGCTTACAAGGTGCTTGTTCGACCGGTTTTTGGGTGTTGTTAATCAGTCTGGGACCATTACTAGGTAGGATTGATAGAGAAGATGAAAGGAAGGGCGGCGCTGTCCAGCATGGGATCTGTTTAGTCCGTGCGAGACCTTTACAGAGATGAGACCTTTACAGAGATGCTCAACAAACTCAAAGCGACGCGCGCCACAAGAGAGGCGTTGTGCGTCACGAAGAACTGTACCGGTGAAATTTCAATAGAGTCTGGCAACATACACTCCTGGAAATGGAAAAAAGAACACATTGACACCGGTGTGTCAGACCCACCATACTTGCTCCGGACACTGCGAGAGGGCTGTACAAGCAATGATCACACGCACGGCACAGCGGACACACCAGGAACCGCGGTGTTGGCCGTCGAATGGCGCTAGCTGCGCAGCATTTGTGCACCGCCGCCGTCAGTGTCAGCCAGTTTGCCGTGGCATACGGAGCTCCATCGCAGTCTTTAACACTGGTAGCATGCCGCGACAGCGTGGACGTGAACCGTATGTGCAGTTGACGGACGTTGAGCGAGGGCGTATAGTGGGCATGCGGGAGGCCGGGTGGACGTACCGCCGAATTCCTCAACACGTGGGGCGTGAGGTCTCCACAGTACATCGATGTTGTCGCCAGTGGTCGACGGAAGGTGCACGTGCCCGTCGACCTGGGACCGGACCGCAGCGACGCACGGATGCACGCCAAGACCGTAGGATCCTACGCAGTGCCGTAGGGGACCGCACCGCCACTTCCCAGCAAATTAGGGACACTGTTGCTCCTGGGGTATCGGCGAGGACCATTCGCAACCGTCTCCATGAAGCTGGGCTACGGTCCCGCACACCGTTAGGCCGTCTTCCGCTCACGCCCCAACATCGTGCAGCCCGCCTCCAGTGGTGTCGCGACAGGCGTGAATGGAGGGACGAATGGAGACGTGTCGTCTTCAGCGATGAGAGTCGCTTCTGCCTTGGTGCCAATGATGGTCGTATGCGTGTTTGGCGCCATGCAGGTGAGCGCCACAATCAGGACTGCATACGACCGAGGCACACAGGGCCAACACCCGGCATCATGGTGTGGGGAGCGATCTCCTACACTGGCCGTACACCACTGGTGATCGTCGAGGGGACACTGAATAGTGCACGGTACATCCAAACCGTCATCGAACCCATCGTTCTACCATTCCTAGACCGGCAAGGGAACTTGCTGTTCCAACAGGACAATGCACGTCCGCATGTATCCCGTGCCACCCAACGTGCTCTAGAAGGTGTAAGTCAACTACCCTGGCCAGCAAGATCTCCGGATCTGTCCCCCATTGAGCATGTTTGGGACTGGATGAAGCGTCGTCTCACGCGGTCTGCACGTCCAGCACGAACGCTGGTCCAACTGAGGCGCCAGGTGGAAATGGCATGGCAAGCCGTTCCACAGGACTACATCCAGCATCTCTACGATCGTCTCCATGGGAGAATAGCAGCCTGCATTGCTGCGAAAGGTGGATATACACTGTACTAGTGCCGACATTGTGCATGCTCTGTTGCCTGTGTCTATGTGCCTGTGGTTCTGTCAGTGTGATCATGTGATGTATCTGACCCCAGGAATGTGTCAATAAAGTTTCCCCTTCCTGGGACAATGAATTCACGGTGTTCTTATTTCAATTTCCAGGAGTGTATTTACGCTTCGAGTGGGCTCATGAACTAATTGTTCAAAGTAATTTTCTGAGAAAGCATTCAGTACAATTTCGGATGTTGTTTTATGCCTGCCGCCGATTTTAAACGTATATTTTTTCCAGCATATCGAGGGTAGATTGAAGTCACCACCGACTATAATTGTATGAGCGGGGTACTTATTTGAAATGAGACTCAAGTTTTCTTTAAACTGTTCAGCAACTATGTCTTCTGAGTCGGGGATCGGTAAAACGACGCAATTAATAGTTTAGTCCGATTGTCAGGTATAACCTCTACCCATACTATTTCACATGAACTATCTACTTCAATTTCGCTACAAGGCAAATTACCTGTGACAGCAATAAATACTCCACCACCAACTGTATTTAATCTATCATTTCTGATCACTGTTAGATCGTTTGAAAAAATTTCGGCTGAACTTATTTTAGGCTTTAGATTCAGATTTGAGATTCAGTGCTTTCTATTAGGGCTTGAAGCTCTGGTTCTTTCCCAACACAGCTACAACAATTTACAACTACAATACCAATCGTTTCTACAACTACCTTACTGTGTTTTACCTGCCCACTTTCTGACGGACGCCCCTTCTGTGGTTCCCTAAGACTCTCTAATCTAAAAAAACGCCCAGTCCCTTCCACACAGCCCCAGCTACCCGTGAAGCCGCCTCCTGTGTGTAGTGGACTCCTGACCTATTAAGCGGAACCCAGAAATCCACCACCCGATGGCGCAAGTCAAGGAATCTGCAGCCTACACGGTCACAGAACCGCCTGGGCCTCTGATT
Source organism: Schistocerca nitens (assembly GCF_023898315.1). Classification (NCBI taxonomy): domain Eukaryota; kingdom Metazoa; phylum Arthropoda; class Insecta; order Orthoptera; family Acrididae; genus Schistocerca; species Schistocerca nitens. Next base: position 1,776,063 of record NW_026045911.1, read on the forward strand.
TAGACCCTCCACTCGGCTCTGCACCAAAGGACCACAGTCAGTTCTATCGACGATGCTGCAGATGATGAGCTCCGCCTTAATCTCAGAAGCAAGACTGGAAGTCTTTACCATTTCCGCTAGCCGCCCGAAACCAGACAGAATCTGCTCCGATCCAAAGCGACACACGTCATTGGTACCGACATGAGGCACCACCTGCAGTTGGCTGCACCCTGTACTCTTCATGGCATCCGGAAGTACCCTTTCCACTTCCGGAATGACTCCCCCCGGAATGTACACCACAGCAGCAGCGGCAAACAGCAGATTGCTGCTCAACTTGTCCGCCAAACCATTTCCCTGTGGCATTCCTGATGATACCCTTGTATCTGATGAGCACTCGCCGTCGAGAACAGCATACTGGGTTCTATTATTTAAGAAGTCTTCAAGCCACTCACATATCTGTGAACTTATTCCATATGCTCGTAGCTTCATTAACAGACTGCAACGAGGCAATGTTTCAAATGGTTCCCTGAAATCTAGAAATATGGAATCTGCCTATTGCCCTTAATTCATAGTTCACAGGTAAAAAGACGAGGACTAATAGAAATCCTTGGGTAACAGAAGAAATGTAGAATTTAATTGATGAAAGGAGAAAATATAAAAATGCAGTAAATGAAGCAGGCAAAAAGGAATACAAACGTCTCAAAAATGAGATCGACAGGAAGTGCAAAATGGCTAAGCAGGGATGGCTAGAGGACAAATGTAAGGATGTAGAGGCTTGTCTCACTAGGGGTAAGATAGATACTGCCTACAGGAAAATTAAAGAGACCTTTGGAGAGAAGAGAACCACTTGTATGAATATCAAGAGCTCAGATGGCAACCCAGTTCTAAGCAAAGAAGGGAAGGCAGAAAGGTGGAAGGAGTATATAGAGGGTTTATACAAGGGCGATGTACTTGAGGACAATATTATGGAAATGGAAGAGGATGTAGATGAAGATGAAATGGGAGATAAGATACTGCGTGAAGAGTTTGACAGAGCACTGAAGGACCTGAGTCGAAACAAGGCCCCGGGAGTAGACAACATTCCATTAAAACTACTGATGGCCTTGGGAGAGCCAGTCATGACAAAACTCTACCATCTGGTGAGCAAGATGTATGAGACAGGCGAAATACCCACAGACTTCAAGAAGAATATAATAATTCCAATCTAAAAGAAAGCAGGTGTTGACAGATGTGAAAATTACCGAACTATCAGTTTAATAAGTCACAGCTGCAAAATACTAACGCGAATTCTTTACAGACGAATGGAAAAACTGGTAGAAGCCGACCTCGGGGAAGATCAGTTTGGATTCCGTAGAAATGTTGGAACACGTGAGGTAATACTAACCTTACGACTTATCTTAGAATAAAGATTAAGAAAAGGCAAACCTACGTTTCTAGCATTTGTAGACTTAGAGAAAGCTTTTGACAACGTTAACTGGAATACTCTCTTTCAAATTCTGAAGGTGGCAGGGGTAAAATACAGGGAGCGAAAGGCTATTTACAATTTGTACAGAAACCAGATGGCAGTTATAAGAGTCGAGGGGCATGAAACGGAAGAAGTGGTTGGGAAAGGAGTGAGACAGGGTTGTAGCCTCTCCCCGATGTTATTCAATCTGTATATTGAGCAAGCAGTAAAGGAAAGAAAAGAAAAATTCGGAGTAGGTATTAAAATTCATGGAGAAGAAGTAAAAACTTTGAGGTTCGCCGATGACATTGTAAGTCTGTCAGAGACAGCAAAGGACTTGGAAGAGCAGTTGAACGGAATGGACAGTGTCTTGAAAGGAGGATATGAGATGAACATCAACAAAAGCAAAACGAGGATAATGGAATGTAGTCAAATTAAATCGGGTGATGCTGAGGGGATTAGATTAGGAAATGAGACACTTAAAGTAGTAAAGGAGTTTTGCTATTTAGGGAGCAAAATAACTGATGATGGTCGAAGTAGAGAGGATATAAAATGTAGACTGGCAATGGCAAGGAAATCGTTTCTGAAGAAGAGAAATTTGTTAACATCGAGTATAGATTTAAGTGTCAGGAAGTCGTTTCTGAAAGTATTTGTATGGAGTGTAGCCATGTATGGAAGTGAAACATGGACGATAACTAGTTTGGACAAGAAGAGAATAGAAGCTTTCGAAATGTGGTGCTACAGAAGAATGCTGAAGATAAGGTGGGTAGATCACGTAACAAATGAGGAGGTATTGAATGGGATTGGGGAGAAGAGAAGTTTGTGGCACAACTTGACTAGAAGAAGGGATCGGTTGGTAGGACGTGTTTTGAGGCATCAAGGGATCACAAATTTAGCATTGGAGGGCAGCGTGGAGGGTAAAAATCGTAGAGGGAGACCAAGAGATGAATACACTAAGCAGATTCAGAAGGATGTAGGTTGCAGTAGGTACTGGGAGATGAAGAAGCTTGCACAGGATAAAGTAGCATGGAGAGCTGCATCAAACCAGTCTCAGGACTGAAGACCACAACAACAAACAGTATATCATGTGAGAAAAAAGAAAGCTGCGTTTTTAAAACCATGGTGATTCTTTGACGTAATCTTCTCAGTCTCAAGAAAGTATATTCGAACTGATACTATGTTCAAGGATTCTGCAGCAAACCGAAGTTAGGGATATTGGTCTACAATTTTGTGGATCTGTTCTTTTACCCTTTTTATATATTGGAGTCACTAGAGCTTTTTTCCAGTCACTTGCGACTTTGCGCTAGGCTGGAGATTCACGATAAATACAGGCTGGGTAAGGTGCCAACGCCGTTGAGTACTCTTTGCGAAACCGAACTGAGATTCGATCGCGACCTGGTCGTTTATTTGCTTTCAAATCTTTCAGCTGATTCTCTACGCTTGGGATTCTTACTACTATGTCGTCCGTACGATGGTTTGTCTGATGGTCTAATGATGGTACGTTTGCATGATATGTTTGCACGATCCTCCTATGTGAACGATTTCTTGAACGTGAAATTTAACACCTTGGCTTTCGTATTTCTGTCTTCAACTGGCACGCCAGATTGGTCAACAAGGGATGAAGGAAGCCTTAGATCCGCTTAGCTTCCCTTTGAAGTGCTCCCTGACGCCGTTGCTGCCTTATAAGCAAGTGGGAAAGTGCTGGACGAAGTAGCCGCAAAACGGAATACGTTCACTACATAATTGTCCCTTAAGAGAATCAGCCAGGTTCAGATGGAGCTAACTAAATACGTGCCGACATACAACAAAATTGGTGCTCTCAAGTAATAATAATACACGGTAGACAGCCGTGCAAATGTTCTGAATGTGGCCAGGAAAGCCACGTCAGGTCGACGAGTCTCTAACGATGCCTTACGCAACACCCACTGGGCTATCAGTAGCAGGATCATGCGGCCATGACCTTTCCCCTCATTTACGCTGCGCCAGTGAGGCCGGTATCTTCGCCTGACAAAGGGCAGACTTTCTCCCCATACATCACGTTCCGACGCCACGGCAAAAACACATTCGAACAATAACGTGCCGGAGGTACAGTAACAGCCGACGCTGTTCGACAGCAGTCATTGCCGGCCCCAACTTTTGATACCATAGACGTACACTATTTGATCAAAAGTATCCGGCCACACCCAAAAAATCCGTTTTCCATATTAGGTCTCGCTTCCCACGCTCGGGTTCCCGGGTTCGATTCCCGGCGGGGTCAGGGATTTTCTCCGCCTCGTGATGACTGGGTGTTGTGTGCTGTCCTTAGGTTAGTTAGGTTTAAGTAGTTCTAAGTTCTAGGGGACTGATGACCATAGATGTTAAGTCCCATAGTGCTCAGAGCCATTTGAACCATATTAGGTGCATTGTGCTGCCACCTACTGCCAGGTTCTTCATATCAGTGACCTCAGTAGTCATTAGACATCATGAGAGAGCAGAATGGGACGACCCGCGGAGCTCACGGAGTTCGATCGTGGTCAGGTGGTTGGGAGTCACTTGTGTCATACGTCTGTACGCGAGATTTCCATACTCCTAATATCCCTTGGTCCACTGTTTCCGACTTGATAGTGAAGTGGAAACGTTAAGGGGCACGTACAGCACAAAAGCGTACAGGCCGACCTCGTCTGTTGACTAGCAGGGACTGCCGACAGTTGCAGAGGCAGACATCTATCCAGACCATCACACAGAAATTCCAAACTGCATCAGGATCCAATGCAAGTACTATGACAGGCGGGAGGTGAGAAAACGTGGATTTCATGGTCGAGCGGCTGCTCATAAGCCACACATCACGCCGGTAAATGCCAAACGACGCCTCGCTTGGTGTAAGGAGCGTAAACATTGGACGATTGAACAGTGGAAAAATGTTGTGTGGAGTGACGAATCACGGTACACAATGTGGCGATCCGATGGCAGGGTGTGGGTATGGCGAGTGCCCGGTGAACGTCGTCTGCCAGAGTGTGTAGTGCCAACAGTAAAATTCGGAGGCTGTGGTGTTATGGTGTGGTCGTGTTTTTCATGCGGGGGAGGTGGGGGGCTTGCACCTCTTGTTGTTTTCTTGACACTATCACAGCACTGGCCTACATTGATGTTTTAAACACCTTCTTGCTCCGCACTGTTGAAGAGCAATTCGGTGATGGCGACTGAATCTTTCAATATGATTGACCAGCTGTTCATAATGCACGGCCTGTGGCGGAGTGGTTACACATCCCTGTTACGGATTGGCCTGCACGGAGTCGTGACCTGAATCCTATAGAACACCTTTGGGATGTTTTGGCACTTATTAGTAGAGCTTATGGTCAATAAGTTCTGTGAACAACGATACCGTGGATTACTTTCAAGCAAACGTGCACGGATGCTTCTAGAAGGCTGTGATATATACTCTCTGTTTTTGTAGATCATAAAGATGGGAATAAGCAGCCTTGTCGGTGATACGAAGGGCAAAAAGTTGGAAGATGGACAGGGCATTGGTGGACACTACAGACTCACAAAGAAAATTTTAGACACTCTTCAAGTGTATAATGGTAAGGCTGTCAGACAGAGCCTATTCAGTGTACGCGACATGAAAAATGCGGTATGGGATACGTATTTCCACACGTTCTCAAAAGATGAACATCCCATTCATCCACTGTGCCAAAACAACTGGTGTAAGTCTCTACACATTCAGAGGGAGAGGGATAACAACCCCTAAATTCACAAGGAGAGGCTTCCAAATTGTATCCTAGATGTTGTTAAGCACACTTACAGGTTTCTGGCAGATTCTGAACTTTTAAAAAAGTGTGTTCATGGCAAAACCCAGAAACCAAACCAGTCTCTAAATTAACTCATATGGAAACGATGCCCTTAAAACCACATTTTTATCTGCTATAGTTGTCAGAATTGCAGCTTATTATGCAGTTATTGTATTTAATTATGGGAACGTAGGGAGGATGAAGGTATTACAGAGAATTGGCTTTAAGATAAGAAATTGCCATCGAGATATATTGAGAAAAAAATAGATTTACAGCATGTCTCTCCAGCTGAAAAGTCAGTTGAAGATCTAGTAAAGGAAAGGAGGCGGAAAACAAGCAAGAAATGAGAAATCTTGAAGGGAAGGAGGACCATAAATACAAATCTGAGGACTTCTGAAAAGGTGACATAAAACAAACGTTAGAGTGAACTTTAAATTGCATTTCCTGAAATTATGTTTCTGAAAGTTTACAGGTTATGTACATTTTTCTCAGAATCTATGAAGCCTAGAATTACGATATTTTGTACACTTATATGAAGTGTTCACGGGTTGTCAGCCGAGTAGCGTCGTCGTCTCGTAGCAACGTATCGATGGAATGCGTCTCCATCATCTTCAGGCGAAGATGCTACGAGACGATGACGCTACTCGGCTGACAACCCGTGAAGACTTCATATATGAAATTCGCCGACAAAGCCTGCACTCACATATTTTGTACACCTATTTCTATAAACTCAAGTGTAAGATGAGATATGGGGGAAAGTGCTTTGAATTTTGCACGAGTTTTATATTATAATTACAGAAATACAATTAAAATTTATCAGAATTCTCCTACTCAGTACATTCAAAAGACTTCATGAAAGAAGTTTACTGTGTGCAGATAGATGAAACAGAGAAAATTTTGTAGAAATGTCTGAGAAAATGATAGATATATTACTTTTTAAAATTAAAATTTTTTTAATTCCATAAAAAGTAAAATAAACATAATTCGAGGAAAGAAGGGGCTGCCAGAGGCATATTGTTGACACATTTAAATTGTTTAGAATTTATTAATTTATGGTTCGTTATTCTAAAAAAGCAAGAGAGAATTAATTTGACATTTTATGTATGAAGTAGCCGTAAGATAACAGACCAGCACATTTGGCGGATTGACCAGTTATTAGAACGAGACGAGGTTGATGTGTAGCAGAGGCGACAATGTTAAGAACAGAATAAACTACACTCCTGGAAATGGAAAAAAGAACACATTGACACCGGTGTGTCAGACCCACCATACTTGCTCCGGACACTGCGAGAGGGCTGTACAAGCAATGATCACACGCACGGCACAGCGGACACACCAGGAACCGCGGTGTTGGCCGTCGAATGGCGCTAGCTGCGCAGCATTTGTGCACCGCCGCCGTCAGTGTCAGCCAGTTTGCCGTGGCATACGGAGCTCCATCGCAGTCTTTAACACTGGTAGCATGCCGCGACAGCGTGGACGTGAACCGTATGCGCAGTTGACGGACTTTGAGCGAGGGCGTATAGTGGGCATGCGGGAGGCCGGGTGGACGTACCGCCGAATTGCTCAACACGTGGGGCGTGAGGTCTCCACAGTACATCGATGTTGTCGCCAGTGGTCGGCGGAAGGTGCACGTGCCCGTCGACCTGGGACCGGACCGCAGCGACGCACGGATGCACGCCAAGACCGTAGGATCCTACGCAGTGCCGTAGGGGACCGCACCGCCACTTCCCAGCAAATTAGGGACACTGTTGCTCCTGGGGTATCGGCGAGGACCATTCGCAACCGTCTCCATGAAGCTGGGTTACGGTCCCGCACACCGTTAGGCCGTCTTCCGCTCACGCCCCAACATCGTGCAGCCCGCCTCCAGTGGTGTCGCGACAGGCGTGAATGGAGGGACGAATGGAGACGTGTCGTCTTCAGCGATGAGAGTCGCTTCTGCCTTGGTGCCAATGATGGTCGTATGCGTGTTTGGCGCCGTGCAGGTGAGCGCCACAATCAGGACTGCATACGACCGAGGCACACAGGGCCAACACCCGGCATCATGGTGTGGAGAGCGATCTCCTACACTGGCCGTACACCACTGGTGATCGTCGAGGGGACACTGAATAGTGCACGGTACATCCAAACCGTCATCGAACCCATCGTTCTACCATTCCTAGACCGGCAAGGGAACTTGCTGTTCCAACAGGACAATGCACGTCCGCATGTATCCCGTGCCACCCAACGTGCTCTAGAAGGTGTAAGTCAACTACCCTGGCCAGCAAGATCTCCGGATCTGTCCCCCATTGAGCATGTTTGGGACTGGATGAAGCGTCGTCTCACGCGGTCTGCACGTCCAGCACGAACGCTGCTCCAACTGAGGCGCCAGGAGGAAATGGCATGGCAAGCCGTTCCACAGGACTACATCCAGCATCTCTACGATCGTCTCCATGGGAGAATAGCAGCCTGCATTGCTGCGAAAGGTGGATATACACTGTAGTAGTGCCGACATTGTGCATGCTCTGTTGCCTGTGTCTATGTGCCTGTGGTTCTGTCAGTGTGATCATGTGATGTATCTGACCCCAGGAATGTGTCAATGAAGTTTCCCCTTCCTGGGACAATGAATTCACGGTGTTCTTATTTCAATTTCCAGGAGTGTACTTAGATAATGGCACCATGCGGGGGAGGTTTCAAATTTAAAATATTCAACTTATCATAACTTTACACACACACACAAACACACACACACACACACACACATATATATATATATATATATATATATATATATATATATATATATATATGGTGAGTCGCGAAAGATGTAACACCCCTATTATTCCGGGGGCGATTCCTCTTGTCGATACGTGCAAGCGCCAACGGAATAATGGGGGTGTGACGTCTTACGCGACTCACCCTATATATATATATATATATATATATATATATATATATATATATATATATATATGTTCACTTCTTGGGCTGTACTGATACTTGCTTTGGGCCGTGGGTTCGACACCCTTGTCATGGAAAACGTCTGGGACTATTTGGAATAGCAAAGGAAACGTGTCAATCATCACCACAGTTTGAGAGCCCTACAGATCTAATCATCAATGAGTGCTTTCATCTGGACTAAATTCCTCGCAGACTTGAGGCCATTACCAAGAATATATGCGGTGTTACACTGTACTAGCGTGGTGTATCCTGGCAAATAACTTTTGTCCAGTGTGCTTATGTCTTTACTCCTTTTGAGCTGTTTTGTCACAGGTATTTGTAATTTAGCTGTTAAGGCATGAAGTGGTTAAACACACGGCCTGGGTACGTGTTAATGGAACGTTTATTTCCGTGTGCTGCGTCCAGGTGGTGCGTGATGACAGGTGTGAGATGTCTGGCTGCCCTGGTGCTGGTGGTGGCGGCGGCCCACGGACAGTCCGACCGCCTGCCGGGGGAGAGCTGGCCGCTCCGACAGAGGGTCGACCTCACGGTCCACCTCGGCGACGAGGGGTGAGTCACCAGCTGGGTCTCTCGCTGCATTGCTACGCACATAGCGTAACTCAGTGACCTATGTAAGCGCGGACGCTGCACTTGGCGGGACCACAGCCACTATCCACACCAGTTCCTTCCACAAAGGAAGAGAGAGAAATATAATCAATTCATTGATTTCAGTCACAGATTAGGAGTCTAGAACACTCCCGTCCGTTTGCTACTGCTGTACCATAACCTTAAAGTTGTAGGCAGGTCGTGAAATAAAACTATCTTGTTAAAGCAATTATGGTATAAAGCAACAGACCAGTGTTACCCTCTGAGAGGAATTTTGTTAGTCCGCAGCTCGTGGTCTCGCGGTAGCGTTCTCGCTTCGCGAGCACGGGGTCCCGGGTTCGATTCCCGGCGGGGTCAGGGATTTTCTCTGCCTCGTGATGACTGGGTGTTGCGTGTTGTCCTTAGGTTAGTTAGGTTTAAGTAGTTCTAAGTTCTAGGGGACTGATGACCATAGCTGTTAAGTCCCATAGTGCTCAGAGCCATTTGAACCGTTAGCACCAATTTTGTTATGTTGACCGTGTTGTACCTAACGGAGGTGGCTTATCGGAAATGAAAGTCAGAATTACGTAAATATTTGAACAGTAACAAACAAAATTTTGCCTATCTGCACTGTTTAACTGATAAAGAAAACGGTCGCTAGCCTAACTAGGCAAGAGAATGATTAACATTCTCATTCAAGAAAATAGTTATTAGTAACTTTAATGGATAAACACAACCTATACTTTGTCACACGCGAGTGCAGTGAACTCTGACACATACATATGTTTACGGTAAGATTGAAACTAACAGTTAGAGCAGCACAAACTATTTGCAAAATTAAAACAGATACCGAAACACACTATTACTTTCAGGGCTTACTCAAACTGAATAGTCTTTATAACGTTATTATTACTATTCACTGTAGAATCATTAATTGGATATAGGTTAAGTCTCTCTCAGTTAAATACTTTACTATTTAAAATGAAAGTTAATTGGAATCCACTAACAGGTTGCTTATCACTATCATTTGAATAAAGAAATTATGGTTTTCATAATTAGTGGTCTTTCCGTTAATTGTTACCTAGCAATAACACAATAGACAAACTGTGGATCCTGTTATATTACACTCCTGGAAATGGAAAAAAGAACACATTGACACCGGTGTATCAGACCCACCACACTTGCTCCGGACACTGCGAGAGGGCTGTACAAGCAATGATCACACGCACGGCACAGCGGACACACCAGGAACCGCGGTGTTGGCCGTCGAATGGCGCTAGCTGCGCAGCATTTGTGCACCGCCGCCGTCAGTGTCAGCCAGTTTGCCGTGGCATACGGAGCTCCATCGCAGTCTTTAACACTGGTAGCATGCCGCGACAGCGTGGACATGAACCGTATGTGCAGTTGACGGACTTTAAGCGAGGGCGTATAGTGGGCATGCGGGAGGCCGGGTGGACGTACCGCCTAATTGCTCAACACGTGGGGCGTGAGGTCTCAACAGTACATCGATGTTGTCGCCAGTGGTCGACGGAAGGTGCACGTGCCCGTCGACCTGGGACCGGACCGCAGCGACGCACGGATACACGCCAAGACCGTAGGATCCTACGCAGTGCCGTAGGGGACCGCACCGCCACTTCCCAGCAAATTAGGGACACTGTTGGTCCTGGGGTATCGGCGAGGACCATTCGCAACCGTCTCCATGAAGCTGGGCTACGGTCCCGCACACCGTTAGGCCGTCTTCCGCTCACGCCCCAACATCGTGCAGCCCGCCTCCAGTGGTGTCGCGACAGGCGTGAATGGAGGGACGAATGGAGACGTGTCGTCTTCAGCGATGAGAGTCGCTTCTGCCTTGGTGCCAATGATGGTCGTATGCGTGTTTGGCGCCGTGCAGGTGAGCGCCACAATCAGGACTGCATACGACCGAGGCACACAGGGCCAACACCCGGCATCATGGTGTGGGGAGCGATCTCCTACACTGGCCGTACACCACTGGTGATCGTCGAGGGGACACTGAATAGTGCACGGTACATCCAAACCGTCATCGAACCCATCGTTCTACCATTCCTAGACCGGCAAGGGAACTTGCTGTTCCAACAGGACAATGCACGTCCGCATGTATCCCGTGCCACCCAACGTGCTCTAGAAGGTGTAAGTCAACTACCCTGGCCAGCAAGATCTCCGGATCTGTCCCCCATTGAGCATGTTTGGGACTGGATGAAGCGTCGTCTCACGCGGTCTGCACGTCCAGCACGAACGCTGGTCCAACTGAGGCGCCAGGTGGAAATGGCATGGCAAGCCGTTCCACAGGACTACATCCAGCATCTCTACGATCGTCTCCATGGGAGAATAGCAGCCTGCATTGCTGCGAAAGGTGGATATACACTGTACTAGTGCCGACATTGTGCATGCTCTGTTGCCTGTGTCTATGTGCCTGTGGTTCTGTCAGTGTGATCATGTGATGTATCTGACCCCAGGAATGTGTCAATAAAGTTTCCCCTTCCTGGGACAATGAATTCACGGTGTTCTTATTTCAATTTCCAGGAGTGTATTAATATGCACTTCCAATACACAAGAGAGACAAACACTTAGCAAACATGAGTATATAACGTTTCACAACTGCAGTTTTCCACTTTTACTACATTGAGAGACAACATTAACATATATGTAAGATACTGACTCACCTTCTGCGATTTACAACAGGCAATAATGTGATCATTTACTAAGCAAAACTTTATAAGCCTCAGTCTTCAGAACTTTTAATTTGAAGTTGGCAACAACACATTAATAAGCAGTTTTACTAGAAAAATTATTTCCAGCAAGCATCATTAACTTTAACTCACTCTCTTGCCACATTAACTTTAACTTTCTTTTTACTATGTTCAGGAGGCATTAATTAGCAGAGACACTGGTCTGCCGGCCGAAAGTGGCCGTGCGGTTAAAGGCGCTGCAGTCTGGAACCGCAAGACCGCTACGGTCGCAGGTTCGAATCCTGCCTCGGGCATGGATGTTTGTGATGTCCTTAGGTTAGTTAGGTTTAACTAGTTCTAAGTTCTAGGGGACTAATGACCTCAGCAGTTGAGTCCCATAGTGCTCAGAGCCATTTTTTAGACACTGGTCTTTAATGTTCTTTCAGTAGGGACACTCGGTAATCACTATAGTTCAAACGGAGAGGAACCTGAGAGGTGTTATGATAAGGAAAAAAACAGGGTAGGTACATAAATTCAGTTACAAGTTACCTTATATTTGTGCCCACTAAAACATCCAATGAGCTGATCCTTCACTGTACATTATTATAGTGCTCCATTATAGTGATTGCGCAATGTGGTGGCGATTGCATGTTGGTAGGTGGAATTGCAGGCAGATTTGCTGGACTCTGTCATTTCTTGGTGGCGATGATAGATACCAATTCCAGAATCGTTCCAGCTATTTATCCATCCATCCGAGGCATGGGAAAGTGGCAGAAAAAAACCTCTCTCGGAACCAGCACAATATACAACATTAACATGGCAGTGCACAGTTCGATAGCCTAGGCCAACCACAATTTGCGCGCGCTACACAGTTCCGTTCCTGAGGGGAACCACTACACCTTTTACATACAAACTAAGAACCCTAAGTGAGGATCAGCAGTTTACATAACAGCAACCAAACACATTAAATAAAACAGAACATTTGGACATATTGACATTTCTAAAAAAAATTACTCACACAGAAATTACAATTATATATAGTAAGTTTTGTTCCCTCCAAATGGGACAAAGAATTTAAATGACAGATATACCACATTGCATAGAATCAAACCATGACATCACAGTCTTAACAAAGAAAGGAGTATACAATTTTGTGTTATCGATCCAAATACACTTACAGAAGCTAAACGATGTAACATTAAATGAAAAAAAAAATAAATAAATAAATCAGTAGAGCACTAGAGTTATGCTGTTACAAGTCCTGATTAAATTTTGTATAATTTGATACTAAACTCAGACCGTTCAGTTGATTAACTAACAAGTTGCCAAACTTAATCTCCCTTTTGATTCTACTGAGTAAATTTTCTCAAAAAAAAAAAAAGCACCACCAATTTGTCTAGACAGAGCACAACCGATTGTAGGGGCGGGGTAACTTCGATATTCCCTTTTTAATTAATATAGAAAACCCCTAAGACGGCGAAGTCCAGCAAAATTCCCTGGTCATTATTTCAAATTTAAGTGACCATCGTCGGAGCATTGGCGATCAAAACGTGTCGCATGCAGAGGGTCAAAGAGACCATTTCTCCGCCGGAGCGATGCTGCACCAACACTTCGTTTCCACCCCCTGTCACGCTAGCTACGCGAATCTATTTGTTAACTGCCGACACACACCGAGGAGCGGCGTCCGAGTCTGGAAACAGCCCGGAGAGCCACTCTCCAGCCCACACAGATTCTGAACGAGTCTGAATCTCGATAGTCGTCAAGCGACAGTTACTGCAATTTTGTTACAACTGTTACCTTCCATAACTTTGGGAGAAGCCTTGTGTTTAGGCCTCGGAAGCGGGCTGCAACTACGGATGTTACGACTGTACTACCGCGGCATGTGTACTGTGAAGTATCGACTTTGCATATCCACATTTTGTAACGTGGTAAGCTCTAACGTCTGATTCAAATGGTTCAAATGGCTCTGAGCACTATGGGACTTAACATCTATGGTCATCAGTCCCTAGAACTTAGAACTACTTAAACCTAACTAACCTAAGGACATTACACAACACCCAGCCATCACGAGGCAGAGAAAATCCCTGACCCGCCGGGAATCGAACCCGGGAACCCGGGCGTGGGAAGCGAGAACGCTACCGCACGACCACGAGATGCGGGCTCTAACGTCTGACCCCTGTTTTCTGTGGTAGTGTTCGTTACCCATGGCAGGCTTCTTTCAATCTGGTCTACTCTCCGCACTCTCTCTAGGGAGTGGACTTAATTGTGATATTGTATCTGTTTATCGAACTGTGGTACAGCAAGAAAATTGCTCTCCAAGAGGCTGTTATTTGTGAGCGATACCTTAACGAAGACATTGTGGTAGGGCTTCATCGTAAGTTCTGAATGTACAATTTCATTACCAGAATATCCGGACTTTCAGTGCTCTGTAGCTCCCATACCGCCCCTCTTTTGTTTAATTGATTTATCACTAGACAAAAAGCATCTGTAGTGGAGAGTAAGTCCAACACTACTACAGTCCAGGGACATAAGATGTTGAAGAGTGGTCTCAAATGGAACAGTGACTGTTAGTACATATCCGAAAGTCATTTATTCCCTCTTTTCATAGTCTACAAAGCTCGCCCCCGGTAGTTGAGTGGTCAGCGCGACAGATTGTCAATCCTAAGGGCCCGGGTTCGATTCCCGGCTGGGTCGGACATTTTCTCCCCTCAGGGACTGGGTGTTGTGTTGTGCTAATTATTATCATTTCATCCCCATCGACGCGCAAGTCATCGAAGTGGCGTCAAATCGAAAGACTTGCACCCGGCGAACGGCATACCCGATGGGAGGCTCCAGTCACACGACATAGTCTGCGAAAAAAAATATCAGCTGCAATAGCTTACCATTCGAAAAACTAGTGCCACCTACGGCCTGTCTCGCCAAAAGGGGTCACAATCAAAGCTTACCTCGTCAGAAAAGGGACTGAGGAAAAATAATCTGTGTGAAAAACAGCTGCCTGGATCATAAAAGCACTTTCTGTATACTGTATAACCTATTTCGGTTTTCTTCAAAATCCATAATCAATTGTTGTGGCCAGTGTGTCATGCGCAGTTGATCCTACTGCAAGTGGTACATGGATCACAAGATCTGATGATGCTTTTCGAGGACGGCGGTATCGCCCATAATAAAAAGTGGCTTTGTGATCCATACGGTGAAAAAACAGTCACAAATTTGAAGGATGACGGATCGTAAGACGCTATGCCACAGAATTATCTTAAGCTACTTTATTCGTACATGATTTCACGAAAACTTCAGGTGCAAGCGAAAAAACTGTTTCTATCTTGCTATAGTTCTGAAAGAGGTTGACACTGTACAATATCTTCGAGTAATAACTAAAAAATAGTCATAGAATGTATCATTACAGACAAGTGATTCACTTGATGGATACTGGACAACTATGACCCAGAACATCACAAACTAAAGTGTACGCCAAGGAAGCGTAATAGTCCCCACTGAAGTCCTCGAGTCACACAAACGATTTATCATATAGTGTCAGCAGCACTACCAGAATGTTCGCTGGCGATGCTGTAGTCTACAGGAAAGTGTCGCCCATGGATGACCGCCTTGGTCTAATGAACAGCAGCTCTCTTTAAATGCGAGTAAATACGAGATATTGAACATAACAAAGGAAGATAACCGGCAACTTCAGTGGCGAGCATCAGGAATATTTCATACTGGTTAAATATTTCGGGCTAACACTGCTGTCAAGCGCGAACGAACTCGCGATGCTAACCGGTCACCATCTCCCCTTCTTTCAGTGGCTTCATTTTGATACAGTATAGAGGAACTTGCAGCCAGGACAACGCTCTTTCAGCCGTTTACAGTTTTATACATCCCACGGACATAACTTCTAATTCAAGGGTTTCCTCAGTTGGACTCGCGACGTACTTCTGTTACCTCCAACATCCCTCAGAAGAATGCGAACTGAAATTGGTTTCACTGCATGGCAGTCAGTCGCGCTCATCACTCTCCTACGGAGGTAGACGAATATGCTATCCTACCACTGTCCAGGCCTCTCCAGATGCGTCTTCGTCCTGGAATCTCAGTGATTGGAGTAGGATTCAGAGATGAGTCTCGCTTCGAACTGAGCATCGATGAGCGGTGAAAACATGCCTGGAGGCGCCCTGGACAGAAATAGGCTATCTTACGGCCATAAGGCCCGACAACCGAGAGTGATGCTCTGGGATGCCATTTCTTTTCATTGTAGGACCTCGTAGATTGTCATCCACCGCATGCTTGTAGCATAGAAGTACGTCGACGATTTTCTACGCCCCGTTTTGTTACTGTTCCTGCCAAGACATCCTGGGCTTACATTTCAGCATGTTAATGCCCGCCCGCACACCTGCTTGCCATCGTGGTTGACAAGCCATACCTTGCCCAACAAGATCGCCGGATCTCTCCCCAGTTGGGAACATTTCGAGTATTATGGGTAGGGCCTTCCAACCAGCTCGGGATTTTGACCATCTGACGCACCAACTGGACACAGTTTGGAATGATATGCCTCAGGGGGCATACAACAACTGTCTCAATCAATTCCAAGTCAAATACCTGCTTGCATAACGACCAGAGGAGGACAAACGCGTTATTGACTTGCTCAATTTGTGAAGCTCTTTCTCTTGAATAAATAATCGAATTTTTCTGAAATTGTGATCATTTGTTTGTCTGTACATGTATATCACATCTACCGATTTCCGTCGCATTCTCGTAAATCCTTAGTGGTGAGTGGTTTCTTTTTTTTTGTATAAATGTATTTAGGCAAAATACTAATAAGTAATGTGAAGTGGAATGAACACGCAAAATCTGTAATAGCTATTAGTAAAATAAAAGGACGACGGAGCCACGTGTAAGTGTAACAGGTATACTCAGGGAACTTAAATGAGCATCTCTGGAAGAGGAAAGGCAACATAGTTCTCATGAAACTCTGCTGAGTAAATTTAGACAACCACAGTTCGCCAAAGACTATGCAATAGCTCCACTGCTACAGTCGAGTATCTCGTATAAAGACCACGATAATAATGTAAGAAACATTAGGGCCTGTAAAGAGTTGCAATGCGGAAAACGAATAAACAGAAACTCTTTAAGGGGAAGTGGCTTGTGGTATATACACTCCTGGAAATTGAAATAAGAACACCGTGAATTCATTGTCCCAGGAAGGGGAAACTTTATTGACACATTCCTGGGGTCAGATACATCACATGATCACACTGACAGAACCACAGGCACATAGACACAGGCAACACAGCATGCACAATGTCGGCACTAGTACAGTGTATATCCACCTTTCGCAGCAATGCAGGCTGCTATTCTCCCATGGAGACGATCGTAGAGATGCTGGATGTAGTCCTGTGGAACGGCTTGCCATGCCATTTCCACCTGGCGCCTCAGTTGGACCAGCGTTCGTGCTGGACGTGCAGACCGCGTGAGACGACGCTTCATCCAGTCCCAAACATGCTCAATGGGGGACAGATCCGGAGATCTTGCTGGCCAGGGTAGTTGACTTACACCTTCTAGAGCACGTTGGGTGGCACGGGATACATGCGGACGTGCGTTGTCCTGTTGGAACAGCAAGTTCCCTTGCCGGTCTAGGAATGGTAGAACGATGGGTTCGATGACGGTTTGGATGTACCGTGCACTATCCAGTGTCCCCTCGACGATCACCAGTGGTGTACGGCCAGTGTAGGAGATCGCTCCCCACACCATGATGCTGGGTGTTGGCCCTGTATGCCTCGGTCGTATGCAGTCCTGATTGTGGCGCTCACCTGCACGGCGCCAAACACGCATACGACCATCATTGGCACCAAGGCAGAAGCGACTCTCATCGCTGAAGACGACACGTCTCCATTCGTCCCTCCATTCACGCCTGTCGCGACACCACTGGAGGCGGGCTGCACGATGTTGGGGCGTGAGCGGAAGACGGCCTAACGGTGTGCGGGACCGTAGCCCAGCTTCATGGAGACGGTTGCGAATGGTCCTCGCCGATACCCCAGGAGCAACAGTGTCCCTAATTTTCTGGGAAGTGGCGGTGCGGTCCCCTACGGCACTGCGTAGGATCCTACGGTCTTGGCGTGCATCCGTGCGTCGCTGCGGTCCGGTCCCAGGTCGACGGGCACGTGCACCTTCCGCCGACTACTGGCGACAACATCGATGTACTGTGGAGACCTCACGCCCCACGTTTTGAGCAATTCGGCGGTACGTCCACCCGGCCTCCCGCATGCCCACTATACGCCCTCGCTCACAGTCCGTCAACTGCACATACGGTTCACGTCCACGCTGTCGCGGCATGCTACCAGTGTTAAAGACTGCGATGGAGCTCCGTATGCCACGGCAAACTGGCTGACACTGACGGCGGCGGTGCACAAATGCTGCGCAGCTAGCGCCATTCGACGGCCAACACCGCGGTTCCTGGTGTGTCCGCTGTGCCGTGCGTGTGATCATTGCTTGTACAGCCCTCTCGCAGTGTCCGGAGCAAGTATGGTGGGTCTGACACACCGGTGTCAATGTGTTCTTTTTTCCATTTCCAGGAGTGTATATATTGGCTGCCCATTATTCCTCAAAAGCCGAGCCAGAGACGACGTTATAAGTCTTCCCAAACGTGCTCCATTTGGTTACTCCCTGTGCACAGTTATTTGTAACTCGCGAGTGATTCCTGCCGCTGATTTCATGCGATATTTTGCAAGTCTCGACTATTCCTGTCCATCGACAGGTGTGGTCTGCCAGGTCTTGGTTCAGCTGTGATTGTTCCTTCACATTTCCACTTCACACCCATTTCATCAACAGTCCACTTGGCAGCTTCAGAGGTGTTGAAATGTCCACGATGGGTTTGTTAATTTGGTTACATCCAATGGCTAGCCCACGTTGGAAGTCAATGAGATCTGCCTGACCCATTTTGCTGTTACTGCTTCTTTTCTGACAACACTGTACTCACCGCCTCCTCTTATACTGGCTAGTCCACCTCACGTGACATTTAGTGGTCGATACTGTTTTACATAGGGCTATCCCAACACTTTTCTTAATATAGTGCAGATAGGCCCAATAGCTGACGGCTTACCTCCACAGCTACCTGTAAGTCACTATTCATTTCTGTAACAGCAGTTCCATGCGCTACGAAGAAAAGATACGTCACTTATATATAGCCTACCTTGTCGAAAAGGAAAGGTCCCACAGTTTAGCATGGGAGTGAGTGGTGAATCAGGTATTGATCCCCTCACTACAAATCTGCACTCTTCACATGAGGAATGACTGAGCTGCAGATTTTAAATATACACCAATACTCTGCAAACGACTCCACAGATTACGGCCTAGGGTACTTCTCGTACCTATTAGTCACCCATTTTCCTGTACCATTCTCGACTGGTGCGTTGGATTAACGACTATTTACTTTATCACTATTTTTATTTATTCACTAATTTTTACATATTGCGACAGTGAATCTCTCCGTGATGTACATCGCCTCTGTGGCGTCCGTCATTGGAGTTTGTTGAACACCTCCATGATGCTCTCACTGAACGATCCCGTGACAAATTACGTCACTCAGCACTGGATCTTCTCTATCTCTTCTGTTAATTCGAGCAGGTAAATGACCCAGAAAGATGAGCAGAAATGAAGAATCGATCGGTAAAATGTTTTATAAGCCAATTCTTTGTAATGGGAATGTCAGTTGAAGGGGCTATCTCAATTCAACTACATATTCGCTGTGAGTGTCGATGAGGTCGTCCGATTTGGTCTTCTTTTATGACTATGTATTCTTGGAGTCTTTCCTGGTGACATACTTCAATAAAATCTTCTCAGTTTACAAGCTATGCCACTTCAAATAAAACACTGGAGCTTTCGATAGCTGGCTCTGCCACCGTCATTAGCTGCGCGAGGTAGCCGCGTCGTCTGGGTCGCATTATTACGGTCTGTGCGGCTCCCCCCGTAGGAGGTTCGAGTCCTCCCTCGGGCATGGGAGCGTGTGTTGTCCATAGCGTAAGTTAGTGTAAGTTCGATTAAGTAGTGTGTAGGCTTAGGGACCGATGACCTCAGCAGTTTGGTCCCGTAAGACTTTACCACAAATTTCCAAATTCCATCATCAGTAGGAGTTAAAATTGCTGACTGCCGGGGCTGGCACGGTGTTTTGCTTATATCGATACAGTGTCAGCGTGTGGAACCTTTCTGAGAGGGCCGCGAGCTAGAGCATCTTCTTCAGGGTGTGCGGTCTTCACCCTGGTTGGTCGGAGTATTTGCAGGCTTTCCCTGCATTGCCTCCAGAGCATCTCTTTGACGAGTAGTTTTCTTGGTTCTTCTCATTTTGTTGTTGTCTTCTCTTTGCATGTTCGAAGGCAAGTTGGGCAGGTCCTAGCAGCTCTGTCCTGCCACGGGACCAAGGCCCATGAAAAAGACAGGCTCGGCGTGTACGTCACAGAATGTGACCATACAGGTCTTACGAGCGCCAGCAGCGGTCCCCGGCAGGAACCAGTAACTATTTTAGACGCGTTGAATAATTCTTAACTGCGCATTTAAATGAGTGCAGGCTCTCGATAGCACACAACGAAGTTAAGACCTTTAGTGAGCAACTTTTTCACTGACGTATGAATTCCCGTGGGCCCTGCGTGGAACCGAGCTTTCGCGAAATCTGGTGGACAAGGGGACTAGTGTCACATCACAAGTTCGTTGCGGGCCCCGTATTTTTTGTAGACCCCGCGTGGGACCGAGTGACGTCAGATAGCGCAGGAGTCCGGCGCCACATTCGGAACTGCCGCTCCCATGTCCCTACAATCGTCAAGCCTCCCTCTTTACTTTCGTCCGATGTCCAGTTTTATTGACGGCTTTGCTTTAATAACTATGGTAATAAATTTAACACTGTTTTATGGGGCGGTACTTGATTTCTTGCGTTGTCACTTAGATGCTGGGGGACAGACGTATGGATCAGAGTCATGAGCCAAAGTCTCGATAACCACAAAGCAGAACGATTCGCTGACGTCACGAACACAGCTTCTGCTGAAGGTTCATTCTTCCTGTAGCCTACAGCAAATAAATAATCACTTTTACAATTACAGTATTGACTGATGTTTAAACATTAATACAAATAAATCACCAAATGGTTACACCAAGGTTAAAGTAAAGGCCAGAAGAAGAGTAGTCGAAGAAGTACCTGAAGATGAGCGTCTAGAATGGCGTGTTAGCAGTGACACTTGAGAATAATGTGAACAAGCTGAGAGTTTTCCAGCTGATACAGTGTACGCTAGCACATACATCGTGTGGAAATGTTTTACTTTTAGTTGACCATTGCTGACAGATTCAGCGTAAACCAGGACGTGACGACGAATAAAGCAGAGTCCAGTAACAGCTGCTCTCAGACGACTGTGACGTAGCGAAGCTGTCGGTGATCTACTTGAGGTAACTCCCCCACAAGAAACTGGCGTGTGCTTGCCTTACTGCCTAAAAGCAAAGAAAAGAAAAAAAAGAAGGAGTATTCCATGAAGGAATTATCAGATTGAGACGGAAATCGATGAGTGTGATATGCATGTACAAACGAATTATTACAATTTCAGAAAAACTGAATGATTTGTTCATGAGAAAGACCTTCAAAAATTGAGCAAGTCAATAATGCGATGGTCCGCCTCTGCTGCCCAGGGCGTCTCCAGTGTCTGCAGACATGTCTTTGCTTGTCATCGGGGCTTTATACGAAGCGGGACTCATCACTGAAGACAGTTTTGGTCCAATAAGATTCCAGGAACTTCTGGAGACGCCCCAGACAGCGGTGAGATACCAGCCTGACTGTCGCCCGTCGTAGATAACCGGGAGTGATGGTCTACGGTGGCATTTCATCTCATAGCAGGACTCCTTTGGTTGTCATGCGCGGCACTCTTACAGCACAGCAATATGTCGACGATATTCTACGCCCCGTTTTGTTGCCCCTCATGGCAAACCATACTGGGCTTACAGTTCAACAAGTTTTCTACCGCTTGCCTCCATGCTTGGTAAATCCCATCTTGGGCAGCAAGGTCACCGGATACCTTCCCAATTGAGACCGTTTGGAACATTATGGACAGGGTCTTCCAGAAAAACTAGAGATTTTGACGATCTAACGCGCCAATTGGGCAGAATCTGGGATTATATCCCTCAGAAAGGCATCCGACAACTCTATGAATCAAGGCGAAGCCGAATAACTACTTGCATAAGGTCAGAGGTGAACCAATGCGTTGTTGACTTGCTCAATTTGAGAAGCTTTTTCTCTTAGTGAAACTTATGTGCCGTTTCCTGATGTTACTTCTCTAGAGTGAGGTATTGTTTTAATTGTGATCTCGCTCTGCTCATGTGACGATTATCTGATGTAATGGTGTTCCCAGTGAATGCGACGATCTGTTAGTCTTGGCCGGCCGCTGTGGCCGCAGTCAGGAACCGCGCTGCTGCTACAGTCGCAGGTTCGAATCCTACCTCGGGTATGGATGTGTGTGCAGTCCTTAGGTTAGTCAGGTTTAAGCAGCTGTAAGTCTAGGGCAGGGGTTCACAACATACGTGCTCGCGGAGCAAGCTGTGAGCAGCAAGGCGCGAGCACGGAGCAGCGCGAGCACGCTACCCCCACTACCGGACCAGAGTGGAGAGTGAGGAGAGTCACGTGGGGTACACAACAGCTGCCGCCAGTCTATGTAAATCCGCGGCCAGCTGCAAGGATATCACTCACGAATTATTACTGCGACAAATGAAACAACTAAAGGAGAATGTACATGTGCCACATAATTTTATTAGCTTAGTGTATGCCTCTACCATCTGTAGACACTGAAACTAAAGAATTCTACGACAATCCTATATTTTCAACACTTTCTTCAACACTACTTAAAATATCACCTCCGGTTGTAGTGTTCTTCATGGCTACTACATCGAGGAGCTCCTCCCTCACCTGAAGGTCTCTGTTAACACCTCTAATAAATATGGCAAGCTGCGCTGTTCCAGTGATATCAACACTTTCGTCCAGAGCTAGAGAATAGGCCATAAAATCTTAACAGATATTTGCAAGCTGGCTCTGGACGTCGTCTGCCATGTCCTGTATGCGACGCATAATGGTCATGTCAGATAATGGCAAAATCCGAAACTGTTCAACTTGAGATGGACACAAATGTTCCGCTGCAACTACCAAACATTCTTTTATTAAATCGCCATCAGTTAAGGGGCGCAGGGATTTTGCTAAAAGCAAAGCAATTTTGTAACCCACTCTGAGAGCTGCCTCAGTTGATTTTTCTTCGTCGTCCAGATCTCCTTCGGATAGCTTCCTTTTATGTTTAATAACTTCCTGTGCACGATGTGGTCAATCACATTTTCCACGTCCGTAGTCTTTCGCGTCGTACGACATATAATGTCGCTGCAAATTAAATTTCGTAAAAGAATTCACCGTTTTGTGACATACTAAACATTTTGCAAATCAGTAAACAGATAAAATTCCTCCCAATGGGGGCTGAACTGCGAAAGCATGGTTGGGGTTACACAACGGCGACTTCACATGATTCTTAACCAGCAAAGTGACTGTTAAGAGCTGATCGTAGTACTTTAAACGTTACACAGTCTGGGCGCTAATGACCATAGCAGTTTTGCGCCCTAAAACCAAAATAAAAAAAAAAAAAAAAGTTACACAGTCTGCGTGAATTCAATAGGCACGCTGCGGCCCTATTCAAACGAGCGCGCGCATTTCCCCTCCCTCCCCTCCCTCCGTACTCAGCGACCTTGCAGCTGCTCGCGAGCACGTGCCTGAGCAGACGCGAGTACTCGCGCTCAAAAGCGGCCAGTTGTTAAGCCCTGGTCTAGGGGACTGATGACCTCATATGTTAAGTACCTTAGTGCTTAGAGACATTTGAACCATTTTGTTTGTCTTGCGTGACTTTACATTAATGTTTCATCGAGTTGTGTAATAAAAGTGGGCTATGTAGCCTGCTCAACATTTATGACAATGTGTCCTACCGGTTGGTGACCATAGGTAGGTGTCGGCGATCAGAAGATGGCTGACAACTTTAGCCGAAACTAGTAATCAATAAAAATAATAAATTGCGATCGCGACCAGTAAAGGAATTTTTCTGAACCCAATAAATGTAAACAAAGATGTAAGAACTGTGTTGCCACTACAGGGACAGCAGCTTCACCTTCGACGGCCGGACAAACCTGACGGTGGTTGCGGTGCGCAACACAACGCAGATCGTGCTGCACGCCGCGCTCGCCGTCTCCTCCGTGACGGCATACGACGCCAGTGGCAGCCCCGTCAGCTCCAGCTACGAGCAGGGAGCTTTCCTGGTCGTCACACTTGCAGAGCAGGTGAGGAGACCTCCACTTACAAGGGGAGGCCGCCAATTGTGAAATTCAGATTCGATTCATACTGCGCATAATAAAAGCTCATGGCCAGAGGTGCAATGTGGCAAAGCACCAAGATGCACTTCTCAGCCGTTGTCGAGAAAATCGACAGTTAATAGAAACTGTTGCGGTGAAATACTCTCTACGATGTTTAATTTCCTATGCTGTCATGGCGCAGCGGTAAGTGCGTAAGTCAAAGGTCGCCGGATCGAATCTCGCGCCATGCAAATTTTTTTTTAGTATTTGTTTTTTGTAATTCAAATATATATATATATATATATATATTAGAGACCCCATGATATATATATATATATATATATATATATATATATATATATATATATATATATATATATATCATGGGGTCATATATATATATATATATATATATATATATATATATATCATGGGGTCTCTAATTCGAACGTTTGACTTACACTATACGTATTCGTTTCGGAATATCGTTTCTACGTCTTCCGTTAACTACACGTGTAAACATTATGAAGACAATTAATAACATTTGTGAAATACAACTTTGTTTGCAGAAAACATAATCATGTTCGAAGTCGCCAGTTTTTCCACGACAAACGACTTTCAACAACTTATTATATGCATAATTGTTGCAACTGATTGCCGGGAATTTTATATATATATATATATATATATATATATATATATATATATATTTAATTACAAATAACAAACACTAAAAAAAAAGTCCCGTGCCGCGAGATTCGATCCGGCGACCTTCGGATTACGAACCCGAGCACTTACCGCTGCGCCACGACGCTGTAGGAAATTACAAATCGTAGAGAGTATTTCACCTCAACGGTTTCTTTTAACTGTCGATTTTCTCGACAACGGCTGAGAAGTGCATCTTGGTGCTTTGCCACATTACACCTCTGGCTATGAGCTTTTAAGTGGCGCAATATGAATCGAATTTGAATTTCACAATTGGCGGCCTCCCTTTGTTAGTATAACTGGGCCCGTTTATTTTTCCATTTGCACACACTAACTATGACTGCCCCCCTCGCCCTCCCTCACCCCCTTCCTCTCCCCCATCCCCCTGTCGTGAACGGTCTTGCCGATGTCGATACACCGATTCCCGTCAGATCACTGAAGGTAAGCGCCACACGGCGTGGCCATTACTTGGACGGGTGCGCTTTTCACATTTTTCCCCTTTGCCTTTACGATAGAGAGGTGTTCCTGATAACCTATCTTTGCACCAAACGCTCTGGATTCAATTCCAAACCTCCCCACAGTGGACACTGTTGATGGTGATCCGTCCATCGGACGGGGATGCTAAACTCGGCCGCTTCGTTGGTGCCCTACGAGACGAATAAGCTATTTGCCGGCACCGAGTTTCACTTTAGCTCTTCTCTCACCGTCTCCAACAAGAACATGAGGCTACACTATGCACACACCCATCACAGTCGTCTGCACTTGACAGATACACTTACGTGCACAACTCTCCCACACTGCGAAAGAAAGATGCAAGTGGGCGCGAAGGATAGGGAAAACTTTTCCACTTAGGCTGCTGAACTTGCCCTTCCGGGTCTCGCAGTCATTAATGCCAGACGACTTTACTTTTTACCCCCTGACTTCCACAACTCTAGTGTTTAAAATAAGGCATAAGAGAAATATTGACATGTTTTGAAATCGCAATTAAGCAAAACACTGTATTTAGCCGATGACAGCCTTTACTGACGTTATACAGGGTGTTTCAAAAATGACCGGTATATTTGAAACGGCAATAAAATCTAAACGAGCAGCGATAGAAATACACCGTTTGTTGCAATATGCTTGGGACAACAGTACATTTTCAGGCAGACAAACTTTCGAAATTACAGTCGTTACAATTTTCAACAACAGATGGCGCTGCGGTCTGGGAAACTCTATAGTACGATATTTTCCACATATCCACCATGCGTAGCAATAATATGGCGTAGTCTCTGAATGAAATTACCCGAAACCTTTGACAACGTGTCTGGCGGAATGGCTTCACATGCAGATGAGATGTACTGCTTCAGCTGTTCAATTGTTTCTGGATTCTGGCGGTACACCTGGTCTTTCAAGTGTCCCCACAGAAAGAAGTCACAGGGGTTCATGTCTGGCGAATAGGGAGGCCAATCCACGCCGCCGCCTGTATGTTTCGGATAGCCCAAAGCAATCACACGATCATCGAAATATTCATTCAGGAAATTAAAGACGTCGACCGTGCGATGTGGCCGGGCACCATCTTGCATAAACCACGAGGTGTTCGCAGTGTCGTCTAAGGCAGTTTGTACCGCCACAAATTGACGAAGGATGTCCAGATAGCGTGATGCAGTAATCGTTTCGGATCTGGAAAATGGGCCAATGATTCCTTTGGAAGAAATGGCGGCCCAGACCAGTACTTTTTGAGGATGCAGGGACGATGGGACTGCAACATGGGGCTTTTCGGTTCCCCATATGCGCCAGTTCTGTTTATTGACGAAGCCGTCCAGGTAAAAATAAGCTTCGTCAGTAAACCAAATGCTGCCCACATGCATATCGCCGTCATCAATCCTGTGCACTATATCGTTAGCGAATGTCTCTCGTGCAGCAATGGTAGGGGCGCTGAGGGGTTGCCGCGTTTGAATTTTGTATGGATAGAGGTGTAAACTCTGGCGCATGAGACGATACGTGGACGTTGGCGTCATTTGGACCGCAGCTGCAACACGGCGAACGGAAACCCGAGGCCGCTGTTGGATCACCTGCTGCACTAGCTGCGCGTTGCCCTCTGTGGTTGCCGTACGCGGTCGCCCTACCTTTCCAGCACGTTCATCCGTCACGTTCCCAGTCCGTTGAAATTTTTCAAACAGATCCTTTATTGTATCGCTTTTCGGTCCTTTGGTTACATTAAACCTCCGTTGAAAACTTCGTCTTGTTGCAACAACACTGTGTTCTAGGCGGTGGAATTCCAACACCAGAAAAATCCTCTGTTCTAAGGAATAAACCATGTTGTCTACAGCACACTTGCACGTTGTGAACAGCACACGCTTACAGCAGAAAGACGACGTAGAGAATGGCGCATCCACAGACTGTGTTGTCTTCTATATCTTTCACATCACTTGCAGCGCCATCTGTTGTTGAAAATTGTAACTACTGTAATTTCGAAAGTTTGTCCGCCTGAAAATGTACTGTTGTCCCAAGCATATTGCAACAAACGGTGTATTTCTATCGCTGCTCGTTTAGTTTTTATTGCCGTTTCAAATATACCGGTCATTTTTGGAACACCCTGTACACTGATAAACGACTCAGGGGGGCATGTATTTAAACCATAGCTAGATATACAGAACTACGATCAGGCCAACCAAGAGAGCAGATCAAGGCACTAAAGAGGAATATTCTGGTGAATCTTACGACATGGCTGGCGACGTCGGTATTACAATCGTAGCACGAGAGACTTGGGTTTACTTAGCAAACGAAATACCGTGCGTATGTAAGCGACATTAATGTTTTCTATTCAAGGCAATGAACATCTAAACTGCTATTAATTGCAAGATGGTAAATCCGTTTAGGACGAAGCATCCATGGCGGTGACAATACTCCAGCTTATAGTCCGTCTCGGAGTTCAAACTGAATGTGTAGGACGTGGTGACAGTGAGACCTTTTATGGCTTATATAGTGCTATTCTTTGGTTGAGCCGTGGCCAGCTCGCATCGATGCCGTTTGTTGTTTGACAGTTTGTCGCAATCGAGTGGTGTCTTATTTCTCCCTGCGTTACTAGCATAATGAGTTGCTGACTTCCTCGGTCAGTGGCAGCAGCAGCACTTACCGATACTAGTACTGCTGTACAAGCTTTGGTATGACCGCTATATTCCCGTGTGGTGGTGTGTGTGGCAGCCAGTCGGTTGGGACAGAGCAGCGAGGAAGTTTCCGCCGCGCGAGGTCAGGCCGGGACTGCTGGTGGCTTGCACGCACGGTCGGATTGTGAGGTGCTAACTGTGAGAGCTGCAAAGTTCGTGGTGTGTTGGAGTCGGCGAAATTTTGTAGCCGTCTTCCTGTCTGGTCTTTAACTATTAAATTGGTTGTTACTTACCAGTGAAGTGCACCTGTTGTGGCGTAACAAGCTAGCTACGCCACACTGAAGTAGCCGAAAGGGCACGCGTCAACTCACGCCGTCTTGCGTTAAGTCTGAAACAGGATACTCTATGAATGCTATAAAGAAAAGAACGGAGCTTCTCGTATACTTAACTTTATTCCCTCTTGTGGTACATCGCGATGGTTAATACAAGTGAGACTCTCTCCAGATATGGTTAACTGCGCCTTGCTAGGTCGTAGCCATGGACTTAGCTGAAGGCTATTCTAACTGTCTCTCGGCAATTGAGAAAAAGGCTTCGTACGTGTAGTCGCTAGCAATGTCGTCCGTACAACTGGGGCGAGTGCTCGTACGTCTCTCTAGACCTGCCGTGTGGTGGCGCTCGGTCTGCGATCACACAGTGGCGACACGCGGGTCCGACATGTACTAATGGACCGCGGCCGATTTAAACTACCACCTAGCAAGTGTGGTGTCTGGCGGTGACACCACAGCACCAGCGCTATTTTTCTGCCTTGTGGCCGTTAACGCCCCAGTTGCCTGTCCTGGTCGTTAGCGTAGTTTTCCAGTAGTGTGTTTTTCCTCGCCTTGTTGATGCTGTCCGGCACGGCATGTAGTTCGACAGCCTTTCAATTGTTTGTTCTATTTTTTTCTTAAGAGCGGTTATTGTGCCTTGGCTGTTTTTAGACGCCACTTTTAAGACGTAGTGCGGCTGGTATCTCCGTCCTCAGATGATATTTTCCGTTGTCGTACCGTTGGCCGGGCAGAAGGGAATTGATTAGGTTGTTGGTCGATCCTTCTGCCGTCCCTGGGTCGGGTTGCCATCCGATTATTTAACCTTACTCTTGGCTGCCTGCCTCACCTCCCCTTACATTAGAGCTACCTCCTCAGCCCGACCCTTGGAACACTTCCGAGCACCACTGTTCTGTTGCTTTTAGATTGTGATTTTCATTTTAGTCTGAAGTACTGTGCGAGGCCTTCAGCCGTCTATTAATTTAGTTTGTTTTAATTTTTAGATAAGGCCTTCAGCTGACTTAAATTAAAGTTTGGATATTGATTTGTTTAATAACTAAAATTTTGAAAGTTTGTTCTATCTGTTGTTGTTCTTCAATGTCCAGTGTGTGGCCTTCAGCCGAGCTTTTATGTGAAAAATTTTTAAGATAAAGAAAACAGAACCGTTGCCAAACACAGGAGCTGACCACGTCTATTTTGTCAAGAGAGGGTTCCTATACAGGCTCAGTACAACCGCCAGAGATGCGGTTCTCGCCGTGTCCCTATGACTCCAAGAGGAAGAAGAACGATTCTGGAAAAGTTGTGCAATTTTTAACAGTTGCCGTCATTTTAAATAAATTATCTACTCCTCTTAAAATAACTTCACCCAAAATCTGTTTTCAGATTTAGGTTCCTCAGCAGGTGAAAAATCATTGTCATGGAGTTTCTTTTCCCAAGGAAATTACGTTAATGATTTAAATCGCGATTGAATTTTCAAGGAACTCGAAATGTACTTGATAGGAAAATTATGGATCCAGCTGTGGGCTGCTCACTCCCAAAGGGTTCTTACCTGTCAACTGATTGATCGATTATTAATTCTGGCTGCATTACAAACCAAAAAACACTGGGTAGTTTACAGTTCCCATTTATAACCTCTAGTGGCTTTTGTGGGAAAGTCGTGAATTATGGATATGTGCACAGCGTGATCAATGCAGGATGTTTCACACATAGAGGCAGCACTCTCTCTGGCGCTGCGCGCAACCAGTATCCCCGCAGGCCGGGTCCAAAAAATGGTTCAAATGGTTCTGAGCACTATGCGACTTAACTTCTGAGGTCATCAGTCGCCTAGAACTTAGAACTAATTAAACCTAACTAACCTAAGGACATCACACACATCCATGCCCGAGGCAGGATTCGAACCTGCGACCGTAGCAGTCGCGCGGTTCCGGACTGAAGCGCCTAGAACCGCTCGGCCACCGCGGCCGGCTAGGCCGGGTCCGATCACCGCATATTCTCCGGCTCCTCCCTCGTGCACTGTTTTAAGTGGCGTGTCTGTTTCAACCGAACGAGTCGAATTAGTAGTATAATTAGTAGTATCACTGCGTCATTCAGCACTTAAGGCTGCTGTCACAGTGGTCTCTGTTGTATACAGACTCAAACGGAACTCTTAAAGTAACGGTACCGCATCAACTGATCGGTTCAAATACTGTTGTTCGAAGTCAGCAACTCTTCTTCACCTCTTTACATTGGACAGTTTCAGCCCCAATCTGGGTCTGTTTGCAACAGAAGCTCACCATCTAGTTCTGTTTTCCCACCATCTTTCAGTGTTTACTCTTGCCTCTTTTTCTAACATCCACATCTTTCAGCCCTCTATCCTTTCGTCTTCCTCTTGGTCGTTTCATTTACATCCTCATTTCATGCATATTCTTGGAAATCCACTTAGTTTCGATTTCCTTTATGTGTCCATTCCATCTTAGCCTTGATTTTTCTGTCCTGCTCTGCAAGGGTTCCTCTTTCACTATTTCCCTTACACTTTCATTCTTCAACCTAACTCTCCTTGTTCCTCTTGTTCTATTTCCGAAGAACTTCATTTCAGTGTGCTTGTAGTCTGCTTACGTCTCATTTCTTTATTACCCATGTTTCAGACCCATAGGTCAGTACTGGAACGTAGTAACTTCTACTTATTAATTCTTTGCTTTTTTGTTGAACATCTTTGTCCTAAACCAGTCTCCGAACACTCCAACAGAATGCTTCTGCCTGTCTACCGCTTTCAGTGATCTCTTTCTCATTTCTTCCATTTCCCGTATCACGCTTCCCAAGTGCTTGACACTTTTCACCTTCTTCAATAGTCCACCGCCAATCCTTATTCCGTTAATTGGTCTATCTTTCTTTCTAGTTGTAGCCAGGGTCTCACATTTGTTCACATTAAATTTCATTCAATAATCTCTCACAGTTTCTTCCCAATCTTACAGCTGTTCCTAAATCTTCTTCTTCCTGTTTCCCCAGATCACCATTAGTACTGCAGCTGGCTGTTTCCGCACATGCCTGATGGAAGATCGCTCGCGAACGGCGCATTTTTTTCTGATGAAGCTTGGGTGTATTTATGAAGCTATGTGAACACGCCGAAAAAACCGCGGTTCGTTGTTGGCTAAATTCACTGTATCATTGGCAGCAATTAAATACTGCATTTGACGATCTAAAGCAACATTTGGCAAACATAATCCGTACCATATGTACGGAATTTACAGAGCCGTTTCGCTACAAAGGGCAAATGAACAGTTCAGATGTTACAAAGGAAGAAAAGTACTTACGCTTTTAAGTCTCGCTTTAATATTGATGTATGGCATCTGTTCTAACAAACAAACATTCACCGAAGAACTCGGATAGTAAGTGCGTTGTGGTCCACATAGGAATTATAGTGGTCGATTTGCGCAGTTGGCCGCTCTAACGCAACAACAGAGACTGGCGGCGACTGATTAAGGTTTCCTGACACCAAACAAACTGGCGTAACCGACGAAAGCAATATCTGGCATATTCCCTCATATGACATAACGAAGTGAGCTATATCGGTGGCAGAGACTAAACCCTGACAATCAGAGCAAGGAACGTCGAGTAGAGTGTAAACTGCGAGACAACCTTCAGTTGAGTAAGCACCGTTGTTGAGCCACGACACAAAACGGCAGTCAGTCTGCGACGAGAGCGCTGAAGTCAATCACGTCAAGGGCTGGTGCAACAACTGCTGAGGCTCCGACAATCATTTGTCACCCACCAAGAATTTTTGAGTAGGTCAGCCTATAACTTTGTAATGTTGCTGCTTTAATTTGGTATGCTGGATAGCGGTACTGATGGTCAATAAAAGCTGGTTAAAAGCCGTGAGCTGTCTGGGGAGGTTAACCATGCGTTTACTGGGCAACTGTTTCAGCAGGTAACTAGTCTAGGTTTACCACATTACCAATCAGACTAACATTGATTATAATCTTTTACAGTCATACAACAACCGGTAATATATATATATATATATATATATATATATATATATATATATATATATATATATATATATATATAAGGAGAATTTAAATAAAAAGAAAGAAATCAGTTTATATTTGCAAATTTATTTTAAGATTGTTCATTGAAATTTCAGCATATTATACGTGAGTTATAACTGAGCTGGTGCCTTATTTACGATTGTGAAAATGTGAGATTGGAATCTTACGGAACACATAAAATATGGAGCCAAGATTGGTAGACTGGATACAACACTGCATTCATAAAACAACACACAAAGAACATTGAAACACATGCAAGAGAAAGTTAACCACAACCAACAGATTCAAATTTTCAGTCAAAGAAATTACTTTCGTAGCACAATCCTGTCCGTCTTGTAATTACCACACACTGGTATACTAAATTCATATTAACTCTTTGTGAAATCTTCCCAGAAAGAATAGCTGAGGGCTACTTTGATGATTACACCACATGCTTCACGTGGTCAACTTGGTTTACACAAAGCGTATAACTCCACAATAATTCTGATAATTAAAATAAATTAGATCGAAAAGCAATTTATAAAAGAAAAACCTCGAACTGGTTACTAACGTCTTACTGTTAACCTGACGGGTCAAACAGTTATATAAGCACGTGGTACTGGTCTCACAAAGTACACCCCACGTGGGTTGAACATAAAGAAAAGTTGCTATATTGAAAATATTGTTAAGCCGAGACGTTATAATCACACAAGCATTCGCATTTAAGATTGATCTTAGTTAGAGTTACTGACCAACACGTGGTTCCACTTTACTCATAAAGTAGTGACAAAGCAACTACCGGAAAATAATATGAACTTCACATGAGAATTGCACTGCGCTGCAATTTAAGATAACCTTAGATATCTTAGAGCTAAACCCGAAATAAAATGATTAAATTCTCAGTTAGGCTGAACTTAACAAATCCATTGTCCTACGGACTTAGCAGACACGCGCTTAGCCGGAGATTTTACCATTTCAGACGCTCGCTACCGCCAGACTGCAACTGCCTTGCGCTACTGCCAGACTGCAACTGCCACTACTGGACTGCAACTGCCATTACCCAGCGTGCTCCCGAGAGGGTCGCTCACAAAGACAAACGGAAGGGGCCAGAGGGGCAGCTTCCTATACCAACATGACAACGGACGGACCGGACCATACTAAGAATAGAAACCTCTCTGCTTTTAGGAACCGTAGCTACCTGTTCCGACGTTGGTCCTACTGTTCTCTAGCAGACAGCCTTGTCTGCTACCCTCAAGCATGCAACTACAAACACATTTGATCATTCATCCTCTCACACAGAAGGGAAGGGGGATGACAGTATCTTATCATATACAGTATATAACAGAAAGCGGATGTAGGTTCCGTATGAGACTGTGTGACATGAATTACATATAAGAATTACATATAAACTGTGCTTTAAAGTGTAGTAGTGTGACAGATCGTTCTTGTTTATGTGTAAAAGTAACACGTTCCACTACTCAGTCTCCTCCCAGATAGTCAGAAACGCCACAGTAAATTTAGAAGAGGAATTTATTCCATAAAAGACAACAAATTTGAGAAATTAAACATGAAAGGAATCCAACAGAGACCTTTCAACTTCTGATGTTAACACTGTAGTGATCTCCATGTATAAATTTCGAACTATTGCGCCGGCCGTTGTGGCCGAGCGGTTCTAGGCGCTTCAGTCCGGAACGGCGCTGCTGCTACGGTCGCAGGTTCGAATGCTGTATCGGGCATGGATGTGTGTGATGTCCTTAAGTTAGTTAGGTTTAAGTAGTTCTAAGTCTAGGGGACTGATGGCCTCAGATGTTAAGACCCATAGTGCTCAGAGCCACACATTTTCACAGTGTTAGATATTCGCTTCACGGTGTGCCAACAACATCTGAACCATTCGAACTTTTGCTTTACAAATCGTATTTCAGAAAACGAAAATGTTTAAATTTTTTATATTTTTTGCCAGTGTATAAGATAAACTTTCATATTTTGTTATTAGAATAAAAGTTCAGTCATATTTTCTGCACGTTATTGAGACTTCAAGCTCACAGTACTTAGATGTAAGCTTACTTTGCTTTACTTTCCGTGTCCAGGTGAAAACATCTGTAGTCTCTTCTTCGAAAGCTCTGTGGCTTTAATGGCCTCGTGATTCCATAAAAACAAATCTTCCGCTGTCAAACAGTCTCCATCCTTGGGCACATGAGCAAGTGTTTAACCTACGTTTCTCCGCATTCACAATGGTCTCTTTCATAGTAGCCCCACATAACCACGTTTACTTCGCATCAGATCTACTCATACCTCCCCATGTACTATATTGTAGCTACTGCCCTTGTTTTGTGTGATTTCCTCTTCAGGATGCAGGCTTATATTTTGCAGAGACTCCAACCATAAAGAGAGACGGCGGATCTCAGGTTGGCCTTCTAGCAATACTGTCCGTTTTATAAAGCTCTTCATTGACTTCGAACGAGTTGGAAGAATTTACTTTGGTTGGGTTTGCTGTTTTTTCCTCTCTGTTTCACTGGCTACTTTTTGTCTGATATTTTGTGGCGCTATGGCCTCAAGTGAGTATATTGTGTGGACAGACGTACGCCTCAGACGTTCGACGACAATCTTGACCGTCTCATTTAAAGCGACGTCCACTTGTTTGGAGCGGAAAGACGTCTCACATACAGGTACTGCGCATTATCCATCTGCAAAACAGTCCCATTACCGATGATGGAAGAAATTTACACTACGCCCTTCATGTTGATCCAGTTAGTTTAAGTATAATATTAAAAACTGGGTTGTTTTGGAAATCAGCCTTATGCAAACACAATTAATTTATTTTTATATTTCCCCAGACATGTTTCGACACCAATGTGTCATCTTCTGTGGGTTAAATTCTTTATTTCTGTACAGTATAAGATCACATTTGTAATACTTAAACTACTGTAGGCCTAGGAAATACAATATTTGCAATTAGCTTCGTTTTGCTTTGGACGCTCACTTTAAAACTACATCGCTAATTGAACTGTATTATTGTACATCGATTTTAGTGCTCGTTTTCGTCGTTTTTTTGACCGCATGTCATCTGCAAACTAGCCTGAAGAAAATTATTGCATGTTTGTGGATAGCTGTTTCGAGGGTAGAGGTTATGTACGTTTCTGTACTTAACATTTTCCGTCCTGTTTCGTGTCCCTGTTTGGTGTCTCAATCAACTACTATTTAGTGGATTGCTTTCGCTCAGTTTTTCATAAATTTCCGCTCACTACTTCACCTCACACGCACTTACACAAAATGTGGTGAAATGAGATCTGAGCAGACACTTTTGGCAATACACTCAGTGAGATGTGTCATGTTACTGTCGTTGCTCACTTGCTCATCGTTGGAGTCTGCATATATTAATATTTTTTGTTTCTGGCTGGTGTGGCTGGTTATTTGTCTACGTATTGTACAGGTTAGGGGAAAGAACGCCCCCTTGCGGTAATCCATTCGTTTGGTTTCTCCATCTACTTTTTTCCCTGGTTCTTAACATGTAACTCAGTCGAATATCCTTCGTTATTTCACAGACTTTCGTGAGGAGTCGTTGGTGATTTACTGCATCATACGCAGCGGAAAGGTTAATAAACACATCTGCGGTTATTACTTTCCTTTCAAAACCATCTTCAATGTATTGCGTCCGATTCAGTATTTGACTACAACATTTTCCCTGGTCTTGTAACGTCACGAGTATATGGTGAAGGTATTCGTCCACCTTGGGCTGGTACTGAGGAGAGCTGGATTTTTCTGCTGGGCTGAGTGCGAGTCGATGTGACGTGGACGCCCCGCGGCCACTGTAGGCGAGCCCAGGTGCAGAGACAAGGAGCACATCGCCAGAAATGGGTAAATCCAAAAGTTGGGAATATGGACGGCTGTAGCTCCCATGGTCTTTGCACAAGAGATGCATCAAAAATTGGGGTGTGTATGATAAGCTGAACGATGGCTTCTTAAAGCTCTTCAAAAATCTGTAGTAATTCATAGTTAAATATTAAAGTAAATCTGAATACATCTGCGCTCTCAGAAAAATGATGCTCATGCAGTGGCAAAATATTTCAATATCTTTACAATTACAGAAGTTAATATTTCACAATGAACCTCTGAATTAACAACTTTTAAACACTTCATGCAATTCTAACTTAGGTGACACCACCTTTGTAAAAGAGCGTCAAAAGACGCTTCTGACAAGCTGATCTAAATAATTGTTTAAACAATATTAACGACAATCTGTTGTCATTTATCGTAAGCGTACTTGCGCGAGAATACTGGGTTATTTGCTTATCGACAAAACTTATTTGTATTTATCGTGAATCGTCTGAGTGTCTAATGTACTAGTTTACTCCTTGAACAAGTCAGGTGAGTCAGATGATGTCTGTAGAGCTTAGGAACGATGTATTTTCGATGGGGACGGTCTTCAGCCAATGGAAAATCAGACGGTAGTGGAACACTATGGGAGTCGAGTGGAGACTGGGACTTCACGAGTGAAGAGCGCAAGGGAGCGATTCTGGAAGCTTTTACGTTGTACTTGAAGGAGGCAGTCCTGCCTGTGGTAACGAGTAGTGTAGGTAACTGATTCTGAACAGTGAACAGCCGCTACCATACTTCAACAACAGAAAGGAGTTTATACACTTCGTTAGGCTGGCAACATGTACAAATATGTAAACAAACCAAACAGGATGAGTAACACAGTGAGTTCGAAGTAGTTGTGTGTATGTTAGTGTTACGTCTATAATACTGGCACAAGACTAATAGTGCACCAAAACAACAAGGGCAAACAAAATGAAAATTGGGAAGAAAAATGTTCGGAACACAAAAATCATGCACGTGACCAGGTGAGAGGGAACACCGATGCCAACTAAAAACAGGAAGAACACTAAGTAATCACTTATTTTCATAAAAAGCAGGAATTGAACTATTTTATGACCTGCGAATAATACACATCAAAACAAAATTGTATTATAACTGTATCATTATAGATCTCACTGATCATGCCTTAAAGGGACAAAAGGCGAAACCGTCTGGGAAAATAAAATAAAGTACTGCAAGAAAACTGTGCTTGCTGCGGAGGATGGCCACGCAAACAAATTCGTGATAAGTTTATTTTTGTCTTTATTGTTCGTAGGACCACTTCCCGTTTACTTGAGATGTCCTTTCCTCAATAAACACTATTCAACATAATTCTCTGTCGTCTACATTCATTGCAGACGTTATAATAGAATCCTTGGTATTAAATTGTTCATTTAATTTTTATTTCGTATTTCTGTGTATTTCATTAACACCCAACTCTACCAAAGCCTAGACTATTTGACTGCTCGAGCTATTCTTTTTAAACAGAGTCGTGCATAGCCCAAGTATCTAAAGTATGAGTAACCGCTGGTAAACACGCTCTGGGTTGCTCGTAGAAGATGCTGTTTAGAAGAGCAACTCTGCAGCCGTAACCGTTAGGTACCGTCAGTCCGAAACTAGCTTATTCAGCAATATATTTTGCACTGATTTTCGTTGCTATTCTCGACAAATTCTTACGAATAACGTCTGTAGGTGGTAGGTCAAGGAAATATGACGAAAATTTTTTCGCTCAATCGGCTCTTTGCCGGGCTTTAGTAATGCTATGCTACTACTTGGCTTTCCCCCCCAGTTTGCGAATCTGAAACGTTTACCAACATCTGTTCATCATCCTCACTAGTCTTTCATTAGGTTTTGGACAAAACTGCTTTATTTGTTCAATTTGTATGTTGTCATAGCCTGCTGCTTTATTTACTTTCTGTTCTCGCGCTGCTCTTTCCAGTTCCTCATGTGAGAATGGAGCTTTTAGAGATTCGCTCCATACATCTACGTTTCGCCTGAGATTCAATCTTTTCGCCATCTGTCTTGTCTTTCCATTCAGTAGCAGTTGCTGAGCAGTCTGGTTCAGAACGACGACTGCACTCAATGGCGGACTCGTAGGATCAAGATTTTTTTATCAGCTTTCACACTCTTCGACTGTTCTGTTTCATGTCCAGATAGGATAGTAATTCAGCTTATCTCTTCTTCCTTTGTTCAGCTTTGTTTCAGAGTAGTTTTTCTCCCACCTCAGTCGTATGTGCTGAGAAGGATCTGCGTTGTACTTGCTACGATAGTCGACAAAGATATCTTGTGAACTTGCGTCAAGGCCAGATGTAAACTGGGTGCTACATCCACTTGGGATATACACTGAAGAGCCAAGGAAACTGGTACACTTGCCTAATATCGTGTAGGGCCCCCGCAAGCACATAGAAGTGCCGCAACACGACGTAACATGGACGCGACGAATGTCTGAAGTAATGCTGGAGGGAAATGACACCATGAATCCTGCAGGGCTGTCCATAAATCCGTAAGAGTACGAGGGGGTGGATATCTCTTCTGACAGCACGTTGCAAGGCATCCAGATATGTTTAATAATGTTCATGTCTGGGAAGTTTGGTGGCCAGCGGAAGTGTTTCAGGCCAGAAGAGTATTCCTGGAGCCATCTATAGCAATTATGAACGTGTGGGGTGTCGCATTGTCCTGCTGGAATTACCCAAGTTTGTCGGAATGAACAATGGACAGGAATGGGTGCAGGTGATCAGACAGGATGCTTACGTAAGTGTCATCTGTCAGAGTCGTATCTAGACGTATAAGGGGACCCATATCGCTGCTACTGCACACGTCTCCACACCATTACAGAACTTCCACCAGCTTGAACAGTCCCCTGTTTACATGCTGGTTCCATGGATTCATGAGGTTGTCTCCATTCCCGTACATGTCCATCCGCTCTATACAATTTGAAACGAGATTCGTCCGACCAGGCAACATGTTGCCATCATCTCCAATGTCGGTGTTGACGGGTCCAGGCGAGGCCTAAAGCTTTGTGTCGTGCAGTCATCAAGGGTACACGAGTGGGCCTTCCGCTCCGAAAGCCCATATCGATGATGCTTCGTTGAATGGTTCGCACGCTGATACTTGTTGGATTGCCCAGCAATGCAATCTGCGGAAGGGTTGCACTTCTGTCACGTTGAACGATTCTGTTCAGTCGTCTTTGGTCCCATTCTTGCAGGATCTTTTTCCGGCTGGAGCGATGTC
Source organism: Schistocerca nitens (assembly GCF_023898315.1). Classification (NCBI taxonomy): domain Eukaryota; kingdom Metazoa; phylum Arthropoda; class Insecta; order Orthoptera; family Acrididae; genus Schistocerca; species Schistocerca nitens. The sequence continues at coordinate 1,814,957 of NW_026045911.1, forward strand.
GGAGAGTTGACGTTTTACCGGATTCCTAGTGTTCACGGAACACTCGTGAAATGATCGTACGGGAAAATCCCCGCTTCATCGCTACCTCGGAGATGATGTGTCCCATCGCTTGTGCGTCGACTATAATACCACGTTCAAACACTTTTAAATCTTGATAACCTGCCATTGTAGCAGCAGTAACCGAACAAATGCGCCAGAGACTTGTGTTATACAGCCGGCCGGGGTGGCCGAGCGGTTCTAGGCGCTACAGTCTGGAACCACACGACCGCTACGGTCGCAGGTTCGAATCCTACATCGGGCATGAATGTGTGTCATGTCCTTAGGTTTGTTAGGTTTAAGTAGTTCTAAGTTCTAGGGAACTGATGACCTCAGAAGTTAAGTCCCATAGTGCTCAGAGCCATTTGAACCATTTGAACTTGCTTATACAGGTGCTGCCGACCGCAGCGCCGTATTCTGCGTGTTTACAAATCTCTGTATTTGAATACGCATGCCTATAACAGTTTCTTTGACCATTCAGTGTACCTCCTTGACGTTATCTTTAGAACGACAAATGAATTGTAGTTTTCTGGGTCAGCCTCTATGTTTTCAACTTCGAGAACCAGTTGTTTTCTGAAAACCTTCCATGTCGCTTTCTTGAAGGTAAAACACTGTCTACTCTGATAACTCCAGAAGCTTTATAAGAGCTAGGGAGATGTTTTGTCCTGGGAAAAGTTCTTTTGCTATTTTTATAACATGAGAAGCGATGTTCTTAGTAATCAAGATGTTGTCATGATTATACCCTCCCTGCCATCTACCGTTATTAAATGATGGTCTTAATTTAGGAAAAAAATAAGCAAATAAGCTGCAGTTCCTCTCTTTCTGCGTAACCCCCTGTTCCTCCACATTTTCAACAGCTGAGTTACGTCCCCAGTTGACACTTTGACAGTTAAAGTCTCCCAATACATCCTTCAAGTTTTGGTTATGAAAATTATTTGGCATATTTGGGGTAAAATCAACATTAGGTCATTTGTGCACTGACATAACACTCAGTTATTAAAATTTAAATGTTTTTTTGTCTGTGATACTTGTTGACTTAATGTCTATATCTGGTCTTCCAGTGCTAGCACTACCATATTGTTCATGAGGATTTCTAATATCATCTTCATCGCTTTAATTGTTGGTCTTCGGTCGTATACCCCTCTCTGTTTCCTGTAATGACTAAATGTCTCATGAATGTTTTTACACTTGTCTGACAGCTATATTTGCGTCTCTCTTGATAGTCCTTCAATCTTTAAAGAACTCGTCACAATTTTAGGCCTTGAAAATGTCCGATTTTTTGTGTATTCTTCCTCTGATGTTTACCGGTGGTAGAAGTACTAACCATTGACACTGGTTCAACGTTTCCAGGGTACAATTATGTTACAAAAACATTGTGCATTACAATACCATGTGTCGATCACTTTACTCCAGAGCTGTTGTGTAGTGCACCTTATCATATTAACAAATAAACCGCGTAAGGACGCTTCCAGAGTATTTGATTCAATTGTCAATCTTCACACTCTATCACAGAAACTTCGTCTACGAAAACCAATCATGTATAGCAATTTGACGTCTGCCAAGCTCAGACTGTTCACTTTGGGCTATTTAACAAGTAACTGCATTCTTTATCATAACGAGTAAGCTGGGTTTCCGATATGCGGTTATCGGGCGATTTTTTCTAGATTCGACATCACCTATGTTGCTCTAACCTCATTGTCAGTTTATTTTTACGCCCTTCTTTGTTTTTATCGTAGTACAATGTCTTACGGCAAACGTGAATGAAGGGTCTGGACCACCAGAAGAAAGCGTATAACATATTCATCGATCCATATGCAGAAACGAAGTGAGGCCCGAACAGATTTTACTCTAAATGTGAAGTTGAAATTAATCGTAAGATTAGTTGGTAATCTCTGAAATAAAGAAACTTATTCATCTTAATTCCAGTCTTAACAATTCCAGTGAGGACACAGGAACGAAACTGCGTTGTCTTTTAGTAGTAATTCTACTCTTTCTGTAATTTTTGCCTCTACACCCGGCTACGTGTTCTAGGTAGCAGATTACGAAAGTAAACACAGCGGTGATAAAAAGAACTGCAGAACTGTGCACTTTACGTTTCTGGTGTTTTAGTTGACCTCGGGTAGCAGCATCACGCTGGAGGTGGACTTCAGCGGCGAAATCGGCTACAGGGAGGACGGCTTCGCTAGATACGACTACCTGGAGAACGGCCAGGAAAAGTGAGTACAGCAGTTCAGTAAGTACAGTACATCCATGCACCACTTGTGCTGTCCAAAGGCCAGTTAATGTGCAGCCTAGAGCTCCTGGAATCTAGTGTCCCATTCCTGATCTACAAGGAACTTTGGATGTTGCTCAGCACAGTCAAACGAACAAGACATTTTTATGCGATGTGTCAACTGAGGTCATAATCGTTCTACACGTTTGCTGGAACGATAGAAATGGTCGGGTTACTCTAAAGAGAGATCAAAATAAAGGGTGGTCCACTGATCGTGACCGGGCCAAATATCTCACGAAATAAGCGTCAAACGAGAAAACTACAAAGAACGAAACTTGTCTAGTTTAAAGGGGGAAACCAGATGGCACTATGGTTGGCCCGCTAGATGGCGCTGCCATAGGTCAAACGGATATCAACTGCGTTTTTTAAATAGGAACTCCCATTTTTCATTACATATTCATGTAGTACGTAAAGAAATATGAATGTTTTGGTTGGACCTCTTTTTTCGCTTTGTGATAGATGGCGCTGTAATAGTCACAAACACATGGCTCACAATTTTAGACGAACAGTTGGTAACAGGTAGGTTTTTTAAATTAAAGTACAGAACGTAGGTACGTTTGAACATTTTATTTCGGTTGTTCCAATGTGATACATGTACCTTTGTGAACTTATCATTTCTGAGAACACATGCTATTACAGCGTGATTACCTGTAAATACCACATTAATGCAATAAGTGCTCAAAATGATGTCCGTCAACCTCAATGCATTTGGCAATACGTGTAACGACATTCCTCTCAACAGCTAGTAGTTCGCCTTCCGTAATGTTCGCACATGTATTGATAATGCGCTGACGCATGTTGTCAGGCGTTGTCGGTGGATCACGATAGCAAATATGCTTCAACTTTCTCCATAGAAAGAAATTCGGGGACGTCAGATCCGGTGAAGGTGCGGGCCATGGCATGGTGCTTCGACGACCAATCCACCTGTCATGAAATATGCTATTCAATACCGCTTCAACCGCACGCGAGCTATGTGTCGGACATCCATCATGTTGGAAGTACATCGCTGTTCTGTCATGCAGTGAAACATCTTGTAGTAACATCGGTAGAACATTACGTATGAAATCAGCATACATCGCCATTCTGTCATGCAGTGAAACATCTTGTAGTAACATCGGTAGAACATTACGTATGAAATCAGCATACATTGCACCATTTACATTGCCATCTATAAAATGGGGGCCAATTATCCTTCCTCCCATAATGCTGCACCATACATTAACCCGCCAAGGTCGCTGATGTTCCGCTTGTCGCAGCCATCGTGGATTTTCCGTTGCCCAATAGTGCATATTATGCCGGTTTACGTTACCGCTGTTGGTGAATGACGCTTCGTCGCTAAATAGAACGCGTGCAAAAAATGTGTCATCGACCCGTAATTTCTCTTGTGCCCAGTGGCAGAACTGTACACGACGTTCAAAGTCGTCGCCATGCAATTCCTGGTGCATAGAAATATGGTACGGATGCAATCGATGTTGATGTAGCATTCTCAACACCGACGTTTTTGAGATTTGTCTGCTACTGATGTGCGGATTAGCCGCGACAGCAGCTAAGACACCTACTTGGGCATCATCATTTGTTGCAGGTCGTGGTTGACGTTTCACATGTGGCTGAACACTTCCTGTTTCCTTAAATAACGTAACTATCCGGCGAACGGTGCGGACACTTGGATGATGTCGTTCGTCCAGGATACCAGCATACATAGCACACGCCCGTTGGGCATTTTGATCACAATAGCCATACATCAACACGATATCGACCTTTTCCGCAATTGGTAAACGGTCCATTTTAACACGGGTAATGTATCACGAAGCGAATACCGTCCGCACTGGCGGAATGTTACGTGATACCACGTACTTATACGTTTGCGACTATTACAGCGCCATCTATCACAAAGCGAAAAAAGTGGTCCAACTAAAACATTCATATTTCTCTACGTACTACACGAATATGTAATAAAAAATGGGGGTCTCTATTGAAAAAAAACGCAGTTGATATCCGTTTGACCTATGGCAGCGCCATCTAGCGGGCCAACCATAGCGCCATCTGGTTTCCCCCTTCGAGCTAGACAAGTTTAGTTCTTTGTAGTTTTTTCATTTGATCCTTATTTCGTGAGATATTTGGCCCGGTTACTATCAATGGACGACCCTGTATACAGACGGTGTACCTGGGAATAAGGAACCAATTGTTGGAATTAAATATTTCCTATGGTACTAAGTGTCCACTGAGCAATGCATGTTTGTTTTGTTTCATAACAAACTACAGCCTACCGAATCGACGTTAGTGACGCTTCCTCCTAAAAAATTCAGTCATTTGTGAAGTGAAACGACGTGGTATATTAAAACTATGTGCCGGATTGTGACTCGAACGTATGACACTTGTCCTTCTTTTGTGAAGGGCAGTGGCAGAAGTGAAACTGTGAGGTCTAGTACTGTGTTGTGCATGAATAGCTCAGTCAGTAGGGCACAATCCCGCGAAAGACAAAGGTCCCATATCCGAGTCCCAGTGCGGTACACAGTTTTAATCTGCCACGAAGTCACACATCGGCGCTCACTCCGCTAGAGGTGAAAATTCATTGTGGAGTCCCAACCTTCCAAGCACCGTCCAGTCTCCCAGATGTCTTCTTCAGTACATTTGACCCATTTTTGTTGTGTGGTTCGGCACAAAAAAGTGATGACGGATGTAGCTTCCAGCGTGTGACTGCGCCGTGCTGTCGGCAGGGCGATATACGCGACGCAGTTTGAGCCCAACTTCGCGAGGTCCGCGCTGCCCTGCTACGACGAGCCGGCTGTGAAGACCTTCTACACCCTGAGCGTGCGCGCGCCGGACGGCTACACCGTGCTCTCCAACACGCCAGCCTCCAGCATCGACGACAGGTAGGCCCATCTGTGACGCTGCCACTTGTAAACCCTTCACATAAAGCTTTAGAAATCCCCAGATTTGATACTTTACTTCCGGACTTGGCCTATCTCACTGACAATTTCTTGCAGAAGGATGGAAACGTATGATGATTAAGGGGCTCCGGAACGCCCTATACTTGCAATGTTAAAATAACGCTTATAAATTACATCTTTCCTCACAAAGTATTTGAGGTAGGAAGTTGAACTTTTTACAGATTATTTATTGGAATATGGGCTACAACTTAACACAGGGAATTTACAAAATTTTAGTTCAGTTATTAAAGATGATTTTTTTTTTCAATTGTAATGAAAATTCACATTTTTTTGCAATTTTTTATTTATATATTCAAAAATATACAGTTTTTTGGAAAAAGGCTGTGTTAAATTATGCAGAATGTACTGTGTAACATTTACTGAAAGTTTGAAACAAATATGTTTGGAAGATCCTTAGAAAACATGTAATTAGTATGAGAAAATAAAAGTTTTGGGAATCGAGCGACAAAGATTGGATTAACTTTTTAGTGCATTCCAGGTCCATAGGATGGATTATCTTCATGCTCTGCAAACTCCTCCTCCAGCTTCCTCTTGTTCCTCCTCCTGTTTACTCTTGCTTGTATTTCTAGACTCTTTACAGCCCTGTCTGCAGCCCGAAGGCGTTCCTTGTCTAAAGCAAGCATCGCTCGTACCATGTTAGAACCTATCTTCATTCCCATATTTCTAAATACCTTTGGCTTTCCAACATTTCTCCTTTTCTTAAAAGCCTTCAGAGGATTTCTAATAACTTTACTTTTACTCATTATTATACTTCAACAAAACAGAGACTCAAGAAACAGAATTAATTACGAATATTTTCGAGATAACGACAGAGTAAATAAACATGAAACAATCGACAATCACACCAGCGATATATATTGAACCATCACAGGTTAGCCACAACACATACTTTATCTCACATCACTAAAATGTAGCTGATGAAGACGGACGTTAATAATAACACCATTTGACAGCAGTTTAACAGCGCCACAGTGGGTCACGCCCATGTAGAACACCATTCAAAAAAAATTAAAAATAGTTGTAGTCTTCGGAATTGAATAAATTATATATCTATTAAAAGGTAATAGTCTGCAGATTCAGAAAACGCAAAAAAGTAAAAATTGAACTTTTGATGATTTTGAGCCTTTCCGGAGCCCCTTAAAAGTCTTCTGTTTGTTGTACCCTGGCACTATATAAAAAAACTTTAATTACATACTTAAAACGAACGATTCGACCGTATTTCAGCAACCTTCCCCAGGGCTAGCCTCGTTTTGGTGGAGAAAAGATGTCTACTTTAGACGAACGGTGTCAATACGTTGTATTGTTGAAACTTTGTTGGTCGTAAAATATAGTAGGCTAGTCCGTCATATTTTTGAAACTTTATTGGCCCTATAATATAGTGGGCTATGGCGTGCTGACACCGTTCATCTACATTCATGCTCATAAATTGCAGAATGTGGTGCCACACAACGTGGCACTACACAAAACTGGCGCTAACACCATAAGCACATAGGGAACACACACGACACAGATCTGTAGGTCCACGGCATTGGTAATAAGTTGGGAAAACCGTCCCGAAACACATGTGCTACAAAACGCCACTGTTTCCTGCGCATGTACCCCGACATGAATATGGGATATGATCACCATGCACACGTACACAGGCCGCACAACGGGTTGGCATACTCTGGATCAGGTGGTCGAGCAGCTGCTGGGGTATAGCCTCTCATTCTTGCACCAGTACCTGTCGGAGCTCCTGAAGTGTCATAGGGGTTTGAAGACGTGAAGCGATACGTCGACCGAGAGCATCCCAGACGTACTCGATTGGATTTAGGTCTGGAGAACAGGCAGGCTACTCCATTCGCCTGATATCTTCTGTTTCAAGGTACTCCTCCACGATGGCAGCTCGGTGGGGCCGTGCGTTATCATCCATCAGGAGGAAGGTGGGACCCACTGCACCTCTGAAAAGTCGGACATACTGGTGCAAAATGACGTCCCGATACACCTGACCTGTTACAGTTCCTGTGTCAAAGACATGCAGTGGTGTACGTGCACCAATCATAATCCCACCCCACACCATCAGACCACGAGCTCTATTCAGGTCCCTTTTAAGGACATTAAGGGGTTGGTATCTGGTTCCTGGTTCACGCCAGATGAAAAAAAAATGGTTCAAATGGCTCTGATCATTATGGGACTTAACATCTGAGGTCATCAGTCCCCTAGAACTTAGAGCTACTTAAAGCTAACTAACCTAAGGACACCACACATATCCATGCCCGAGGCAGGATTTGAACCTGCGACCGTAGTAGTCACGCGCTTCCGGACTGAAGCGCCTCGAACCGCTCGGCCACCCCTGCCGGTCTCACGCCAGATGAAAACCCGGTGAGAATCACTGTTCAGACTATACCTGGACTCGTCCGTAAACATAACCTGGGACCACTTTTCCAATGACCATGTACTGTGTTCTTGACACCAGGCTTTACGGGCTCTCCTGTGACCATGTACCAGTGGAATGCATCTTACAGGTCTCCAGGCGAATAAACCATGTCTGTTCAGTCGTCTGTAGACTGTTTGTCTGGAGACAACTGTTCCAGTGGCTGCGGTAAGGTCCCGAGCAAGGCTACCTGCAGTAATCTGTGACCGTCTATGGGCTCTGATGGTGAGATATCGGTCTTCTCGTGGTGTTGTACACTGTGGACGTCCCGTACTGTAGCACCTGGACACGTTTCCTGTCTGCTGGAATCGTTGCCATAATCTTGAGATCACACTTTGTGGCACACGGAGGGCCCGTGCTACGACTTGCTGTGTTTGACCAGCCTCCAGTCGCTCAAGTTTTCTACCCGTCAGAACGTCATCAATATATGTTCTTTGAGCGATTTTCAACAAACAGTCACCATTAGCACGCCTGAAAACGTCTGCACACTTACTCGCTGCACCGTGCTCTGACATGCACCGACACACCTCTGCGTATGTTGACTGCTGCCAGCGCCACCGTGCGACGACCGCAGGTCAGATGCACCGCATGCTCATACCCCGAGGTGATTTAAACCCGCAAACCGCCAACCAGAGCGTTGTTTCGCTATGTATCAGCATTATCCTTAATTTATGAGCATGAGTGTACAATGAATAGAGTCATCTTTTCTCCACCAAAACCAGTATTGCCCTGAGGAAGGCTGTTGCAGTACGGTCGAAACTTTGATTTAAATCTTACAATTAAAGAGTTTTATACAATGACGCGGAACAACTGTCGGAAGAATTTTAATCATCAAGACACCGGCCGCAGAAGCCTATGGTGGAAAACTACGAGGGTTGTCCAGAAAGTAAGTTCCGATCGGTCGCGAAATGGAAACCACAGTGAAAACCAGAAACGTTTTATTTGCAACAGTTAGGTACACCTTCCACCTACTTCTCTACATAGTCGCCGCTCCAACTTCGAGTGTTGTCGTAGTGTTGTATCAACTTTCCAATATCCTTGTCATAGAAAGCAGTCGCCTGTGCTTTCAGCCAGTTATCTGCCCTCGTCTCGAGCTCGTTGTCTGTGGAAACTTTTTGTCTTCATGGCCAGCGGTTCTTGTGAACAGAGATGAGATTCAGGGGGAGCCAATTACGGACTGTATTGTCGGTGAACAAACACTTCTCATCGGAAACCCTTCAGGAGCGTTTTCATTGCCCCTGCAGTGTGCGGCCGAGAATTGACATGAAGAAGGAACTGCTCGACACTTGTGTTATGCGGGCTGCATGACACAGGCGAAACATCTAACCAGGCCCTCATACTTGGCGGGAGACGCTATTCGCTACGCATCTTTACGTGCTCACTGTTCACTCAAAACTGAAAAGAGAGACGCGACACGATCGACTTGCATACTAGACACACTGCCCAACACATCTGTGCAAAGCTTTACCGGATTTTCTCAGTGGTTTCCATTTCGCGACCGATCGGAACTTACTTTCTGGACAACCCTCGTACATTCATATAATTTATGGTTTTAAAGAAATAATGTTGACTGGAATCCACGTAGTGAAATTCTGAATTTAGCAGTGATAAAATACAGTGTAAGAGTCGAAGGAACGAAGGCGGTAGATGAAAGCCTATGCCACGTCTTATTCAATCTATACCTAGAATAACGGGTCAAGAAAGAGAAGGAAAAATTTGTAGAGTGACTTAAAGTTCAATAAAAAGTGATAACAACGTATGAGGTTTGTCGATGACATGGTAATTCTGCCAGATACAGCAAAGTTCTTGGAAGATTAGTTGAATAGCGTGACTATTTCCTCATTACCCGGTCAAGTGAACCATTACGTTGCAGTCATTTCCAGAATGATGTATGTATGCAGACTGAAGTGACGAATGGAAATTTGTATCAAAGCCGGGATTCCCACCCGTGTCTCCCGCTCACTGGACAGATGCACTAACCACTATGGCACCCTGACACAGTGACTTTGTGCAACGGCACGGAGTACCCCACCACGCCTCCCTCCTTAATCCAAATTCCCATTCATGCTTCAGCCCACTTGGTATTCCCCCTAAACTTGAACATCACTGCAGAGACTCTGCAACTGTACTGGTATAGCACATCAGCATCGAGCAAAGCGGTGAATTCTCCCTGAAACCAAGGTACAGGTGCTTTAATTAAATGAAACTTATTTTGTTCCAGAAACCTCTTCAAATCTCAAGCATCTGCGATGTATATATGCACACTGAAGTGAGGAATAAAATTTTTTATCAAGACCTGGACTCGACCCATGTCCCCTGCTTCTGGAAATTTGGACTGAGGAGGGAGAAGTGCTAGGGTAGTCCGTGAAGTTATGCAAAGCGACTGTGCCAGGGTGGCAAAGCTGTTAGCGCATCTGCCTCGTGAGTGGGAGGCCCGGATTAAAATCCCGGCATGGTAAAAATTTTTATTCGTCACTTCAGTCCGCATATATACATCACAGATGTCTCAGGCTTCAAAAGGTCTCTGGAATCAAAAAAGGTTCATCCATCTCCAGAATGCCTACAAGGTGATGTTCAAGCTGGAACGCCTCCTGAACAGCCAAACAGACTCTTCAACAACTAAGGACTACGCCGAGTCATCCTTCGGTGGGAAAATCAGCAAATTAGTCTCATTGAGGGGTGTAGAAAAGGATTAACATCGCGTTTGCTGGTAGTACCTCGATTTTTATTTTCAACATGATGATTGAAACTGTTACTGCCACTCCTAGGCCATATAAATTCACAATATGTTCTGTAGAAACAGATGTGACTGTAACATGACAGTACTTCTGTACATTTCCCAATCAGGGGAACACACCTCTGCTCAAGAAATCTACGGTCAACTGTGGGCGATACCAGAGACAGTTCACTCCCAAATTGATGAGGGCTGATGTAGTCACTATACTCGTAAAGGTGACAGCGATCCAATGTTACGAAATTCTGTAAATACCACAACAGTCTCTGGTCACAAATATTTCTTTATTCAATTGTCGTTTCAATCCTTACGATTATCTTCAGGCTGATCTGTCTTAATGAAGCTAAAAGAGAAAGTAAATTAAATATATAGCCATAAATGGCATCGTCACATAGAGTAAAATGGCGTACAGTACAAAACGAACACTCCAGCAACGTCTAGCCATTACGGGATTTTATTCTATGTGAAGATGTCATATATGGCCATTTGTTTTATCTACTTATTTTGCTGTCTTCTTGAAGCAGATCGATCTGAAGATGATCATAATGACTGAAATCGGTAGTTGAATAAAGAATATTTGCGATCAGAGACTTTTGTGGTATGTATAAAATTTGGCAACCAAATTCTCTGTGGAGTTCAACAAGAGCTCCATAGGGCTGTGCGGCATTCTTGAGTATTAGCAATTTAAATAGCTTCTAACACCACTAGTACTGATTATGATGTTAATTATCTCATTAGCTGTAAGACCTTTGAGTCGGTACTTTCCATTTTGTTACCTGGACCAACAATTCGGTCAATGTTGCTAGCGGTCTTTGTAAGAATCGTTTACTTACAACTGGACTAGTCTTCAGGTCAGCTCTTATATAACGCCATTACATCCAGTTCGTTGTGACAGTTGTCAAGAACTGCATGGAACTCGATGTCAATTCTACGGCAGTAGGGGGTAGATGGGATCTGACACCTTTTATGTATGGTAGTTACTATTTTCATGTTGACAAGTGTTGACGAATGATGGACAAGCCAATATAACGACATAGTACTACCGTAGAAGAATGTATCAGATACGTCAACACTTACATGTTTGTCTTATCAAAGTACGTAAAAATTTTCTCAAAAACCGAACTTTATAAAACTCAAGAAATTTTTCATATGACACCATCACTTCAGAAAATGGCTTCCAACACTAATCATTAACCGTACACAAATTTATCCCTTAGCGGGAACTACGTCGTAATCATGGGTGACCATTTAATATGAAATCAACAAACTGCTGTAATGTAAGAAGGTGTTATCAACCTACCACACACACACACACACACACACACACACACACACACACACACGCACGCACGCACGCACCAGCAGATGTGCGCCAGGATCTTACCTGTAGATTGTAACAAAGGTCACAGAATCATCTGTATTTCAGTTCTTGATCACAGGCATGCTATTTTGCAGCGACCTTCAGATGACTGGCCGGAGATGGTGACGAAAACTTACCCAGTAAGACTTTTTTAACATTAATCGCTTCGATTACATTTCTCTATTATAGATACAGTTTTTCGACTATGTTCAGATAAGCACAGAAACAACTGTAGTCTTCTTTCCTATACAGACCTCTTATTTATCGTCGAATCCAAATCCGGAGATGATCAGTCATAGCAGGAACACTGTTTCTGATCTAAGTAAAAAATTCTCCGCACTGTTCTCTAACGCAGTCATGTGTTCAAAATTATGTCTTCAACGGGAACCGATGACTTGCACCAAAGTGGCAGAGAAATGACAACCTTTCCATCTTGAGAAGCATCATCTTGGAACTATCCTTCACTATTGTTCTTATAGCAGTGCATAATAATAATAATAGTAGTAGTACTAATATTAATAACAAATAATAGAGTGATGTAGTTCGTGTGTAGAACATTTAAGAGTAAGACAATGAAATGTAGTAGAGAGTTCCTTCTGTTGATGTATGTGATTGTGAAACACACAGCATGAACATCATTGATTTATTGAACTGAAACGGTGTGATCTTACGTAAATTCCCTTATACATTGATCTAAATATATTCAGAGATTATTTTTTAACACTTAGCATTCAGAAAATATTTATATGTAATGTTTTCATCTTTTCTCTATGTAAAATCTAAAGGCAGGTATTGAAGTCACAAATAAGAAACCCTATATATTCCAATTTGCTGGTAAGTATGTGTATCAACCATTATCCCTACGCATGCCAGAAAGGAAAGTAGGAGACGTAAATCATTTTCTATGCAGTTTTTTCGAAACACTGCAAGATCGTCGTACCTTCTGCACGGTTTGCATTAGGAAGTTCACACTGCACGGTTGGAACTTGCACACGATGGGAATTAGTATGCGCGTCATGGTTTGGTTTAGCCTCGAAGCCCACTTTCATTTGAATGGGTTCGTCAATAATAAAAATTGGCGCATTTGGGGACTGAGAATCCGCAGTTCGCTATCGAGAAGTCTCTTCACCCTCAACGGGTTACTGTGTGTTGTGCAATGTCCAGTCATGGAATAGTTGGTGCTATATTCCTTGGTGGCACGGTGACTGCCGAAGGGGTACGTGAAATTTTTGAAGCATGATTTCATCCCCATTATCCAACATGACCCTGCTTACGACAACATGTGGTTCATGCAAGACGAAACTCGACCCATCGAATCAGGGGAGTGTTTGATGTCCTGGAGCAGCACGTTAGTGATCGCATTCTGGTTGTGTGGTACCCAGAGTCCACTGACATGGCCCCCGATTGGCCGCCATATTCTCCGGATCTGAAAACATACAGTTCCTTTTTGTGGAACTACACTCCTGGAAATTGAAATAAGAACATCGTGAATTCATTGTCCCAGGAAGGGGAAACTTTATTGACACATTCCTGGGGTCAGATACATCACATGATCACACTGACAGAATCACAGGCACATAGACACAGGCAACGGAGCATGCACAATGTCGGCACTAGTACAGTGTATATCCACCTTTCGCAGCAATGCAGGCTGCTATTCTCCCATGGAGACGATCGTAGAGATGCTGGATGTTGTCCTGTGGAACGGCTTGCCATGCCATTTCCACCTGGCGCCTCAGTTGGACCAGCGTTCGTGCTGGACGTGCAGACCGCGTGAGACGACGCTTCATCCAGTCCCAAACATGCTCAATGGGGGACAGATCCGGAGATCTTGCTGGCCAGGGTAGTTGACTTACACCTTCTAGAGCACGTTGGGTGGCACGGGATACATGCGGACGTGCATTGTCCCGTTGGAACAGCAAGTTCCCTTGCCGGTCTAGGAATGGTAGAACGATGGGTTCGATGACGGTTTGGATGTACCGTGCACTATTCAGTGTCCCCTCGACGATCACCAGTGGTGTACGGCCAGTGTAGGAGATCGCTCCCCACACCATGATGCCGGGTGTTGGCCCTGTGTGCCTCGGTCGTATGCAGTCCTGATTGTGGCGCTCACCTGCACGGCGCCAAACACGCATACGACCATCATTGGCACCAAGACAGAAGCGACTCTCATCGCTGAAGACGACACGTCTCCATTCGTCCCTCCATTCACGCCTGTCGCGAAACCACTGGAGGCGGGCTGCACGATGTTGGGGCGTGAGCGGAAGACGGCCTAACGGTGTGCGGGACCGTAGCCCAGCTTCATGGAGACGGTTGCGAATGGTCCTCGCCGATACCCCAGGAGCAACAGTGTCCCTAATTTGCTGGGAAGTGGCGGTGCGGTCCCCTACGGCACTGCGTAGGATCCTACGGTCTTGGCGTGCATCCGTGCGTCGCTGCGGTCCGGTCCCAGGTCGACGGGCACGTGCACCTTCCGCCGACCACTGGCGACAACATCGATGTACTGTGGAGACCTCACGCCCCACGTGTTGAGCAATTCGGCGGTACGTCCACCTGGCCTCCCGCATGCCCACTATACGCCCTCGCTCAAAGTCCGTCAACTGCACATACGGTTCACGTCCACGCTGTCGCGGCATGCTACCAGTGTTAAAGACTGCGATGGAGCTCCGTATGCCACGGCAAACTGGCTGACACTGGCGGCGGCGGTGCACAAATGCTGCGCAGCTAGCGCCATTCGACGGCCAACACCGCGGTTCCTGGTGTGTCCGCTGTGCCGTGCGTGTGATCATTGCTTGTACAGCCCTCTCGCAGTGTCCGGAGCAAGTATGGTGGGTCTGACACACCGGTGTCAATGTGTTCTTTTTTTCATTTCCAGGAGTGTATATTAAAGACAAGGTGTACAGCAATAACCCCTACCCGTAGCATAGCTGAAAACAGCCACTTATGAGGTCATTCACACTTCAGCGAGTCATGCAGAATTTCGCTATTCGTCTGCGCCACATCACCGCCAATGACGGCAGGCATATCGAAGAAGTCATAACGTAAATCCGAATATCTGTAGTGACGTTTACATTTTGAATAAAGTGTATGCACGCAACAGTTTGTAACTAATTTACGTTTCTTTTCAAATAGTTCACTAATTCCAGAAAGAGATTTTCACTCTGCAGTGGAGTGTGCGTTGATATGAAACTTCCTGGCAGATTAAAACTGTGTGCCGGACCGAGACTCGAACTCGGGACCTTTGCCTTTCGCGGGCAAGTGCTCTGCCATTCGAGTTACCTAAGAACGACTCACGACCCGCCTTCGCAGCTTCAATTCTGCCAGTACTTCGTCTCCAACCTTCCAAACTTCACAGAAGCTCTTCTGCGAATCTTGCAGAACTAACACTCCTGGAAGGATATTGCAGAGGTATGGCTTAGCCACAGCCTGGTAGTTTGGAAGGTACGAGACGAGGTACTGGCAGAATTCAAGCTGAGAGGGCGGGTCGTGAGTCGTGCTTGGATAGCTCATTTCGGAGAGTACTTGCCTGCGAAAGGCAAAGGTCGCCAGTCCAACTCTCGGTTCGGCACACAGTTTTAATCTGCCAGGAAGTTTCAGTTCACTAATTGTCACTCTGTACCTCTACAGCTTGAGAAACTAAAGGTGCTCCTCCCAGCAAGTGCACCAGGTCTACTCCTTCATGAAGATATTCGAATTTATAAGGCCCTTCTTGATTCTGCATGGCAGAGGAGGCCGTTCATAAGATTTGCAATACTATCAGAAGTTGTATAACTAATGCCACGATGGGTGTATATTTCCGAAGTCTAAGGTGTTCTGGTATTTTTTTTTCCTTGAAGGTAATTTTCCGTCTAGAATTATTTTCAGAATTGATTATGTGCCTATGCGGATTCATTATTTTGCAGATACCTGCTATCGTGAAATTTCCATATGTTTACTTTAAGTTTCTATCAAATTGTTGGCGGTATAGAGCTGATGGTACGAGGTTCCGTAGATCTCGACATTAACTTACACTGCTTTCTCATTCCAGCCCAGACGAGGATGGCTTCCGCACGTTCCAGTTCGAGGAGACGCCCCCAATGAGCGCCTACCTGCTGGCCTGG
Source organism: Schistocerca nitens (assembly GCF_023898315.1). NCBI lineage: Eukaryota > Metazoa > Arthropoda > Insecta > Orthoptera > Acrididae > Schistocerca > Schistocerca nitens. Next base: position 1,830,823 of record NW_026045911.1, read on the forward strand.
GTCGTGCTGAACACGTCCAGCGTGGTGTCGCCCTCCGACCCGGCCACGACCATTTGGACGGTGGACAGCACGCTGCCCCAGGCCGTCTACTCCAGCATCATCACGCCCAGTACCGTCTCTGCGATGGAGCAGCTGGTGGGCGTGCCCTACACACTGACTAAGCTGGACCATGTGGCCATTCCCAGCTTCATAGAGGGGGGCATGGAGAACTGGGGGCTCATCACCTACACGTGAGTACGGCTACTGTCTCCCACACTCGTCTACCAGAACTCCAAAAAGAGGGAGGAATGGATAGCGAGGAGCTGATCACGTGCACAGGAGTACAGCTGTAGATCTAATTTAGGCAAACGTGGAAGACTAGGAGCAAATCCTGTCTTACTTCCAAATCCCAGAGATTTATAGAGGGAAGCAAGGAGAAGTGGTGCTCATCATGTGCACTTTAATACATATGTTCTTTCACTTCCCAATATCAGACTGCAAGTAGACTTATAACGATTAATGTGAAAAAGTAATTAATGCAGTGAAGGTTTTATTACGCTATCCGACCTAAGGAACTAATTCATTCCAATAACATTTACCAGCTCTAAAAACATTCATTGGCTGCGGCACTTGCAGCCAGTTTGAAATACACATAAGGGAGTAACTAACGGGTTTCTACCGGTTATTACGTTAAGATTAGGGTCGCCACCGACTCTAACCATACAATTAATCAAAGGTTTGGCCGAGTCGGAAAATAAATTAATTTGATCACAAATCAAAAAGTCATAAAAATGCATACGTCGTAGTATCGCTCATAGGGGATGCGATGTAATTAATGGTATTTCCCGTGCATTGTTCACGAGAATCAACCATTTAAAATAAAATAGCAAATGCATGAACACTGCGCATAAGATCAGCTCCCAGCAACACACCTCAAAATAAGACTTAATCTACAGCAATCGTTTTAAAATAAAAGGAGAAACTAATCACTGGACCTGTGCGTAAGGAAACGCGTTGGATGTGCTAGCAGGAAAGCTACGAGGTGAGTGGCTTAGGTGCAAAAACGTAACCTCGGAATTCAAGAGAAAATTGTGTATAAAATCATTTATTCCTAAGATATGGATGTGAGGCATGTACACAATTCCTGATAACATTAATTCCTAAAACATTAAAGAATAGCATCAATACATACACCGTTATAATCTACACCTAAAATCATTGGTGTGAATCATTCATACAACTGCTGTTGCCTGACTGATAACTGATCGCAATAACTCGTGAAACGGTACACGTTTCGTAGGACACCCGCCTGCCCACGTGGTTTGTGGAGACGCAATTTCTAGGTATCGTGGCCAAGTTGCAACAATATCACACCACACAATCGGGTGAACAGTTAGCATTCTTTAAAACAAACATGAGACCGGACAGTTAGTAATGACGGTAGCCCAACAAACTTTAATGTTCAACCATGTGGTCGGCTCCCCACGGACGAAAGATACATAAAGCAAAAAAAATTTACGAGAAGGCAAAGCTATTAATAATATTTAGAAAAATGAAAGCTTATACAGGCACAGCTGAAGGCAAACAGACATTCATACAGAAGCGAGTGCTCACTTCTTGTCGACACCTTTGTGTGGCGCTCTTCCGGTGGATCCAAGTCTGCTATAGAAATTTACTAAAAGAAAAATCTGCCAACGTTTTGCATTCCTTGCTGCGTCAAGGCAAAGCAATCTTTCAGAGTTGAAAAGCGAGACCAAAAGCTAACAGCTCTCCCCTCGCCAAGTAACAACGCGCCACGCGGTCAATCTAACTCACCCTTCTTCGACTGGAGCACAGCTGTGGACGTTTCCCTTACCGGCGGCAGACTGCCTCCCTTTTTCATCTCCAGCCTCTTCCACGCTCCGCGTGGCCCGGAAAACCCAAAGTTCCATTTCCGCCACCAACCTAACGCAGGTGGATTTCTCACAAGTAGCGCAAACCTCTTTGCCTACTTGACCACTACGAGAGTTGGCTATTCTGTACAATTGCTGCTGAATCTGTATCACTATCGCAGACTTTCTGCAGCAGCCTACGCCACCGTCTAGCAGCGTGAAACACAACCACATTCATTCAATCACACCACTGTGAGAGTTATGAGAAAAGATAAACAAGGAAAAGAAAGAGAAACGCTAGTGAAAATGGGCTACCGGACTAATGAAAGGTGGCTACAGCACCCTTTCAAGGGGCTATCAAAAAGTTTCCATTCGAAGGCCCTACAGTCCGTAACTGCTACGCCTACCACGCAATGTAGCCGTGAGCATTGGGACAGTCATCTTACCGACGCACCAGGCTGAGGATTCCCGTCTGGTAAAAGACTGCGTCCAGCTGCGCGAAGAAGTCTGTAGCCACCTGCTGCACATCCACGTCCGACAGGCATGAATGACCATTCCAGGGCTTTCTTAAGGGACAGAAGGCGTGATAATGGCATGGGGAGAGATCAGGACTACAGGGCGGATCCTCGAGTGTCTCCCACTTGAGTGGGCGTAACTTCTGCGTTACGAGGCTCTGTGGTGCTGGGCTCACAGATCGACCGCCATCTTGTGTCGAATCGTGACCAGCACGGGACTTGGCACACCATTCCATAACGGGGGTTTTCGACATTCTTGATTCTCCGATGGATGTCTACGATTGTTTGCCCATCGGCAGCCAGGAAAAGACTAACAGCACGCTGGAGATGTTTGGACGCATCAAGCAATAACGTCTTCGTAGTTCAAGTTTCTACATTTACCACACCTCGTTGGAGAGACGCGAATGCCACACTAATGCCTTGCCTAGATGTCGGTGCTTACATACCCTCATTGGAATCGCGCTACGTCGCACATACGCGGTACACTCTGCGACGGAATCGGATGGGAATATCTCGACCTCCGGTATTGGGTGCGGAATTGTAGGGTTCCCATTAATAGGGCAGGCGTGCACTACACGCAGAAAGCGGCTACTAGAGTAGCGGAGTACGTGTGGCGTGCACATGGGGCTTTTTTAGATTACCCCACCCTTGGGATCAAAGACGATTTGCATGTTAAATCAGCCACAGCGACCTCGGAGAATCTTGGTCCTCGCAGATCAGAGATAGAGAAGATTAATATGATTTTAATAAACTGCAGGAGCATCTAAGGAAAGGTCCCAGAATTAGTATCACCTACTGAAGGTTATAATGCACAGATAGTATTGGGAACAGAAAGCTGGTTGAAACCAGACTTCAATGACAACGAAATGCTAAGTTCAGACTGGAATGTTTATCGTAAGGATAGGTTAGTCACCACTGGAGGCGGCGTGTTTATTGCAGTAAAAAATCGATAAAATCTAGCGAGGTTATCACAGATTCCGAATGTGAATTAATCTGCGTGAAATTAAGTATCAGAGAACGGTCAAAAATGGTTATCGGGTGCTTTTATAGACCACCTGGGTCAGGATCTGTTGTTGTAGAGCGCTTCAGACAGAACTTGCAGAAAAGCATTAGTAATTTTCCTGATCATGCCGTTATAATAGGGACTGATTTCAACTTTCCAGGTCTAGATTGGGAGAGTTATGCCATCAAAACTGGTACCAGAGACAGGGAATCGTGTGGCATTGTTATGGATGTCTTGTCCGAAAATTACCTTGAGCAGATAGGTGGAGAACTCACTCGTGAGCGTAACGCCTTAGACCTTAAGGCAACAAGCAGATCTGAACTTATTGAATCAGTTAACGTAGAGGAAGGTGTCAGTAACCAAAAGGCTGTGACAGCATCAATGACGACGGGTCCTGCAGGGAACGTTAAGAAAGGTAGGAAGATATACACTCCTGGAAATTGAAATAAGAACACCGTGAATTCATTGTCCCAGGAAGGGGAAACTTTATTGACACATTCCTGGGGTCAGATACATCACATGATCACACTGACAGAACCACAGGCACATAGACACAGGCAACAGAGCATGCACAATGTCGGCACTAGTACAGTGTATATCCACCTTTCGCAGCAATGCAGGCTGCTATTCTCCCATGGAGACGATCGTAGAGATGCTGGATGTAGTCCTGTGGAACGGCTTGCCATGCCATTTCCACCTGGCGCCTCAGTTGGACCCGCGTTCGTGCTGGACGTGCAGACCGCGTAGACGACGCTTCATCCAGTCCCAAACATGCTCAATGGGGGACAGATCCGGAGATCTTGCTGGCCAGGGTAGTTGACTTACACCTTCTAGAGCACGTTGGGTGGCACGGGATACATGCGGACGTGCATTGTCCTGTTGGAACAGCAAGTTCCCTTGCCGGTCTAGGAATGGTAGAACGATGGGTTCGATGACGGTTTGGATGTACCGTGCACTATTCAGTGTCCCCTCGACGATCACCAGTGGTGTACGGCCAGTGTAGGAGATCGCTCCCCACACCATGATGCCGGGTGTTGGCCCTGTGTGCCTCGGTCGTATGCAGTCCTGATTGTGGCGCTCACCTGCACGGCGCCAAACACGCATACGACCATCATTGGCACCAAGGCAGAAGCGACTCTCATCGCTGAAGACGACACGTCTCCATTCGTCCCTCCATTCACGCCTGTCGCGACACCACTGGAGGCGGGCTGCACGATGTTGGGGCGTGAGCGGAAGACGGCCTAACGGTGTGCGGGACCGTAGCCCAGCTTCATGGAGACGGTTGCGAATGGTCCTCGCCGATACCCCAGGAGCAACAGTGTCCCTAATTTGCTGGGAAGTGGCGGTGCGGTCCCCTACGGCACTGCGTAGGATCCTACGGTCTTGGCGTGCATCCGTGCGTCGCTGCGGTCCGGTCCCAGGTCGACGGGCACGTGCACCTTCCGCCGACCACTGGCGACAACATCGATGTACTGTGGAGACTTCACGCCCCACGTGTTGAGCAATTCGGCGGTACGTCCACCCGGCCTCCCGTATGCCCACTATACGCCCTCGCTCAAAGTCCGTCAACTGCACATACGGTTCACGTCCACGCTGTCGCGGCATGCTACCAGTGTTAAAGACTGCGATGGTGCTCCGTATGCCACGGCAAACTGGCTGACACTGACGGCGGCGGTGCACAAATGCTGCGCAGCTAGCGCCATTCGACGGCCAACACCGCGGGTCCTGGTGTGTCCGCTGTGCCGTGCGTGTGATCATTGCTTGTACAGCCCTCTCGCAGTGTCCGGAGCAAGTATGGTGGGTCTGACACACCGGTGTCAATGTGTTCTTTTTTCCATTTCCAGGAGTGTATTTGCTCAGCAAGGGTGACAGTATACAAATTTCAGAATATCTCAGCAGTCAGCATAAAATATTCGGTGATGAGGACTAAGGTGTGGAGAACAAATGGAAAAAATTCAAAGGCATCGTTCAACATACCCTAGACAAGTATGTTCCGAGTAAGGGTGTAAGGGAAGGGAAAGATCCACCATCGTTTAATAGCAGTGTTAGAAAAGCGCTACGTAAAGAAAGAGCACTTCATCTCAGGTTCAAGAACAGTAAAAACCTAGCTGACAAACAAAAGCTGAAGGATGGGAAAATGAGCCTAAGAAGAGCAATGAGAGAGGCTTCAGTGATTTTGAGGGTAAGACGTTGTCGAACTACCTGAGTAAAAACCCTAAGAGATTTTGGTCGTATGTAAAACCAGTAAGTGGGTCAAAATCATCTATTCATTCTCTCAGCGACCACACCGGCACCGGGAGGGAAGATAATAGAGAGAAGACCAAAATACTGAATTCGGTCTTCCGAAGTTGTTTCACCGCGGAAGACCATAACACTGTCCCTCCTTTCAATCGCCGCACGAGCATCGAAATGGCAGAGACTGAGATAACCGATAGCGGAATTGAAAAGCAAGCTACAATCGCTTGGTAGCGGAAAAGCTTCAGGACAAGATGAGATACCTGTAAGATTCTATAAAGATTATGCGAAAGAAGTTGCTCCCCTTCTAGCAGTAATTTATCGTAGATCGCTTGAGCAACGAAAGGTACCTAACGACTGGAAAAAAGCAGGCACAGGTCATTCCCGTTTCTAACAAAGGCTGTAAGATCAACACAACTATAGACCTATATCGTTGACTTCAATCTGTTGTAGAATTTGGAACATATTTTCTGCTCAAGAATTATGACGTTTTTGGAAAATTAACAGCTCCTCTATAAAAATCAACGTGGATTGCGCAAACAGAGATCTGTGAAACTCAGCACGCTCTGTGCCTCCGTGGATAACGGCGCTCAGCTTGATGCCGTGTTCCTTGATACCAGTGAGGCGTTTGACACCAAACATACAAGCTTACGGAGTATCGGAGAAGACCTGCCACTGGATTCAAGGCTTTCTTGCAGATAGAACTCAACACGTCGCTCTAAACGGAATTAAAACCACAGATGTAAAGGTAATATCCGGAGTACCGCAGGGAAATGGGGAAGTGGCATAGGATCGCTGCTGTTTACAATATATATATACAGGGTGATTCAAAAAGAATACCACAACTTTAGGAATTTAAAACTCTGCAACGACAAAAGGCAGAGATAAGCACTACCTGTCGGCGAATTAAGGGAGCTATAAAGTTTCATTTAGTTGTACATTTCTTCGCTTGAGGCGCTGTTGACTAGGCGTCAGCGTCAGTTGATGCTAAGATGGCGACCGCTCAACAGAAAGCTTTTTGTGTTATTGAGTACGGCAGAAGTGAATCGACGACAGTTGTTCAGCGTGCATTTCGAACGAGGTATTGTGTTAAACCTCCTGATAGGTGGTGTATTAAACGTTGGTATAAACCTGAACGTCAACTACCCGAGGCGATGGATCGGCCGCCAGGCAGCCCGTGACAGAGCACTTCATCACTGGCCTCCAAGAAGCCCTGATCTTACCCCCTGCGATTTTTTCTTATGGGGGTATGTTAAGGATATGGTGTTTCGGCCACCTCTCCCAGCCACCATTGATCATTTGAAACGAGAAATAACAGCAGCTATCCAAACTGTTACGCCTGATATGCTACAGAGAGTGTGGAACGAGTTGGAGTATCGGGTTGATATTGCTCGTGTGTCTGGAGGGGGCCATATTGAACATCTCTGAACTTGGTTTTGAGTGAAAAAAAAACCTTTTTAAATACTCTTTGTAATGATGTATAACAGAAGGTTATATTATGTTTCTTTCATTAAATACACATTTTTAAAGTTGTGGTATTCTTTTTGAATCACCCTGTATATATATATATATATATATATATATATATATATATATATATATATATGACCTAATAGAATGCGTCGGGTGCTCTTTAAGGCTATTTGCAGATGATGCAGTTGTCTATATCAAAGAAGCAACGCCAGAAGAAAGTAAGATTTTGCAGAACGACCTGCAGAGAGCTGATGAATGGTGCAGGCTGTGGCAGTTCACCCTGAACGTAAATAAATGTAACATAATGCGCATACGTAGGAAAAGAAATCCACTACTGTACAGCTACACTATTGATGACAAACAGCTGGAGACAGCGTCTGCCGTAAAATATCGAGGCGTAACTATCCAGAGCGACCTTAAGTGGAATGTCCATATAGAACAGTGAGTAAAGCAGGCGCCACACTCAGATTCATCGGAAGAATCTTAAGGAAATGGAACTCATCCACGAAAGAAGTGGCGTATTAGGCGCTTTTTCGCCCGATTCTTTAGTATTGTTCATCTATCTGGGATCCCTACCAGATAGGACTGACAGAGAAGTTAGAGAAGATCCAACGAAGAGCGGCGCGTTTCCGTCAGGGAATCGTTAAGCTGGCGAGAGAGCGTTACGGAGAATCTAAACGACATCCACTGGCAGTCGTTATAAGAGAGGCGTTGTGCATCGTTGAGAGAGTTACTATTGCAATTTCGGGACAGTACGTTTCAGGAGGAGTCGAAAAACATATTAATTAGCCCCACATACATCTCGCGTACTGGCCACGAGGAGAAAATTCGAGAAATTAGAGCCAATACAGAGGCTTACCGACAATCATTCTTCCCACGCTCTTTTCGGAGGGATCAGATAGTAGCGCTGTAAGTACCCTCCGCCACACACCTTAGGTGGCTTGCGGAGTATGATGTAGATGCAGAGGTACGTGTAACAACGCCCTCAAACGCAATCTTTTTGATCGGTCCTCGTAGAGTAGACAATCCGGCTACCAAATCTGATTAAGGAATATTGTACTTGCTTTTGTTTTTGCAGAATTTTTCTAGTTCTGGATCACAGCTAAACTGATTGCAGATCCCCTCAAATCTTATTCTGAAACCATTAACACATTTCCATCATATCCTTATATTGAGAATAAAACAGTAACATATCCATTGTTAACATCATCATAAGTTATTCTAACCAGTCACAGGTTCCTGTCACCATTCCTATCTTCATTTGATCCTGAGACTGCTTGCGTCTTATACAACTGGAATAATAATAATAATAATAATAATAAATTGTAGTACTGAAATAATACACCGCAATAACAATGCGTGTTGTTCCTTCCTATTTTGTTCTCTCCGTCCAGATGATTTCCTTGGAGTATTTGCCCCACTCAGTTTCCTTTCCTTTTCTTAACCAGTTTTAAGAAAGTTCCTTGTTCCTGTATCATTTCCATTACTTCACTGCTTTTCACTTTATCTACCTATTTTACTTTTTCCATCCTCCACAAAACCCACATCTCGAATGTTTCTATCTTGTCTGTTTCTCTTTCCTTCAATGTCCGCCCTTCACAGATAAGCACCCCACCTGAAGCACTTGACCAACATTTTCCTGAACTCCAATCCAACTTTACTGCATCACAAAAGCTCCTTTTTCAGGAGAGCTAACTTTTCCATTACAGTTCTTCATCTTTTTTTTTTTTTTCACTAGCCTGGTTAGCAGCTAGCAAGCACCCCAAATATCTGTTGGGGGAGAGTGTTGTATAATGGAACACTTTTCAGACATTGGCTCTGTAATAGAAGTCTAATACATTTTCTTATGCCATTCTGAAACGACAACATTCAGTTTATGTGTACTGCATTTTTTTATGAAATGACAAAAACGATTCCAGAAAAGCAAGGTTTTTCTAAATGTGAAAAACTGTTAAAACATACAACATTGTCATCCATCCAGGAACAAATATTATATTAAAATTAAATAATACTGCAATCGAGAAAATCTTCTCAATTTGTAATTTATAAATAATGTGTTACATTTTTACTCTGCTTCAAGCCAATAATCAGTAAGTGGGAAGAAGTATTCTCAAAAACCAGTTACAAGGTAGAAACATTTTGAAATATAAGCCATTGGTAACTAACACAAATATCCATTGTCGAGATTGGGAAAATTGCAGAAGTCATTAAAGGAACTTTGTTCATTTGGCAATATCATGTGTCCCATGGTAGAAGACCTTTCAATTCGATGTGCAAAATGGTGCATGACTGGCGAAGTATGGCTTAACTGTCCACACGGTTTGTAGCCAGTTTTACGAATATACAGAGTTTTCCTTACGATAAAACTCTGTACTCCAAGAGCAGACCCAGAAGAAAGCCACTGCGACCATCTGGAAACCGTTAGTTTTTACATTATGATGCGGTACCATAATCATAAAACTTTCATGCTAACTGACTCTGGCTGCGGAAGTGTACACAGTCATAAATATCTTCTAAACAGCTTTAATATGTATATCATTCGGCATTTAATGTGTGGGACTCATAATATTTACAAAGGCTGCACAGTACACAACCTCATATCTCACAACTATAAAAACAACAGAAAATGCTTAAGCTGGTTTGTTGTGCATGTTCCTTCATGTGATTCTAAAATTGGTCTCTACACTGAAACACCGATGAGGAAATAACATGTCTTTCTGTAAACAATATCCTCCAGGTACGACACTTTCTCTTACAGTGCGATAAGTTCAACTTGACCTGTTGTTTTCACTTTCATATTTTCTTTGACATGTGCTATACATCTTAGTTTAATTTGTATTAATTTCAGTTCTGTTCTCTTGCAATGCCTCTTAAAGGCTGCATAGTGTTCTTTGAAAAGATATTGTTCTACCTTCAAGCAGTACAGTGTCATCAGAGAATCTGACGCAGTTGATCTTGTGGCCTCCTAAACATACTTCTTTTTCCTATACATACTACTTCTAGCATCTTCATTACCTAGTCTTTGATAAACGTGGTAAACAGAGTGGTTGAAATACAACAACCCCTATTAACTCTTCTTCCGAATTCAAATCTATCTGTAATGTCATTTTTTTAGCTTCATCGCTGGTTGCTCCTTTGTGTATAAGTCCTTACTTACAAGGGGAGGCCGCCAATTGTGAAATTCAGATTCAATTCATACTGCGCATAATAAAAGCTCATGGCCAGAGGTGTAATGTGGCAAAGCACGGAGATGCACTTCTCAGCCGTTGTCGAGAAAATCGACAGTTAAAAATAAAACGTTGCTGTGAATACTCTCTATGACTAAGAACTTTCTACAGCGTCGTGGCGCAGCCGTAAGCGCTCGGGTTCGTAGTCCGAAGGTCGCCGGATCGAATCTCGTGCCATGCAACCTTTTTTTTTGTATTTGTTTTTTGTAATTCAAATATATATATATATATATATATATATATATATATATATATATATATATATATATATATATATAATTCCCGGCAATCAGTTGGAACAATTATGCATATAATAAGTTCTTGAAAGTCGTTTGTCGTGGAAAAACTGGCGACTTCGAACATCATTATGTTTTCCGCAAACAAAGTTGTATTTCACAAATGTTATTAATTGTCTTCATAATGTTAACCACGTATAGTTAACGGAAGACGTAGAAACGATATTCCGAAACGAATACGTATAGCGTAAGTCAAACGTTCGAATTAGAATAGAAACCCCACGAACACAAATTTGCTGTGGCAGGTATGAAATATAAATTCCGTTACTCGCTCGTTACACTTGAAGGACAGATGTTGAATGGGCCGAAACGAGCCGCGGCATAACAGCGTAGTTGCCTGCTAACTTCGAAAGAAGGTAGATGCGGTCCCTAGCGCAACTTGTAACATCGTCGAAAATCAGTGTGGACGGGAGAGCTTTGGTGCACCCTGTTAAAAAAACGGAAAAATGGAGGCGGTACAATTGGACAGCGATCCGCCTTCACCAACATGCATAAGCAATTCATTAATAATTTATATATATATATATATATATATATATATATATATATATATATATATATATATATATGAATTACAGAAAACTAATAATAAAAAGAGTTGCATGGCGCGAGATTTGATCCGGCGACCTTGGGATTACGAACCCGAGCGCTTACCGCTGCGGCACGACGCTGTAGAAAATTATTAATCGTAGAGAGTATTTCACCGCAACGGTTTCTTTTAACTGTCGATTTTCTCGACAACGGCTGAGAAGTGCATCTTGGTGCTTTGCCACATTACACCTCTGGCCATGAGCTTTTATTATGCGCAGTATGAATCGAATCTGAATTTCACAATTGGCGGCCTCCCCTCGTTAGTCTCTTGGCCTTCCAATTCACTTTCTGACCAGTTGGTTAGGTTGACAGACGCTTCTCTGCCGTGTGGTTTCGTGTGTCTCTCACTTAGTAGTGACACGAGCAACGCAGTGATATCTAGTGCATGGATCTTAATACTCCCAAATGTGACGTACACAGCATAGATTTCTTGGTCTTTCTTCTTTAGTTTCACCGTTATTACTGTTAAACATAAATTATCGTGAAACCGCAGGTTGACTATTTTGCTTTGTAGAGGAAGAGGCACAATCGTATAGCGTTCTTATTTAATTGACTTTTGTATGACTGTTAATTATAATGCTTTCGTATTATTTCACTGCACGTATACTTCGCATGTGCCTTGTTCACTTTACCTTCGTTAGGCTGAAGTGCAACAGTTACAGCCATCACTTAGCTAACAATAATCTATTTGATATTGTTTCAACAGCATGTGATCTGTAAAAATTGTGCCGTAGCGTGTATATTATTTTAACGCATGGCATTAAGTCTGTAAATATTTATTTTATTGATTTTTAATAGATATTACATTAATCTGAAACTACAATTTACATTGTTTTATACTTTAGAAGAACCCTTGCATTTTTTGAGCTTGGTAAGGACAGCAAACGTTTGTAAAATAATAGAATTAATTGTATTATATATTCTGAGGAAAACGTGATAGGTTTATGCCGCACTTCATCTTAATCTGAGAGCGGCGTTCCAACAGTTTTACATTAACTCATGATGACGCTATGATTTTTTCTATGGGTTGTCGCAATAAAGGTTTCTGTTCCCTTCCTATTTTGGTAAAAATCGCTATTCGTATCTTGATAGCTCGACAAAGCATTGTACCTTAAAACATCTAACTGTCAGTGCTAGCTAAGCAGACAGTGGAAAGTGGGCGTGGTCTGGATTTCACGTGATAGCAGAGATAAACCTTGTCACGCCCACTTTCCACGGTATTATGCCGCTCTTCGACGTCCGACTCGTCAGTTGGAAAGACTCAGCACAACCAGGAGCACCTCCGAAGATGTCCAACGTAGCCTTGGACGAAACTTCAGGGATAGAAGAGTTCCATGGACCTCGAGCCTTTTAGCCACCCACAGAAAAGGAGATTTTGTGCTATTTTATGTAGTGAACTCTTGTTTAACCAATAGCATGCAAGGATGTTGTTTCCAAGTGGATGGCGATGTCGCATGTCAGCAAAATGCCGAGCTGTAAGCTGCACTTCCTTCCACTGGACTAGAGGCCTTGTGGCATACTGCGCCATATTAAGAACATTCTTTACCCATTACATCACATGTGTTAGACACATCTACCCTTACCTTTTTTCAAAGCTGGAAATTCTCGTAGACAATGAAAAGTTTGGGAAACTAATGAGTCTGGAACACCTTTCCCAGCTCGTAATAAGCTCCCTCAGTTTCAAACCTGTTACTACGTAAAATAATTTTCTTAGCTATTCTCAATCACATTTTATCAATTCTCACATTTTATTAATAACTGGTCTATCATTTTTAGCATAATGCTGTCCATGTAGTTTTTAATTAATTTTTTTTTTTTTTTTTTTTTTTTTTTTGTCATCAGTCTACTGACTGGTTTGATGCGGCCCGCACAAATTCCTTTCCTGTGCTAACCTCTTCATCTCAGAGTAGCACTTGCAACCTACGTCCTCAATTATTTGCTTGACGTATTCCAATCTCTGTCTTCCTCTACAGTTTTTGCCCTCTACAGCTCCCTCTAGTACCATGGAAGTCATTCCCTCATGTCTTAGCAGATGTCCTATCATCCTGTCCCTTCTCCTTATCAGTGTTTTCCACATATTCCTTACCTCTCCGATTCTGCGTAGAGCCTCCTCATTCCTTACCTTATCAGTCCACCTAATTTTCAACATTCGTCTATAGCACCACATCTCAAATGCTTCGATTCTCTTCTGTTCCGGTTTTCCCACAGTCCATGTTTCACTACCATACAATGCTGTACTCCAGACGTACATCCTCAGAAATTTCTTCCTCAAATTAAGGCGGTATTTGATATTAGTAGACTCCTCTTGGCCAGAAATGCCTTTTTTGCCATAGCGAGTCTGCTTTTGATGTCCTCCTTGCTCCGTCCGTCATTGGTTATTTTACTGCCTAGGTAGCAGAATTCCTTAACTTCACTGACTTCGTGACCATCAATCCTGATGTTAAGTTTCTCACTGTTCTCATTTCTACTACTTCTCATTACCTTCGTCTTTCTCCGATTTACTCTGAAACCATACTGTGTACTCATTAGACTGTTCATTCCGTTCAGCAGATCATTTAATTCTTCTTCACTTTCGCTCAGGATAGCAATGTCATCAGCGAATCGTATCATTGATATCCTTTCACCCTGTATTTTAATTCCACTCCTGAACCTTTCTTTTATTTCCATCATTGCTTCCTCGATGTACAGATTGAAGAGTAGGGGCGAAAGGCTGCAACCTTGTCTTACACCCTTCTTAATACGAGCACTTCGTTCTTGATCGTCCACTCTCATTAGTCCCTCTTGGTTGTTGTACATATTGTGTATGACCCGTCTCTCCCTATAGCTTACCCCTACTTTTTTCAGAATCTCGAACAGCTTGCACCACTTTATATTGTCGACCGCTTTTTCCAGGTCGACAAATCCTATGAAAGTGTCTTGATTTTTCTTTAGCCTTGCTTCCATTACTAGCCTTAACGTCAGAATTGCCTCTCTCGTCCCTTTACTTTTCCTAAAGCCAAACTGATCGTCACCTAGCGCATTCTCAATTTTCTTTTCCATTCTTCTGTATATTATTCTTGTAAGCAGCTTCGATGCATAAGCTGTTGAGCTGACTGTGCGATAATTCTCGCACTTGTCAGCTCTTGCTGTCTTCGGAATTGTGTGGATGATGCTTTTCCGAAAGTCAGATGGTATATCGCCAGACTCATATACTCTACACACCAACGCGAATAGTCGTTTTGTTGCCACTTCCCCCAATGATTTTAATTTATTACCACTTTTCATATCTCGACACATGGTTAATCTTTTCCCAGAAGCTGTCATATATAATTAAATAGTAAACAGAAAATATAACAAATTCGCCATATCGAGGCCCTTTTCCATCTAAGGAGATCTCTTCACTTATCAGAAATTCCTTGTTTAGATGGGAGTCATCTGAAGTTCTAATTGAGGGACAGTTGACACCGATACTATTGTTACCTTCCCTCGTCAATACTGGGCAGTTCAGCGAGGCCCGCCCCGGTAGCTGAGTGCTGCCGGCACAGTAGGTTGGTTGGTTTTGGGGGAAGGAGACCAGACAGCGAGGTCATCGGTCTCATCGGATTAGGGAAGGACGGGGAAGGAAGTCGGCCGTGCCCTTTGAAAGGAACCATCCCGGCATTTGCCTGGAGCGATTTAGGAAAATCACGGAAAACCTAAATCAGGATGGCCGGACGCGTGATTGAACCGTCGTCGTCCCGAATGCGAGTCCAGTGTCTAACCACTGCGCCACCTCGCTCGGTGCCGGCACAGTAGCTCATCGTGTTCAGTCAGAGAGCTGCTCGCCCTCTGTAAAAAAAAAAAAAAAAAAAAAAAAAAAAAAAAAAAAAAAAAAAAAAAAATGAGTAAAGGAATCGATGATCAGCATGAACGGATGTCTTATTACATCCGCCCAGACCAAACGCAACGAACAATACCGAGCAAAATGAGAAAAAAAGGCAGTCAGCGCGACTGAATGTCAATCCTAAGGGCCCGGGTTCGATTCCTGGCTGGGTCGGAAATTTTCTCCGCTCAGGGACTGGGTGTCGTGTTATCCTGATCATCATCATTTAATCCCCATCGAAGTGCAAGTCGCCGAAGTGGCGTCAAATCGAAAGACTTGCACCCGGCGAACGGTCTACCCGTCGCAGGGCCCTAACCACACGACATTTATTTATTTTAGTTCAGTGAGATTCTCTCCAGTCGCCATCAGATGGATCAATTAGCAACTTATTATGCAGCGTGTTATAATTTTGTACCACAGGTGTGGTCGTCATGATATCGAAACGATCATAACGAGTGAAATATAAAATAAATATTTTGGCGACAAAAACAAAATTTATTAGCACCAAACACGGTCACAGATACGCCAGAGGACTTCTCTTCTAAAGTAATGAAACTGTTCTTCGACTATTACCTAATCTTTTTCTCTACCTATTCTTGTGTGTATTTTGGATAGCAAATTATGATTTCCAGAATGAGATTTTCACTCTGCAGCGGAGTGTGCGCTGATATGAAACTTCCTGGCAGATTAAAACTGCCAGGAAGTTTCATATCAGCGCACACTCCGCTGCAGAGTGAAAATCTCATTCTGGAAACATCCCCCAGTATCCTTTCTTTCAGGAGTGCTAGTTCTGCAAGGTTCGCAGGAGAGCTTCTGTAAAGTTTGGAAGGTAGGAGAAGAGATACTGGCAGAAGTAAAGCTGTGAGGAGCGGGCGTGAGTCGTGCTTCGGTAGCTCAGATGGTAGAGCACTTGCTCGCGAAAGGCAAAGGTCCCGAGTTCGAATCTCGGTCGGGCACACAGTTTTAATCTGCCAGGAAGTTGGCTAGACGATTATCGTCTGGTGCTCTCCATATATATGTGCACACGCCTTCTTCGCTAATGAGATGATAATGTTAGTCTGGAACTGTCATGGGAAGTCTCCCGTTTCTTAGATACTTGACATCAACTAAAGTATAGCCTCCCTTTAGCAGTGTCACTGCCTAGTGAGGAATGGAATCAAAATCCATAACTGGTGGCTTGTGTAACTTCGTACTTCACATTTTGCTCAGTGTGAAACACGTATGAGCTTATTAGTAATGAAAGTCATTTATTTGAATTTTTGATTCAGACTGAACATTCTTTGAGTCGAAATTCATGCTGCAGTGCCTTCTTTTCTTAGAGTGTTTTCGACTGCTGTAGTTACTAAACACGATTTCTTTCGGTTTCCTCTTGAAATGTAAACATTATTTAGAGATTTTAATATTCCACGTGTACAGCTGAACTGTAACAGATTACAGTCTGACTAATAGTGCTAACTGATTCAAGATGATTGGCAGATACAAACAAAGGCATTTTCACAAAGCTGAGTTATTTTCATGTAACTGTTTCTGAAATTTTACAGGCATTATACGCAGTATCGTTTCCAAACGGTAACAAATATGCATTTTCGTTTTGTCATAGTTTTCACGTTCTCTGAATACTTATGCCTGTAATGTACAATTTGTTATCACGTGTTCGTAGGTACACTAGGTACAACATTCACCTCTACACTATGTTCCCTCCACCCTGGTCAGTACATAGATGTACACTTAGACGCACATGTAGACAGATGTAGGTTCTGACACCCTGTGAGCGTTGGCGGTACAGTTGACGACAATGCGGTGCCTTCTGTAGGCAGGGCAGCCTCCTGGTGCTGGAGAACTACACGTCGGAGGCGACCAAGGAGCAATCTCTGGGCACCATCCAGCACGAGGTGGCCCACCAGTGGTTCGGGGACCTGGTCACCTGCGACTGGTGGAACGTCCTCTGGCTCAACGAGGGCTTCGCCACTTACTTCCAGTGGATCGCTACCGATGTGGTGAGTTCCCACGCGCTGCTGTGGAGTTCTCACGACGCGTGTTCTCACAGCGGTCGCAGAGAGTGTTGAAGTGTGTCTGTGTGCGCAGGTGGAGCCCACGTGGCGCCAGCGCGAGGTTTTCGCGGTGACCACTCTGCTGCAGACCGCCATGACGGCCGATGTCAGCGGCGAAGAGTACCCACTCACCAAGAACCCCAACATCACAGCTGACCAGGCCTTCATGGATTACAACATTTACCAGAAGGGTAAGCAGTACAGCTCGTTAGATTTTATCTTTTCCTTTCACACTGCTTCAAAATTTCGAGGAAAATATAGCTTTGATTCTTCTTCTTTTTGAGTAAATGGAAATTTGGTGCAAGTGGTTCTCCTTTCTCCAAAGGTCTCTTTAATTTTCCTGTAGGCAGTATCTATCTTACCCCTAGTGAGATAAGCCTCTACATCCCTACATTTGTCCTCTAGCCATCCCTGCTTAGCCATTTTGCACTTCCTGTCGATATCATTTTTGAGACGTTTGTATTCCTTTTTGCCTGCTTCATTTACTGCATTTTTATATTTTCTCCTTTCATCAATTAAATTCAATATTTCTTCTGTTACCCAAGAGTTTATACTAGCCCTCGTCTATTTACCTACTTGATCCTCTGCTGCCTTCACTACTTCATCCCTCAAAGCTACCTATTCTTCTTCTACTGTATTTCTTTCCCCCATTTCTGTCAATTGTTCCCTTATGCTCTCCATGAAACTCTGTACAACCTCTGGTTTAGTCAGTTTATCCAGGTCCCATCTCCTGAAATGCCCACCTTTTTGCAGTTTCTTCAGTTTTAATCTACAGTTGATAACCAATAGATTGTGGTCAGAGTCCACATCTGCCCCTGGAAATGTCTTACAATTTAAAACCTGGTTCCTAAATCTCTGTCTTACCATTATATAATCTATCTGATACCTTTTAGTATCTCCAGGGTTCTTCCATGTATACAACCTTCTTTCATGATTTTTGAACCAAGTGTTAGCTATGATTAAGTTATGTTCTGCGCAAAATTCTACCAGGCGGCTTCCTCTTTCATTTCCTAGCCCCAATCCATATTCACCTACTATGTTTCCTTCTCTCCCTTTTCCTACTCTCAAATTCCAGTCACCCATGACTATTAAATTTTCGTCTCCCTTCACTACCTGAATAATTTCTTTTATCTCGTCATACATTTCATCAATTTCATCATCATCTGCAGAGCTAGTTGGCATATAAACTTGTACTACTGTAGTAGGCATGGGCTTTGTGTCTATCTTGGCCACAATAATGCGTTCACTATGCTGTTTGTAGTAGCTAACCCGCACTCCTATTTTTTTTATTCATTATTAAACCTACTCCTGCATTACCCCTATTTGATTTTGTATTTATAACCCTGTATTCACCTGACCAAAAGTCTTGTTCCTCCTGCCACCAGCCCGCATCTCGTGGTCGTGCGGTAGCGTTCTCGCTTCCCATGCCCGGGTTCCCGGGTTCGATTCCCGGCGGGGTTAGGGATTTTCTCTGCCTCGTGATGGCTGGGTGTTGTGTGCTGTCCTTAGGTTAGTTAGGTTTAAGTAGTTCTAAGTTCTAGGGGACTTATGACCACAGCAGTTGAGTCCCATAGTGCTCAGAGCCATTTGAACCATTTGAACCTCCTGCCACCGAACTTCACTAATTCCCACTGTATCTAACTTTAACCTATCCATTTCCCTTTTTAAATGTTATAACCTACCTGCCCGATAAAGGGAGCTGACATTCCACGCTCCGATCCGTAGAAAGCCAGTATTCTTTCTCCTGATAACGACGGCATCTTGAGTAGTCCCCGCCCGGAGATCCGAATGGGGGACAATTTTACCTCCGGAATATTTTACCCAAGAGGACGCCATCATCATTTAATCATACAGTAAAGCTGCATGCCCTCGGGAAAAATTACGGCTGTAGTTTCCCCTTGCTTTCAGCCGTTTGCAGTACCAGCCCAGCAAGGCTGTTTTGGTTAGTGTTACAAGGCCAGATCAGTCAATCATCCAGACTGTTGCCCCTGCAACTACTGAAAAGGCTGCTGCCCCTCTTCAGGAACCACACGTTTGACTGGCCTCTCAACAGATACCCCTCCGTTGTGGTTGCACCTACGGTACGGATATCTGTTTCGTTGAGGCACGCAAGCCTCCCCACCAACGGCAAGGTCCATGGTTCATGGGTTGGAATGGAAATTTATATAAGTGAATTTCAATTTACTCGAAATTATCTGATGACTATTAAAACAAAGTGTACATAGTGACAGGTATGTCCACAACTGCAGCATGTGTTATCTATAAATGTCAAGCAGGCAGTGTTCTGTTCTTCCTTATACTTACTTTCCGTGTCCGGAACTAGACTTCACACTTCAAAAAATCAGCAGCCAATATGGCCTTGTCATATGCCTCCCATAAGCCATTCATTGTGCAGGGCTGGTCTAAATATGGACAGGTAAGCAGGTGTTGAGGATCCTGGACAGAACCACACAGACAGAGAGTGTTCTCATTCTCTTTTAGGAAACCCCACTGCTGCAGGTTTGTCTTGCACTTTGGCACTTCTGCCCTCATACGGTTTAGGGTTCTCCAGACTGTGTATGGTAGGTCTCCACCAGGCGCCAGTTCTTCTTTTACATCTTTATGGGGGTTTCTCAGGTCGATTTCTCACCTTTTCAAACGATTCTCTGCGCCGACCCTTCCAGGGCTCGGGTACGTGACAGGAAACTCTTCCTCGAACAAAGCCGTCGGTCAGCAGGCTGGTGTCCATATAAAGGGCGACGCATGTCTTTTTCTTGCTTGGTTTTTTCGGCTTCGGCAGCGATGTCACGTCGTATGTTGGGCGGTACGATCCCCATCATTAAGTACATCTTGTGCACTGGGGTTGGCCTCAAGCATCCGGTAACAATCCGTGCCATTTCATTCACCGCGACATCAACTTTTCTCGCGTGTGTTGATGCAGACCATACTGGAGCGGCGTATTCCGCGGCTGACACACTGAGCGCAAGGGCTGAAGTTCTCAGGACTTTTGGGTTTGCACCCCAGGATCCGCTGGTTAGTTTCCTGATGATGTTGTTTCTAGTTGAGACTTTTTCCCTTGTGGCATTACAATGATGTTTGTAGGTCAGTGTGCGATCCAATGTGACACCAAGATATTTGGGCGTTATAATGCTCGAGACGTTCACCTCTCCACATTACATTTAATTCACGATTTGCCTCCCTGTTCTTTAAATTGAGTGCACAGACCTGCGTCTTGGAAGGGTTCGGCCTTAGGTGGTTTGCCTCATAATACTGGGAGAGAGCTCCCAAGGTACTGGTTAATTTCTCCTCTACATCCATAAAATTGTTACCTTGGGCTGCAACTGCAGTGTCATCAGCATACATAAATTGGCATGTGATGTTTGGCACTGGTTGGTCATTTGTATATATATTATACAGAGCTGGGGCGAGGACGCTTCCCTGAGGTAGACCATTCCTCTGATTTCTCCACCTGCTCTTCTTGCCCAGGAGAAAGACGAAAAATCTCCTATTATGCAGGAAAGTACCTATCAGTCTTCCTTATGCAATCCAGCCATTGCATTGTAGTATTTCCACACACAGGATAGGCAGACTTGCGAATGCGACAATTGGCAGCGAAGACTTTCCTCAAGGAGCAATACAGTGCCTAGTAAGAACTGAGCTTGCATGTCTCAAACACATTGGTGTAACCTTGCGACGGATGAGTCAGTTGCCACGACGTTTGTAAAGACCTATAGCGCACTATGAATCTTTTCAGTGCACGTAAAAATAATGAGTGTGGTTAGAAATAAGTATAGAGCGTCCTATGGATTATCTCTTGGTTTGGTTATCATGCTTCTTCACCCGCTTGCACGTAAGTTACAGACTACAGCCTTTTATTTCCATTACTTGGTGTATTTCGGAACAATACAATGTATAATAATCGCCAGTAGATTAGAAAACGGCGTCCATCGAAATACACTACGAGAATCGAATTAGGAGGCCAACAGTACATGAACACCACTCTGCATGTTGACGATCTCGTAATTACTCAAGAAAGTGACAAGTATTGATATAATTTTTTATTTATTTTAAAAATTTTGAACGTCACTCACATGCGATTAAGTCCCTTCAGTGCCTAAAATATTATTAATATTTTTATTAATTCAGTATCAGTAATTACTATAAAATGTCAACATCGTCAGTTCGGTCAAGTTATTGCTTGACAGATGCGGTATGAATATTTGCAAAAAGGTTTATCCAAAGCTTGAAAGTTGACATTAGTGTTCATGTACACAAAACAATTTCCTTTTTCGTTAGACGACACTTTTTGTGAGTATTTGTACCTCATCTGTTGATGGCAACGTTCGACAAAACTGGTGATGTCAAAATTTTGTTATAATTAGGGATCCTGATTAGATACAAATTTTTACTTGTGCAGAAGTTGATAATATAAGTTCCGAGTGATACTGTGTCATTCGTTAATAAATTACTATTTTAATGCTTTGTTAATTAATTTAAAGGTAGGACTACCCGTTTTTGTTTATGAAAGTGAACTGACAAGGTCTGTGTGACCTGTCCACCATTTCACAGTGAGCCTGCCGTAAACACGTCATCCGATAACAAAGACATCATGCTACAAAGAGATACACTGCCAACTGTGTGTAGCCAGTGGATGATTGAGGGCAACACTATTGTTTGAGAACATCATTTTCAATTGTTTACGCGTACTACTAATTTGCATTACTGTGATACAGCAGTGCGAGAGTAAAGTCAAGGACATACAGGGTGTTTCAAAAATGACCGGTATATTTGAAACGGCAATAAAAACTAAACGAGCAGCGATAGAAATACACCGTTTGTTGCAATATGCTTGGGACAACAGTACATTTTCAGGCGGACAAACTTTCGAAATTACAGTAGTTACAATTTTCAACAACAGATGGCGCTGCAAGTGATGTGAAAGATATAGAAGACAACGCAGTCTGTGGGTGCGCCATTCTGTACGTCGTCTTTCTGCTGTAAGCGTGTGCTGTTCACAACGTGCAAGTGTGCTGTAGACAACATGGTTTATTCCTTAGAACAGAGGATTTTTCTGGTGTTGGAATTCCACCGCCTAGAACACAGTGTTGTTGCAACAAGACGAAGTTTTCAACGGAGGTTTAATGTAACCAAAGGACCGAAAAGCGATACAATAAAGGATCTGTTTGAAAAATTTCAACGGACTGGGAACGTGTACGGATGAACGTGCTGGAAAGGTAGGGCGACCGCGTACGGCAACCACAGAGGGCAACGCGCAGCTAGTGCAGCAGGTGATCCAACAGCGGCCTCGGGTTTCCGTTCGCCGTGTTGCAGCTGCGGTCCAAATGACGCCAACGTCCACGTATCGTCTCATGCGCCAGAGTTTACACCTCTATCCATACAAAATTCAAACGCGGCAACCCCTCAGCGCCGCTACCATTGCTGCACGAGAGACATTCGCTAACGATATAGTGCACAGGATTGATGACGGCGATATGCATGTGGGCAGCATTTGGTTTACTGACGAAGCTTATTTTTACCTGGACGGCTTCGTCAATAAACAGAACTGGCGCATATGGGGAACCGTAAAACCCCATGTTGCAGTCCCATCGTCCCTGCATCCTCAAAAAGCACTGGTCTGGGCCGCCATTTCTTCCAAAGGAATCACTGGCCCATTTTTCAGATCCGAAACGATTACTGCATTACGCTATCTGGACATTCTTCGTGAATTTGTGGCGGTACAAACTGCCTTAGACGACACTGCGAACACCTCGTGGTTTATGCAAGATGGTGCCCGGCCACATCGCACGGCCGACGTCTTTAATTTCCTGAATGAATATTTCGATGATCGTGTGATTGCTTTGGGCTATCCGAAACATACAGGTCGCGGCGTGGATTGGCCTCCCTATTCGCCAGACATGAACCCCTGTGACTTCTTTCTGTGGGGACACTTGAAAGACCAGGTGTACCGCCAGAATCCAGAAACAATTGAACAGCTGAAGCAGTACATCTCATCTGCATGTGAAGCCATTCCGCCAGACACGTTGTCAAAGGTTTCGGGTAATTTCATTCAGAGACTACGCCATATTATTGCTACGCATGGTGGATATGTGGAAAATATCGTACTATAGTGTTTCCCAGACCGCAGCGCCATCTGTTGTTGAAAATTGTAACTACTGTAATTTCGAAAGTTTTTCTGCCTGAAAATGTACTGTTGTCCCAAGCATATTGCAACAAACGGTGTATTTCTATCGCTGCTCGTTTAGTTTTTATTGCCGTTTCAAATATACCGGTCATTTTTGAAACACCCTGTATTTGTCTAAGAGCATTGTTGCTTCCTCTGCATTTGTTATTCTGATCATGTCACGCACCAAAAAGAGTGTATAACTGCTGTCTTGTGAGTGTAGGTGCATTACTGTCCTACTAGGTGCCTCTCCTACATCTTATCTTGCATTAGTTCTGCAGCTTCAACACAGAAGTGGAATTTAAGTAGGAATGCTTGTTTTCATGATTTCTGTTACTCAAGTGTGATAGTCTTGCAGTTGTATACATGTTAGAATGACATTTTAACCTCTACCTTTTGTCACTAAGCATTACGGGCAAGGAAACGTGACTACATGGATAATAATTCTATATCCAGCTTGTTTCCCCCCTTGATTAAGATTCGTTGTTTTACTATGCACTTGGTGATGATTTTAGTGAATCTTAGTGAATGTTTTTACATTACAGAGAAGAGAATCATCATGCTTTTGTTAATGTTTACATCTTTCAAGACACTGCTCATTCCGTTCAACTGCACTTCCAAGTCCTTTGCTGTCTCTGACAAAATTGCAATGTTATCAGCAAGCCTCAAAGTTTTTTTTTTCTTCTCCCTGAACTGCAATTCACTTTCACTTTCTCCTTGCTTTGCTTCACAGCTTCTTTACTGTACAGACTGAATAACTGTTGGGATAGGTTACAACCTTGTCTCACTCCCTTCTGAACCACTGCTTGCTTTTCATGCTGTACGACTGTTATAACTGCCCTTTGGTTTCTGTACAAGTTATAAATAACCTTTCGTTCCCCGTATTTTACCCCTGCTGCTTACAGAAATTTGACGAATGCATTCAAGTCAAATAGTGTCAAAAGTTTTCTGTACGTTTACAAATGCTATAAATGTAGGTTTACCTTTCATTAACCTAAGGTAAGTCATAGGGTGTTGCCTCGCGTATTCCAATATTTCTCCAGAACTCCGCAATGATCTTCCCTGCGGTTGACTTATACCAGTTTTTTCCTTTCTTTTGTAAATAATTCGTGTCAATATTTTGCAAACGTGACTTAATAAACTAACAGTTTTGTAATATCCACACATGTCAGGACTTACTTTCTTTGGAACTGTTATTATTAGATTCTTCTTGAAGTCTGAGATTATTTTTCCTGTCTCATATAGCCTCTACATCAAGAGGAATGGTTTGGTCATGGCTGACTCTCCCAAGGATATCAGCAGTTCTGGGGGAATGTCGCCTGCTCCAGGCGCCTTATTTCGTCTTAGGGCTTTCAGTGCTTTGTCAAATTTTTCTCGCGTTATCGTATCTCCTATCTCATCTGCACCATATTCCCTACCTACAGTATTTGTTTCATTTCCCTTGTAAAGTCCTTCCACTTTTCAACTCTTCCCTATGGCTGCAGGAGAAATGTAAGTCTATAGAACCATGTATAACTAGGAGAAAGCTAGACAACGCCTACAGGAAAATTAAAGAAGCCTTTGGAAAAAAGAGAAGTAGCTGTACCAGCATGTAAGCATTAAAAAATTTCGGTGACATGTCTAAGAAATGTGCTGAAACTGAGAGGCAAGTCGGCCTTAGTCCGCTACTGTGGTATGAACACCTCCGACCTTGTTGCAAATAATAATCAAGTACGAACTACCGCTTGGCGGTGTTGATCGAAGCCCTCGCTCTGATGTAGTCAACCATTCTGAAAATAAAAATTGCGTTCCGTCGTATCCGATGTGTTCTCTATTATGTGAGATTGTTCATGAATATTGTTGACTTGTCGTTGCATGATATGCCGTTGTGATCTCCGATCTGAAAATCTGAGCTGAAATTTCCGAATATTCCGGATGTCGGCTTAAATGACACACATGCGGATTGCCGTTGGAGCTGATGATAGGTGGCTGGATGGCGCCACTGTCTCGCTGGCTTTAAAAATGTGACAGTGCAAAAATGGCTCTGAGCACTATGGGACTTAACGTTTGAGGTCATCAGTCCCCTAGAACTTAGAACTACTTAAACCTAACTAAGGGCATCACACACATCCATGCCCGAGGCAGGATTCGAACCTGCGACCGCAGCGGTCGCGCGGTTCCAGACTGTAGCGCCTAGAACCGCTCGGTCACCACGGCCGGCGATGTGACAGTAGCAGGTGGCTGTGTAGATTTGTGTGCAACTGAAATATAAACCTGTAATGAAGATTGTCACATTAGAACGAAATGGTGGATCTACACTATGAAAAATATGAACTGTTCTTGAGGCGTTTACAGCACATGCAGTAATTATAGCTTAATTAAGAATTGTTGACCATGCTGCCTTAGTTGATTTTTGCTGACTAAGTATGCTGTTCCATCGAAAGATAATCTGCGTTTGTGGCAGGTGCATCAATAATCTGGATGATAGAGAACGTCATGGGATCTGATGCGTTCTTCAGAGGCCTCTCCAACTACCTCAGAAACAAGTAAGTGCCACTCAAAAATTGGTAATAAATTTTCTTGACCCTGGATATAACATAACCTTTTAAAAAAAATGTGCATTACAAAATTACGGACGTGATGTAGCCCTAAGAGTTATTCTATATTCTACTTTCTTGATTCACTTGGTTTCATTTCTTTAACTGTGAAGTCCTGTAAAGTGGCTAATACTAGTACGTTTACACTGTATTGTGATTTAATGAGTATGTCCACTTCAGGGGTCGTGTGCACGCAGAAACTTTGAAAACTGTTTGTTTACATATTTTATTGTACTTTAGTTTAACTCTTTAACTACTTCATTCAGTGTACAAGGGCGTCTTTGTTGTGTCGACAAGTGGTGCCGACACAGTGTTTTGAGGGGGCCGAAATGCACGCTATAAGCGCACGAAGGATGGCGTGAAGTCTGAAACAGGAGACGTAATGAATGCTATAAAGAAAAGTACGTAGCTGCGGAAATACTTAACTTTAATCCATCCTTGTGGTATATTGCTCTTGACGATACAAGTGAGACTCTTAAGATACATGCAATGTTACAAATGGCGCCTTGCTAGGTCGTAGCCATTAACTTAGCGGAAGGCTATTCTAACCATCTGCTCTGCAAATGAGCGAGGCTTCGTCGGTGTGCATCGCTAGCGACGTCGTCCGTACAACTGGGGCGAGTGCTAGTAAGTCTCTCGAGACCTGCGATCCTGACAGTGGCGACACGCGGGTCCGACATGTACTAATGGACCGCGGCCGATTTAAGCTACCACCTAGCAAGTGTGCTGTCTGGCGGTGACACCACATTCCTCCCCCGCAAATCGGCGAACGGTCGTGTTATAAGGCTTCCGCCCGCCGTGGGGAGGACCCCATGTTGACGTATGCGATGAGGTGGGGAGCCTAACAACAGGCGAGGCTGTGCCACCCGCACCCGGCCATTCGGTCCGAGGGGAGCTAGGAAACGCCTGAATACCTAGTCCAGGGTGCACGTCAACATGCGGTGTATGCGCCCGTAGAGAGACAGGAGGGGCCGAAGGGTCGACCTCCATGCGGTCGGG
Organism: Schistocerca nitens; assembly: GCF_023898315.1. NCBI lineage: Eukaryota > Metazoa > Arthropoda > Insecta > Orthoptera > Acrididae > Schistocerca > Schistocerca nitens. The sequence goes on from NW_026045911.1 coordinate 1,857,640, forward strand.
GCACCCGACGGGCGAAGACGACATCTGGTCCGGAGCGAGCAAGAGGTCCATTGCGGAGGACAGCTGGTCACGGGAAGCAATCGGCGGCGCGTGACCTAGGGAGGCGCCATGCGGTTGCAGCGACGCGTCCACTGCGGGCGGCGCCGGCGGGAGAACAGGCGGCGGCGGCGGCAGCGGCGCGTCGCCATGGGGCAAAATGGAAGGCATCGTCGGTAACACCTGGGGATGAGGCGAGCCAGTAGATGGGTCCCCAGGGCGCTGACCGGACGGCACCGTCGCTGACAGCAGACGGAGAGCGGCAGAACCCAGGCGACGGCAGAGGCGCAGCTGATTGAGATGCCGACGCACCTCACCAGAGGCCCCCAAAACCAAATAAATCGCGCGGCCGAGGCAGCGAAAAATGCGCCCTGCGAGCCAACGCCGTGAACCTCGATAGTTGCGATAGAATACAACGTCGCCTGGAGCAAAAACAGGAGTCTGCCGCTGCACAGGAACCTGATGCGGCGGATGCAGCAAAGACATCAAGGTTCGATGAGGACGACCGTGGAGCAACTCAGCCGGCGAGCGACCATCGCGGGGCTGAGAGCGATACGAGGACAAAAAGAGCAATAACGCGTCCTCCCGAGAATGCGACTGTTTCAACTTCAACATCTGTGACTTGAAAGTCCGGACCAATCGTTCAGCGGCACCGTTCAACTGAGGCGAAAACGGCGCGGACGTCACATGTTGAATACCATTGGCCTTGCAGAATGACTGAAATTCTGCGGACATGAATTGTGGGCCATTGTCGGAAACAATAGTCTGTGGAAGACCTTCAATGCAAAAAATAGCAGACAACGCTTGGATTGTGGTAGAAGACGTCGTGGAAGACATCCGGAGAACAAAAGGAAAATTACTGAAAGAATCGACCACAACCAACCATCGAGCATTCCAGAATGGACCAGCAAAATCTATCTGCAAGCGTTGCCAAGGGGAAGTGGCTTGTGGCCATGCAAAGAATTTCCGCAGCGGTGCGGATTGTTGTTCGGCACACGCCATGCAAGAAGAGCACATATTCGTAATCGCAGCATCGATTCCGAACCAAGTACAGTGCTGACGAGCAAGTTGTTTCGTTCGCACTATACCACAATGTCCTTGGTGAAGAAGGCGTAAGACAGAGGACTGTAACGAACGTGGGACCACGACTCTGGACTGATCATTATCAGAACGCAACAACAAAACACCACGTCGTACAAAAAGTCTCTCCTTGTGAGCAAAAAATCGGCGAACCAACGGATCCTCGATCCGTGACTTTGACAAGGGCCATTGCGTAGCAACAAAACGCAAAACAGTACCAAGGACAGGGTCAGCAGCTGTGGCTGTAGCTACACGACGAAAATCAATCGGAAACGATTCGACCACGTCATCTGTTTCTGCATCAATGAACATGCAAGCAAGTTCGGAAAAATCGAATGCTTTATCCTCAGCAACAGGCAAACAGGACAACGCATCGGCGTTGCCGTGCTTAGCAGTGGACCGATACAAGATATCGTAGCGGTACTGCGAGAGGAAAATTGACCAGCGAATGAATTTCTGCACTGTACGTGGAGGAACAGGCTTGTTCGGATGAAAAAGCGATGTCAAAGGTTTGTGGTCTGTGATGATGGTAAAGTGACGACCATACAAGAAATCATGGAACTTAGTAACACCAAATACGAGAGCCAAAGCTTCTTTCTCGATCTGTGAGTAATTTCTTTGCGCAGACGAGAGCAATTTGGACGCAAAGGCGATAGGGCGATCATGCGAGCCATTTTTGTGCGCAAGCACAGCACCGATCCCGAAATCTGATGCATCTACCATCAACAAAAGGGGTTTCTGGGGATCGAATAGCGTAAGGCAAGTATTTGAAAGCAACGCCGATTTCAACTGGCTAAAGGCACGTTCGCATTCCATCGTCCAGACAAACGGAACACCTTTACGGCGTAAACGATGAAGCGGAGCTGAAATGGAAGAGGCATTGCGCAGAAAGCGATGATAGTAATTTATTTTACCCAGCACACTCTGTAGCTGCTTCAAAGTCTGTGGCGAAGGTAAGTCGTGTATGGCACGGAGGTGCTCTGGACTGGGGTGTATGCCTGGGGCATTGATTACATGTCCCAAATATGGTAAGTCACGAGCAAAAAACACACATTTGTCCTTCCGCAAGCGAAGACCATTTTGTCGCAAGACCTGAAATAATGTCTGTAAATTTTCTAAATGTTCGGCTGCTGTCCTTCCGGAGATCACAATATCGTCCAGGTAGTTCGCAGCAGTAGGGACCGACGCACAAACAGTTTGTAAATATTGCTGAAACAATGCAGGTGCGGATGCACACCCGAATGGCAGTCTTTTGAATCGGTACACACCAAGATGCCTGTTAACCACCAAGACGCGCTGGGATTCTGTGTCCACAGGTATTTGCAAGTACGCATCTGCTAGGTCCAATTTTGAAAAGTATTGACCCGGGCACAGTTTGTCAAAAAGATCTTCCGGGCGGGGCAAAGGAAAAGTTGCAGTCACAAGTTGTGGATTCACAGTTGCCTTGAAGTCCACACAAAGTCTGAATTTTCCGGAAGGTTTTGGCAAAATTACTAAGGGTGAGGCCCAGAGAGAAGCCTGCACACTTTCAATTACACCTTGTGATTCTAAATCGTGTAAAGTTCTTGCGACCTCATCACGCAATGCGTGGGGAACATTGCGCGCTCTGAAAAATGTCGGTTGCGCGTTGGCTTTCAGTTCCAAATGTGCTTCATAGTTCTTAGCGCAACCAAGGCCCGGTGCAAAAATGTCTGCAAACTCTTCACAGAGACGAGAAACACTGTCTGAAGGCACAGTCTCGTTCACTGATAGGACCTGATTTACGATTGACAAGTTAAACAACTGAAATAAATCTAACCCAAACAAGTTCACTGCAGAAGAAGAACGAAGTACGTAAAAAGACACAAGTTTTGTTTGTCCCTTGTATGTTGCAAGAAGAGTGCACTGTCCTAACACAGGGATCTGCTGTCCTGAATAACTGGTGAGCTGAACATTTGCGGCACGCAATGGAGGTTTGCCCAGTTGTTTGTACGTGTCGCGATTGATCAATGAAACTGCAGCTCCGGTATCGAGCTGGAATGGTATCACTTTGCCTTCAAGGTCCAAGTCTACAAAAAGTTTATTGTCCTGCCGACGACAAGAGCGACTTTCTCGTGCAATTTGAACTGATACAGGTACAGAAGCACTGGCGACTTTACGGAATTTCCGGCGACGTCGACGCACACTTTTTGTGGGACGAACACAGTCACTGTGAGAGAAAAAGGCACTAGACGGGGTGGAATTAACTACATGAATGTCCATAGGCGAAGGTTCACGAGCCTGATTGTCCTTGGTTCGATTCCGGCGCGAAGCAAAGGGCCTGGAATGGTAGTGATTGTCTGATCTGAGCTTTGTCTGGCAAACACTTTGAACGTGTCCTTTTTTATGACAGTAGAAGCAAATAGCTTGGCGTGACGGGCAATTGTCACGCGAATGTCTAGTGGCACACCGCGGGCATGATTTCAGAACTGCATTGGCATGCTTACGCGGTACACGTGTTTGAGAGCGAGGCCGCAGCTGCGCGGACGTGCGCGAGGGCTGTTTAACGTTCCGTGCAGCGTGCCCGGCGGGCCGGTTAATGTGACACACTGCTGGCGAAGTATCAAATGATTCCTGAGCAAAGTCAAGTGTGTCTTGCCTATCTAATATCTCTATCACTTGTTGAAGGGAGGGATTAACTAGTTTCAAAATCTGTTCCCGTATACGAACATCTGAAATGTTCTGTGCAATTGCATCACGTACCATTGTATCTGAATAAGGGAGTCCACATTCACACTCAAAAGCACAATCCCTAGTAAGGCCTTGCAAAGTTGCAACCCACTCCCTATTAGTCTGACCGGCCGTACGTTTTGTACGAAAGAACGTATACCTTTTTGCAACGACATTGACTGTTTCCTTGAAATAAGCATCTAAAGCAGACAAAATTTCTTCGTAGGACAGAGTTGCTACGTCACGTCGGGGAACAATTTCACCATCACACGGTAGGTGGACACACCTACACACGAAAGCAAAAACGGCTGCCGCTCATTACCTTGAATTCTGTAGGCGGCGAGATGGAATCCAAATTGGCGTGACCACTCCGTCCATGTTTCCTCGTCCGCTTGAAACGGACGAAACTGGGGTGCAACAGCATGTTGTGGCTGCGGTAGCGATGAAGCGGCGGCGGCCGCATCGGTGTGCATTGCACGCTGACCCTGGACGAGCTGTCCAAGGGCATCCAATAACGCCTGCGTCTGCTGATTCTGCAAGCGATAAAATTCGGACAGTACATCTGGAGATTGTGGCGAAGCCATGACACAAGTAAATTAGGGCAAAGCAAGTATAAAGAACCAGATCCTTTTTGATCCTCGTCGCCACTTGTTGTGTCGACAAGTGGTGCCGACACAGTGTTTTGAGGGGGCCGAAATGCACACTATAAGCGCACGAAGGATGGCGTGAAATCTGAAACAGGAGACGTAATGAATGCTATAAAGAAAAGTACGTAGCTGCGGAAATACTTAACTTTAATCCATCCTTGCAGTACATTGCTCTTGACGATACAAGTGAGACTCTTAAGATACATGCAATGTTACAAATGGCGCCTTGCTAGGTTGTAGCCATTAACTTAGCGGAAGGCTATTCTAACTATCTGCTCTGCAAATGAGCGAGGCTTCGTCAGTGTGCATCGCTAGCGACGTCGTCCGTACAACTGGGGCGAGTGCTAGTAAGTCTCTCGAGACCTGCCTTGTGGTGGCGCTCGGTCTGCGATCCTGACAGTGGCGACACGCGGGTCCGACATGTACTAATGGACCGTGGCCGATTTAAGCTACCACCTAGCAAGTGTGGTGTCTGGCGGTGACACCACAGTCTTTGCGGCAAAACTCGAATCAAATATCTACCTCTATGCACAGATGAGGCAAAACGTTTATCAGCACCTACTTGATATCGTGATGTTCGACTTTTGTAACGCAATACAACATCGATCTGCGTGGCACGCATTTGAAAAGTCCTTGGGAGATTTTTGGAGGCATATAACACCAGACATTGCGAAGTGGCAACCATTTTCATGCCTCTCTCCTCACATTTTATCCTATTCGCATGCTGAATTGCCTACGAGCTTCTCTTGCTTCATTTACTTTACGATTCGGTTTTTACTGTGTTGCTCACCGATTACATGAGTGGTTAAGGGGTGTCGTTTAGCAGTGTTGGTAAGCCACTCCTCTGTATGTAATCTAACATTTCATTCCTATGGTAAGTTCTCCAATTATACTTCTGGCATTGACCAGGGCAGTTCCTCTGCGCTGGGTCAAGAACAGGTGAAATTTTCGCACGCTCTGTAAGAGCTACCGGTCACTCAGACTGTAGGTCTACGCTAGCGGAGGGCATGGACAGTCGGGCGAGCCTTTCAGGGATTATCAAATGGTTCAAATGGCTCTGAGCACCATGGGACTTAACATCTGAGGTAATCAATCCCCTAGACGTAGAACTACTTAAACCTAACTAACCTGAGGATAACACTCACATTTATGCCCGAGGTAGGATTCGAACCTGTGACTGTAGCAGCAGCGCGGTTCCGGACTGAAGCGCCTAGAACCACTCGGCCATAGCGGCGGGCAGAGATTACCCCCTGGCCCAACTTCCTTGGACAATGAGCAGTGGGAAGGAAGACCCGTGTCCTCTATAGAAGAACCCTGCTTCTTAGTAAACTTCGAGTGGAGGTCTTAGCTGTCAACTTCCCATTGTCCTTCTGTGTGCGGTCTCCAGACACTTTTCCTCAAGCAAAATATGCAGCCATTCGTGTCTCCAAATTTTTGAACTTCCTTCTGTCGTGAGAGTACCGTGCGAAGCCCAACAAAATTTTCAGAATTTCCGACTATCAAGTCTAGACGTAAGATAGGGAGACACTCGTTTCCGGTTTCCATACACAAGTATGTCTTTGGCGGGTACATCTTTAACTTTACGAGGTGCATTCAAGTTCTAAGGCCTCCGATTTTTTTTCTAATTAACTACTCACCCGAAATGGTTGAAACTGGCGTTATTTCTCGACGTAATCGCCCTGCAGACGTACACATTTTTCACAACGCTGACGCCATGATTCCATGGCAGCGGCGAAGGCTTCTTTAGGAGTCTGTTTTGACCACTGGAAAATTGCTGAGGCAATAGCAGCACGGCTGGTGAATGTGCGGCCACGGAGAGTGTCTTTCATTGCTGGAAAAAGCCAAAAGTCACTAGGAGCCAGGTCAGGTGAGTAGGGAGTATGAGGAATCACTTCAAAGTTGTTATCACGAAGAAACTGTTGCGTAACGTTAGCTCGATGTGCGGGTGCGTTGTCTTGGTGAAACAGCACACGCGCAGCCCTTCCCGGACGTTTTTGTTGCAGTGCAGGAAGGAATTTGTTCTTCAAAACATTTTCGTAGGATGCACCTGTTACCGTAGTGCCCTTTGGAACGCAATGGGTAAGGATTACGCCCTCGCTGTCCCAGAACATGGACACCATCATTTTTTCAGCACTGGCGGTTACCCGAAAATTTTTTGGTGGCGGTGAATCTGTGTGCTTCCATTGAGCTGACTGGCGCTTTGTTTCTGGATTAAAAAATGGCATCCACGTCTCATCCGTTATCACAACCGACGAAAAGAAAGTCCCATTCATGCTGTCGTTGCGCGTCAACATTGCTTGGCAACATGCCACACGGGCAGCCGTGTGGTTGTACGTCAGCATTCGTGGCACCCACCTGGATGACACTTTTCGCATTTTCAGTTCGTCATGCAGGATTGTGTGCACAGAACCCACAGAAATGCCAACTCTGGAGGCGATCTGTTCAACAGTCATTCGGCGATCCCCCAAAACAATTCTCTTCACTTTCTCGATCATGTCGTCAGACCGGCTTGTGCGAGCCCGAGGTTGTTTCGGTTTGTTGTCACACGATGTTCTGCCTTCATTAAACTGTCGCACCCACGAACGCACTTTCCACACATCCATAACTCCATCACCACATGTCTCCTTCAACTGTCAATGAATTTCAATTGGTTTCACACCACGCAAATTCAGAAAACGAATGATTGCACGCTGTTCAAGTAAGGAAAACGTCGCCATTTTAAGTATTTAAAACAGTTCTCATTCTCGCCGCTGGCGGTAAAATTCCATCTGCCGTACAGTGCTGCCATCTCTGGGACGTATTGACAATGAACGCGGCCTCATTTTAAAACAATGCGCATGTTTCTATCTCTTTCCAGTCCGGAGAAAAAAAATCGGAGGCCTTAGAACTTGAATGCACCTCGTATGTTGGGAGCCAGTGAAGGGACTTCCTGATTCTGACTGGAAGAGCACCTAGTCCCTTTCTTGGACTGGCTACAAATGATAGTGCAGCGTGCTTTTCTGAGGTCTGAAGGAAGGCTACCAAAACTGAGAGAGGCATTCGCGATTCTAATCCGAACTTCTACTTTGTGGTTTTACTCTGAACTACGCCATCATACGTGTTTTTCATTGACTTCAGGATTCTGCAAGTCTTCGAAGTTTCACTGTGAACTTACTCATATCCACGATCAGTAATGAGAAGCATGATGAGATCCTTGATTCGCAATCACATCACGTCGGCTCAGCCCCAACAACACTGAGCTCGGCGCACCGCGACTTGCCGCAGCAACCTCGCCCGCCAACGATCACGGTAGGACCGCATTTGCAATGCGCGCTCCCGCCTTTGGCAATCGGCGATATAGTGAGCAGAACAGAACTTCATCCCGGTTTCTATATTTTTTTTCCATCACTATGTCTACCCGTCTCACACACTAGTACACAAGTTTTCCTGCAATCTAATTCTAGCTTCAAAAGGAATCTTTTCCGTAACAACTCGTTTTGTTTCGTTAACGACTTAATTCATTGGAGCCCACGCGCCTGGTGATATTTCTTTCTGGTTCTTCCTTTATTTATCGATCTGTTGTGTGCTCAGTTCGGGTTCATACTGTTTTGCAATCATGGTTGAAAATGTAATTTGCGTCCTTTACGTGTGTGGGCACCATCTCAGTCGTAATTGTCCAGTATCATGCTGATGGCGACCCTAACAAACATTCACTTACCTTACCACTGTTCACTCTCAGATTGTTTCATAACCTCGATGTTTATGTTGGGTTGGGTTGGGTTGGGTTGTTTTGCGGGAGGAGACCAAACTGCGAGGACATCGGTTTCAACGGATTAGGGAAGGATGGGTAAGGAAGTCGGGCGTGTCCTTTTCAAAGGGACCATCCCGGCATTTGCCTGAAGAGATTTAGGGAAATCACGGACAACCTAATCAGGATGACTGGACGTGGGATTGAACCGTCATCCTCCTGAATGCGAGTCCAGTGTGCTAATCACTTGTAACCTCCCCCTCACTTATCGACCTTAATGACAGTGGAAGATTGAACCGCGTGTACCTAATGGAAATTTGGGAAAAGCAATCGTCACCGAAGTCAATTTGTCGGTAAAGAGGGAGAAAAGGGTTACATCTAAATGAAAGGAAAAATGCAAATGAAACTGGTGGAAATTAATTTCGAAAAGGGGTAAAGTTAATAAAGAAAGTAAATGTGCGGCCGTTACGTTAACAATTAACTAGCGGTAATTAGATATTTGAGATTTGGGGGAAATTACAGTCACCATTCCTAAGGACAATTACTATAGTAACTGAAAAAAGAAAGGTTATTACACATATAATTAGCACTAGAAGCGTGGCAACTGAAGGTTGACACGTGTAGTGTGAAAACTGAAAGTTTGTCAGAAGTAATAAATTTCGCTACACTCTGACTTAATTTAGGAAAAGAATTAATAAAACCGGAAAATCGAAAGTTAGTTTAGTGACTGAAGTTAATAGTGAGCTTTCTTTCTGAAGCACATCGAAATTCAGTAAAATACGGTTAGTCTTGGACTACCTCAACAATCATTTCAAAAGCTACTTGAATCTACGCAATTTAGAAATAAGAGATTTAACTTTGAACTTGAATTAAATGATTCTGAACAATCAACAATAGTAAAATTTAGTATGTACCATCTGAGCTGCAGTCACAGGTAACTAAAATACGGTAACAAAACTCGCACTCTTAATTTGTGCTTGTGCAATCTAAATATTGTAGCCAGCTATGAATACCTTAACTGAACTTTGAAATTAAAGCAGTGAAATCGAATGATTTGAATTTCAACGACACTCGAGCTCATTTCGGAAAAGGAAGGGACCCTGCTTGGCAATGCAGTTGGGACAATGAGCAACAAAGGTTCATGCTAAGTTGCTGTAATTTTGTGATGCAACAATTTTAAAAGTTTGAAAAGCTGAGGTCTGCCATACAGTTCTAAAACTTTACGTGCTTCCAATCTTCCTTGTTGGCTGATTGAAGGTTTGAAGCCGTCGATCGAGGAGGTGGCGACAGTCACTCATTGTCGGCCGTCGCTGTTGCAGAAGTTGGATGTTGGCGCGCCTTCTTCTCGACACGGTCACCAGACGAAACGGGCTCTTGATGTGCGCCAGCTAATGCTTCCCGTCCGCGACACCATGTCAGAAACTATCATCGCAAGTCGAGCGCAATTACATGCTGCCAAACCCCGAAAGCGCGGCAACTCGCGGGAGCTTCACACAACACACGTGCTCCACTGCACCACCCCAGCCAGACTCCCCTCTGCCCGCGCTCCACGCGGCAGAGTTAACACTACCAAAGATCCTAAACACTTTGGTTCTCCACACGACCTATCGATGTAATGGTTCGATAGCATAGTTTCCCTAGGCCAGACCCAGCGTAAAAATACAAATAATATTCACAAAACAAACCAACTATACATCGACATAAATGCATAAATAAATATATACAAATAGTAAAACAATTACAATATATAAAGACACAGAAATGTCATATCTTCGGGTAACAAAATAAGGAAAAATCTGTAGTACAATAGATGGAAATAGAAGGATATGCATTTCCGGCGTTACACACTGCGCCACCCCGCTCCGTGTTTATGTGTTTTGAGTAATTTTACACATTGTTTGAATAAACATTAATTTACGAGATCAAAGAGAACAACCATTAAAGTAAATTATCCAACTGAAATGCCCAGGTCCTCCAACCACAAGCAGTAGACGATGTACCTGGCGAGTTCAGAAACTTATGAAATAACGTTTTTCGACGCGCGTGGCAGTTTATTTCTATGTGTCATGCTTGCCTCAAGGGGTAATCTATCATTTTGTATGAACTGGGGTGATAGATCCAGCATCAGTCTAATATGCATACCCACGGCACACCTGATGAGCAAGAGGTCGTGTTGCCGGCCGCTGTGGCCGAGCGTTTCTATGCACTTCAGTTTGGAACCGCGCAGCTGCTATAGTCGCAGGTTCGAATCCTGCCTCGGGCATGGATGTGTTGATGTCCTTAGGTTAGTTAGGTTTACGTAGTTCTAAGTCTAGTGGACTGATGACCTCAGATGTTAAGTCCCATTGTGCTCAGACCCATTTGAACCAAGAGGTCGTATTCACAAGTCACGTAATCCTCGTAAAAGTCGGACCTCTGGTCTGTGGGCGCCAAGCTGGTGAACGATAGCGTCGCAGGTGTGTTCCTTCAGTTCAGAGCAGACCAATAAGGAGGCCAATGCATCTACCTAAGTTCGCCAACACTCTCATCAAACGTTTACAACACGATTCTCGCCTTGTCACAAGGACAGTTCTCCTTCTGGATGACGGCATCGCCTTCGGAGAAGACATCAGGAGTGAACACATGCAGGTGGTCCACAATAATTTTGACCTACCTTTGCACAGACATGAATTACTTACATGTGCATCCCCTCACCACCACTCACGTAGGTGGAGACACTATACTGCACACACTGCAGCTTATGCGTAAGTTACGAAATTTAAAAGACGTTTCTCTTGCATGATGTTGCTTCCCCCACCATCGCCTACGAGTTTCAGTAACTGCCGCTAGGTTCATATGCATTCATTTTTCTCTTGTTCGTTGGACAGTACACGTCTTAAATCATGTGCTTGCGTACGTCAAAAGTTAGCGCCATGACAAAATAATGGTCTTAGTTTTCAACTAACTAAATAAATACTTTGTCAAGTGAAAAACATTCTAAAACCGCCCGACAGGCACCTCAGCACTCAGCATTCCCTGTAATCAGTTTTGTAACAGAGTAACAGAGCATCGTTTAAAATGACTTGCTGACGTACAATGAAAATAATTTTTTGCTTCAGTCATAGAGTATAAATTTTATGATGAAGTGTAAACAAAAAACTTGGCGCAATCACTAAGTAATGAATGTCTGTACAGTTGTACAAAATTTGGTTACAGAATTAAGTATTATCGACAAACGAAACGTGTACTTCGCAGCACCTGTGACCAGTGAGAATCTTGAGTAACTAGAAATTTTAAAAAATAACAGAGCTGTTGAGATAAAACTCTTTCCGATGTTCTTTAGCGTGCTGTAGATAGCATCTAATTATTTAACGCAAAAATTTAGAAATATTACTCTTCAAAATGCGACACGTGTATTGCAGTGATGGTGGTGTCTCGAGTTGCCAGACGTCGTAATGTTAGTTGTAATTTAATGCAAGCTGGCGCGGCATGTGAAATACATACAGGGTGATTATAATTAAAGTTAACCTTTCAAAACGCTGTAAGGTCACATTGAAACCACCTGTCGTAACCCGTCCTCGAAATACTAATCTACACTGATGACGCTTTCGTGGCAACTTGCTGATGTATTGCCTGTTGTTCGTCTCGTGATCTTCGGGCAATGTCCGTCACCAGCAATGAAGGGTGAATCCTTGACAATGCCAGACACTGATACCAGCAAAACGTCAGAAAAATCGTTAAACAGAATATGCTGACCTAAGATGCCGTGACGAAAGGCAACGGGTAACACGTTCACACGTTGACACAGGTCAGTGCTGCTATCTGTTGAGGTCAGTGCATGGAAATAATGCTTATCCTTCAAGCGTCACACACTGTTATGTTTAGCTTTTTAACATGTGTTTAATTCATATAGAATACCGTGGAAATGTAACTAGCTCTGCTGTCACCTCACGAGTAGTAGTGAATCTGCTGTAATGTAATGTGATCTGTCCATAGCATGTTCAGCGCGGCGACGGACGACCTCCTGTTGAGGACCCTGGATTACGTGACGCCTGATTCTTCCCTGCCCGAGGGAACCTACCTAGAAGAAGTCATGCTGCCCTGGGTGCGACAGGGTGGCTTCCCTTTCATCTCCGTCTCCAGGAACTACACCGACGGTTCAGCTGTCATATCACAGGTGCTTCGACTTTCCCACCTCGGGAGACGCTGGATTCATCTCGATAACACTTCTACGTAACGTCACTACTGCATATTCATTCTCGACTGTCGGGGACGTCTATCGACTTCCGTGGTAATATCGTGTTCTAAGAAGTGGGTGAAAACATGTTTGAAAGATTTTATACTACTAGGTATGTCCTCTGAACACAGGCTTCTTCGAGTATTGAGGACCACTCCAAAACGTGTCGCTAAAAGCGTAACGGCAGTTGAAGTTTCGAGGCGTAAGCTGCAAGGCTCTACAGTAGTGTAGTGCTTAGAATGTCGGAATGTGGAAAAGAATGTAGCTGGTACCTCCAACATTTTTCCGCATTTGCTTTCTTAAAAAATCCTCGGACTTTATTAAGCTGAGTACAGTATGTTCTGCAGTATTTGACGTTATGTCCATATAAGAGCGCTCTATCCCAGGAGTGACTTGTAATTGTCAATCATTTACAAATTAAGCATAAATCACCTAAATATCAGTAAATGTTCGATACAAGTTGTTCATCGAGTAAAACAAAAAAAGTACAACTCAAAATTAAAAGCATAGAAAAGTCTGATACATAAAAAGAATTAAAACACAGCATAGTCTCAACCGTCTATAAAGTACAAAAGAAGATTTGCAAGCTAGTTATTTTAGGATACTTCTGTTTCGAACGAGAACGTATGTTATGTACGAATGCATGCTTTCGTGGCGATATCGGTTACTAAAATGTTCTCGGGTTTCAAGCCGCATCAATAGGTTAACTGCCCTAGAGCTTTCGCCGGAGTCCCGGAACCAAAACATGGTCGTATATGGTGCTGGACTAGGCACCAGTGACGTCACGGAGGGCGGCGCAGCTGTATAAGCACGGCAACGGCATTCAGAGGACGGTCAACCATTTGACAATGACAGAGGAGATCTCTACCGATAGTTCGTCAGCAGTTAACCACTTGATGCGGCTCGAAACCCAACAATATTTTATTAAAGAACATACATATGCAGATGTAATATACAGGGTGATTCAAAAAGAATACCACAACTTTAGGAATTTAAAACTCTGCAACGACAAAAGGCAGAGCTAAGCACTATCTGTCGGCGAATTAAGGGAGCTATAAAGTTTCATTTAGTTGTACATTTGTTCGCTTGAGGCGCTGTTGACTAGGCGTCAGCGTCAGTTGATGCTAAGATGGCGACCGCTCAACAGAAAGCTTTTTGTGTTATTGAGTACGGCAGAAGTGAATCGACGACAGTTGCTCAGCGTGCATTTCGAACGAAGTATGGTGTTAAACCTCCTGATAGGTGGTGTATTAAACGTTGGTATAAACAGTTTACAGAGAATGGGTGTTTGAGCAAAGGGAAAAGTTCTGGACGGCCGAGAACGAGTATGAAAATGTAGCACGCATCCAGCAAGCATTTGTTCGCAGCCCAGGAAAATCGACTCGCAGAGCTAGCAAAGAGCTGCAAATTCCACAATCAACTGTATGGAGAGTCCGTAACTACCTGAACGTCAACTACCCGAGGCGATGGATCGGCCGCCAGGCAGCCCGTGACAGAGCACTTCATCACTGCCCTCCAAGAAGCCCTGATCTTACCCCCTGCGATTTTTTCTTATGGGGATATGTTAAGGATTTGGTGTTTCGGCCACCTCTCCCAGCCACCATTGATGATTTGAAACGAGAAATAACAGCAGCTATCCAAACTGTTACGCCTGATATGCTACAGAGAGTGTGGAACGAGTTGGACTATCGGGTTGATATTGCTCGTGTGTCTGGAGGGGGCCATATTGAACATCTCTGAACTTGTTTTTGAGTGAAAAAAAACCTTTTTAAATACTCTTTGTAATGATGTATAACAGAAGGTTATATTATGTTTCTTTCATTAAATACACATTTTTAAAGTTGTGGTATTCTTTTTGAATCACCCTGTATTCTGTACCTACAGCTGCTTTTTCTCATTGTTTCAGTTACTTTCACAAGTTCGTTTTCTTTCGCGGTGAACTGTAATTTTTCGCACAAATTAGAATATACTTCGCACAACCACCACACTTTTTCCATTGGGGAAACTTACTGTTAAGTACTTTTCGTATTACATAATTATGTATTTTAATTACTTTTGATATTACATAATTGCATCTACATCATACTCCGCAAGCCACGTAATGGTGTGTGGCGGAGGGTACCTTTTGTACCACTAACTGAGCCCTCCAATCCTGTTCCACTCGCGAATAGCGCGAGGGAAGAACGATTGTCAGTAAGCCACTGTATTGGCTCTAATTTCTCAAATTTTCTACTCATGGTCATTACGAGAGACATATGTAGGGGGAAGTAATATGTTGGCCGGCTCAACAACCGTATGTAAAAAACGAGTATGGAGTTGGCTGGTTCTCACTTTCAAAGAAAGAAAAGACAACAATAGTTTTCAAAACTGTACTAATCGAATATATGAAATGCTGCTTTAATTCGTGAGCAAGAGTGGTTACAACAGTCAAAACGATACTCCATATTTACAGTCCTTTTACGGTTTGAGAAAAGCGTTATGGTAATATTAGATTTATTATTCTGGTGTGCAAAGCACTTATAATTTTGTATGTGAAACTAGACAAAAGTACTTTACCTATATAGTCTTCAAATGACCAAACGTATCAATTAAAACGAAGTCAATAAACATGTCAAATGGAATAACGTAAGGGAAGATGTGGCTTATCCATTGGTATGGAGCAAATAAATTGGTTCAGTTTTTAATGTTAATGAGGCGCACACATACTGATTGGGTATTTACAGACCATTTCTGAAAAGAACATAACTTTTACGCATACATTACTTTCATTCAAAAGCGTTATGGTAATATTAGATTTATTATTCTGGTGTGCAAAGCACTTATAATTTTGTATGCGAAACTAGACAAAAGTACTTTACCTATATAGTCTTCAAAATGAATAAACATATAAATTAAAACGAAGTCAATAAACATGTCAAATGGAATAAGGTAAGGGAAGATGTGGCTTATCCATTGGTATGGAGCAAATAAATCGGTTCAGTTTGTAATGTTAATGAGGCGCACACATACTGATTGGGTATTTACAGACTATTTCTGAAAAGAACATAACTGTTATGCATACATTACTTTCATTCTTGGGAATAATGAGGTATTGAAAACAGCAGACAGTCACAATATTTCAGATCGAACGTTTCCTAGGTGGTGTCATGTATCAACACGATGATGGTGCCAACTCCCGACTGAAATCGTGAGACTGTAGGCCCACCACGGTGATACCTCTGCGTAAACACAAGATGGATGACCACTGCAAACGAGGCCCATCACGCTCATACTCGACACGACCACGAAAGTCGCTAGATGTCCACGACGGTCGAAACCGCGCACGTCCACGTCATAGTGACGTCACGCAGACGTGTTATCGATGTGAACCTAGTGTTTCCCTTCCCACGTCCCACTGCGGTCTACTCAGCAGCCCTCACGGAACCACCTGTGTGAATTTGCAGGCACCATACCTGTCGGACGCAGACACCGTATGGCCAGTGCCCATCACCTACACGTCCCGCTCTGAGGCGAACTTCTCCGCCTCTCCCCCGCGGCTCTGGCTGCTGGACTCTGAGCTGGAGGTGCCGGCCGTGGCTCAGCCAGACGACTGGCTACTCCTCAACCTGCACGTGGCTGGTGAGTGACCGACTTCCATTCTGGAGCTTAAATTAAGCTTTTTTTCCCAAACAATCCGTGACATTTTATTCAAAGTAAATACGTAAAACTGCAACCAGTCACTTTTTGAAATAGTGATTTATTCATTCCATGAACCGGTTTTCGAATCTTTTCAGGCTCATCTTCAGATGGTGCAAAGAAAATTACATGTTACATAGCTACTTCAAGCGTAATGCTGGATGCTGGCTTGCGACTATGGATGGCTTTTGTTGTTAGTATCTGTCTCCTTCGTTTGTGACGGCCAGTTGCTTCTGTACTACAGAATATGTATCTTCTGACTGGTTTGATGCGGCCCGCTACGAATTCCTATACTGTGCCGACCTCTTCATTTCAGAGTAGCACCTGCAGTCTGTGGCCTTTATTTGCTGGATGTATTCCAATCTCAGTCTTCCCCTGGATGTATTCCAGACTCAATCTCCTTCTAGACTTTTTACCTTCTACAACTTCTTCTAGCATCATGAAAGTTATTCCGTGATGTCTTAACAGATGTCCTACCATCCTGTCCCGTCTCCTTGTCTGTGTTTTCCGTATAGTCCTTTCCTCGCCGATTCTCCAAAGCACATCTCATTCCTCAACTCATCACTCCAACTAATTTTCAACATTCTTCTGTAGCAATGCAAAACGAATTACTTATGGTCATTACTATTCACTTTATACACGAGATTCAACTCTTCGACGGAACGTTAGATGTTTTTGAGCTGAACATCACCTAAAAACTGACACATCGTTTTTCCGAATGGAATATTCAATTGAAACACTTTCATCTATCCTCACGGATAATGACAGCACTGTTATGGAGGTCAATCGCGACACGTTTGGCGAAAAAAAGATTATTCCTTGCTTTGTTCATACGATTACTTAGTCGTAAATACATGTATTGATGATGTAAAACACTGAAGATTCGAGATATTGTCAAGTATATTAAAGGGAGCATCAGTGCAAGTAACGAGTTATGGGAAAGACAGCTAGATACGGGACTGCAAGAAGTCCAAATTGAAGAAAATGGTACCTGACTTTCGCATACGATAGAATTTGTACTCGGAGAGATACTTTTAACTAGAGATGAGGCTCCCTCAACGGATTCTAGTAGCGAGTTATACCGTGTCAAAGAAATGGCGGAATTGCTACTACCGTTTGAAAAATTAACAAAAGCAATGTCAGGGGGCAGTTACTTTACAGTAAACAAAGTGATCCCGTTGGCCAGGTGTGTTCGATACGCAGTCGAAAGTACGACACCTACAAATTAAATTAAACAAAAGAAATAAATAAGCAACTGGCAAGAAGATTCGACGACTTAGATCACTCTGTTGTATTGGAAGTTTTAAAAATCTCTTGACCCAAGATTCAAGTTCATGCATTTCAAAGATGCTGTCGCTAAATCAAAGGTAATTAGTTACTTAAATGAACATGTAAGGGAATTACTGCACTTGCAATCAAGAACGACAAAACCGATTAGTCGAAGAAAGAAGATTCAGAATCTGAATCTGGAAATACCACAAGCGATTGGCACACAAAAACGTTGTAACCTCCCCCTCACTTATCGATCTTAAGGACAGTGAAAAATTAAACCGCGTGTACCTAATGGAAATTTGGGAAAAGCAATCGTCACCGAAGTTAATCTGTCGGTAAAGAGGGAGGAAAGGGTTACATCTAAATGAAAGGAAAAATGCAAATGAAACTGGTGGAAATTAATTTTGAAAAGGGGTAAAGTTAATAAAGAAAGTAAATGTGAGGCCGTTACGTTAACAATTAACTAGCGGTAATTAGATATTTGAGATTTGAGGGAAATTACGGTCGCCAGTCCTATGGACAATTACTATAGTAACTGAAAAAGAAAGGTTATTACACATATAATTAGCAGTAGAAGCGTGGCAACCGAAGGTTGACACGTGTAGTGTGAAAACTGAAAGTTTGTCAGAAGTAATAATTTTCGCTACACTCTGACTTAATTTAGCAAAAGAATTAATAAAACCGGAAAATTGAAAGTTAATTTAGTGACTGAAATTAATAGTGAGATTTGTTTCTGAAGCACTACGAAATTCAGTAAAATAAGGTTAGTCTTGGGCTACCTCAACAATCATTTCAAAAGCTACTTGAATCTACGCAATTTAGAAATAAGAGTTTTAACTTCGAACTTGAATTAAATGATTCTGAACAATTAACAATAGTAAAATTTAGTACGTACCAAGCTGAGCTGCAGTCACAGGTAAGCTAAAATATGCTAACAAAACTCGCACTCATAATGTGTGCTCGTGTAATCTAAATATTGTAGCCAGCTATGAATACCTTAACTGAACTTTGAAATTAAAGCAGTGAAATTGAATTATATTATTTTAATGCTGGCGTTTGAATTTCAACGACACTCGGGTTCATTTCGGAAAAGGAAGGGACCCTGCTTGGAAATGCAATTGGGACAATGAGCAACAAAGGTTAATGCTAAGTTGCTGTAATTTTGTGATGCAACAATTTTAAGAGCTGAGGTCTGCCATACAGTTCTAAAACTTTACGTGCTTCCAGTGTTCCTTGTTGGTTGATTGAAGGTTTGAAGTCGTCGATCGAGGAGGTGGCGACAGTCACTCATTGTCGGCCGTCGCTGTTGCAGAAGCTGGATGTTGGCGCGCCTTCTTCTCGACACGGTCGCCAGGCGAAACGGGCTCTTGATGTGCGCCCGCTAATGCTTCCCGTCCGCGACACCGTGTCAGAAACTATCATAACAAGGCGAGCGCAATTACATGCTGCCAAACCCCGAAAGCGCGGCAAATCGCGGGAGCGTCACACAACACACCTGCTCCACTGCACTACTCCAGCCAGACTCCCCTCTGCCCGCGCTCCACGCGGCCGAGTTCACACTACCAAAGATCCTAAACACTTTGGTTCTCCACACGACCTATCGATGTATTCGTTCGATAAAATAGTTTTCCCTAGGCAAGACCCAGCGTAAAAATACAAATAATATTTACAAAACAAACCAATAATACATCGACATAAATGCATAAATACACTCCTGGAAATTGAAATAAGAACACCGTGAATTCATTGTCCCAGGAAGGGGAAACTTTATTGACACATTCCTGGGGTCAGATACATCACATGATCACACTGACAGAACCACAGGCACATAGACACAGGCAACAGAGCATGCACAATGTCGGCACTAGTACAGTGTATATCCACCTTTCGCAGCAATGCAGGCTGCTATTCTCCCATGGAGACGATCGTAGAGATGCTGGATGTAGTCCTGTGGAACGGCTTGCCATGCCATTTCCACCTGGCGCCTCAGTTGGACCAGCGTTCGTGCCGGACGTGCAGACCGCGTGAGACGACGCTTCATCCAGTCCCAAACATGCTCAATGGGGGACAGATCCAGAGATCTTGCTGGCCCGGGTAGTTGACTTACACCTTCTAGAGCACGTTGGGTGGCACGGGATACATGCGGACGTGCATTGTCCTGTTGGAACAGCAAGTTCCCTTGCCGGTCTAGGAATGGTAGAACGATGGGTTCGATGACGGTTTGGACGTACCGTGCACTATTCAGTGTCCCCTCGACGATCACCAGTGGTGTACGGCCAGTGTAGGAGATCGCTCCCCACACCATGATGCCGGGTGTTGGCCCTGTGTGCCTCGGTCGTATGCAGTCCTGATTGTGGCGCTCACCTGCACGGCGCCAAACACGCATACGACCATCATTGGCACCAAGGCAGAAGCGACTCTCATCGCTGAAGACGACACGTCTCCATTCGTCCCTCCATTCACGCCTGTCGCGACACCACTGGAGGCGGGCTGCACGATGTTGGGGCGTGAGCGGAAGACGGCCTAACGGTGTGCGGGACCGTAGCCCAGCTTCATGGAGACGGTTGCGAATGGTCCTCGCCGATACCCCAGGAGCAACAGTGTCCCTAATTTGCTGGGAAGTGGCGGTGCGGTCCCCTACGGCACTGCGTAGGATCCTACGGTCTTGGCGTGCATCCGTGCGTCGCTGCGGTCCGGTCCCAGGTCGACGGGCACGTGCACCTTCCGCCGACCACTGGCGACAACATCGATGTACTGTGGAGACCTCACGCCCCACGTGTTGAGCAATTCGGCGGTACGTCCACCCGGCCTCCCGCATGCCCACTATACGCCCTCGCTCAAAGTCCGTCAACTGCGCATACGGTTCACGTCCACGCTGTCGCGGCATGCTACCAGTGTTAAAGACTGCGATGGAGCTCCGTATGCCACGGCAAACTGGCTGACACTGACGGCGGCGGTGCACAAATGCTGCGCAGCTAGCGCCATTCGACGGCCAACACCGCGGTTCCTGGTGTGTCCGCTGTGCCGTGCGTGTGATCATTGCTTGTACAGCCCTCACGCAGTGTCCGGAGCAAGTATGGTGGGTCTGACACACCGGTGTCAATGTGTTCTTTTTTCCATTTCCAGGAGAATATATATATATATATATATATATATATATATATATATATATATATATATATATATATATATATAGTAAAACGATTACAGTATATAAAGACACAGAAAAGTCATATCTTCAGGTAGCAAAATAAGGAAAAAAATTATAGTACGATAGACGGAAATAGGAGGATATGCATTTCCGGCGTTACAACATGACGGCTAAGTGATCGACATCTGGTGGAAACATTAGTGAAAATGAGATTCAGATGCATCTGTTGTCTCCTCTTACACCAATAAAAAGGGACCATACTGAAGTCAAGGATGGCCTGAAGTTACCTTCTCCAAAACTTGCAAAAATTTCAAAGGCGTATCTTCCCACGGTTGCCTCATATGTCCCAAGCGAGCTCTCGTTCTCGCCGATTGCGGTAATCTTCACATAAGAAGGAAACAAGACTGCTTGGAACTACGAGGATGGTTTGAAAAGTTCTCGGAAATGAGTAGAAAAAAAGTACTTGCATCACTCATACATTTTGTTTATTTGTAGATTAATGCACCTGGTCCAACGATGTTCTAGTGGCTTTATCCCATCTCGGAAATGAGTTTCCTCCAGGCCTGCAAAATAGTTAACTCCTGCTATCAATTCTTCGTTTGAAGTGAATCTTCGTCCACCAAGAAAATTTTTCAGTTTTGGGAAGAGATGGAAGTGTGACGGAGCCATATCAGGTAAATAAGGCGGGTGTGTCAACAGTTCATAACTTAATTCGTGTAATTTTGCCATGGCGACGGCACATGTGTGCGGGCGCGTATTGTCTTGATGGAAGATGACTTTCTTCCTCGCTAAACCTGACCTTTTATAGCGTATCTTTTGTTGCAAATTGTCCAGGAGGTTAGCATAGTATTTTCCAGTAATTTTTTGCCCAATGGGGAGGTAATCTACAAACAGAATCCCCTTCACATCTCAGAACACTGATACCATGACCTTTCTCGCCGAAGGAATTGTCTTTGCTCTCTTTGGTGGCGAAGAATCAGCATGTTTCGACTTCTTTGACTGTTGTTTTGTCTCTGGGGTATAGAAGTGCACACGAGTTTCATCTGTGGTCACAAACCGGCGCAAAAAAACTGTTCGTTTCTCCTAAAACGGGCCAAACATTGATCCGATATGACCATTCTCATTCGTTTTTGATCCTGCGTCAAGAGTCGCGGCAACCATCTTGCAGATAATTTTTCATGTCTAATTCTTCAGTTAAAATGTGATATACCCTTTCAGATGACATCTGGCAAGCGTGAGCAATTTCACGCACTTTCAATCGGCGATCCTCCATGACCATTTTGTGCACATTTGCAATGATTTCTGGAGTAGTGACATATCTTGGCCGACCACTGTGCAGATCATCATCTAAGTTCTCCCGACTAAATATAAGCTCATTTGCCCACTTTGCAACTGTTGAGTATGAAGCAGCAAAGTCCCCCAGTGTATTCTGGAAATCGGCATGCATGTCCTTTGCTTTCATACCTTTCTTTACGAAATACTTAATCACTGCTCGAATCTCGATTTTCTCCATCTTCGCAAATCACTACATGAGAACAACAGAGCCACCTCACTGCCACAGCTCTCTTCCAAGAGCACTGACGTGGCACTTGTTTACAGGCAACAGTCCAATGAATATCACGTGAACAACTCGTTGCGCTTGTGCTGGCCTCTCGTGTTGATTCCGAGAGCTTTGCAAACCACCCTCTTAGATTAACTAAGCTTCTTTCCCTAAATTCGCTTTCAAAAGTGTTTAATCGTTAAAAATATATAAAAAGAAACGAATTTTCTTCACGAGATCCATTTTATTTACTTTCGTAATCAGATTTACATGAAGATAGTTAATCATCGCATCGCGTCTCACGTAACTTAACGTCAA
Organism: Schistocerca nitens; assembly: GCF_023898315.1. NCBI lineage: Eukaryota > Metazoa > Arthropoda > Insecta > Orthoptera > Acrididae > Schistocerca > Schistocerca nitens. The sequence goes on from NW_026045911.1 coordinate 1,879,990, forward strand.
GAAAAGTAGGTAGATATAAGTACGTTTGTGAAGAAACAGGTGACTATTTCCAGTTCCTTTGTGCTTTAAAATAACTCTAACCTCACAACTCACATTCATTTATTAAGCTACTCACAAATCTCAAAGAAAGCAGGTGTTGACAGATGTGAAAATTACCGAACTACCACTTTAATAAGTCACAGCTGCAAAATACTAACACGAATTCTTTACAGACGAATGGAAAAACTAGTAGAAGCGGACCTCGGGGAAGATCAGTTTGGATTCCGTAGAAATGTTGGAACACGTGAGGCAATACTAACCTTACGACTTATCTTCGAAGAAAGATTAAGAAAAGGCAAACCTACGTTTCCAGCATTTGTAGACTTAGAGAACGCTTTTGACAACGTTAACTGGAATACTCTCTTTCAAATTCTGAAGGTGGCAGGGGTAAAATACAGGGAGCGAAAGGCTATTTACAATTTGTACAGAAACCAGATGGCAGTTATAAGAGTCGAGGGGCATGAAATGGAAGCAATGGTTGGGAAAGGAGTGAGACAGGGTTGTAGCCTATCCCCGATGTTATTCAATCTGTATATTGAGCAAGCAGTAAAGGAAACAAAAGAAAAATTCGGAGTAGGTATTAAAATTCATGGAGAAGAAGTAAAAACTTTGAGGTTCGCCGATGACATTGTAATTCTGTCAGAGACAGCAAAGGACCTGGGAGAGCAGTTGAACGGAATGGACAGTGTCTTGAAAGGAGGATATAAGATGAACATCAACAAAAGCAAAACGAGGATAATGGAATGTAGTCAAATTAAATCGGGTGATGCTGAGGGGATTAGATTAGGAAATGAGACACTTAAAAGTAGTAAAGGAGTTTTGCTATTTAGGGAGTAAAATAACTGATGATGGTCGAAGTAGAGAGGATATAAAGTGTAGACTGGCAATGGCAAGGAAAGCGTTTCTGAAGAAGAGAAATTTGTTAACATCGAGTATAGATTTAAGTGTCAGGAAGTCGTTGCTGAAAGTATTTGTATGTAGTGTAGCCATGTATGTAAGTGAAACATGGACGGTAAATAGTTTGGACAAGAAGAGAATAGAAGCTTTCGAAATGTGGTGCTACAGAAGAATGCTGAAGATAAGGTGGGTAGATCACGTAACTAATGAGGAGGTATTGAATAGGATTGGGGAGAAGAGAAGTTTGTGGCACAACTTGACTAGAAGAAGGGATCGGTTGGTAGGACATGTTTTGAGGCATCAAGGGATCACAAATTTAGCATTGGAGGGCAGCGTGGAAGGTAAAAATCGGTGAGGGAGACCAAGGGATGAATACACTAAGCAGATTCAGAAGGATGTAGGTTGCAGTAGGTACTGGGAGATGAAGAAGCTTGCACAGGATAGAGTAGCATGGAGAGCTGCATCAAACCAGTCTCAGGACTGAAGACCACAACAACAACAACTCACAAATAAAATCATGTTGATGTGCTGTTTCTAATTTTTCTAAAATACATAAAAATTGCGTAAAAACATCGTCGTATGATTTTTAAGAGCAATTTTTTTAATATCGATGCTTCTTCGTGCGAACATCAAGGTCTCAACGTCGATATTTTTAAGAGAGATGTTGCAACCTCATTTGCACAAGGACCTTCAGAGGATTGATGAATGGAACAGAGTCCGGCAGTTGACCCTGTTCGAAAATAAATGTAACTTGTTACGCACACATTGGAAAAGAATTCCACTACTGTGAACAACGCTACTGATGAGAAATTGCTGGAAACAGAAACTACCATAAAATATATAGGAGTAGCTATCCAAAGCAACCTGACGTGAAATAACCACTTAAAACAATTAGTACGAAATGCAAATGCGAGACTGAGATTCACTGGAAGAATCTTAAGAAAATGTAATCTGTCTACTAAAGAAGGGGCTTACAAGGTGCTTGTTCGACCGGTTTTTGGGTGTTGTTAATCAGTCTGGGACCATTACTAGGTAGGATTGATAGAAGAGATAGAGAAGATCGAAGGAATGGCGGCGCTGTCCAGCATGGGATCTGTTTAGTCCGTGCGAGACCTTTACAGAGATTCTCAACAAACTCAAAGCGACGCGCGCCACAAGAGAGGCGTTGTGCATCACGAAGAACTGTACCGGTGAAATTTCAATAGAGTCTGGCAACATATTACACCCTTCCACGTACATCTCGAGAAACGACCACAACAAGAAAGCTCTGGAACATTTTTAGGTTAGGCTTTACCGTGACTGTTACTGACATTAAATGAAACAACAAGTTGACTGTTACCAGTCACCGTTTTATTTATTTCCACGACGCGTTTCGAAAGTTTAAACCTCCATCATCGGGTGGATTTACAAGTATTACATTTGTGTGTGTGTTCTGTTACGATTTTTGGAGGAACTTGTGGCACTGCCTAGTGGAGAAACGAGACGCTATTTCAGAATATGGTTCAGGATTACTTCTGACGAAAAATTAAACTGATATCTAATGGTAAACATTAAATAAGTAAACTACAGTACCTTCAGTGATCACAGATTGCATGTTGCATTAGGCAGCTAATATATGCAACATGCAATCTTAAGATTCCTTCCCATGTAAATGTTTCCTCTCATATAATCACTCTTTTCTCTCTCTCTCTCTCTCTCTCTCTCTCTCTCCCTCTCTCTCTCCCTCTCCCTCTCCCTTTCACTCACACACACACACACACACACACACAGACACACACACACACACACACACTTTTGCTCTCTCTCTACCTCTCCTTCTGCCTCCAGCCCCTCACTTCACATCTGTTTATTAATCCCAATGAAAGAGTGTAATGTATGTATGATTTTACTGTTGTAGCCAATATGATCATTGTAATTATAGTCTGTAACATTTCACCTAATTGTTATCAATAAGTATGAAGTTTAAGCCATTTTAACATTTCACCTGATTGTATAAACGAGTACGAATGTTTGCTGTTTTAACTTGTCAGAATTGGGTTTATATACCACCAGAAGTACACACACATATATTTGACACCTCAAAACAAACACCGCTAAATGCTTAAAGCAATTATTCTGTAATAATATTGTTGTGATGTATATTCTTTGCACTTTGCGATTATGTCTTCACTTCTGCTATACGAACCTTGCACCCAGCTGATTCCAGACGCCATATTTGTTTACAAATGTGGCAGTATACATGTGATGTGTTACGACAGCAAAAGGAACCTGTGATCACTGAAGGTACTGTAGTTTACTTATTTAATGTTTACCATTAGATATCAGTTTAATTTTTCGTCAAAAGTAATCCTAAACCATATTCTGAAACAGCGTCTCGTTTCTCCACTAGGCAGTGCCACAAGTTCCTCCAAAAATCGTAACACAACACACACACAAATGTAATACTTACTAATGTAAATCCACCCGATGATGGAGGTTTAAACCTTCGAAACGCGTCGTGGAAATAAATAAAACGGTGACTGGTAACAGTGAACTTGTTGTTTCATTTAAAGCTCTGGAAATTGAGGTAATACAGACGTTTACCAACAATCGTTCTACCCTACGCTCCATTAGCGAGTGGGGTGTGGAAGAGGGGATCAGTCAGCTGCACCAGATGTTACCATATGTACTCACGGCTACATACCGTGTGGAGTACTGACGTAGACGTAGACTCGTACTGTGCGTCCATTCTACATGATGCGGCTATCATTGGAGTTAGAGGGCGAAGTGGTAGACTGACTGATAATGTAGTGTTTGTTTATTTATAGTGAAGAATATCGGTGTTAACTGATTTTCTTCTTCCTTTTGGAGGTGTGTGTGTGTGGGGGGGGGGGGGCGGCGGGAGAGGGCATCTTCAGTCTTCTGAGTGGTTTGATGTAGCCCACCACAAATTCCTCTTCTGTGCCAACCTCTTCATCTCAGAGTAGCAGCAATTATTCTGTTCTAGGCGCTTCAGTCTAGAACCGCGCGACCGCTACGGTCGCAGGTTCGAATCCTGCCTCGGGCATGGACGTGTGTGATGTCCTTAGGTTAGTTAGGTTTAAGTAGTTCTAAGTTCTAGGGGACTGATGACCTCAGAAGTTAAGTCCCATAGTGCTCAGAGGCATTTGAACCATAAGAGCAGCACTTGCAACCTACTTCCTCAATTATTTGCTGGATGTATTCCAATTTCTGCCTTCATCTAAAGATTTTACCTTCTACAGATGCCTCTAGTAACATGGAAGTTATTCGCTGACGTTTTAACACGTGTACTATCGTCCGATTCTTCGGAGAACCTCCTCATTCTTTATTTTATCAGTCCAACTAATTCTGAACCTTCTTCTGCACCAGCACGTGTGAAATCCTTCAGTTCTCATTTGCCCCGATTTTCCCACAGTCCATGTTTCACTACCATACAATGCTGTGCTCCAAACGTAAATTCTCAGAAATTTATTCTTCAAATTAAGGCGCATGTTTGATACTAGTGGACTTCCTTTGGACAGGGATGCCCTTTTTGCCAGGGCTTTTCACGTCCTCCTTGCTCCATCCGTCATGGCTTATTTTAGTGCCTAGTTAGGAGAATTCCTTAACTTCAGTACTTCGCGATCACCAATTCTGATTAGAAGTTTCCCGGGTTTCTCATTCCTGCTACTTCTCATTACTTATCTCTTTTAGCGATTTACTCTCAATCCATATTCTGTACTCAGTCGACTATTCCTTCCATTCAACAGATCCTGTAATTCTTCTTCACATTCGCTGAGTATAGCAGTGTCATTAGGGAATCTTATCATTGATATTCTTTCAGTCTGAATTTTAATCCCACTCTTGAACTTTTATTTCCAGCATTGCTTTTTCGACGTATAGGTGGAATAGCAGGGGTGAAAGACAACTTACACTATGTTATCAAAAGTATCCGGACACCTGGCTGAAAATGACAAGTTAGTGGCGCCCTCCATCGGTAATGCTGGAATTCGATATGGTGTTGGCCCAACCTTAGTCTTGATGACAGCTTCCATTCTCCCAGGCATACCTTCAATCAGGTGCTGGAAGGTCTTTTGGGGAATGGCAGCCCATTTTTGACGGAGTTCTTCACTGAGGAGAGGCATCGATGTCGGTCGGTGAGGCCTGGCACAAAGTCGGCATTCCAAAACATCCCAAAGGTGTTCTATAAGATTCAGGCAGGATTCTGTGCTGGCCAGTCCATTACAGGAATGTTATTGTCGTGTAACCACTCCGCCACAGGCTGTGCATTACGAACAGGTGCTCGATCGTGTTGAAAGATGCAATCGCCATCCCCGAATTGGTCTTCTACAGTGGGAAGGAAGAAGGTGCTTCAAAACATCAATGTAGGCCTGTGCTGTGATAGTGCCACGTAAAACAACGATGCGTGCAAGCCCCTCCATGAAAAATACGACCACACCATAACACCACCGCCTCAGAATTTTGCTGTTGGCGTAGACACGGTGGCAGATGTTCATTGGGCATTCGCCATACCCACTCCCTGCCATGGGATTTCCACATTGTGTACCGTGATTCGTAACTCCACAGAACGTTTTTCCCCTGTTCAATCGTCCAATGTGTACGCTCCTTACACCAAGCGAGGGGTCTTTTGGCATTTGCCAGCGTGATTTGTGACTTATGAGCAGTCACTCGACAATGAAATCCACGTTTTCTCACCTCCCACCTAACTGTCATGGTACTTGCAATGGATACTGACACAGTATGAAATTCCTGTGTGATGGTCTCGATAGATGTCTGCGTCTTACACATTATGATATTCTTCAAGGGTCGGCGGTCTCTGTCAGTCAACAGACGAGGTCGGCCGGTACGCTTTTGTGCTGTACGTGTCCCTTCACGTTTCCATTATCACATCGGAAACATGGGTGTTTGCGAGTGTGGGACTCTCGCTTACAGACGTATGACACAAGTGAACCCAGTCAAAAATGTTCAAATGTGTGTGAAATCTTATGGGACTTTACTGTTAAGGTCAACAGTCCATAATCTTACACACTACTTAACCTAAATTATCCTAAGGACAAATACACACACCCATGCCCGAGGGAGGACTTGAACCTCCGCCGGGACCAGCCGCACAGTCCATGACTGCAGCGCCTCAGACCGCTCGGCTAATCCCGCGCGGCTGAACCCAGTCACCCGACCACGTTCGAAGTCAGTGAGTTTCGCGGAGCGTCCCTTTCTGCTCTCTCACGATGTCTAATGTCTACAGAGATCCTTGATATGGAGTACCTGGCAATAGGTGGCACCTCAATGCACCTAATATGAAAAACGTGTGTTTTGGTGGGTGTCTGGATACTTTTGATCACATAGTGTACCTGTGTTACACTATTTTTATTCTGATTGGTTCTTCCTTGTGTAAGACATCGTGGTGACCTGACCTTCATTGCTTACATATTCCGCCCTCACAGTCATATTCTGCACATCAAGACGCTTCATTCGAACCCAAACTCGATAAGACAAAGTCAACGTTGTATGAATTCATGTAAACAATATGCAAATAACTATAAATCGCAAGTGCGCACTGTGGTTGAAATACTCGAGGCTGGCGTACACGTATACATTCCAGACACGACGGTCTCAGGAGCTTTTAGTGCGAGAGAGGCACCTGCACACCAGGAGGCCAGTCCCAACCCATCTACGTCGGTCGGTGGCCGCTCGTGGAGCGGACAGCGTTCGCCCGAAGGAAAGTAGGAACGACCCCGTGTTCGGCTGAAAAGCAAATTCCGCTACATTGTGTGGGAGCGGCCAGCCAACGCATTCTTTACACATAACATGCAGTTTCAGAAATTTTCACAGGGAGACAGCAAACACCAAACGCCGATACTACAGGTTTCCGGATTGGTCACCTTAAACGAAACGTCATTCTCCCGTTCTAGAAGAGCAATGCTCATTGGTAGACGATATTTCTGATGCCTTGAGCTGAAGGAGTAAGGGAAGAGACTGAAAGATATACCCCTTCACGTGTGGCGTGGAGAGGCGCCGTTCCGTTGTCGCTCTTGGAGCGAGGAACAAGTCTCTCCTCAGTACTTCACTGGGAGAGCACCTCTGTCGAGAGCGAATCGAAGTGCGACTCTATATTGAGTCCTTGCGATTAAGCGTTGTTCACCGTGTTGGCCGACACACATATTGTGCGGTGTGAATGGACAGAGTTATAGTTAAACGCCTGCGAGCAAATTTTTGAGTGGCATCGCGGTGGACTGGTTATCTGACCGGTGTACCACGCCAATAGCTAGACTAGGAGCGAATAGGAATCCTTGACTTCATCAAGGCGTAGGGAGAGTTTGATTGGCGAAGGTCAATCCAGATAGAACGATAGTTAACTTATTTGTCAGCAGCGAACGGCGCAGACAGCAGTCATCGCAGCTTACGGTATTGTGCACTACAGCTATTGCGAGCCCCGTATTTCCCTCCACAACAGTACTCTTCACCGCATTTCACACGCGACAGCCTCGACCGTACCTAGCAACGTTCTAAAGGATAATTATTCAAGTTGAGTAGGCGCGCCTCTCAGCCATTCTGCCAAGTCAACAACCATCTTAAACTTTGTATAGAAATTTCATTAGAGAATCCTATCCTTGAGAGATAACTTCACATTCGGAAAAGAACCAGGATATAACTTCTTCAATTCATAACTAAAAGGGCCATTGTGATTTCTCAGAATTTTTGTAAAATAAATAATAATTTTCGTTAGTTTCATGTTTTTCTTACATTAACTAGCACTACTCCAGTACCCAAGTATCCCACTAGTTACGTAAGAAATTTTGTGAATTTTTGTGTCATTTCCTTACAGCGGATGACTCCAGAAGATATTTATTGCTGAAAATTTTTCAGGCATTTCTCTTTAGAACGTTAGGAGCGTCTGTCTGACTTCTGTAGTAGTGTGGGGGTGGAAATTGCATCTTGCAGGAACCACAGGGTAAAGGGTACATCTCATATTAGTCCGTTGCGCAGAATAACAGAATCTCAGATCAACGCCACACCACAAGCTTGGTCTGCCACTGTTTTTGTTCCCCTTGGTTTAATACGTATTGTGTATATCCGTTTTTCCCTGTAGCCCACCTCAGTTTGTCTCATGAGGGGAGGCCGCCAATTCTGAAATTCAGATTCGATTCATACTGCGCATAATAAAAGCTCATGGCCAGAGGTGTAATGTGGCAAAGCACCAAGATGCACTTCTCAGCTGTTGTCGAGAAAATCGACAGTTAAAAGAAACCGTTGCCGTGAAATACTCTCTACGATTAATAATTTTCCACAGCGTCGTGGCGTAGCGGTACGCGCTCGGGTTCGTAATCAGAAGGTCGCCGGATCGAATCTCGCGCCATGCAACATTTTTTTATTATTAGTTTATTGTAATTCAGATATAACATGCATAAGCAATTCATTAAAACTATTAATGAATTGCTTATGCATGTTGGTGAAGGCGGATCGCTCTCCAATTGTACCGCCTCCATTTTTCCGTTTGTTTAACAGGATGTACCAAAGCTCTCACGTCCGCACTGATTTTCGACGATGTTACAAGTTGCGCTAGGGACCGCATCTACCTTCTTTCGAAGTTAGCAGGCAACTACGCTGTTATGCGGCGGCTCGTTTCGGGCCATTCAACATCTGTCCTTCAAGTGTAACGAGCGAGTAACGGAGTTTATATTTCATACCTGCCACAGCAAATTTGTGTTCGTGGGGTTTCTATTCTAATTCGAACATTTGACTTACGCTATACGTATTCGTTTCGGAATATCGTTTCTACGTCTTCCGTTAACTATACGTGGTTAACATTATGAAAACAATTAATAACATTTGTGAAATACAACTTTGTTTTGGGAAAACATAATGATGTTCGAAGTCGCCAGTTTTTCCACGACAAACGACTTTCAACAACTTATTATATGCATAATTGTTGCAACTGATTGCCGGGAATTATATATATATATATATATATATATATATATATATATATATATATATATATATATGTGTGTGTGTGTGTGTGTGTGTGTGTGTGTGTGCATATATATATATACACATTTGAATTACAAAAAACAAATACTAAAAAAAAAAAAAGGTTGCATGGCACGAGATTCGACCCGAGCGCTTACCGCTGCGCCACGACGCTGTAGAAAATTCTTACTCGTAGAGAGTATTTCAAAGCAACGTTTTATTTTTAACTGTCGATTTTCTCGACAATGGTTGAGAAGTGCATCTCCGTGCTTTGCCACGTTGCACCTCTGGCCATGAGCTTTTATTATGCGCAGTATGAATTGTATCTGAATTTCACAATTGGCGGCCTCCCCTTGTCAGTATTTCGAATATCTTGCAACATTATACATCGTCAAACACTTTTCGCAGGTCGACAAATCGTGTGAACGAGTCTCGATTTTTCTTCAGTCTAGCTTCCAGGGCGGTGGAATTGCGTTTGGCTAGTTTCTGGGAGGCATAGGATCGGCAGAAGGCTAACTGACAGAGGAGAACAGGTGCCGGTAGCACGTCAGTGCGAGTGCTGTGCCCGCAGGCTACTATCGGGTGAACTACGACGAGCAGAACTGGGCGCTGCTGACGGAGCAGCTGCGGTCCGGCCCCGAGGCCATCCCGCCCGCGAACCGCGGCCAGCTGCTGGACGACGCGGCCAGCCTGTCCGGCGCCGCCTACGTGCTGTCCGCCGAGGCGGCGCTGCGGCTGCACTCTTACCTCAGCCGGGAGCGCGACTACATCCCCTGGAGGGTCGCCTCGGGCACGCTGCTCAACATGGAGCGCCTTGTGGGCTGGGACGCCCCCGAACAGTACAACGTAAGTCACGGCCTCGCATTTTGCCTAAGTCACCTCCTACGAGGGGTTATCAAAGAAACCACAATTATTTTTCAAAAGCTATATATTTTCTAATTGTTTACAAAACAGTCTTCTCCTTTAAAAATACTCGACATTACAACTAACACACTACTGGCCATTAAAATTGCTACACCACGAAGACGTGCTACAGACGCGACATTTAATCGACAGGAAGAAGATGCTGTGATATGCAAATGATTAGCTTTTCAGAGCATTCACAGAAGGTTGGCGCCGGTGGCGATACCTACAACGTGCTGACATGAGGAAAGTTTTCCAACCGCCCGCATCTCGTGGTCGTGCGGTAGCGTTCTCGCTTCCCACGCCCGGGTTCCCGGGTTCGATTCCCGGCGGGGTCAGGGGTTTTCTCTGCCTCGTGATGGCTGGGTGTTGTGCGATGTCCTTAGGTTAGTTAGGTTTAAGTAGTTCTAAGTTCTAGGGGACTAATGACCATAGATGTTAAGTCCCATAGTGCTCAGAGCCATTTGAACCAGCCAAAGTTTCCAACCGATTTCTCACGCACAAACAGCAGTTGACCGGCGTTGCCTGGTGAAACGTTGTTGTGATACCCCGTGTAAGGAGGAGAAATGCTTACCATCACGTTTCCGACTTTGATACAGGTCGGGTTGTAGCCTATCGCGATTGCTGTTTACCGTATCGCGACATTGCTGCTCGCGTTGGTCGATATCCAATGACTGTTAGCAGAATATGGAATCGGTGGGTTCAGGAGGGTAATACGGACCTCCTTGCTGGATCCCAACGGCCTCGTATCACTAGCAGTCGAGATGACAGGCATCTTATCCGCAGGGCCGTAACGGATCGTGCAGCTACGTCTCGATCCCTGAGTCAACAGACGGGGACGTTTGGAAGACAACAACCATCTGCACGAACAGTTCGACGACGTTTGCAGCAGCATGGACTATCAGCTCGGAAACCATGTCGCTGAACGCTGCGTCACAGACAGGAGCGCCTGCGATGGTGTACTCAACGACAAACCTCGGTGCACGAATGGCAAAACGTCATATTTTCGGATGAATCCAGGTTCTGTTTACAGCATCATGATGGTCGTGTTTGGTGACATTGCGGTGAACGAACATTGAAAGCGTGTATTTCTCATCGCCACACTGGCTCATCACCCGGCGTGATGGTATGGTTACACGTCTCGGTCACCTCTTGTTTGCATTGACGGCACTTTGAACAGTGGACGTTACATTTCAGATGTGTTACGACCCGTGGCTCTATCATTCATTCGATCTCTGCGAAACCCTACATTTCAGCAGTATAACGTACGACCGCATGTTCCAGGTCCTGTACGGACCTTTCTGGATACAGAAAATGCTCCACTGCTGCCCTGGCCAGCACATTCTCCAGATCTCTCACCAATTGAAAACGTCTGGTCAATGGTGGCCGAGCAACTGCCTCGTCGCAGTACGCCAGTCCGTACTTTTGATGAGTTGTGGTATCGTGTTGAAGCTGCATGGGCAGCTGTACCTGTACTTGCCATCCGAGCTCTGTTTGACTCAATGCCCAGGCGTATCAAGGCCGTTATTACGGCCAGAGGTGGTTTTTCTGGGTACTGATTTCTGAGGATCTTTGCAACCAGATTGCGTGAAAATGTAATCACATGTCAGTTCTAGTATAATATATTTGTGCAATGAATGCCCGTTTTTCATCTACATTTCTTCTTGGTGTAGCAATTTTAATGGCCAGTAGTGTAGATTTGTCCCAGCGGTGCCTTCATTGTTTTTGGAGTCATCTCTAGAAATGGCTGACAGCTGCTCCCTAGTTTTTTTCTTGACTTCTTCAATGTTGTCACACTGGTGTCCTTTCATGCCCCTTTTCATGCGTGGAGACAAGAAAAAGTCTCAGGCGAGTAACGTGCGTGGGGCAGCGAAACCATGCTATTTTTAGTCAAAAACTGTCATAACAGAGATGTCTGTGTTTTCAGGTGCGTTGTCGTAATGGAAGAATCAGTCTCCTGTGAGTCACAAACCGGGTCTTTCTTGACGAACACACTCGTACAAGTACGCTGATCAGCCACAACATTATGACCACGTGCCTAATAGCTGGTACCTTTGGCACGGACAGTAGCTGCGACGCGTCGTGGTATGGAAGCTGTGAGGTGCATCGCTAGGGGTAGTTGGCGCCACATCTGCACACACAAGTCACTTAATTCCCGTAAATTCCGGGGCCGTGGACGATGACATCTGACGCCTCGCTCAATCAAATCCCAGATGTATTCAATCGAGTTCACATATGGAACTCGCCACTCTGTCCCTTGAACCAATCCGTCACATTTCTACCCTTGTTATATCGCGAATTATGTTGTTCGAAAAATGCCGCTGCCGCCGGCAAACATGATCATCATGAAGACGTGTACGTTGTCTACAATTAGTGTACGACACTCTTTGGCCGTCACGGTGCCTTGCACGAGTTGCACTGGACCCGTGGGTGTCCACTTGAATGTTCCCCGGAGCATAATGGAGCCGCCGCCAGTTTTTCTCCGTCCCGCAATGCAGGTGTCAAGGAAGACGACGTATTCGTGTCCTCCTGTCGGCGTGATGAAGTACGTATCGGGATCTGTTAGCCTACAAAACGCTCTGCCAGTACACCAACGCCCAGTGCCAAAGATCACTTGCTCATTTCAGTCGTAATTGTCGATGCTTACATTGATACATGCATGGCTCGTCGGCTGCAGACGCTCATCGTTGGGAGTGTTCAGAACACTGTGTGTTCAGAGACACCTGTACTCTGACCAGACTAAAGTCTGATGTTAGTTCCGCCAAAGTTCGCCGCCTGTCTTGTTTTACCAGTCTGCCCAAGCCAATACAATGAGGAGTGGCCGCCCAACTTCACGGCGTCTGGATGTGGTTCCAGCTTGGTCACGCCACGTGTTGAAGACGCTCACCACAGCCGACGAGACGCGCAGATTCCTCAGCGCCCATGGCGAGCCTCCGGGCCATCACAATCTTACCTTCCGTCAAACTCAAACAGATCGAGTGCCGTCCCCATTTTACACGCATACACACACGCTCGCTGATACTCCGTGCACTGACTAGCCGTCATTCCTCACCGGGTGACCCTGCTATCGCCTGAGTGGGTTTATGTCGATAGTAGGTCATAAAGTTTTGGCCGATCAGTGTATACAGGGCTATTACAAATGATTGAAGCGATTTCATAACTTCACTGTAGCTCCATTCATTGACATATGGTCACGACACACTACAGATACGTAGAAAAACTCATAAAGTTTTGTTCGGCTGAAGCCGCACTTCAGGTTTCTGCCGCCAGAGTGCTCGAGAGCGCAGTGAGACAAAATGGAGACAGGAGCCGAGAAAGCGTATGTCGTGCTAGAAATGCACTCACATCAGTCAGTCATAACAGTGCAACGACACTTCAGGACGAAGTTCAACAAAGATCCACCAACTGCTAACTCCATTCGGCGATGGTATGCGCAGTTTAAAGCTTCTGGATGCCTCTGTAAGGGGAAATCAACGGGTCGTCCTGCAGTGAGCGAAGAAACGGTTGAACGCGTGCGGGCAAGTTTCACGCGTAGCCCGCGGAAGTCGACGAATAAAGCAAGCAGGGAGCTAAACGTACCACAGCCGACGGTTTGGAAAATCTTACGGAAAAGGCTAAACCAGAAGCCTTACTGTTTACAATTGCTGCAAGTCCTGACACCCGATGACAAAGTCAAACGCTTTGAATTTTCGGCGCGGTTGCAACAGCTCGTGGAAGAAGATGCGTTCAATGCGAAACTGGTTTCAATGATGAAGCAACATTTTTTCTTAATGGTGAAGTGAACAGACACAATGTGCGAATCTGGGCGGTAGAGAATCCTCACGCATTCGTGCAGCAAATTCGCAATTCACCAAAAGTTAACGTGTTTTGTGCAATCTCACGGTTTAAAGTTTACGGCCCCTTTTTCTTCTGCGAAAAAAAGCGTTACAGGACACGTGTATCTGGACATGCTGGAAAATTGGCTCATGCCACAACTGGAGACCGACAGCGCCGACTTCATCTTTCAACAGGACGGTGCTCCACCGCACTTCCATCATGATGTTCGGCATTTCTTAAACAGGACATTGGAAAACCGATGGATCGGTCGTGGTGGAGATCGTGATCAGTAATTCATGTCATGGCCTCCACGCTCTCCCGACTTAACCCCACGTGATTTCTTTCTGTGGGGTTATGTGAAAGATTCAGTGTTTAAACCTCCTCTACCGAGAAACGTGCCAGAACTGCGAGCTCGCATCAACGATGCTTTCGAACTCATTGATGGGGACATGCTGCGCCAAGTGTGGGAGGAACTTGATTATCGGCTTGACGTCTGCCGAATCACTAAAAGGGCACATATCGAACATTTGTGAATGCCTAAAAAAACTTTTTGAGTTTTTGTATGTGTGTCCAAAGCATTGTGAAAATATCTCAAATAATAAAGTTATTGTAGAGCTGTGAAATCGCTTCAGTCATATGTAATAACCCTGTATTTAGGGTTAATTTATAGTTAAAAAGCACACCGTCTTCAGGCCACGAGTGGCCTCCCGGGACCATCCGGAAGCCGTGTCATCCTCAGAGGAGGATGCGGATAAGAGGGGCGTGGGGTCAGCACACCGCTCTCCCGGTCGTTATGATGGTATTCGTGACCGAAGCCGCTACTATTCGATCGAGTTGTTCCTCAATTGGCATCACGAGGCTGAGTGCACCCCGAAAAATGGCAACAGCGCATGGCGGGCTGGATGGTCACCCATCCAAGTGCCGACCACGCCCGACAGCGCTTGTTAATTAATAGTTAGGTGTATTTAATTTTATTTATTAACTTAGAGCGGGTTTATCGCATATATAACCAATGCACAAACCTTTTTCCTTTAATTAGAAGTTGTTTTAGTTGTTTGTCTATAATCCTGTCTTATCATCAGTTCTTCACACGAGACTTTCATTTTTAACTTCCCTCCATAGTTCTGTGAACGTTCCACACTCAAAATTTTCATTTTCTTTAGAGCTATATTGTCAGTTGAACGTAATGTTACGCCTTTTCGTTGTGTTTTTGTTACTTACTCTTTTTTTTTATCCATATAGCTTTCTCTGTTATACTGCAGTTGTTTCACTTATAAGTTCTGCACATTTCACTCGCAATAAATTTCTGCAGGAGTTTGCACTGTCCGTGTTGGAGCACATGACTGATGAATTAGGCTATCGTGAGGTGCCAGGTGAGGACCACGTCACACGTATCCTGAGGGCCATCATTGTCAGCCTTGCTTGCAACTACGGACAGCAGGCTTGTCTCAATTCCACATACGAGCAAATGGAGCGATTCATGGCCGACCCTGCCAATCCTGACAACCAGTGAGTAGTTTTCTCAGCGTGGTGAATCCATTTGCATGGACACACTGTTTACATGTCAGTTCTGCAACTTCAGATGCTATACACAAATTTATGAAACCGTTTTAGGGAAATGGTTGACGTAACTTTTTAAATTTGGTAATGTTTAGTAACATGTGAAGGTGTGTGTGTGTGTGTGTGTGTGGCTCAAAAATGGTTCAAATGGCTCTGAGCACTATGGGACTCAACCGCTGTGGTCATTAGTCCCCTAGAACTTAGAACTAGTTAAACCTAACTAACCTAAGGACATCACACACATCCATGCCCGAGGCAGGATTCGAACCTGCGACCGGAGCGGTCACGCGGTTCCAGACTGCAGCGCCTAGAACCGCACGGCCACTTCGGCCGGCTGTGTGTGTGTGTGTGTGTGTGTGTGTGTGTGTGTGTGTGTGTGTGTGTGTCTGTGTTGTGTGTATATGTATTTAGGAGTATGTGAGAGTGAGTGTGGGAGGCAGTTCTCTTTTGTGTGTGTGTGTGTGTGTGTGTGTGTGTGTGTGTGTGTGCGTGTGTGCATGTGTGCATGTGTGTTTATGAGTTTAGGTCGTCTGACATTTCTTTGGAAGCAGCGAACATAGTTACATTGAAAGAGCTGCGTATTCGTTTATTATTTCTTTTCCTTCAACTATTGCTTTCTGTATTTAGTGGCTTTCCTAAATTATTAGTTTTTGTTAGGGACTTTTGGTGCATTTGAGAATTTGAGAAGTCGGTGTTGATGTCTGTTGGTCTGTGGTCCATATCATAAGGTTTTCCGTGAATATAAAATGACAACTGTTGTTTTTAGGGCTTTATATGTATCTAACGCTGTAATTTCTGCCTGTCTATCCAATGTAAATTGAACTGCAGTCTTAATGTGCCAGTTGATAAATACTGGAAGTGTTGTGTTTGTCGATGTTCGTATCGGTTGTCCTTACTTTTCTCTGTGTTGAGCTACCTATCCTGTAGGCTATTATTAGTCTTTATATTCTTTATCTATGTTACCTATCCTGTGAGGTGCTTTGTTGTTGTAAGTGAGAGTGTAGCATTTCCTTGCAGTTGTGCCTGTTTCTTCCCGGTGATTGTTTCGCACAAATAAGCCGGTTCCCAGTACATACTGCACAGACTGAATGAAACTCTACAAAAAGGAACTACAGATAATAAAACAAATAGCTGTGGTCAATGGCACAAATACCGTAGACAAACTGAATCACAAAATTATGATTTGTTTACTTTTGTGTGCTAGGTGACCCATTCACCTAGCACACAAAAAAAAAAAAAATAGTTCAGACGGCTCTAAGCACTATGGGACTTAACATCGGATGTCATCAGTCCCCTAGAACTTAGAACAACTTAAACCTAAGTAACCTAAGGACACCACACACATCCATGCCCGAGGCAGGTTTCGAACCTGCGACCGTAGCAGTCGCGCGATTCCGGACTGAAGAGCCTAGAAACGCTCGGCTACCGCCGCCGGCCCACACAAAAACAAACAAATCGTAACCAACATACAAACACAGACACACCAGACACACCAGACACACACAACGTAAACACACACACACACACACACACACACACATGAACAAGAAGCATCCACGACGACCAGCAAATGGCACGGAAACTAAATATAGGCTACAGGATAGCTAACTTTGCACAGAGAAAACTAAGGATAACCAAAACCAACAAAGACAATCAACACTTCGTGTATTTACTAACTGACTGTCAGGACTGGAGTTCAGTTTGCATTGGATAGTCAAGCAGAAAAAAAGGTTTAAATATGTGTGAAATCTTATGGGACTTAACTGCTAAGGTCATCAGTCCCAAAGCTTACACACTACTTAACCTAAATCATCCTAAGGACAAACCACACACACCCACGCCCGGGGGAGGATTCGAACCTCCGCCGGGACCAGCCGCACAGTCCACGATTGCAGCGCCTTAGACTGCTCGGCTAATCCCGCGCGGCTAGTCAGGCAGAAATTTCAGTATTAGATACACACAAACGCACTAAAAAGTAGCAGGTGTCATTCTACATTCGCAGCACAACCTACGGATATGGACAACAGGCCTGTGGACATCAACACAGACCTAAAATGTAGCTCTTTCTCTCTCTCTCTCTCTCTCTCTCTCACACACACACACACACACACACACACACACACACACAAACAACACAATCTTCCATACAGAGTAAAATAAAGCTAATCGCAACATTCCCAGTCGTAAATGTTTGGCGCAACTAAGTTTCTAGATTAAGTCCTTTATGGCTACAGAAAAACCGTGAAAGAGAAACAACTGTAAAGGGTAGTGGAGTACACCACAAAACCACAGAATGTGGCGTATGTATGTATATTTTGTCTGTTACCAAATCTATGAGTACGAGTTTTAACAACTGAAATTTCTAAGTTTATAGATATTAAAGAGCAATTTTCCTGTTATTTCATAAAAAGAAACTAAAACTGTCACTGATGACGGTGTAACATCAGCGAAACATGTCTTGGAAAACAGACGGAAAAAAAATTTATTTGTAAGCGAAGAAGCATGAATACATCAGTATTTATACACTTTACCGTATTTCACGGTCAGAGCTCCAGGAGAAGGAGAAATATTGGTCGTGTTATCTGAGGCAGAAGCAGACAGAACTCGTAGATTTTTTTAAGTCTGTTAATTTTTGGTTGCAGAGTAATGTAACTTTTACCTAACTGTTGACAGGGTGGACCCGGACTTGAGGCGCATCGTCTACTGCCAGGGCGTGCGATATTTTGGCGCTGATGTTTATAACTTCCTGATGGACCTATATGCGACCACTGAGGTCATCTCCGAGCTGAACGACATCCTGATGGGCGCCACTTGTTCAGAGATGGTGGCTGGTTTACGGTAAGGGGCACGTACTGAAATGTGTGTTGTTTTCTCTCTTCTTCGTGTGGAAGTGCTCTGTGCATACTTTTCCCTTATCACGGATCATACTCTTAAGCAGTGTTTCCACCAAGAGAATTGTTCTTTATGGATTGATTTTCGTCAAATAATCTATAGAACTACAATGTGCTGCATGAGTGGCTGACTAATGTTATTTAAGATGTGCTGATATTCTATCGCTAGTAAAAATTGTGTTAGAAGTCTGTGATGCATGAGGAAACGATTTGTTGCACATCACGAAACTTCGTGCAGATAAAACTGTATGCTGGACTGGAACTCAAACTCGGGACCTTTGCCTTTCGCGGGAAAGTGCTTCACCAACTGAGCTACTCAACCACGACGCAAAACCGTTCTCACAGCTTTAATTTCGCTAGGAAGTCGTCTCCTAGCTTGGAGGGTATGAACCTGTCTCCAAGTTTAGGGGGTAGGAGACGAGTTACTGAAGGAAGTAAAGCTGCAAAGAGGGACCGAGGGTTGTGATTGGGCATCTCAGCTGGTAATGCAGTTGCCCGCAAAAGGCAAAGGTCCCAGTTTCGAGTCCTGGTTCGGTAAACAGTTTTAAACTGTTTTAATCCATATCACTACACACTCCGCTGCTGAATGAAAATTACATTCTCATTCAGATCACCTTGTAAATCGACAATAACCTTTCTTTTCCTTAGCTTGTTTCTGAAAGCAACAATCTTTTCTTAGTTATTTTAAGCCTCTTCAATTTTCTAAAACAGAAAAAAATTAGTGTAATTATTTCGTTACAACAAAAATACTTAGCAATGATTTGCTTAGTTACAATATGTAGAGTTTCTAAGAGCCATTTTTGAGCTATATTGTTAGTTACATTGGTCTCAGGGGTATAATTAAGCGGACGGGAGGGGATCATAAACTAATTTGTTCGAGGTAAGGGATCAATGAAAGAAGTACATATTTCCAGTGGTACGATTTCTTGAATGACCGCTGACCTCTACGCACGCGTTTGTAAGGTACTTGTTTTTTGCGTCGACGCTGCTGAAGCTAACTTTAAAAATAATACACAATCGTCTTTATGGGTTTCATTGATGCATTTTATCGGTAGCAGCTACATGAGGTCAAGGATGTAAAAAGCACTCCGTCTTCAGGCCACAAGTGGCCCATCGGGACCATGCGACCGCCGTGTCATCCTCAGATGAGGATGCGGATAGGAGGGGCGTGTGGTCAGCACACCGCTCTCCCGGTCGTTATGATGGTTGACTTTGACCAGAGCGGCTACTATTCGGTCGAGGAGCTCCTCAGTTGGCATCACGAGGTTGAGTGCACCCCGAAAAATGGCAACAGCGCATGGCGGGCTGGATGGTTACCCATCCAAGCGCCAGCCACGCCCGACAGTGCTTAACTTGGATGATCTCACGGGAACCGGTGTATCCACTGCGGCAAGGCCGTTGCCGAAGGATGTAAGAAACCCCAAAATTATCTGAAGAGGAACTAATTGATACACGTCTTACTACACAACATAGATGGGGGATACTGAAGATAGTATCGCCAAATGTTATCCTAGTTACGTTACATAGTAAATTATTTGCATGTTCTGTTGATCATGACCACTGACACAATTACTTCTTACATTAGTCTTTAGAAATCTTCATTTTTTAAAAATATAGTTTATAATTAATTTTGTAGCGTAGGATTTGGCTGGGACAGGGTCTGGGCTGGGGGCTGTAAGGTGTGGACTCAGTTTAACATTTAATTTATTAAATGTAAAATCTTCTTGACAATATAACAATAACAATAAAAAGTAACTTAATTTTCAGCCCAATATACTCACATCAAAAAAGCTTTGCATCACCTCGGTTCCGAGAGTTCCGGAACCTGTACATAAAATTGGAATGGAAATCAACATAAACATCATTTCCTCCCTTTTTATTGCTCATGAAAACCACACATTGCATATTGTACCATAATACAGCGAGAGCTTCAGAGGTGGTGGTCCGGATTGCTGTACACACCGGTACCTCTAATACCCAGTAGCACGTCCTCTTGCATTGATGCTTGCCTGTATTCGTCATGGCATACTATCCACAAGTTCATCAAGGCACTGCTGGTCCAAAATTTCCCACTCCTCAACGGCGATTCGGCGTAAATCCCTCAGTGGTTGGAGGGTCACGTCGTCCATAAACAGCCCTTTTTAATCTATCCCAGGCATGTTTAATAGAGTTCATGTCTGGAGAACATGCTGGCCACTTTAGTCAAGCTATTTCGTTATCCTGAAAGAAGTCATTCACAAGATGTGCACGATGGTGGCGCGAATTGTCGTCCATGAAGACGAATGCCTCACCAATATGCTGCCGATATGATTGCACTATCGGTCGGAGGATGGCATTCACGTATCGTACAGCCATTACGGCGCATTCTGTGACCAGCGGCGTACGTCGGCCCCATATAACGTCACCCCAGAACATCAGGGAACCTCTACCTTGCTGCACTCGCTGGACAGTGTGTCTAAGGCGATCAGCCTGACCGGGTTGCCTCCAGACAAGTCTCCGACGATTGTCTGGTTGAAGACATATGCGACACTCATCGGTGAAGAGAACGTGATGCCAATCCTGAGCTGCCCATTCGGCATGTTGTTGGACCTTGCTGTATGGCGTCGTGGTTGCAAAGACGGACTTCGCCATGGACGTCGGGAGTGAAGTTGTGCATCATGCATCCTGTTGCAACAGTTTGAGTCGTAACATGACGTCATGTGGCTGCACGAAAAGCATTATTCAACGTGGTGGCATTGCTGTCAGGATTCCTCCGAGGCATAATCCGTAGGCAGCGGTCATCCGCTGCAGTAGTAGCCCTTGGGATGCCTGAGCAAGGCATGTCATCGACAGTTCCTGTCTCTCTGTATCTCCTCCATGTCCGAACAACATCGCTTTGGTTCACTCCGACACTTCCCTTTTTGAGATCCCTTCCTGGCACAAAGTAACAATGCGGACACGATCGAACCGCGATATTGACCGTCTATGCATAGTTGAACAAGAGACAACACGAGCCATGTACGTCCTTCCTAAGGAAATGACTGGAACTAAACGGCTGTGGAAGCCCCTTCGTCTAATAGGCGCTGCTCATGCATGGTTGTTTACATCTTTGGGCGGGTTTAGTGGCATCTCTGAACAGTCAAAGGGACTGTGTCTGTGATACAATATCCACAGTCAACGTCTATCTTCAGGTGTTCTGGGAACCGGAGTGATGCAAAACTTTTTTTGGTGTGTGTAGTTTTCAGATCAGGGCTCAGGCAAGAGAACAACAATTAGAGTGCCCTCGTCCTACAGAATTCAATGAAACAGAAACAAAATAAGCTTTGCCTCAGCACAGAAACTCTGACTATGACAGTAATAATTACACTATATGGACCTTGACTACATACAAAAAAAACACGTTAAATATAGCTTCTGCAATTAACCATAGGACGCTAAGACAACCCTCAGAATTCTACATCTACCTCTACATCTACATTTATACTCCGCAAGCCACCCAACGGTGTGTGGCCACTGTCATTACCTCCCTTTCCTGTTCCAGTCGCGTATGGTTCGCGGGAAGAACGACTGTCTGAAAGCCCCCGTGCGCGCTCGAATCTCTCTAATTTTACATTCGTGATCTCCTCGGGAGGTATAAGTAGGGGAAGCAATATATTCGATACCTCATCCAGATACGCACCCTCTCGAAACCTGGACAGCAAGCTACACCGCGATGCAGAGCGCCTCTCTTGCAGAGTCTACCACTTGAGTTTGCTAAACATCTCCGTAACGCTATCACGCTTACCAAATAAGCCTGTGACGAAACGCGCCGCTCTTCGTTGGATCTTCTCTATCTCCTCTGTCAATCCAACCTGGTATGGATCCCACACTGATGAGCAATACTCAAGTATAGGCCGAACGAGTGTTTTTTAAGCCACCTCCCTTGTTGATGGACTACATTTTCTAAGGACTCTCCCAATGAATCTTAACCTGGCACCCGCTTTACCAACAATTAATTTTATATGATCATTCCACTTCAAATCGTTCCGTACGCATACTTCCAGATATTTTACAGAAGTAACTGCTACCAGCGTTTGTTCCGCTATCATATAATCATACAATAAAGGATCCTTCTTTCTATGTACCCGCAATACATTACATTTGTCTATGTTAAGGATCAGTTGCCACTCCATGCACCAAGTGCCTATCCGCTGCAGATCTTCCTGCATTTCGCTGCATTTTTCTAATGCTGCAACTTCTCTGTATACTTCAGCATCATCCGCGAAAAGCCGCATGGAACTTCCGACACTATCTACTAGGTCATTTATATATATTGTGAAAAGCAATGGTCCCATAACACTCCCCTGTGGCAGGCCAGAGGTTACTTTAACGTCTGTAGACGTCCCTCCATTGAGAACAACATGCTGTGTTCTGTTTGCTAAAAACTCTTCAATCCAGCCACACAGCTGGTCTGATATTCCGTAGGCTCTTAATTTGTAGCACACAGTTATACACTGGTCTACGATTACTCCCATAGCCAGCTAGTTGCTATGACCTGCTGTCAACCATATGAAGAATCAGCCACACATATATCTCAATACAGTCTTGTGTAGGACAAAACATGTAAATGAATCACTCTCACAGAACTAAATAACAAGGTAGCTTTCGTAGTTCAAATGGCACATTAGTGAGGTTCTCATTGTAATAAATCATACGAATCAGAACCGTTCATGGCGTTTAACTAACAAAATCAAAACGGCTCTCGCACACCCAGCGCTCCATCACTCAACAACTACCACCACGTCGGATTGTTGCCACGTATATTCCGTGCGTAATAGTACTTGTTAAACAATGCACTCAATGCACCGCTTGTTCTCTGTATGTAATCTATGACTGATCACTTAACCACCGAAATATGGGTGTTACTACTACATCACGTAGGTAGTGCTCCTCTTGAAATGCAGAAGCATCCGTCTCCACATACGCTGGAACTGCCGTCCTCTGGCTCAGGAAAAGACGCCATCCACTCCACTGGATTGTTTGTACCCAAAAAGCGGCCACGCACTATGCGATGTCTGGCAGACAGCTCCTTGGCGTATTAGCTTGGAGAAGGCATTCCGTTTTTTACAGAATTAATAAGTATTTGAATTTATCCATCGTCCATACTGTCGAAAAAGTCGCCATCGAGCACGTCTCATATATCGGACCATGCTTGCCGGTCAGGAGCTCACCCCAGCCTTCAACTTCCTTGGGAAAAGCCGTCGTTTACTTTCCGCTGGCCGTCCCTATTTCGGATGACCGTGAAAGCCCCTCCCTTCATCTCCTGCATCGGCTCGCTCAGCCGGGGCAACTCTTGCATTCCAAATGTCAAACTTTAATCTGGCATAATTCTCGCCGACATATTGGTTATGTTACACTGCGAACCAGCCAAAACAGACATGCAAGTCTGGCAACAGAATGGACTAGAGGACTACCTTCTGTACTCGACGACCGGTATCGATTTGCCAGACGGTTTAAGCACAATAAATATTCGTGATTTGCAGGAGCGAATAACTTCGTACTGCAACTAGACCCCTCCATCCCTTCAATCACGTTGACAACAGATGATACAGTGGCATCCTTACCAGGACGGTATCGATTAACAAGGTCAGTTCGAGAAAATTATTTCACACTGCGGCGTTGCTGGGTTAAAATTCGCGTAACTGTTTACTGCTTCTTTCGTCGTACTGTCAACCACAAAAGTTCCACCTACCTCTGTACGGCGTCTGGTCACGAAACCGCTTCTCTGCAACGCAGATACTGTTCTGACGATGTAAAAAGCAGCGTTGAAGAAAACCATCGTCAATATTTACGTTAGCACAGTCCGCGTTAACTCTGTAGCTAAATGTCATGTAAATATAACAATTTTCGGGTGGAGGGTGATTATTTCATCCCTTAGAAAAATGTCAAAATTCGGCAAATAGTTCTTTATTAGCTTTAGATGCCAAATCAAATTCTTACTTAAGTCTCTATTACAAAACAAAAAATAGTGAAAGTTATTTAAGTATAAAAATTCAAACATACTGACCTAACATTTTGTAAACTTCAGTAATGATTCCAGCTGATAGCAAAGGACAAACTTTTATGCATCCGAACTGACTTTAATCTTACTAGTGTCGGTGTTTGGTATTTTTGGTAATTTTCTCGAACTCTGAAAGTATCCCAGCCAGAAAGCTGAGATTTTGCAGCCAGCTTCTTTTTAATAACAAATGGCTAAATACACTACTGGCCATTAAAATCGCTACACCAAGAAGAAATGCAGAAGATAAACGGGTATTCATTGGACAAATATATTATACTAGAACTGACATGTGATTACATTTTCACGCAATTTGGGTGCATAGATCCTGAGAAATCAGTACCCAGAACTACCACCTCTGTCCGTAATAACGGCCTTGATACGCCTGGGCATTGAGTCAAACAGAGCTTGGATGGCGTGTACAGGTACAGCTGCCCATGCAGCTTCAACACAATACCACAGTTCATCAAGAGTAGTGACGGCCGTATTGTGACGAGCTAGTTGCTCGGCCACCATTGACCAGACATTTTCAATTGGTGAGTGATCTGGAGAATGTGCTGGCCAGGGCAGCAGTCGAACATTTTCTGTATCCAGAAAGGCCCGTACAGAACCTGCAACATGCGGTCGTGCATTATCCTCCTGAAATGTAGGGTTTCGCAGGGATCGAATGAATGGTAGAGCCACGGGTCGTAACACATCTGAAATGTAACGTCCACTGTTCAAAGTGCCGTCAATGCAAACAAGAGGTGACCGAGACGTGTAACCAGTGGCAAACCCATACCATCGCGCCGGGTGATGAGCCAGTATGTCGATGACGAATACACGCTTCCAACGTGCGTTCTCAGCGATGTCGCCAAACACGGATGCGATCATCATGATACTGTAAACAGAACCTGGATTCATCCGAAAAAATGACGTTTTGCCATTTGTGCACCGAGGTTTGTCGTTGAGTACATCATCGCAGGCGCTTCTGTCTGTGATGCAGCGTCAAGGGTAACCGCAGCCATAGTCTCCGAGCTGATAGTCCATGCTGCTGCAAAGGTCGTCGAAATGTTCGTGCAGATGGTTCTTGTCTTGCAATCGTCCCCATCTGTTGACTCAGGGATCGAGACGTGGCTGCACGAGCCGTTACAGCCATGCGGCAAAGATGCCTGTCATCTCGACTGCTAGTGATACGAGGCCGTTGGGATCCAGCATGGCGTTCCATGTTACCCTCGTGAACCCACCGATTCCATATTCTGCTAACAGGGATCTCGACCAACGCGAGCAGAAATGTCGTGATACGATAAACCGAAATCGCGATAGGCTACAATCCGACCTTTATCAAAGTCGGAAACGTGATGGTACGCATTACTCCTCCTTACACGAGGCATCACAGCACGTTTCACCACGCAAAGGTCGGTCAACTGCTGTTTGTGTATGAGAAATCGGTTGGAAACTTTCCTCATGTCAGCACGTTGTAGGTGTCGCCTCCGGCGCCAACCTTGTGTGAATGCTCTGAAAAGCTAATCATTTGCATATCGCAGCATCTTCTTCCTGTCGGTTAAATTTCGCGTTTGTAGCACGTTATCTTCGTGGTGTAACAATTTTAATGGCCAGTAGTGTATAAAGTTTTTCGAAATTGAATAAGATTTAGTGTAGTTTATTTAGATACTTAAGGGTTTGAATATTCTGTCGCTGGAAGTGACACAAGTAGCGCTTCCCACGGTCGTGCTAGCGACAGGTGAGAGTGAATCACGCCGAGATACAAGCGGTTGTCACCACCACCGACTTCAGAGCTACGAGCCCGTACTGCAAGGCAGCTTACTGCTATAAACTGCTATTGCGGTTTAACTCGCGACGTTACAACACAAGCGACTTATCATTTGGCGTCATCCCCCCCCCCCCCTCCCCCCCGACCTGCCTCCTCCGTTTTTCCCTCATACACTTTCACCCATACTAACTGTAATAGTCACCGTATACAAATCTTACTTTTGGTGACCCTCTCAGTTTGACATCCCATGAGGCCGCTATTAATGAATTGCGATACATCCTGTATAGAAATCGTACACTTGTGGCGGCTCCAGCGCCCTTCTCACCTTGGCGCACCAAGTGGTGACTTGTGTCGGTTGGGCCTTAAACCAGCCCTTTCGGTTAATTCGATCTAGTACTTAATTAGGTTAGTCAACCCTAACCCATCCATTAGCACATCGCAAAATTCACTGATCAATTGCTGTGCAAGCTCCCTCTGACTCCGTATTAGGCGATCTAATTGTGCCACATCACCTCCCCAATCCTTCTGTTGTAATGCCAATAGCGGTGCTTCAGAATGAAGGCAAAAGGAGAACGTCATATTTTTGAAAATTGGAATGCGTAGTAGCACGTGAATAAGAAAGCGAAGCAATTGCAATAAATGGAGGTATGCAATTAACCTTAACCGTGGTTTCAACGGATTTAAACCACTCTTCTTCAGAAGAAGACATGCCGGCATGTAGCTCTTAAAATGGTCTGTCATTTAATGTGATTGATCTTACTAATGTGACAAGAACTTGATTTTAGGGTCTTAACTTCTACAAATGGATGTACAGATCGTTGCCGACGCATTTCATGTGGTGATGTTAGATCGCTTTCCTAACAGACTGTTTGCTGATGTGAAGTTAGTTTGTCGTCCTTATGAAGGCGATGGGTTTAAATCCGTTGAAACCATGGCTAAGCTTAACTGAGTATAACCATTTATTGTAACTGGTTGGCTGTCTTATTCACCTGCAATTCTGTGACAGTTGCTGAAGTGCAGCCATTTCAAAATCTACATCTACATCTATACTCCGCGAGCCACCTTACGGTGTGTGGCGGAGGGTACTTATTGTACCACTATCTGATCCCCCCTTCCCTGTTCCATTCACGAATTGTGCGTGGGAAGAACGACTGCTTGTAAGTCTCCGTATTTGCTCTAATTTCTCGGATCTTTTCGTTGTGATCATTACGCGAGATATATGTGGGCGGTAGTAATATGTTGCCCATCTCTTCCCGGAATGTGCTCTCTCGTAATTTCGATAATAAACCTCTCCGTATTGCGTAACGCCTTTCTTGAAGTGTCCGCCACTGGAGCTTGTTCAGCATCTCCGTAACGCTCTCGCGCTGACTAAATGTCCCCATGACGAATCGCGCTGCTTTTCGCTGGATCATGTCTATCTCTTCTATTAATCCAACCTGGTAAGAGTCCCATACTGATGAGCAATACTCAAGAATCGGACGAACAAGCGTTTTGTAAGCTACTTCTTTCGTCGATGAGTCACATTTTCTTAGAATTCTTCCTATGAATCTCAACCTGGCGCCTGCTTTTCCCACTATTTGTTTTATGTGATCATTCCACTTCAGATCGCTCCGGATAGTAACTCCTAAGTATTTTACGGTCGTTACCGCTTCCAATGATTTACCACCTATGGCATAATCGTACTGGAATGGATTTCTGCCCCTATGTATGCGCATTATATTACATTTATCTACGTTTAGGGAAAGCTGCCAGCTGTCGCACCATTCATTAATCCTCTGCAGGTCTTCCTGGAGTACGTACGAGTCTTCTGATGTTGCTACTTTCTTGTAGACAACCGTGTCATCTGCAAATAGCCTCACGGAGCTACCGATGTTGTCAACTAAGTCATTTATGTAGATTGTAAACAATAAAGGTCCTATCACGCTTCCTTGCGGTACTCCCGAAATTACCTCTACATCTGCAGATTTTGAACCGTTAAGAATGACATGTTGTGTTCTTTTTTCTAGGAAATCCTGAATCCAATCACAAACCTGGTCCGATATTCCGTAAGCTCGTATTTTTTCACTAAACGTAAGTGCGGAACCGTATCAAATGCCTTCCTGAAGTCCAGGAATACGGCATCAATCTGCTCGCCAGTGTCTACGGCACTGTGAATTTCTTGGACAAATAGGGCGAGCTGAGTTTCACATGATCTCTGTTTGCGGAATCCATGTTGGTTATGATGAAGGAGATTTGTATTATCTAAGAACGTCATAATACGAGAACATAAAACATGTTCCATTATTCTACAACAGATTGACGTAAGCGAAATAGGCCTATAATTATTCGCATCTGATTTATGACCCTTCTTGAAAATAGGAACGACCTGCGCTTTCTTCCAGTCGCTAGGTACTTTACGTTCTTCCAGAGATCTACGATAAATTGCTGATAGAAAGGGGGCAAGTTCTTTAGCATAATCACTGTAGAATCTTACGGGTATCTCGTCTGGTCCGGATGCTTTTCCGCTACTAAGTGATAGCAGTTGTTTTTCAATTCCGATATCGTTTATTTCAATATTTTCCATTTTGGCGTCCGTGCGACGGCTGAAGTCAGGGACCGTGTTACGATTTTCCGCAGTGAAACAGTTTCGGAACACTGAATTCAGTATTTCTGCCTTTCTTCGGTCGTCCTCTGTTTCGGTGCCATCGTGGTCAACGAGTGACTGAATAGGGGATTTAGATCCGCTTACCGTTTTTACATATGACCAAAACTTTTTAGGGTTCTTGTTTAGATTGTTTGCCAATGTTTTATGTTCGAATTCGTTGAATGCTTCTCTCATTGCTCTCTTTACGCTCTTTTTCGCTTCGTTCAGCTTTTCCTTATCAGCTATGATTCGACTACTCTTAAACCTATGATGAAGCTTTCTTTGTTTCCGTAGTACCTTTCGTACATGATTGTTATACCACGGTGGATCTTTCCCCTCGCTTTGGACCTTAGTCGGTACGAACTTATCTAAGGCGTACTGGACGATGTTTCTGAATTTTTTCCATTTTTGTTCCACATCCTCTTCCTCAGAAATGAACGTTTGATGGTGGTCACTCAGATATTCTGCGATTTGTGCCCTATCACTCTTGTTAAGCAAATATATTTTCCTTCCTTTCTTGGCATTTCTTATTACACTTGTAGTCATTGATGCAACCACTGACTTATGATCACTGATACCCTCTTCTACATTCACGGAGTCGAAAAGTTCCGGTCTATTTGTTGCTATGAGGTCTAAAACGTTAGCGTCACGAGTTGGTTCTCTAACTATCTGCTCGAAGTAATTCTCGGACAAGGCAGTCAGGATAATGTCACAAGAGTCTCTGTCCCTGGCTCCAGTTCTGATTGTGTGACTATCCCATTCTATACCTGGTAGATTGACGTCTCCCCCTATTACAATAGTATGATCACGAAACTTCTTCACGACGTTCTGCAGGTTCTCTCTGAGGCGCTCAACTACTACGGTTGCTGATGCAGGTGGTCTATAGAAGCATCCGACTATCATATCTGACCCACCTTTGATACTTAACTTAACCCAGATTATTTCACATTCGCATTCGCTAATAACTTCACTGGATATTATTGAATTCTTTACTGCTATAAATACTCCTCCACCATTGGCGTTTATCCTATCCTTGCGGTATATATTCCATTCTGTGTCTAGGATTTCGTTACTGTTCACTTCCGGTTTTAACCAACTTTCCGTTCCTAATACTATATGCGCACTATTTCCTTCAATAAGCGATACTAATTCAGGAACCTTGCCCTGGATACTCCTGCAGTTTACCAATATTACGTTAACTTTTCCTGTTTTTGGTCTCTGAGGACGGACGTTCTTTATCAACGATGCTGATGTTCTCTCTGGTAAGCCGTCAGGTATTTTATCGTTTCGCCCAAGGGGGGGTCCCTCTAACCTAAAAAAACCCCGTGTGCACGCCACACGTACTCTGCTACCCTAGTAGCTGCTTCCGGTGTGTAGTGCACGCCTGACCTGTCTAGGGGGGCCCTACAGTTCTCCACCCAATAACGGAGGTCGATGAATTTGCAACCATTATAGTCGCAGAGTCGTCTGAGCCTCTGGTTTAGACCCTCCACACGGCTCCAAACCAGAGGACCGCGATCGACTCTGGGCACTATGCTGCAGATATTAAGCTCAGCTTGCACTCCGCGTGCGATGCTGGTTGTCTTCACCAAATCAGCCAGCCGCCGGAAGGAACCAAGGATGGCCTCAGAACCCAAGCGGCAGGCGTCATTCGTTCCGACATGTGCTACTATCTGCAGCCGGTCACACCCAGTGCGTTCAATAGCTGCCGGAAGGGCCTCCTCCACATTACGGACGAGACCCCCCGGCAAGCACACCGAGTGCACACTGGCATTCTTCCCCGACCTACCCGCTATTTTCCTGAGGGGCTCCATAACCCGCCTAACGTTGGAGCTCCCTATAACTAATAGGCCCGCCCTCTGTGACTGTCGGGACCTTGCCGGAGAATCGGCCACTGGCCCAACAGGCGAGGCATCCTGTGGTGGCTCGGAAACGATGTCATCACCACTAGGAAGCACCCCGTACCTGTTGGAAAGGGGTAAGGCAGCTGCCACGCGGCCAGATCCCACCTTCGCCTTTCGGCCAGGCACACGCGAGCCCACCACTGTCCGCCATTCACCCTGGAGTGATGGCTGACCGGTAAGATGCTCACTGCCGGAAGACGCGGCGACATCAGGGGTTCCATGTGATTCCAAGGCCACCGAAGTAGGCATAGGTCTCACCACAGTTGCCCCAACGCCACTACGAGCCGACGCCTGCGCCTCGAGCTCGATGAGCCTAACAGACAAAGCCTCCACCTGCCCCCGAAGAGTGGCCAATTCTCCTTGCGTCCGCTCACAACAACCACAGTCCCTACACATGACTATGTTTACCCTACTCTATACGGTGACAAATTCCCAAGATAATCTTCTGATGAGCTACTCTGATAATCAAGAAACACTCACTGAAATACGAGACGCGAAAACTACGCTAGGTTTTCCCAGAAAAAACTATTTAAAAGCTAAGCGCAGCAAATAAGTACAAAATAAATTTCTCTCCTAACGATCAAGAACTGTTAGTTACTATGCAGAGCAGATAAACACAAATAGAATCCCTTCCTTAGTGGAAGGTCGTAAACAAAATGCAAAATAAACGCTTTATACAAACAGTACTCGCTGCTGCTGGTGCTCTCGCTCTGGCTGTCACAAGACAACTGCTGATTCAAGTGACTAGTGGCTAACGGCCGCGAAACAAACAAAAGACGGTTTTTGGGCGCTTTCTGTTCTAAACGATCAAGAAAACACTAAGAAAGAAAATATGGAAGGTGAAGTGATATAGAGCCAAATTCGGGATCAATCCAATTCTCTTAATTACACCTACCCAGAATCAGTTCAGTAGATAGCCTCTCCACTACATTTAATTTGATTTCCATGTAAAATCCCGGACTTCAACTTAACGACAACCCTCACAAACATGTGCGAGGCACTAGAATTCGCCGTCACATGTATCGTGGCATCCAAATCAAATCCAAATTCGACCACCCACACACTGCTTGGTGTGTGCAAATCCACTTATTACTTGCTGTAGTCACAGAGATTACTGGTGTCCAATAGCCCAGCTGTCGGTTCATTATTAATTCCAGAGCAGAAGCGCGAACCTAGCCTGTATTCCTATAGGGGCAGTGACAGAACTTCTGTGCACCGCTAGGACACCACCACCGCATCTCCTGTGGTGGCAGACCTTCCGGAAACGTCCCACTGCCCCACATAAGAAACAACTGATACGTTTTAAACTTGCCTCTCACAGCACCTTGTCACCTACAATGCTTGCTAGGATTCATGCTCCCGACAGCGGACAACGTATTTAAACCCTTCGATTTGATATGCTATTTCTTCTAAATTCCTGAATGTATAAGGGGACCAGGCGAACATCACCTGCGAACGATCCGATGGTTTAAATCCTCCAACAATATTAGCCACTACATCATCCTTAGAAGCCACAACACAATCTGCACGTGCGGCTGATAACAAAATCTCTAAATGTTTCGTTTATCCCCTGTTCATGCCCGTAATTTCCACACTGCCCATACTGGAACTACTCTCTTACATAACTCTTGTCGAAAATTTGCTACGCATCCCGTTAAAGTATGGCCCTTGCTGTCCCACTTGCCAAGCTGCCTATGCTATGGGGACAAGTCCTATATGCGTTGACGCAAACATTCCCCTCTTTTTTGTCAAGAACATCATATTGTACAGTCACTTCACAATATCTGATATTGAATCTATCGATACTTCTTGCTATTGAACACTGCTGGTAATGGTTGGTTGGTTGGTTGTGTTGGGGAAGGAGACCAGACAGCGAGGTCATCGGTCTCATCGGATTAGGGAAGGACAGGGAAGAAAGTCGGCCGTGCCCTTTGGAAGGAACCATCCCGGCATTTGCCTGGAGCGATTTAGGGAAATCACGGAAAACCTAAATCAGGATGGCCGGACGCGGGATTGAACCGTCGTCCTCCCGAATGCGAGTCCAGTGTCTAACCACTGCGCCACCTCGCTCGGTGCTGGTAATGGGTGGGAATCCTAGCAAAATGTATTTTACATGATTTACCCTCTCTTTCCAGCAGCTGTCTTATTCTGTTGCACTCCTCATCTTCCACTACTAAGTTTTAATTCGTCTGACTACCTTGCACAGAGACTGCTGTTCACAAATCACCATTTATTACATCTAGCCTGGCCGACCTCCTGTGTAACTCATCCAGCTCATGCCTAGTCTCTTCGTCAGCTACTACTAACAGATCATTAATTCTACTCCTATTGAAACGTCCCCTTAGAAAAATTATACACGACTGTGCTTAAACTGACACACAATATTTTTAGCGCAACGCAATCTGACTATCAAAGATCCCTGCGAAAGAATGGCCCTGAGTAACATTAAACTATACCTTTCACAAATCACTTACCTCACAAAAATCTTCGCTACTCAAGCTACTGCAATACAGCGAGCGCCACTACTGCCAGCTAAATAAAAGATTCAAACTACTGAAGTCACTAGCTACTGATAGGCATAGTTAGCAAATGCAAGGTTTTGATAGAGAACAAACAATGTATTTACCTCAATAGTCATAATATATGTAGCAGTTCATGACAAATTTCAAAACTCCGCCATCTCTCTCCCCACATCCACCACTGCTGGCGGCTCACCTCCAACTGCGCAACGCTACGCGCTGTTCACATCCAGCTGCCGCTGCCCAACACTACAATGGCAGACAACAATGCAAACTAGCCACAGACTGCACACAGCACAGCCAGTGATTTTCATACAGAGGTGGCGTTACCAATACAAAAACCTAAACAGCCTACTTACATAGCCCCCATGCTCCCCACAAAAAATTTTACAAATTATTTTGGGCACTGGCCAATACAGATTTGAAAAAATTTTTCATAATTACAGTAAGAAAGATATCAAATGCACACACTTCTTGATACAATATTGGTCAAAAGCTAAAATTTTCTCACAGTCCATAAAGACAGTCCTGATCATTCATCACAGTAACATTGCAGTGTTTTTCTCAAAGTCTGAGCAGTAAAAAACAATGCACACAGACGTAGTGGATTTCCATGCAGTCTTGAAGAAGTAGTGTTGTCCTTCCAACGGAAAGACAGTGCTGACTCGACATGCAGACAGGTAATGGGCCACAACAGAGTAAACCCACAGCAGAGTCAGTCGACGTTTTGAAGAACATTGGTAGGTAGGTCATCACAGAGTAGACCCACTGTAGTCCTGGTAGAGATTGTGGTATTGGTGGGCCACCAGAGGCGCAGACCCACTGTAGTCCTGGTAGTGATTGTGGTATTGGTGGGCCACCAGAGGCGCAGACCCACTGTAGTCCTGGTAGAGATTGTGGTATTGGTGGGTCATCAAAGATGCAGACCCACTGTAGTCCTCGTAGAGATGGCCAGCAGCCATCTGTTGTGACTGTGCAGGTGCACAATCACCATTGAAGAGGCTTGCGGATAATATAGCAAGTCCATAACCACCACTTGTGCACTCACAAAGTTTTTGGAATTGTCCTTAGAACCAGCAATGCTGTTATCCAGTCCCTTGCTGAATTATTAACACACATGCAAACACTAACAGTCCTAACTGCTCACATACTGTGCATATATTATGACCAACAAAAACGTGTGCAATGAAATGATACTTAATTTGAAGAACTGGTGTCTATACAATTATAAATTTACAACATAAGAATACAATTACAAAGGTACAAAATACATCATTAAAGAACATAACAATACAGATAACATTTGTAGTACAGGCTTTACAACAGAATAGAAATAAACATATACATCAATGTTACAGGAATTATGACATAAGTACATACATAAAAGATCAGAATAATTATTGAAACATCGACTTCACACATGAGCATTAAAACAAAACAGAATAAATAATGTCTAAGCATCTTTACAAAGTAAATAACATATTATCAATGCAAATTATATTTGAGGATAACAGTGTTCCTCATCATAGAAAAGATTCAAACTACTGAAGGCACTAACTACTGATAGGCATAGTTAGCAAATGCAAGATTTTGATAGAGAACAACCAATGTATTTACCTCAATAGTCATAATATATGTAGCAGTTCATGACAAATTTCAAAACTCCGCCATCTCTCTCCCCACATCCACCACTGCTGGCGGCTCACCTCCAACTGCGCAACGCTACGCGCTGTTCACATCCAGCTGCCGCTGCCCAACACTACAATGGCAGACAACAATGCAAACTAGCCACAGACTGCACACAGCACAGCCAGTGATTTTCATACAGAGGTGGCGTTACCAATACAAAAACCTAAACAGCCTACTTTCACTATAATACACAGCCCTTGCTTGTAACGTATGCACTATGAAGACGATGCACATTCCAGGCTGGCAATACTAATTCAAACTACAAGAGAGTCGGCCAATTAGTTTTACTTCTCATACTCATGTCCTGGTTCTGCCGCTCCATTAACTGCACCAACACGCCCCCACAACCTACTGAAGTTGCTGACATAGCTCTGCTACTGTGCTCACCAGTAATTGGCTGCACATTGTCACCTAATAAGAGAAATGGTTCAAATGTCTCTGAGCACTATGGGACTTAACATTTGAGGTCATCTGTCCCCTAGAACTTAAAAAAAAAAAATTATTTCAACATCAATAATAATATTTATACAAAAGGAACCCACCACCTTAGTGATTAGTGGGTCATAACAGTTCTACAATGTTATACGTATATTCAGCAGCTATTATTATTATTATTATTATATTGGTACTATGTTTATTATTGTGAGCTACAGACAGGATACTACAGGATAATAGGCAGACTACAGCTATTAATCTATTCTACTTGCTAATTGTTAGTTTTCTTCCTACTTATTAATTCCTAACTGCCTGCAGCGTTACAGGAGTGTCAGCGTAGATATGAACCTACTACTTTAGGCCCTGCTCATCGAGCTAATCCCGATGAGCGTGCCCCTGACACTGGGCAGGCCAAGATTGTTTGTCGCTGCAGGTTCCTAACTTAATATATATATCTAAAGCTACAACCACTGTACTAACCTACGTCATTTCCGGTGCTTTAGTCTTGATCAGTGTACCCTGGTCCCCCTAGTCCTGCACGTCGCGGATTGCAACTGAAAAGTCGACCTGTCCACGCACAGGCGGTATAGGATCAGGGTAATTGGACACATTCGGTATTTGTCGTTAGTCGTGAAAGTCCCTCAAGTATGCTGTCAGTACTTTCCGTGATACCTCATCTGCCAGTCTGTTTAGAGTTTCAAAAGTTTCTTCATGTCTTAATAGGTCATATGTATTGTTATACCCTAGAACTTAGAATTACTTAAACCTAACTAACCTAAGGACATCACACACATCCATGCCCGAGGCAGGATTCGAACCTGCGACCGTAGCGGTCGCGCGGTTCCAGACTGAAGCGCCTAGAATCGCTCGGCCACACAGGCCGGCGCCTAATAAGAGAGCTCCTTGTTATTAAGTCTGGCCACACCCATCACGTCCCTGCAAGCCATGACTGGAACAGCACATAGGAATGCAAGACACGGGCTTTTATCTATGGTTTAATGTTTCTAGGCTTCGTCCCCACGTCGGCACAATGCACAACCACACTCTGCTACCAGTTGTGGCATAGAATTCTGCTGGAGTTGGATTCAGGCTGGGGGCTTTGCAGGTTTGATAACTAATTTGATGGCAATAAAACGATAAAAAAAGGAAATTAATTTGCAACCTAGCGTAGTTCTCTACAGTAGAGCTCAAACAAGAGAAAAACAATCAAAATGATTTCAACATAATGAAACAGAAATTAGTGAAAGAGAATTAAAATCAACTTCGCCTCAACACACAGAACAAGAACAGTCATAATTATAATATATGGTCCTTGACCACAGAAGGAAAAACCTATAAATATATGCCTTCTACAACCAACCACAGGACAGCTCTTAGACTTAGTTAACATCACCCACACAACAATGAGCTAAACAGTGGTATAATATTACTACCTTCACCCATCACTATCAAGTCACTACGACAAGCTGCTTCAACGATCTACAGTATTATGTATAATATATCTGAACACAATCTTTTCTGCACAATAAAACACATAAATCAGTCACTCTCACAGAGCAAAAATAATGAGGTAACTTCCTTAATGGAAATGCTCAGAGCGCAATAAAAGAAAACAGACCATCTTCCTTACAATAAAACGTACAGATGAGGCACACTCGCGGCAGGTAATGGACTAAAGCGGAATGTCCATCGCCTTTAGAGGACACGTTGGCACACTAACCACGCCAATACACAACAACCAGAACACACTGCACTTTAACCACTGACTTTATGAGCATAAAATTAACCAATACGCCCGGTACATCGCTTGTACTCGACACGGTACACTATATTGGAGCACTGAACGATCAAGATGTGGCAGTCAGCTACTACAGCACACAGGTACTGCTCCTCTTGAACTGCAGAAACGTCTCTCTCTGCCTCCACTCTCTGGAATCGCCATCCTCTGGTCTGGAGGGGTTGGTGTGCAGTGAAGCATGTCAGTTCTGTCGCTGCCCTTGTAGGAAATGACGCTAGGTTCACGCATCAGTATCAAAGATCCGTTGCGTTTTGGACACCAGTAACTGTGTGACTGTAGTCGTTCGTAAGTGCTTTTGCATACACCAAGCAGTGTGTAGGTGGTCGTATTTGAACTTGATTTGGATGACACGCTATATGTGACGGCCAATTCTTAGTGCCTTGCAGGTGTTTGGATGGGTTGTCATTAAGTTGGAAGTCCAGGATTTTATATGGGAAATCAAGTTAATGGTAGGAGAGAGGCTATCAACTGAACTATTTCGGGATGAGGTGTGATTAAGAGAATTGGATTGATCCAGAATTCGGCAAAAGACACCTAATACTCCATGGAGTTCTCCGTGTTCACATACTGGGAACGTCACGCGTCGGCTGTTACTGATGTCTGGGACACAAGACGTTGGCGCCCCAAATTGGAAAAAGTAGCCCGTTCTTGGCCGTGCACCAACTGATTTCCAGTCGCCCGTCACTGCTCCACCTCAGCCCCAAATGTATGCATGTAGAGTAATTATGGTGTACGCGTACGTGGAGACAGTGTTTGGGAAGCAATCGCCGACATAGTGTAACTGAATTGGAATAAGGGGAAGCAGCCCGCATTCGCCGGGGCAGATG
The DNA here is from genome assembly GCF_023898315.1 of Schistocerca nitens. Classification (NCBI taxonomy): domain Eukaryota; kingdom Metazoa; phylum Arthropoda; class Insecta; order Orthoptera; family Acrididae; genus Schistocerca; species Schistocerca nitens. Next base: position 1,917,631 of record NW_026045911.1, read on the forward strand.
GAAGACCGCCTTAAAAACCATCCACATGCTCACCGGCACACCGGACCTCGACACCAGGCCGCGCGGCGGCTTCGTGCCGGGGACCGGCACGCCTTACCACTAGGTAAGCAGCGGGGCTGGCAGAGTAGGTGGTAAGGCATATATAGAAATTTTTAGTTTCTCTGACCGCATGTTTCCATGCATGCATAATAACGATAGCATATCTGACTGTGTTCTGCAGACTGTAGAAATTCCGCATTATGTCATCCTATTCTCATTCACACTGACATCGTGTTTTGGATTTTAAGTTTCGGAAAATCAGTTAGGAATAGTGTGTAGTACCACATTGTACTAATACATCTATAAAAACACCCGAAAAATTGATTATGAGAGTTCAAAGAATAAGAAGATAAACAGAATGTGGTTATAACTCGCTCCTAGAGATCCAAATGATATATGATACGTCAACGATTTGGGTCTTAAAACCAAAATTGAAAAAAAACGCATTTTCGAGAGCTTCCTGCAGTTCGTCGAAGTTTATAACATGCATCTCATGAATGAAAATGTTTCGTATATGGTGCTACAGTCTAAAAATATTACTACGGTGATCTTTCACCTCTGTCTACTGTTGTTGAGGATTCGATCGCAGATAAATACTTGTGACAAGTAAGATTATGAGGATGACTGCTGCTAGATACATTCCCAGCAATTTAAGTTGTGCTCTTAGATTCCTGTCTAACCGCGTTCTCGGAAATCGCTACATATTCGGAAAAAAAGTTGAATTATTTATGACAAGAAAAAAATAAAGGACATTGTCGGTTGTTTCGCTCACAGCAATTTCATCTCCAGCAGTTTCGTATTTCGTATTTTAAACACACAGAAATCACGAAATCATTACTGAGGAAGTGCGCTCTTACGTGTAAGTAATAACGAATATTGCAGAAAAATCTTAACTTACACGAATAACAATGTCTCAGAACGTGTTGCATTTATGAAGATGAGAAAAAAACCTTTGAACCCATCCGTGCGCGAACCCATGTCCTTTCGTATTGCACTCCTGAGCGCTAACCACTTGGCCACGCCAAACAACTGACAGCTGCTGCTCGATTCTTGTACTATTGCATAGAGGAACGTAGGCTGAGCTCGTTGCCAAACGGTGCTGCGTAAGTCATAAATGCATGATAGTTTGGAAGGTTTCCAATGTCAGGCTTCACATAATTGCTTTCCATTGTTACTTGAAAGTTGTAAGCACGTGTCGATAATTACTAACTAAACCATTTGTGGGAAAAAGTACACAAAATCACTAGTAACATCAGTTCACACTCATGTAATATACGAAAGCAGAGCCGACGTCTTGATATTTAATGATCTTTAAACTCTTATTTGCATAAAAATAACATGTATGCTGAGAGAATGTTGACCGAAAAGTTTTTTTGGATGTAATCTTTCACAGTAACAATCTAACATAACCATGTTTCTTACAAAGGAAAATAGTCTAATATGAACTCACGTTCCAACCGGATGCGTCCTCTGGTGAATCTTTAGTAACATAATCACTAAATCCAGCGCTAAGACCGCTAAATATGTTTAAAATAACAAATTATAGGTGTTCATAAACCACAGGTCACCGATTGACAGGGCCACACCGAAATCCAAAACCTCTCGGTACAATTGTCGTAAAACCGGTGGGAGGACCGTTCGGTAACAGGTCTCAGAAGCTTACTGTATAGGATTTTTGGATAAAGAACCGAAAATGACGTCACTACCGAGACTAACCTACAACACCGATCGGTATGAACGATACAGAATAGGGCCCCTGGAGTACAATAGGGTGGCGGCCGGCCGCTATTGTAACAGGACCGGAACGATAATCGAGAACTCAACAAATCTTAGACGCAGGTGAGAGGAATGAAGAAGTGGCACCTTGGAAACCACGCAGGCTGGGTTATTTCCAAGGATTTTTACTCAGAAGCGTACGAGTATAGGTTTTCCCTCGCAAACTTTCCGCGCTGGACGACAAAAGACTAAAATATGGTTGGTCGGCGTTAGGAAGACTCTGTAGAGAGGGAGAACACTCCGTGGTTTCGGGAATATGATTCGTTTTCGGAATTATGATGGTGACGAGCTGAGCCTTGCTGGGAGGCCAGCAGTGGAGAGACGAGGTCTTGCCTTCTGAGCGTCCATGTGTGATGGTCGCTCGATATTAGCTTTGTTGGTACAGACGGGCTTGCTGTCTTTGCTCTCAGAAGAGTTTATAGTTAGAACAGTTAGGCACTGTACTGTTGCGAACCTATACGATTCTGGACTTTACCTCCGGGTTGGAAATCGTCGTTGAATATGCAGCGTTCAGTAAATGAGAGCACTTCTTCTGCCTATACTTACGTTGAGACGTTATCTGAACTCCGTCCTTGTGGCTGGGAGTTCGCGCTTCTCGTCTGTAGAACACAGAGAGGAGAAGACAGTATTAGAGTATATTAGTCAGAGGACCGCCTTCTGCCGTCCTAGTGTCTGAAAGCGTTTATTTGTGGCTGGAGTTCATCCATCGTCGCTGACGAGTATGAGAATCATCACTTCGACGCTCTGGACGCAGTACGTACGATGGTATCGCAAATTGCTCCGGCTTATTAGGGCTTCTTTGAAAATAGCGTCTTCTACTACGTAGATGATGTCAGTCATTTCGCGTTAGTGATATTAGAGAGCGCAGTCATAATAAGGGGCAGAGTTGGGCAATTGATTAATAATTTTAGCTAGGAAATATAGACAATTGTACTTAAAGAGTTGATTTTAATCTATAATAAATATATATTGAACAACAACGTCTATCATTCAGTAGTATTAGTTGCCTTCATCATTCATTTATGTTTAGATTGTAGTTTATATGTAAAAAAGAGCATTAAGAGATCCTAAGATCTGGGCCAAATCATCATTTTAGCGTTTATTATTTTCCGTTGCGCTCATTCATTTTTACACCCGTCTGGAGTAGCATCTTGGAAAATGTGTGTCTGCTAGTTTTTTTTCTGTATGGTTTTTAATGATACAAAGCGGTTTCATTACACACTCCTGAATGCAGATACAGTGCCTTAATCATTGTGCCACCTTGAAAATGGGCAGAGAATATGCGTCGTATACCACTGACTCAGTCCCCACGTTGAAATCGCTAACCAACGTATTCTGAAGACTTTTTCGTAATATTCATACGGCCTTTTTTCTCACTTTGATACCAAAAGTAACTCCAGACAATATGTTTTGCTAATTGTCTTAATCGCTTACTCAGAAGCTTTCGAGTAGCGCTGGGGTGTAGATTTGACTGCTTGTGCCTCTGAATATTTAATACGATAAATGCGTTTCTTGTTGGATTTCTTCTACTTCAAGTGTGCTACTCACATACCGTGTCTTTGAAATATCATGTAAAAAATATCCTTGATCGCACATGTTGGTTTGTGGTCTTCAGATCTAAATTTCATTTGATGCAGCTTTCCAAGATCTTCTATCGTATGCATCGCGTGGCTCCTGACAGCTACATCCATTCGAGCTTCATTAGTGAATTCACACCATTATCTCGCTTCACAAACATGTCTTCCGCACAGACTCAAAGTTCCCTCCACTTCACTATGGAATAAGCTGCTCATACTATCTCAAAATGCATTTTCACAATTCGATTCAGTACTCCTTCATTGGTTATCTGATCTAGCCACTATTGTTCTGTAGCATCATATTTTAAAAGAGTCGGTTCTTTTTGTCTGTACTGCTTATCATCCACTCTTCGCGCCCATACATATGACAAATTCACGAAAATGGGTCATTTGACATCAGATTGAAGGAAACATGATCGTGCTAAGAAAGAAATAACGCCACATATCAGCAGCAAAACACCCTGTTAATAACATAAGCATCAGTTTTCTACATATCCAAACACAACGAAAAAGAATTAGACACATTTGAAATATTCCAAATACACGAACACCAAAGGAAACAACGTGAGTCCATCCTAACTGAGAAGAATGATGTTTACAACATTATCGTATCTGTTTTTAACAGCAGCCTAACTATTAAATATAAAACCCATAAATAAAAAATGCCTTCTCCACCCTCTCTACCCCCTTACTTCCCCCCCCCCCCCACCCTCCCCTGCTTTCGGTTTGAGTCGGATTAGAATGGATTTATTCGAAAAATGTACGTTCGAAATACACTTATGCTAAGTAGGACGATAGTTTGTACTGAAGTCAGCGGCGACCCGTAAACACACATTCGAAATTACTTCACAAACGGCCCATTTACGAACTCAAGTTTACTACAGCGATTTTGCTTATATTATCGTATAATTTCAGCTCTGTCGGTCTTCAGAATAAATTACGATACACGCAGTATGTAATATTACAATTACATCATCCATTACTAGACGGCAGCCTTATGTTTTGAAGCAGAGAACCCGCATTGTATAGCTGAGTCTTATGCGCACTTCCTTGACTCCTTCACCCCCATGATACTCATCCATCTTAACCATCGTGTGTGAGATAAATACGCAGTTACAGTGTTGCGCCACCGGTTGTTTTCCTTTTAAGCAGTCCTGAATGGTTCGAGATTCTCTTATGTGATGGTAATCTCAGTTCATTAAGCAACACGTGGAGAGGGGCATTTAAAAACTTGGTTTTATTGAATTAACTCAGTGGTATAAAAGGTTGAGTTGTAAGGGTCGCCTGCTCAGTCTACAGAATAGATGACAGATTCCTGTGTGCAGGATGCTGGAGTTGACTGCGGCTGGAGCCCAGGGTGGGTTCCGGAGAGAACACCTGCTGCGCCTGCTGGAGGGACTTCTCCAGCAGAAGCAGGGCATACCCACGGCCCTCCAGTTTCTCAGCCACAGCGCGCATATCCTCACTTGGTGAGTACCGCTGCTTTCCCCGTCAGGGAGCATAGTGTATGTTTACAAAATCTCAAAAACTAAGGCTCACCTGGATAAGTAAACAGTAGCGTGTCATCGTTCGTTCATATGTTTGGCAAATATGTTGTTTCGTTCTGGAACAGGTCAAATGATATGAAAACCTAGAAAATGTGTTAGAGTATCAGTTTATGTGTATACAGAGTAAAGTTCGTGATGTGCGAGGCTCTGTATGCCTCTTGCTTATGCTCTCCGCTAGGATCACTGTTTCTTTGAAGTTCTTTTTATAATGCCCATCTGCCACACAGTAACCAAGCTGTCAAGCGAGCTATTACTTCTATTTGAATAAAAATGTTACTGCCGAGAATTTTCCATAGTGTTATACACTTTTGTTTGTGTGACGACGACACGTCTGGTATTTGCTTGAAGTTAGGAATACATCTACATCTCTAGATCTATATAATACTCTGCAGTTCACAGTTAAATGCCTGGCAGAGGGTTCATCGAATCACCTTCAAGCCATTTTTCTACCGTTCTACTCTCGAGCAGAGCAGGGAATACGAACACTTAAATCTTTCCATGCGAGCTCTGTTTCTCTTATTTTGTGATGGTGATCATTTCTCCCTGTGTAGGTGGGCGCCAGTAAAATATTTCAGATATTTTCATAGTTTGAGGAGAAATTTGATGGTTGAAATTTCACTCAAATATTTCGCGATAAAACAAAACGACCTGCACTTCTTTGGCCTTTTTCGATGTGCTATCTGATGCAAACCCCATACTCTACAGCGATATTCCAAAGAAGACGGACAAGCGTAGTGTAAGCAGTCTGTGTAGTATACCTGTTACATTTTCTATGTGCTCTGCCAATAAATCGCTGTCTGGGCTTTACTTTGTCAACAACATTATCTATCTGGTCGTTAAAATTTTAGTTATTCGTAATTCTAATCCCAAAGTATTTTACTGAATTTACAGCCTTTACATATGTGTGATTTATCGTGTAACCGAAATTTAGAGGATACATTTTAGTACTAATGTGGATGACTTCACACTTTTCATTATTTATAGTCAGTTGTCAGTTTTGCACCATACAGATATCTTGCCTAAATCATTTTGCAGTTGATTTGCATCATCTGATGACTTTACAAGACGGTAAATGACAGCATCATATGCAAGCAATCTAAAAATGCTGCTCACGTTGTCTCCTAAATCATTTATGTGGATCAGGGACTGCAGTGTGCGCATAACACTTCCTCGAGAAACGCCAGATATTACTTCTGTTTTACTCGATGACTTCCCGTCAGTAATTTCGAACTGTGACCTTTCTGACAGGAAACCACGAATCCAGTCACACAACTGAGACGATGCTCAATATGCACGCAACTTGATTAGAAGTCGCTTGTGAGGAATCTGAAAATATGGAATCAATTTGACGTCCCCTCTTGCATTGCACTTTCTACTTCCTGAGAATAAAGAGCTAGTTGTGTTTCACAAGAACGATGTTTTCTGAATCAGTATCGACTATTTGTCAATAAATCGTTTTCTTCGACATAATTCATAATGTTCGAGCACAGTGTATGTCTATATGTTCCAGAACCCTATGTGGTCACATCGGTGAACCAAACAGAAGGCACAAAACTACGGTTGCGCCATTTCAATTAATTCCATATCCTGTATACACTCCATATCCTGTATATACTTTCCACGAAAAACTTCGTGAAGTGGAACATGTTAACTGGGCGAAAAGATATCACAGACAAAAAAATATTCATGGTAGCTGTGTTGGGTGTTGGCTACGTGTCTGTCTTGACCACGATAATGCGTTCTCTAAACTGTTCATAATAGGTTATCCGCACTCCTATTTTCTTGTTCCTTATTAGACCCACTCCTGCATTAACCCTACATGACTTTGCTTTCATAAAGCTGTACTCACCTGACAATGAGTCCTGTTCCTCCTGCCACAGAACTTTACTATTTCCCGCTACATCTAACTTCAACCTATGCATTTCCTTTTTAAATTTTCAAACCTACCTGCCCGATTTCGGGATATAATATTCCACTCTCTGACCCATAAAATGCCCGCTTTGTCTTTTCTAATAACAACATCCCCCTGAACAGTGAGCGTCCGGAGATCCGAGTCGGGGACTATTCTGTCTTTGGAATATTTTACCGGGGAAGATGACATCATTATCTAAATACAGTAGAGCGGCATCCCTTGCTTTCAGCCGTTCGTAGCACCGACACAGCAAGGGTATCTTGGCTGATGCTACAAGATCACATGCGTCAATCATTCAGACTGTTGCCCCCGTAACTATTGAAAAGCTACTGCCGCTCTTCATTAACAACATTTTTGTCTGCAGACACCCTTTCACTGTGATTACACTTGCTGCACGGCCATCCGTATCAGGAGGGGACTCAAACCACCCACCTCTACAAGGTCCGTGGCCCACGTGTTTGTTTTTATTGATACACTACATCTAACGGTAGGATAGTTTTGACAGCACTAAACTGGAAGAGCTGTGCTCCTTCAAACTTTAAACGAGGCCTATTTGTACAAATCCAGTTAATAAATGAGGGAACGGCATTATCTTCCATCTACACCGAATTATATTTTAGACGTGACTCATAACATACGGGGACATGTTTGCTTTGCACTGAATGTAAGATTATACAACCGCCAATACAACACACTGAAGGGCCAAAGAAACTGGTATAGGCATGCGTATTCAAACAAAGAGATATGTAAACAGGCAGAATATGGCGCTGCGGTCGGCAACGCCTATATACAGGGTGTTTCAAAAATGACCGGTATATTTGAAACGGCAATAAAACCTAAACGAGCAGCGATAGAAATACACAGTTTGTTGCAATATGCTTGGGACAACAGTACATTTTCAGGCGGACAAACTTTCGAAATTACAGTAGTTACAATTTTCAACAACAGATGGCGCTGCAAGTGATGTGAAAGATATAGAAGACAACGCAGTCTGTGGGTGCGCCATTCTGTACGTCGTCTTTCTGCTGTAAGCGTGTGCTGTTCACAACGTGCAAGTGTGCTGTAGACAACATGGTTTATTCCTTAGAACAGAGGATTTGTCTGGTGTTGGAATTCCACCGCCTAGAACACAGTGTTGTTGCAACAAGACGAAGTTTTCAACGGAGGTTTAATGTAACCAAAGGACCGAAAAGCGATACAATAAAGGATCTGTTTGCAAAATTTCAACGGACTGGGAACGTGACGGATGAACGTGCTGGAAAGGTAGGGCGACCGCGTACGGCAACCACAGAGGGCAACGCGCAGCTAGTGCAGCAGGTGATCCGACAGCGGCCTCGGGTTTCCGTTCGCCGTGTTGCAGCTGCGGTCCAAATGACGCCAACGTCCACGTATCGTCTCATGCGCCAGAGTTTACACCTCTATCCATACAAAATTCAAACGCGGCAACCCCTCAGTGCCGCTACCATTGCTGCACGAGAGACATTCGCTAACGATATAGTGCACAGGATTGATGACGGCGATATGCATGTGGGCAGCATTTGGTTTACTGACGAAGCTTATTTTTACCTGGACGGCTTCGTCAATAAACAGAACTGGCGCATATGGGGAACCGAAAAGCTCCATGTTGCAGTCCCATCGTCCCTGCATCCTCAAAAAGTACTGGTCTGGGCCGCAATTTCTTCCAAAGGAATCATTGGCCCATTTTTCAGATCCGAAACGATTACTGCATCACGCTATCTGGACATTCTTCGTGAATTTGTGGCGGTACAAACTGCCTTAGACGACACTGCGAACACCTCGTGGTTTATGCAAGATGGTGCCCGGCCACATCGCACGGCCGACGTCTTTAATTTCCTGAATGAATATTTCGATGATCGTGTGATTGCTTTGGGCTATCCGAAACATACAGGAGGCGGCGTGGATTGGCCTCCCTATTCACCAGACATGAACCCCTGTGACTTCTTTCTGTGGGGACACTTGAAAGACCAGGTGTACCGCCAGAATCCAGAAACAATTGAACAGCTGAAGCAGTACATCTCATCTGCATGTGAAGCCATTCCGCCAGACACGTTGTCAAAGGTTTCGGGTAATTTCATTCAGAGACTACGCCATATTATTGCTACGCATGGTGGATATGTGGAAAATATCGTACTATAGTGTTTCCCAGACCGCAGCGCCATCTGTTGTTGAAAATTGAAACTACTGTAATTTCGAAAGTTTTTCTGCCTGAAAATGTACTGTTGTCCCAAGCATATTGCAACAAACGGTGTATTTCTATCGCTGCTCGTTTAGTTTTTATTGCCGTTTCAAATATACCGGTCATTTTTGAAACACCCTGTAAGACAACAAGCGCCTGGCACAGTTTTCAGATCGGTTACTGCTGCTACAATGGCAGGTTATCAAGATTTAAGTAAGTTTGAACGTGGTTTTACAGTCGGCGCACGAGCGATGGGACACAGCATCTCCGAGGTAGTGGGGATTTTCCCGAACGACCATTTCACGAGTGTACCGTGAATATCAGGAATCCGGTAAAACATCAAATCTCCGACATCGCTGCGGCCGGAAAAAGATCCTGCAACAACTGTAGCAACGACGACTGAAGAGAATCGTTCAATATGACAGAAGTGCAACCCTTCTGCAAAACTCTGCAGATTTCTATTCTGGGCCATCAACAAGTGTCAGCATGCGAACCATTCAACGAAACATCATCGATATGGGCTTTAGGAGCGGAAGTCCCACACGTGTACCCTTAATCACTGCACGATACGAAGCTTTACGCCTCGCCTGGGCCCTACAGCACCGACATTGGACTCTTGATGACTGGAAACATGACACCTGGACGGACGTGTCTGGTTTCAAATTGTATCGAGCGGATGGACGTGTACGGGTATGGAGACAGCCTCATGAATCCGTGGATCTTGCGGTGGACTGTTCAAGCTGGCGGAAGCTCTGTAATGGTGGGCAGGTGCAGTTGGAGTGATATGAGACCCCTGATACGTCTAGAGACGACTCTGACAGGTGACATGTACGTAAGAAACCTGTCTGATCACCTGAGTCTATTCATGTCCATTGTGCCTTTCGACGTACTCGGGCAATTACAGCAGGACAACGCGACACTCCACACGTGCAGAATTGCTACAGCGTGGCTCCAGGAACATTTTTCTGAGTTTAAACACTTCCTCTGGCCACCAAACTCCTTAGACATGAAAGTTATTGAGCATACTGGGATGCCTTGCAACGTGCTCTTCAGAAGAATCCTCCACTCCCTCGTACTCTTACGGGTTTATGCACAGCCCTACACGATTCATGGTATCAGTTCCGTCCAGCACTATTTAGACATTAGTCGAGTCTATGTCACGTCGTTTTGCTGCTCTTCTGCGTACTCGCGGGGGTCCTACACGATATCAGGCAGTTGTACCAGTTTCTTTGCCTCTTCAGTGTAAATGAACGTTGTATAATGAATATTTTGTGCCACACCAATACCTCGCTAAAACCTCTCCTAGGACAAAAGTACGAGGGCAGTTCAATAAATAATGCAACACATTTTTTTTCTGAAACAGGGGTTGTTTTATTCAGCATTGAAATACACCAGGTTATTCCCCAATCTTTTAGCTACACAACACTATTTTTCAACGTAATCTCCATTCAATACTACGGCCTTACGCCACCTTGAAATGAGGGCCTGTATGCCTGCACGGTACCATTCCACTGGTCGATGTCGGAGCCAACGTCGTACTGCATCAATAACTTCTTCCTCATCCGCGTAGTGCGTCCCACGGATTGCGTCCTTCATTGGGCCAAACATATGGAAATCCGACGGTGCGAGATAGGGGCTGTAGGGTGCATGAGGAAGAACAGTCCACTGAAGTTTTGTGAGCTCCTCTCGGGTGCGAAGACTTGTGTGAGGTCTTGCGTTGTCATGAAGAAGGAGAAGTTCGTTCTGATTTTTGTGCCTACGAACACGCTGAAATCGTTTCTTCAATTTCTGAAGAGTAGCACAATACACTTCAGAGTTGATCGTTTGACCATGAGGAAGGACGTCGAACAGGATAACCCCTTCAGCGTCCCAGAAGACTGTAACCATGACTTTACCGGCTGAGGGTATGGCTTTAAACTTTTTCGTGGTAGGGGAGTGGGTGTGGCGCCACTCCATTGATTGCCGTTTTGTTTCAGGTTCGAAGTGATGAACCCATGTTTCATCGCCTGTAACAATCTTTGACAAGAAATTGTCACCCTCAGCCACATGACGAGCAAGCAATTCCGCACAGATGGTTCTCCTTTGCTCTTTATGGTGTTCGGTTAGACAACGAGGGACCCAGCGGGAACAAACCTTTGAATATCCCAACTGGTGAACAATTGTGACAGCACTACCAACAGAGATGTCAAGCTGAGCACTGAGTTGTTTGATGGTGATCCGTCGATCATCTCGAACGAGTGTGTTCGCACGCTCCGCCATTGCAGGAGTCACCTGTGCACGGCCGGCCCGCACGCGGGAGATCAGACAGTCTTGCTTGACCTTGCGGCGATGATGACACACGCTTTGCCCAACGACTCACCGTGCTTTTGTCCACTGCCAGATCACCGTAGACATTCTGCAAGCGCCTATGAATATCTGAGATGCCCTGGTTTTCCGCCAAAAGAAACTCGATCACTGCCCGTTGTTTGCAACGCACATCCGTTACAGACGCCATTTTAACAGCTGCGTACAGCGCTGCCACCTGTCGGAAGTCAATGAAACTATACGAGACGAAGCGGGAATGTTTGAAAATATTCCACAAGAAATTTCCGGTTTTTTCAACCAAAATTGACCGAGAAAAAAAAATGTGTTGCATTACTTATTGAACTGCCCTCGTATATATGAACATTTTGTCTTAGTTTGATCGTAAGAATCTTCTCACAATATTTGTTACAAGTATTTACAAACAACGTGTATGATTTCGGTCCGCACTACTGACAATCGCATGAAGTGCTGCAGTCGTCTTGAGATGTGAGCTTGCTGCTTGAGCTGGAATCTGAACACACTTGATACAGCAGATAGATTGACACTTCTTCTGCCTTGTTCACAGGCCAGGCGAAAAGGCAGCGGTCAGAGAGCTGGTGATGCGAGCCACACTGAACATGTACGAACAGGAGCTGCTGGATCAGGTGAGTGGCGCTGTTGGCTGCTGCTTGTTGCCTGGGGCCTTGTCGTGTCGTTCATATTCTGATAGAGACCAAATATCTCATAATGTTGAAAGAAAATGACAACACACACACACACACACACTCTCTCTCTCTCTCTCTCATTAACAGAGGTAGAGAACGGTGGGCTGGAGAGAGAGGTATTCATACAGTCATCAGGGTGTATGCACTTATATTCTATGATGTCTTTCTTGTCACAAGTATTGGTTGTCTGCTGTACTTACGTCTCTCCATGAGTTACCACTTCAGATTCAACAACCTTTAACATTTTCTAATACGTTGGGGAAAGTACTGAACCTTCTCACACTTTCTGCCCTAACCAGCCCTGTAATAAAAGTTTAATATGTTTTATTATTTCATCATGAAATGATAAAATTTATTTTATGTGTGCTGCAGTCTTTTTCTGTAAACACAAAACTTACTCCAGAAAATTAACTTACTCCAAATGTGAAAACATGTTATGAGGTACAACAGGGTCATATACATAGGAGCAAATATTCTCACACTAATAATCGGTAAATAATATCAAATTACGTAGTATTATCAACAACCAGTTAAAATTTAAAAATATTTTATAAGAGAAGCTGTGGACACCTAACACAAATTTCAATTTTGAACACAGTGAAAATTGTTAAACATTAAAGAAACTGAGTTCATTTGCAAATACGTTGTGTTCCATGATAGAAGAACTTCTGTTTCAAGGTATAAGATGGCTGTACTCTGATGTATGGCTTAACCGTCCACATATTATTTAACGAGTTCTAGAAACATCCAGAATTTTACTCACTATAAAACTCTGTATCTGAAGAATTAACTGTAAACTACAAATAGCTTTAATATACACTCCTGGAAATGGAAAAAAGAACACATTGACACCGGTGTGTCAGACCCACCATACTTTCTCCGGACACTGCGAGAGGGCTGTACAAGCAATGATCACACGCACGGCACAGCGGACACACCAGGAACCGCGGTGTTGGCCGTCGAATGGCGCTAGCTGCGCAGCATTTGTGCACCGCCGCCGTCAGTGTCAGCCAGTTTGCCGTGGCATACGGAGCTCCATCGCAGTCTTTAACACTGGTAGCATGCCGCGACAGCGTGGACGTGAACCGTATGTGCAGTTGACGGACTTTGAGCGAGGGCGTATAGTGGGCATGCGGGAGGCCGGGTGGACGTACCGCCGAATTGCTCAACACGTGGGGCGTGAGGTCTCCACAGTACATCGATGTTGTCGCCAGTGGTCGGCGGAAGGTGCACGTGCCCGTCGACCTGGGACCGGACCGCAGCGACGCACGGATGCACGCCAAGACCGTAGGATCCTACGCAGTGCCGTAGGGGACCGCACCGCCACTTCCCAGCAAATTAGGGACACTGTTGCTCCTGGGGTATCGGCGAGGACCATTCGCAACCGTCTCCATGAAGCTGGGCTACGGTCCCGCACACCGTTAGTCCGTCTTCCGCTCACGCCCCAACATCGTGCAGCCCGCCTCCAGTGGTGTCGCGACAGGCGTGAACGGAGGGACGAATGGAGACGTGTCGTCTTCAGCGATGAGAGTCGCTTCTGCCTTGGTGCCAATGATGGTCGTATGCGTGTTTGGCGCCGTGCAGGTGAGCGCCACAGTCAGGACTGCATACGACCGAGGCACACAGGGCCAACACCCGGCATCATGGTGTGGGGAGCGATTTCCTACACTGGCCGTACACCACTGGTGATCGTCGAGGGGACACTGAATAGTGCACGGTACATCCAAACCGTCATCGAACCCATCGTTCTACCATTCCTAGACCGGCAAGGGAACTTGCTGTTCCAACAGGACAATGCACGTCCGCATGTATCCCGTGCCACCCAACGTGCTCTAGAAGGTGTAAGTCAACTACCCTGGCCAGCAAGATCTCCGGATCTGTCCCCCATTGAGCATGTTTGGGACTGGATGAAGCGTCGTCTCACGCGGTCTGCACGTCCGGCACGAACGCTGGTCCAACTGAGGCGCCAGGTGGAAATGGCATGGCAAGCCGTTCCACAGGACGACATCCAGCATCTCTACGATCGTCTCCATGGGAGAATAGCAGCCTGCATTGCTGCGAAAGGTGGATATACACTGTACTAGTGCCGACATTGTGCATGCTCTGTTGCCTGTGTCTATGTGCCTGTGGTTCTGTCAGTGTGATCATGTGATGTATCTGACCCCAGGAATGTGTCAATAAAGTTTCCCCTTCCTGGGACAATGAATTCACGGTGTTATTATTTCAATTTCCAGGAGTGTATTATAAGTTACATAAATATGTGGAACACATAATTTTTATAAACACTACACAAAACACAACCTCACGTCTCATAATATGGAAAACAATAGCAAATGTCAGAAACTGCTTATGACAGTCTTTACAGGATATTCCTTCACGTGATTCTAAAATCGTTAAATAGACTGAAACAGTGACAAGGAAACATCAGATTACCTAGTATACCGAACTCTAGATGCAGCACTCTCCGCTACTTTGGTTTTTGTCCGCCTATGTAATATTCTCCTTCTCCTTCACCCTTGCTAGTAATGTTACCAGCTAAGCTTTTAATTTCTGCTTGCTGCCCTTATCAGGTGGAGCGCGTAGCTGACGCTTTGGAGGACAAGTCACTACACAGAGTTGCACAGAGGCGCCGTGACGTCATCGCCCGTGGAGAGACGGCCCGTAAAGAGGCAACCCGCTGGCTCAGAGAGAGGAGATGGGAGCGCCTCTGAGTGGCAGGGGAGAGCCGTGACTCCTGCACACAGCAGCAGCAGCGGCAGCAGCAAGCTTACGCGAAATTCAGAAAATAAAGTTATGACTCTTACTGGATTACGATTAATCGTTTTTCCTTCAACCCTAAGACAGCTCATGTCTTGCTACTTCAACTACTATCTTTTCGTAGAAATAATTGTTTGCAAAACCCAAGGGTCATTGGAGAATGCTTTTCATCAGTCAACATCAAGAAATGTCGCAGAGAAAGAAGAGAAGATGGTGAACGCTTAAACAGTTTTATGGAACAGATGTTATCGAGGGAACGCTGGAAGCGTGCTTCGAGAAGAGAGCTCACGTCAGTATGTTCGCTTCATTCGTCACAGAGCCTCAACTTCATCTTCCACGGTCTTCACTTAGATCGTCCGTCACTGATCACAGAAAAGTGCCTTAGACCGTTTTCTTCAAGCACTGGAGGCTTCTCGTTGGCGCACTGGCCATCTATCAGTCTTCGGGAAAAACATGTAGGAGTAGTAAAGAAATTCTTAACATAACTTACCCTTTTAGGTTATGAATACTTCGATATATTTTCTTCCTCCCTTACTTACTGTTGTGTTTCGTAGTTAGAGAGGGCAATGCTCTAGATTTCTCGAGAAAACGTTGACTGTACTGCATCCGCTGGAAAGAAGTCAACGAGTGAGAATCTATATTTACACTCTCATCCGTAACTGGTAATACACCTTCCGTTCCGGTGTGTGTGTCGGATGGTACTTCTGGTGCCGTGCTTCCCTATTCTATTCATAATTGCTGCTCGGGAAGAACGATTGTGGATATGCCTTCGCATGACCTCTGATTCTTTGATTTTTTTTCGTAGTGGTCATTTAGTGAAATGCGAATGAACCACCGACTCAAGGCGTCTCGCTTCCATGCATTTGCTCTAGATCCTGCATTAAAACTATCAAGTAAATCAGCCCGACTGACGAGCAATTCTTGAGAACCGGTCGAAAAATTGATTTTAATCCTCTTTTACGAGGGTGAATTACATTTCCTTACGCTTCTCCGAGAGACTCTCAAGGTTTTACTGTGTGATACTACTGGTTTCAGTAAATTATCGGCAGCACTTATGTGGATACATTGTACTTATTTACGTTCAGGGTCAACTGCCAGTGCTCTCACCAGTCGTCAATCCACAGTAGGTCTCCCTCCATTTCGTTAGAGTCTTCTGGCGTTCCAATCTTCCGTCTGCGAACAGTCTCAGTGAGCTTTTGATCTGTTACGCTAAAGAATACATTATATTATATATTTGCGTCTTACGTCAGATATCTAGAAGCCCACCGACCAGAGCTCTTGGTTTGCCACACCATCTAGATCTAGGATGAACCATGTTATAAAAATTCGTACGAACTGAAGTTCTTTTCCTCCCGATACCTCGCTGCATCAAACCAGTCTCAGGACTGAAGACCACAACAACAACAACCTCAACATATGAGAATCTGACAGCGGTCTTACTGCCGGAATATCAACTGCAATGGAAAGATCCAAAATCGTTGTCTTGTGATGCATGATTTTGTTACAAAGACTATGACAGAGGCCTGATAAAACATGCTAGGCCTTCAGCTTGGGGAATGAGCAGATGGTTAGTGCCTAGTTCTCCTAAAATCGCCGCTGATTTCAGATCCAAGTTTTACCTCGGAAAACAGGGAGTATCCACAATAGCAACCTTATACAGACAAGAAACAAGTGAAAATTAGTACCACGCAGAAAAGAGAAAATTTCAGCTGTTTTGATGCAAGAGAAAACATATTTCGTATACATCTCACAAACAATACATTAGTAAATACAAGCGAGAAACATAAAAACAAAGGAATTATCGCAATGGGACAAAAAACTGTAGATGTGATATACATGTACATACAAACAAATGATTAGAATTTGTGAAAAACTGAAAGATTAATTCAATAGAAAGAGCTTCACAAATTGCTCAAGTCCATAACGCGTTGGTCCACCTCTGGCCCTTATGCAAGCAGGTATTGATTGACAGAGTTGTTGGACGTCCTCCTGAGGGTTATTGTGCCAAATTCTGTCCATCTGGGTCGTCAGATAGTCAAAATCCCGATCTAGTTGGAGAACTCTGCCCCGAAATGCTCCAAACTGTCTCAGTTAGGGAGAGATCGGCGACCTTGCTAGCCAAACTAGGATTTGGCAGGCACGAGGACAAGCGGTAGAAACCTTCGCGCTGTGCGGGCCGGCTTAATATTCCTGAAATGTAAGTCCACGATAGCTTGTCTAGAATTCCATTGACTGGAATATAATTACCTTCAGTGATCAGTGACGCTTCGATTAGAGACCCGATGACCAGTAGATACATGAGACAGCGGTGGGATACGAACATGAGTGTCGCCTGCCGTATGACACGACAACCGGCAGTGATGATCTGGGGTGCCATTTGTTTTCATAGCTGGATCCCTTCAGTTGTCACCCGCTGTATCCTCACAGCATAGCGGTACGTCGACGATACCCTGCGCACCGTTTCGTTGCCCTTCATGACAGGTTATCCTGGGCTTACGTTGCAGAAACATAATGCCCACCGGCACACGGCGAGAATTTCTACTGCTTGTCTTTGCGCTTGCCAAACCCTACCTTGTCCAGCAAGATCCCCGGATCTCTCCCCAATTGAAAACGTTTAGAGCGTTATGGTCAGTGCCCTCCAACCATCTCGGGATTTTGTCGATCTAATAACACTCCAGTTGGACAGAATTTGGCAAGATATCCCTTAAGAAGACATACAAAAATTCTGTCATTCAGTGCCAAGCCGAATAATTGCTTGAATAAGGGCCAGATGAGGACCTATTGTGGGGCGGCGTGTTATTGAAAAATATGGTTGCTGTATAAAAGTTTGAATGTAAAATCAGTTCCTATTATTTAGAATGTTATTTATGCTGTCTTTCGCCGTTCTCAACACTGGCTCTCTAATTACACTTTAGCAACCAGAAAGTGATTTAACAAAACGTGAAGCCTGTAATTAGAATTCCTAGTGCCCACTTCATCTGAGAATACAATTATAGCTGCAGCTTATAGCTCTGAGGAAATAGGAGATTGTCCGGGATTTATAATCAAAAACGATTTTCTAAAATAGTTGAGTATATTCTGAAAGTCACAGATGAAAAACACAAGTATCCATACAACCTAACTAACAGAGCAGTTCAGAGTCTAATGCGCTGATGCAACTATAAATGTCCGAATTAAATGTTAAAATGAATGCTCGCCATAATTTGATAAAAATATTTCATCAAACGCCACGCTAAATAATTGGTAGAATGTCTGTCCCACGACGGCACGTGAAAAATACGACAATACGCAAACTGAAGCTAGATAATAAAAATCATCCCAGAATTAACACTTCACTCGCAAATGATTTCATGGTTACGCGTATCTCGAGTAACTTAATACGGCATCCGAGGCTGTTTGTAGCAGTGATACCGACGCGACGCGACTCCCGACACAGATGGCGTGTTATTCAGCGTCTGGAGAGAACTGGGACCTTGCTTCCTCGCGCAGCTTCTTATATATAAAGCCGCGGTGCGGACGGCTAAGGGAATGCCTGATCAAATCGGCTCTCCCGACTAGCCGCTGGGCTAGTAATGCACCACTTTACGTTACCTAATAAATCATAGCTTCTCTTGCTGATGGCCGATGAAGCTCTTAATTTAAATGTGCATTCAGCACGCAGTTAAGTATTGATAATAAAATTTTGACGTGGATAAGTTAAATATTTTGGGCGAGAGAATTAATTAAATTACACTGCACGCAGTAGACGAGCTCTGAACTGGCCCTTTGGAGATACGCTATCGCTATTGTTTTATAGGTATTCAAATGAAACTTTTCACATCTTCATAGTTATAGCGGATCTCCAACCTATTTAAATCTAAACATCCTAGCCTTATTTATTAGCCTACTTAACCTATCTTGCTTCCTTAAGTTTTGAGACGAAAACCAGAAAATCATGAATTTCCACTAAAATCTTAATTTGTGAAATCCAAAGTACTGTTTTTATTAAATTATTATGAAAGATGAATTTAAATATAAATTTTGATGTCTCTAGCTCTTTTCTGTTGCGCCAATGATTTTTACAGAAAACGTCCAAATTTCGAAAATGGCTTAAGTTATCGAACTGATATTCAACACACATTAATTTAGTATTACTCCTGACATGCTAGAAATGTTTCAGGTTATTTATTTGATTTTTAAAGTATTGCGCAACATTTATGACGTCAGAGATAGTTACAACGGACTGGCTGGCACACAATGGAAAGACTGATGTGAGTTTATCACGGCGTGAGTAGGCTGCTTCCCTACACTATGCCAATTGACTTATTCAATTTGTGAAGCTCTTCCTCTTGAAAAAATCATCCAATTTTTCAGAAATTGTAATATTTTTTTCTCTGCACGTATACATAATGTCCAACAATGATTTCCGTCCTTTTTGGATAATTCCTTCGTGGTGCTCCGTTTTTTTTCCCTTAGTGTGTCTATTGGGATCTACATAATGCTGTAAAATATTGGTGGACTAAATTTAAGAGTAAGTAAAGATGTAGTACGCTTCATATGTAGCAGTTGGGTACAGAATTTTAAGGACAGTGAGCATGCCAATGATAGAATTTTAATAGCAACAACCAAATCAGAAAGGCAGAATTTAGCTCTGATTGTTGTGTGCAGTCCAGAAGTAGATAAATATCACGAATTCAAAGCCTTTAATGAAATTCGTCTAAAATGTATTCAACATTTGCAATCAAAATCAAGTAATTTAGTTAGGCAATCTAAATGCAAGAGTAAGACATAACGTTACATGCAATGTAGTGGGTATATTTGGGTGAATCTCATATTACATGCAATAACCGAAATGTTTCTTAAGAAATAATCTCAAGGTTGCCACAGAGTTATACATTATTTTATTGTGAAGGAGCGAATACAAGGTCATGCAAAGCCAAGTTTATGTAGAAGCTGTGATACAGTTTTCGAGCATTATATTTAGTATGGATGTATACGCTAAACATGAGAATACGAAATAAAAGATAACAGAGGGAAGCACAGAAGGGTGTTTCAAGTTTATTTAGTATAAGGAAAAAGTATAAGGGACTCATACTGCAACAGATTAACGACAGGACTGGAATATTTGTCTACCGAGGAATGTACTGAAGTACGGTCAAATATCAAGACAGAAATGGAGAAAAGGCAAGAAATGAAGGAATGGGAATGAAATATAAATACTGTGGATAGCGAAGGCTAAAGACTTCTTCCATTACAATTTAATACAATGATTTCCGAGAAGTAAGCCTATTATCAAAACATTTCTGAAATCTTACTGATAAAAATAGCTTGAAAAGAGATTACTTAAAGGTGTCCACAATAGCGCTCGGAAGAAAATGATAGTTTATAATGGTCTCAAAGCATTAAACAAGTTGGAAAGAGAAAAAAAAATCCAATGAAACACCACAAAGCAAGAATGTGTAAAAACAGTATAACCTATGTAATAACTGGTAGATTTCGTTTACTTTTGGCATTCTGGTGCAGTTTGTTTACATTTGTAATAAAGCCAGGCCCACTTCATTTATGACATCATTATCATTACGTTGCAACCTCCCACATCCTTTCTCCCTCACCTCCTTGTTCTCTAAGCATTTTAGCTGCTTTTAAAATGAAAGAGCCAATTACAGTGAAGTAGTTTAGCAGCTATTAAAATGAAAAAAACAATGCACCCCAGAGCACCCACTTGATTTTGATCAAAAATATCCTAATGACCTGAATTATTTATCGAAAAATTGCGTTTGGATACTCCTACATAAAAAAAACACATCGTCAAATGCAGATTGTGTTTTCATTTCTGACTACAAAGAGTTTTTCACGGATTGTCTCACCAGTCGCATCTGTAAATATCATCGGAAGTTACATAGCATTTGCTATTGAATATGAGAACGGGTATAGAACATACTTTCCATAAATAGATAAAGCCAACATTTGCATATACAATGCAATTAAAAAATTAGTAATTCATAATTGCTGAGGATGAATTTTTCTTTAAATACTATTCCACAAAACTTCAAAAAGCGAAAGAAAATTAACTACCACTTTATGGTATTTTTGCTTGTCTGTACCAACAGATGGCTGCACTTGCGAATGTTCAAATTTCTATTATTATAGTACACTTCATTGAAGACATAAATGATCCTCAAATCAATTATTATCCACGTCTAAATTCTTGTCAAGCATCACAAAGGTCTTTCTAAATGTAAAATATCGGCAAAAATGCCTCATTAAAGCAATTTTATTTTCCACATACACACTCCCGTCAAAGTGGTGCCTAGAATACAATTGTGTACTATAAAAGAAGTACCCCAATGCTATTTCCATTCCTAAACACTTACAAATAATATTCGAAACAGACACTTGATATTACAGGTTGGGCCTAAACATGATCACAGTAAAACTTATCTGACCAGGCTTACAACTGGAGAAAATATATGTTAGCTAAAATAATTTGCTAAACAAACAAACTGTCAGTCTGAATTACTGTCAGCTACTGGAAGAATGTAAATAATTCTGTTATTGAGACCTACTCTTGGTGTAAACAACTGTACACCCTTAAACTAAATATTACATATCTATTTTTTGTTATGTTTGACAAGTTTTACAGTAATATCTCCACATCTGAAATACATAAAGGGTGCTGCCGTTTCTGTCTGAGAAAATGTTTTTGATGATTCATAGAGCATGTTGTCATTATATAACGTTTTACAAGTTTTCATTAATGTTTCACCTTACTAAGCACCAAAGTAGGGGGTCGCAAGGCAAATCACAAGAAAAATACGGTCGACGGTTCTGACTGGAACTTACTGATTTTTATTATAAATGTTTGGTTCTCGTTGGGGTTAAGTACAATACGAACTTTTGGCGATGGCTGAAATATTTTCAATCAGAACAAAGGTGCCATAGTATTCTGAAACGTTTATAAATTGCAACTATTGTGCCAAGGCTGTCTAAAACGTTTACAGGGTGTGTTTCCTATAATCAACTACTAAATACCAACATCTAACAAAAATGCATGATGTAAAAGCTCCCTCCCCCTTTCTCACATCCTCTCTCTCTCTCTCTCTCTCTCTCTCTCTCTCTCTCTCTCTCTTTCTCTCTCTCTTTCTCTCTCACACTTATACACACACCAAACACACATACACACACCATAGCCAAACACCATTTTAGGAAGGAATGATGAAGGTGTTTTTATTACAGTGTATCACTTAAACTGCAATACTCAATGGGAACATCTGCTGTGTTTATACGCAACACAACCAAAGACGGTCATAGAGATGAAACGTCTGAAAAGATGATAATGGAGTTGATGACTGAAGAGTAAAATATTCTTCAGTGAAATAAAAATAGTCATCATAACATGTGGTGGTTTTATGCTAGTATAATTCGAGAACTCGAAAATTCGAACTTTACACAAAAAATTGTTTTATTTCTTTTAATATGGAAGTCTTTGAGCACGAAGCACATTTTGCAACGGCAATGGACCTTAAAATTAATATTACCACACCTAAATTGACTGTGTTAATTATTAAAAATACCTGCAGCTTGCAAGTTAGCATTACTGATATAAACTAGTAGGTTTAGCAGTACTTACTACCGACAAAATCTGATTTGTTGTAAGACACTTTTCAAGCTCTGTGGACCTTCAAATGAAATATTTTCACCACTAAATTGTCTGTATTATATATTAAAATACACGCAACTCGTTTATTGACAATACTAAAGTTTAGTCAACGACCATTATTCGATCTTAGTCCTTATATTAAATTCATCTACATATGTAAAAATTTGCTGCCGAACATTCACACATGAGCACTACTGCAGAACTAGCTTACAACTAAATGTGCATTGAGAAATAACAATGTAGACACAACATTTTATGCTTGCAAAAAGGCAGTTCACCATATATCTTGGAATGCACTTTCCATAATAATACGATCAAATCATATGTCTGCTAAACACGCATGGGAACTACAGTCAAACTAACTTTAAGCTTGAAGTACACTTGTTAAAGAGATTTACCAAAGTAATCAATGTTATTCCTGCATCTCTAAAACTGAATGTTCGCTATTCCTATCACATTTTACAAGCACAATTAACCTTCAAATTAAATATTTCCATATTTTCTACATACTTTCTTAAAATACATGCAGCTTCATTACTGAAAATATTAAATTCATCTAAATACATAAAAAAAATTACGAAACACACACAAGACGTTTCTGGCTGTGTACTGCAGTTTAAGCGATATGTTGTAATTAAAACTTTTTCTATGTTCCTTAATAAAATAATAGGCTGTGATTGGCTGGAAAGGGGAAGGTGAGGGGTGAGGGAAGAGATTTCAAACTACAAGTTGGCTAGTCGACTCTCTTGGATTTTTATTTTATCTGTTTTATTTGCTTATTTATTTATCTTATTATAGACACTACATTCTCATTGGCTGCCTCAATTTACTGCTATGCTGTGATGCACTGGACAGGAAGAGGTGGAGGAGGGGCAGGTGAAGGTGAAGAGAGGGTTATGGAGAAGTGGGCGAGGGAGATGGGGAGGGGAGGTGAGAAAGAAAGTAAGTCTTGTCACTCGATGATAATGATCGCATAGATAAAGGGGAAATTGTTTCATCACTTGCACCAAAATGTCCAACTTAAAGTGCCACACATAGTACATGGGTTACTCTACTGATAAAATGTTGTAAAATTTTACGGTGTGGCAAAACTATGCACGAGCTGGCAGGGAAAATATTTTTTTTTTATTGGAAAGCACTAATACCAGGTGACATTAATGTAGAAGAAATGTGATGATCACAAAGACCACAAAAATAAGAAATAATACGGACAGAATTATTGTAAAGTTAATTATGGGAGGATGCTACTTCATTTTAGAATGAAACATTTTAGAATATGTTGAATCAAAAAGAAATGCATTAAAATGGAAGACAGCAAAATAATTTCACTGTAGGTGGGAGGGAACAAAAGAGTATGATGTATCTACAGAAGAACAACCTTCCTTGACACAATTCTCAAACTGCACTTCAGTTTATAAACACCCCATTCAAAGAAGTTTTGCTGAATATTTGCTTCTCGAAGAACAAACAATTCTTTTTGTAACACATTCAGTTTCTGATATTACCTTTTGTTTAAGGCAACTTATTGAAAAAAGTGACAGCTAAATTATATCTCGGTGTTAAAAGTATTTATTTATGTTCGTGAAATTGTCCTGTTTTCTAGGAAAGGAAATAAACTGCAGATGGATATTAATGAGTCGAAACAAACATGTTAGGAATAAAAATCGCAAAATTCAATGCATAAAACTAAAAGACTGACTTTTAAAGTTAAACACCTAACTAGGACTGAAATTGATGTTAACACAACAATAGAAAAATTAAAGTGCTTTGAATATCTTCATTCGAATTTAACATACAATTTAACGAAGCCATGCAAAGTAAAGTTAATACGTTTAGCACAACAATCACAAGATACTTGAAAAATTTTGTTGTGACAGCCGTCAGTTAAAAAAATAGTATGATGCAGCACCTAGTGCGAGTCTATCATAGATAATTCTTTTCATATCTGCACAACCGTTCCACCTTAAATCTGCTTGTGTTTGCTTACTGTATTTGAGCCTTGGTTTCATTACACAACTTTTAACCCCCCTCTCAACACACACTTCCTTTATTATCAAATTAACTACACCGATGTGCATAAATAAAAAAGAAAGTAACTTCCACATTATGTGTAACTGCCAACTAACACTTCTCTACGAAACATCGACCATACACAGAAAGAAATGCGACAGTAAAGTGGAGAAGGTAACTGAAAGAATTGCGCAAGGAGACGAACAGGAATGACTTATTCAGAGATAATAATCACACTGAAGTCACCACGATTTATGATGGACCCCTGGACATAACAAAAGGGGGGACATGGTTTTTAATAGGGTGTGTGATCACCACGAATGGCAGTGCATTCTCCACAACGTGCTCTCATGCTGGCCATAAGTTTGCTAGGGAGTTCCGGCTGTAGGATTCTCCGTTCCTCCTCCAGTGCTGTTGAGAACTGCTAAATGGTCGTTAGTGTTTGTGGACGTGATGTAATAAGCCTCCCAAATGCATGCCACACGTGCCCGATGGGATTTAAGTTGGGGAACGGCCAGTCCAGTCCATTCGCACAAACATCCTCTTGTTCCAAAGATATATTTCACCTGTGCAGTTCGATACGGTCGAGCATTATCATCCATGAAAATGAAATCATGGCAGAATGCACCAATGAAGAGACGCATCTGGCGATGGAGTAGAGTGTGAGAATAACGTTGGCCCATGGGCTCACAGCATTCAAAGACTTGGGAGTCAGTAGAGCTAAGCAACTTTACACTTCCCCTTGGACCACCAAAATTATCACGTTCGAGAATGTTCCTTAGTGCATTATGTGTTCCAGCCTCTCGTCATACTTATCAATGTAGCTGCTAATGTCTGTTTTCACAGATGTTATCTGTACTCTATGGCAGTCTTCCGTTTGCTGATGTAGATGTGCTGTCAGTTCTCCTACATCCTTCTTGCATTCTTCGTTCACTTCATCGATCTTATCCCTCAGTTGTTCCTTAGCGTTTATTTATTTACACCTCAAGTTCCGTAGGACCAAATTGAGGAGCAAATCTCCAAGGTCATGGAACGTGTCAGTACATGAAATTACAACATAAACGTAATAACAGATAAAAATAAATATTCATGAACCTTAATAAAGTCAGTCCATACGTTTAAGTAAACGCTATCAGCAATACAATAAAAATTAGCTTAATTTTTCAAGGAACTCCTCGACAGAATAGAAGGAGTGACCCATGATGAAACTCTTCAGTTTCGATTTGAAAGCGCGTGGATTACTGCTAAGATTTTTGAATTTGAGTGGCAGCTTATTGAAAATGAATGCAGCAGTATAGTGCACACGTTTTTACACAAGAGTTAAGAAAGTCCGATCCAAATGCAGGTTTGTTTTCTACCGAGTATTAACTCTTTGGGGGTCAGGTAAACACCACTAAAATTTACCCTAGTGGGGCAAGAAAAATTATTTGCAAATCTCAATTTCTTTTACTTGTAACACATTTGTTTCATTATCTTGTCATGTTTTATACATAGAGTTTGTAAAAATTCACTTAAACAACAACAAAATATTAACATTAAAAGTGGGCACTACAGGTAACCACCACCCCATTACAATATACAAATTCGATATTTGGTGGTTGAACTTTGAAATAACTAGTTTGTAATTTTCGTGGTATCTCTTGAAATAGTTCTCGCCTGCTCTCAGACACAAAGGTACTTTGCACACTGAACACATCCACTGTTTGCACTGGATTTTTCTTTGAACTGCAAACTGCGCATCTTCTAGATGATGGGTGAACTGGTTGATGTTTACTGCTTTCGCCATATGTATGGTTTGTGTGATCTGATCTTGGTTGCTATACTACTTTGGGATACATAAGCAAAATTAGCTGCCACTGAAACTATGTTTGGAGCCAACAAGATTTTGTACACCTCTCGACGGAAGTCTTTATTGGAGAACTGCTCCATTTCGATTTATTTGTGCATAATGAACGAGTTTGTCACACTGCATTCTAAAAAGTGAAAAAACAATCTCATCCACCATTTCTTGCTTTTTCTGTCATTAGCATAGTCTGACTTTAGTCGATCAAAATTATCCACATAGTTCATACTGGAATTGTAGTCTTTCAATACAATGGGACAAGTGATATTGGTTATTGTTCCATCTTCCATTTTTCGAGTTACTGTGGACACATCTGATGGTGAATGACATGTTGAAATCAAGTTGACTGCCCTGTTATTTTCCATCTATAGATTGCTATGCCATCATTGCTTATTTTGTAATCGAATTCCCCTCTTTCCAGTTCCTTTTCCTCCTTGAGTTTTGGTATGTTTTTCCTTCTGGGATTTATTGTTCCGCAAGTGTACACACACCATTGGATTTTAGGTCCTTGAACAGATCATATGATGTAAAATAATTGTCCATGAAAATAATATGATTCTTTCCAGGAAGACCACTGGTTAAATTTAGAACCACACGACTGCACACAAGACTAAAACTTGAACAGCTTGTCGTGAATGTGGGGTCATTTCCATCAGTGCTATGACTGTCAACATTGCTGTCACTAGAAGGTATTTCTTCAAATAAAATTCGGTAAGATTCGTCCTCAGTTATTCCTTTTTGGCTAGACATATTCGGTGACGAAGAAAATATACTTGGTGGAGCAGAAGGGCGGTGGTTAGCAGCACTAACCACACAGAAATTTGTCAGTAAAACATGGAAAATTCTATTTCAATTTAAAGTTACATTACACGTAGACTTATATGTGTTCAACACATAAATATAAGCAATTACTTACCAAAAATCGTTTTATACAGAAGAGCTACAGAGAATACTGCACACCGCTTCCAAGAACAGTGCTAACAATGAAGAAGTATCAACTATTGTTCTGAATACGCGGCAAAAATTCGCGCAGAAGACCTGCACTGCCATCTAGCGGCATTTTAGGCAACAATTAGCTGGTTGGCAGAGAGACTACTGGCCCCTGAGCGGTAAAGGCAGAAAATATTATGTGGTTAGCCACAGTGACCACCGCCCATTGAAACCGTCTAAGTATGTGGTTAGTTATAGTTTTGCCTGCCCTTCAAAGAGTTAACCGAGTGAAAGCTGCTTATTCTTGGGAATAAACTAATATTGGTAACAAGAAACGACAATAAAGAATATACATATTGAGAGGCCAATGTCAAAATACCCAGACTCGTGAACAGAGGTCGACAAGAGGTTCGTGAACTCACACCACTTATTGCCTGAACCGCCCGTTTCTGAGCCTAAAATATCCTTGTAGAATGGGAAGAGTTACTCCAAAATATAAGACCATACGATATAAGCGAATAAAATAAGCAAAGTAGACTAATTTTCGTGTCGAAGTATCACTCACTTTTGATACCATTCTAATAGTAAAAATGGCAGTATTAAGTCTTTGAACAAGATCCTGAACGTGTGCTTTCCACAACAGCTTACTATCTATCTGAACGCCTAGAAATTTGAGCTGTTCAGTTTCACTAATCATATGCCCGTTCTGTGAAATTAAAACGTAAGGTTTTGTTGAATTGTGTGTTAGAAACTGTAAAAACTGAGTCTTACTGTGATTTAACTTTAGTTTATTTTCTACAAGCCATGAACTGAGGTCATGTACTACACTATCTGAAACCGAGCTAATGTTGCACACAACATCCTTTACTACCAAGCTAGTGTCATCAGCAAACAGAAATACTTCACAGTTACCCGTAATACTAGAGGGCATATCATTTCTATAAATAAGGAACAGGAGTGGACCCAACACTGATCCCTGGGGCACCCCCTCTTGACAATACCCCACTCAGATCCTACATCACAGCCGTTACCAAATTGTGAAATATGACCTTTTGCTGCCTGTTGTTAAAGCAAGATGTGAACCAATTGTGAGGTACTCCCCGTATTTTGTAATGGTCCAACTTCTGGAGCAATATTTTGTGTTCAACACAATCAAATGCCTTAGTTAAATCAAAAATTACGCCAAGCGTTCGAAACTTTTTGTTTAGCCCATCCAGAACCTCACAGAGAAAAGATAATATAGCATTTTCAGTTGTTAAACGACTTCTTAAGCCAAACTGCACATTTGATAGCAAATTGTATGATATAAAATGATCAATTATCCTTACATACACAGTCTTTCAATAACTTTTGCAAACACTGAAGGCATAGAAATACGTCTAAAATTATCTACATTATCCCTTTCTCCCTTTTTATAAAGCGGCTTTACTACTGAGTACTTTAATTGCTGAGGAAACTGACCATTCCTAAAGGAAACAGTACAAATATTTCTAAATACAGGGCTAACATGTGCAGCACAGTACTTTAATATCCTGCTAGACACGCTATCATAACCATGAGAGTCCTTAGTCTTCAGTGATTTAATTATTGACTCAATCTCCCTCTTGTCTGTATCACAGTGGAGTATTTCCAACATCAATCTCGGAAAGGCATTTGCCAAGAAAGTTATATGATTTCCTGTAGAAACTAAATTTTTATTTAATTCACCAGCAATGCTCAGAAAATGATTGTTAAATACTTTACATGTATCTGATTTATCAGTAACAGAAATATTTTTACTGTGAACTGACTTTATATTGTCAACCTTGTGCTGCTGACCAGGCACTTCCTGGCCGGCCGAAGTGGCCGCGCGGTTCTGGCGCTGCAGTCTGGAACCGCGAGACCGCTACGGTCGCAGGTTCGAATCCTACATCGGGCATGGATGTGTGTGATGTCCTTAGGTTAGTTAGGTTTAAGTAGTTCTAAGTTCTAGGGGACTGATGGCCTCAGATGTTAAGTCCCATAGTGCTTAGAGCCATTTTGAACCAGGCACTTCCTTCACAACTGACCATATGGTTTTAATTTTATCCTGTGAATTAGCTTTTCCATTTGCATACTATATACTCTTTGCTTTCCTAATAACATTTTTAGGCACCTTACAATACTTTTTGTAATGGTCTACTGTAGCTTGATTGTGACTACTTCAAACATTTTGATATAATTCCCGCTTTGTTCTACATGATATCCTTATCCCGCTAGTCAGCCACCCGGGCTGCCCATTACTGCTAGTGCCCCGTTTAGAATGTTCTAATGGAAAGCAACACTCAAAGAGCATGAGAAATGTGTTAAGCAAATCATTGTATTGTATTTACCATGTATATTATCGGCACTATAAACATCGTGCCACTTTTGTTCCTTGACAAGGTTTAAAAAAGTCTATCGCTGTTGGATTAACTTTCCTACATAGTTTGTCATTAAATATGACACTGGTGCGAGTACAAAAGCCTTTTAGTGTTAAAAATTGTGCATCATGGTCTGAAAGGCCATTCACACTTTTACTAACAGTATGCCCATCTAGAAATGAAGAATGAATAAAAATATTGTCTATGACTGTGCTACTGTTCCCTACACCCTAGTTGGAAAAAACACAGTTTGCATCAGATCATATGAATTTAGGAGATCTACCAACATCCTTTTTCTTGCACAATCATATACAAAATTAATATTGAAGTTACCACATATAACTACGTTCTGGTACTTCCTACAAAGTGAATCAAAAAATGGTTCAAATGGCTCTGAGCACTATGGGACTCAACTGCTGAGGTGATTAGTCCCCTAGAACTTAGAACTAGTTAAACCTAACTAACCTAAGGACATCACAAACATCCATGCCCGAGGCAGGATTCGAACCTGCGACCGTAGCGGTCTTGCGGTTCCAGACTGCAGCGCCTTTAACCGCACGGCCACTTCGGCCGGCCAAAGTGAATGAAGGACCCTCTCTAGCTTGAGCAGAAATGCTCTGAAGTCGGAGTTAGGGGACCTATAAACAACAACAATTAGTAGTTAAGCTTCACTAAATTCAACTAACTCTGCACAACTTTAAAATATCTGTTCAGTGCAGAGTCGTGATACGTCTATGGACTCAAATGGAACACTGTTTTTTACGTACAGAGCCACTCCCCCACCCTGCAAGGAACTCCTTGAGAAACAGCCAGCTAATCTGTAGCCTGGTAAAGGAAGCCTCTGAATTATCAAATTGTTTAAGTGGTGCTCTGATATACCAATAATTTCAGAGTCAACATCTATTAGCAGTTCATTGACTTTATCTCTAAACCTCTTATATTTTGATGAAATACGCTAATTCCTTCTCTATTTGGAAACATTACATCATCTGAAGGTAAGCCCGTAGTTAGAGGGTCTTCGTTTAAGCAGGTATACCTATCAACTGACTTCAATCTAAAAAAAAGTGCAGCGCTAACACCAACTGCTACAGGAATTTTTGCATGAGTGAGACCACCACCATCACCCACTAAACTGTCACCTATAAGCTTAGCCAGCCTCCCCTTCCCATACCTATTGAGGTGCAGGCCATGCCTAGTCAAACCTGATCTACTGAGAGACCCAACTGGCACCATTGAGATGTGATCCATGCCCTCTGCCATCAGTGCCCTCCCCAGCCACACGTTAACACGCCTAACAGCCACATTAAGGTGAGGCCGATCATGATTCTGAAACAGTTGCACGAAATGCACATTAGTGCCACCAGTTTGAGTAGCTATCTTAACCAAATCACCACCGACATCATATTCCCCGTCCCTATCGAGACTGTTCCCTTCTCCACCCAATATCACTACCTGATCCTCCTTCGTAAAATGCTTACATAACTCCCCTATGCTTTAAGTCACCTGAACTAACCCTACACTAGGCTCCACAATGCTGGTGACCTGGTACTCACTCCCCAACACTTCCTGCATCTGCTGGCCCACACCTCTACCGTGGGAACTACGTAACAGCAGAACCTTCTTTCTGCTAGACTTTGCAACTAACCTAGGCCTGCTAATTGCTGAGGACTGCTGCAAGCTCCCTACATCTACAGCTACACGAGACTCCTCTCCACTCAACTCTGACAGTTGGTCAAATCTATTGCATGTATGCAAAGAAAAATCCTCTTCCTAGCTGCCTTCTTGCCAACTGTCAGTTCCCATTCTATACCACCCTTCACCCTCCTCAACCTATCTAGCTCCTCCTTTGCGCATTGTAACTGCACCTGAAGGGCACAGATCTTACACTCCTGCTCCCCTATCAACTTGTTTCACTACAGATTCTGCATTCCCAGGAGAGGATCTTATTGTCATCTTGTGTTTGGAGATTTTCACTAACTTCTTGAAATGCTACAGTGTGGTATACATGGATCTTGTTAACTTCTGTGAGCCGGCCGTTGCGGCCGACCGGTTCTAGGCCCTTCAGTTTGGAACCATGCCTCGGGCATGGATGTGTGTGATGTCCTCAGGTTAGTTAGGTTTAAGTGGTTCTAAGTTCTAGGGGACTGATGACCTCAGATGTTAAGTCCCATAGTGCTCAGAGCCATTTGAACCATTTTCTACTTCTGTGAGTATCTCCTGAGTCTACCTAACTGTTTAATCTGTTCTGCAAATTTTCCTGAGTCTTGGCAGCCTCTGTTCTACATTATTTAATATCTTCCCTTCTCCAGTTGATACACATCTGGAGCTGCTCCATCATAGTTAATAACTCTACACTCTGTCCGTCGTCTTCTAGTTGTACAGCTCCAAAAGCCCGGAACGAATCTGCTTCTGAAGTTTCCATGTCGGATAACATCATCGACACAGGAATCATTGACACCTCATTGTCAATAACTGAGCCGTGGCGATTTGAATTAGTATTCTGTTCTGTCTGGCGCCACTGGCTCAGTTATAGTATCAACTATCCACCTTGTGGCCCCATTGCCAATATCTATGAGCAAGAGTCCATGGAACTGCTTGCTGATAAAGGGGAGCAACATTCTGTAATCCTCGTGGTGATTTGTTTCATTGTCTACCTGCCCCCTTATTATTTTTTAGTTTGTACCCGACCCTCAGAGTTTTACTCGGTCCTCTCTTTGGTCGTAAATATAGGCAGTAGTATTGTACTAAGACACTAGCTGTCATTTGAAAATTTGTACCACTATTATATTGCCTTTCCTTTCTGGTATGTACCCGATCATTAAGGTTCTAATTAGTCAGCTGTTGGTCGTAAATACAGCTGGAACAATTGTACTAAGGCACAGGTTGCCGTTAAACAAAAGAGGGACCTTGTGGTTAGATTTATGTGTTAACCGGTTCAGTTCTCTGACTGTAATTGCATTTCCCAGTCATTAGTTACAATCTGAACAACCTGTTCTACTAAGCTGTTAGTTTTTGTATTTGAAAGACCGGGTCATTATTAGTGTACTTTAACTGTATCTTGTCGGTCCGCCGAGTGAGTTCTGTAATAAGTGTTCACCAGTAATGTTTGAAGACGTTCCTTCAGAGCGGTCTTAATAACTGACAGTTTAACTTTGAAAATATTAACAGGCAACTGACACCAGGGCTTTCTTTAAAAAAAAAATAGTGTCAGAAGGTACGGATCCAGTCGCACCTTGGTTGCCGATTGAAATTAAGAGATTGGTTGTTTTGAAGTATGCCTTATGATTGTCATATTGTTTGCTAATCTGTTTAACCTTTAAGCACAGGTGCTCATCTTAAGCCTGAACCTTTCGACGTACAGCTTTCAGATTAAGAGTTAAGTCATTTGTTTTGAGTAATTAAATCACTCTTGTCATCAATGGTGCTTATATAGCTTTCATGTGTTGCAGAAGGACATTTAATAGGACAGACTGTGTCCAGCGCGGCAGTAAACACCGCTGTTTCACCCGATAACGGGCGGGCTGCAGGTCCGGCTGTCTTCCAATCATTGTCATATTGTCTGCTGTTTTGCCATACAGCACTTCAGATTTCTTTTGCAGAGATTAAAATCTTATTCAACTTAGGGTTTAAGATCAAAAGAATTCTGCAAATTGTTCATTTTGTTAAAGAAAATTTGATGGTCAAATGTTTCGATTATAGGTAAAACACTGTTCACATATTGTTAATGAAACAGGTTGTGTAAAAAGAAAGTTATGTTGGTGGTTCTTCCCTTCCGCCTTTTCCTTGATTCCAATAAGTACCACGCTTCACTGGTAGCAGAGCGTTGTTTTCGACCCATTAGCGGTGGGGGGGGGGGGGTAGGGGGGGGGTTGTCACGAGTTTCATTTCGAGTATGAACTGAGCATTATGCAACAAAATGCTCACGGTAAGGTGGGGGAGCTGTCAGCCAGGCTACGGACGGCGTTGTCAACACCACTCTCCGCTTCTGTCAGTACGGTTAGTGAGGTGAGCCAAACTTTACAGACTATTATGGTATCTTTGATTCAGTTACAAGAAAATCTCTCCTATCTCCAAAATAATCAACCAACCATGAGGATCATGAAGCGCATTCGTGCACAGTTAGGCCACCTGGGCAGTAGAGTAAAGGATCTTAAATGCCTAGAAACACGCCCCGAGTAATTAGCAGGTGTCATTCAGTTAAATAATTTTTTTTGTGACGGCCTTCGTAGCGACAACACTTCACTGTAGAAACGGCCTACGAAGTCACCGCCACACTTTTAATAGCGGGCCGACCGGTCCGCTGGAACAGTGAACAGAAAGATGAAAACCCAAACACTCGGATTAAATGAAAGTCGGTACTTATCTTTATTAACGACGATACATAACACAGTGGTGAACATGGTCTTCAGAAATCTGTCTAGTTCGAGTCGGTGCGGCTAGGTCAGCGTCGGCTGACGACAAACAACAACTCTGCTGCAATGAACACACAACTGACTAGTAAGTACACAATTCGGTGGCGAGTCTACAACTGAGCGGCGAATCCAGAACTGTCCTAGCGCTCGCGACTCCAGCGCTTAAGAAGCCAGAAGCCAGCGGTGGCGCGCGCAGACTTGCGGCGATTTCCTGTATCGCTGGCGTTGATTATGCGGACGGCGTCCGGACTTTGATGCTGCCAACCTTTTTGGCAGCGGGCTCGGTTGGCATTACTGGCTAGGATATAACACTCCTCCCCCCCCCCCCAAATCGCCGCACCGTCGTTGAATAATGACGTGGCGAGCGTCGACGGCGGGGGAGGGGTCTGGCCGCAGACGTAGCAGAAGAGACTGGGGCGGAGACTGTTGTCGGTGGCAGTCCCCGGTCCGCACCCCAGCATTGGCTGCGCGGGGCCTCGGGAAACACCGACTGAAAACCGAGGTCAGGGTGCACGCTTGTGACCACGGGCGCAGCTTCTGGTACTGGACGCGACGGGGCGTCGGGACCCACGAAGAGAGGCAGCGTCTCCTGACGCAGCGTCAACGGCTGCTGAGTGGGCGCCGGACAAGGCGCTGCGGTGTCAGACTCCTTGGGGGGTGCCCAAGGAAAGCGGCTGCAGTACAGGCTGCACAGCCACCGCTTGGGAAGGCGGCCCGGCTCAGGGGTCGACGTCCAGCAGCTCCGAAGGCGGTGGCGACTGAAGAGGGACCGCAGGCGCCGGAGCGACCACCCGGGGCGCTCCCGCATGAAGCTGCGCGGGAGGCATCAACGGGACGGGCTGTCGGCGTGGTAGCGGCGACGGCTGCTGCTGCTGCCCTGGGGGCGGCAGCGAAGTCGGAAGGCGCGGCTGGAACCCGCCACGGACCAAATCTGTGGACAAAGAACGAGCGGCAGAATCCGGGCGGCCAGCGCGGCGCAACTGGTTCTGATGCCTCCTGTGCACCCCAGTAGCACCTTGAACAGTATAAAAACCGCGACCCTGGACACTTATCACGGTACCACGTTCCCAACGACGGCGACCGTGATAAACTCTGAAAAAAAACGGCGTCGTTGCGCTGAAAACGCGTGCGATGCTCAGAAGCGGCGGGTCGATCCGGGGGGTGCAACAACCGTAGTAGGGTGCGATGACGACGGCCGTGGAGAAGCTCCGCAGGCGAAGGGCCGTCGCGTGGCGTGGTCCGGTACGACGACAGGAACGTGATGAGGGCCTGCTGACGAGAGTGCGTAGCACGAAGGCGGTCCATATGATCCTTGAATGTGCGTACAAAACGTTCCGCTGCACCATTCGATTGAGGGTGGAACGGCGGAGTAAGAACATGGCGAATGCCATTGGCAGAACAAAAACCTTCAAATTCAGCAGAGGTAAATTGTGGACCATTGTCAGACACTAAAACTTCTGGAAGACCCTCAATACAAAAAATTGAAGTCAACGCCTGTATAGTTTGTGCAGACGTTGTAGACTGCATGGGCACAACAAACGGAAAATTACTAAATGCATCTATCACGATGAGCCAACGAGAATGCCAATATGGGCCAGCGAAATCAATATGTACTCGCTGCCAGGGACCGGCAGGGCGTGCCCACTGAAAATAGCGTTGAGGCGGAGCAGCTTGGTGTTCGGCACACGTCGAACAATCTGTAGACATCTGCGTAATCTGCTTATCAATGCCGATCCATGTACAATGACGGCGGGCTAGCTGCTTGGTGCGGACCACTCCCCAATGACCTTGATGCAACAAGTCGAGGACCTTGGATTGGAGCACTTGGGGAACCACTACACGAAGCTGGTCATTCTCGGTGCGTAACAGCAAAACTCCGTGCGAAACAGACAACAGATGACGTTGCGGATAATAGCGACGAACCACAGGATCCGATATGTCCTTTGCCTTGGACGGCCAACCACGTTGAACAAAACGTAATAGTAAACTCAGATGAGGATCCGTAGCTGTCTCACGTGCCACCTGACGATAATCAATCGGAAAATCCCGGAGGGATTGATGCTCATCGGCGTCAATCTGATGGCAAGAGTCGTCAGAGGAATCGAAGACCTCATCCGCAGCAATCGGCAATCGAGAAAGCGCGTCAGCGTTTGCATGTTGAGCTGTAGGGCGATACAGTATCTCATACTGGTATTGTGATAACAAAAGAGCCCAACGTTGTAGTCTCTGAGCTGTCCGCTGAGGAACTGGTTTAGACGGATGAAACAGCGACGTCAGGGGCTTGTGATCTGTGACTAAATAGAATGGTCTACCATAGAGGTAGTGATGGAATTTTGTGACACCGAACACAATAGCCAACGCTTCCTTGTCCAAGTGGCTATAATTACACTGAGCTTTGTTTAACAATTTAGATGCGAACGCAATAGGACGTTCGGTGCTACCGACTCGGTGAGACAACACAGCACCGAGGCCGAAAGAAGAAGCATCACAAGCTAACACCAGAGGCTTGTTAGGGTCGTAATGGACCAGACAACGATCATTCAATAAAGCCTCTTTAAGCTGCTGAAGGGCTGATTGGCAATCAGCTGACCACACCAACGGAACATTCTTACGGCGGAGACGATGCAACGGTGCAGCAATCTGTGATGCATTAGGTATAAACCTAATATAATATGTCAATTTGCCAAGAACTGCTTGCAATTCATGCAGATTGCGAGGGGCGGGCAAATCACGAATAGCTGCTAAATGTGACTGGGAGGGATGAATGCCTTGAGCATTAATAACATGTCCCAGATACTCCAACTCCGTAAGGAAAAATGAACATTTATCGATGTTGCAACGTAGGCCTGCCTGAGACAACACTGTAAACAAACACTCCAAATTACGGAAATGTTCAGCAGGCGTCCGACCGGACACAACAATATCGTCGAAATAGTTGCAACACGATGGCACATTAGCCAGAAGTTGTGACAAAAAACGCTGAAAAACAGCTAGAGCTGACGCACAACCAAAAGACAAACGCAGAAAACGGAACAACCCCAACGACGTGTTTATGACAAAATACTGTTGTGATTGCTCGTCGAGGGGCAATTGCAAATATGCTTCACGGAGATCAATTTTGGAAAAGAAACGAGCTTCCCCTAACTTATCCATCAGCTCGTCCGGTCTAGGTAAAGGAAAAGAATCAATGACAGTCTGAGGATTAACTGTCGACTTAAAATCAGCACACAAACGTAACTTGCCAGACGGTTTCTTTATAATAACTAAGGGAGAAGCCCACTGGCTCGCTGAAACGGGTTGAATAACACCGTCGTTTTGCCAACGACGAAGTTCATCTTCTACAGGTGCCCGGAGGGCGTGAGGCACTGGACGAGCACGAAAAAATCGAGGCTGAGCATTATCTTTTAACGTAATATGAGCGGCAAAGTTCGCAGCACAACCGAGTTCGTCTTTAAATATGTCACTGTATCGTTTACACAAATCGGTTATGCTGTCTTGAGGAACAACAACAGAATTAAGTTGCAACACATTGTCTTGGATAGACAGACCAAATAAGTCAAAACAGTCTAATCCGAAAATGAAACTTCCTGGCAGATTAAAACTGTGTGCCCGACCGAGACTCGAACTCGGGACCTTTGCCTTTCGCGGGCAAGTGCTCTACCAACTGAGCTACCGAAGCACGACTCACGTCCGGTACTCACAGCTCTACTTCTGCCAGTACCTCGTCTCCTACCTTCCAAACTTTACAGAAGCTCTCCTGCGAACCAAGCAGAACTAGCACTCCTGAAAGAAAGGATAATGCGGAGACATGGCTTAGCCACAGCCTGGGGGATGTTTCCAGAATGAGATTTTCACTCTGCAGCGGAGTGTGCGCTGATATGAAATTTCCTGGCAGATTAAAACTGTGTGCCCGACCGAGACTCGAACTCAGGACCTTTGCCTTTCGCGGGCAAGTGCTCTACCAACTGAGCTACCGAAGCACGACTCACGCCCGGTACTCACAGCTCTACTTCTGCCAGTACCTCGTCTCCTACCTTCCAAACTTTACAGAAGCTCTCCTGCGAACCATGCAGAACTAGCACTCCTGAAAGAAAGGATAATGCGGAGACATGGCTTAGCCACAGCCTGGGGGATGTTTCCAGAATGAGATTTTCACTCTGAGCGGAGTGTGCGCTGATATGAAACTTCCTGGCAGATTAAAACTGTGTGCTCTCGCAGGAGAGCTTCTGTAAAGTTTGGAAGGTAGGAGACGAGGTACTGGCAGAAGTAGAGCTGTGAGTACCGGGCGTGAGTCGTGCTTCGGTAGCTCAGTTGGTAGAGCACTTGCCCGCGAAAAGCAAAGGTCCCGAGTTCGAGTCTCGGTCGGGCACACAGTTTTAATCTGCCAGGAAGTTTCATATCAGCGCACACTCCGCTGCAGAGTGAAAATCTCATTCTGGAAACATCCCCCAGGCTGTGGCTAAGCCATGTCTCCGCATTATCCTTTCTTTCAGGAGTGCTAGTTCTGCATGGTTCGCAGGAGAGCTTCTGTAAAGTTTGGAAGGTAGGAGACGAGGTACTGGCAGAAGTAGAGCTGTGAGTACCGGGCGTGAGTCGTGCTTCGGTAGCTCAGTTGGTAGAGCACTTGCCCGCGAAAGGCAAAGGTCCCGAGTTCGAGTCTCGGTCGGGCACACAGTTTTAATCTGCCAAGAAGTTTCATATCAGCGCACACTCCGCTGCAGAGTGAAAATCTCATTCTAATCCGAAAATGTTTACACTGTCTGTAGCGCGGAGCACTGTGAATGAAACTGTTTTTGTGTTGCCCCGGAATGTGGCTGGCACGCTACATACACCTAACACAGGAATGTGTTCGTCACTATAAGTAGCCAAAGAATGTTTTGCCGCTGAAAGTTTAGGGCGGCCGATAGCCGCATACGTAGCACTATTTATGAGAGTCACAGACGCACCAGTGTCTAATTGAAAATTGAAGGTCTTATCCTGGATGCGTAGCTTCACAAATAGTTTATTACACTGCCTCTGGAACGGAGCAGTGGAGGCGGAAGACACAAAATCAGCGCGTTTAGCGCGTGTTCGCTGCTTACGACAACTCGTGGGTTGGGCGGGTGGAACAACAACTCCCGCTTCACTTGCAGTCTGTACATTATGTGTTACAGCGTTTGAATTACGCTTGGGTCGCATAGCAGAGGGCTGGGTGGGTGGCTTATTGCGAACAAGTTTATTACCCACACGAACCGTGGAAGAGTCTTTAAACGCGACCTTCTGGGCGGGCTGGCTTTGAAGAACATGAATATCCATGGGCTGGGCAGCACTAGAATTGTCCTTGCGTTTACGCAAACAAACAGTCTGGATGTGTCCTTTCCTTTGACAAAAGTGACAAACCGCGTTTCGTAACGGGCAACGTTCACGAGGATGAGCAAGAACACACTTAGGGCAAGACTTAAGTCTATCATTTTGCACACGCGGCTGACGAATGTGTTTAACATGACGCGGCCGGCTAGTGTTTACAGTCTGACTCTGCCGGTGGGGCCGCGGGCGTGACATAACTTGCTTAGCACAGGCAATTTGAGAAATACATGGCTGATCTAACTCACACTCAGCATAGTCAAAAGTATCTTGGGCTTCAATAATGTTCATCACAGTCTCTAATGACGGGTCAGGCAACTTTAAGATAGCAGCACGAATACGAGAATCTGCAATGTTTTAAGTAATAGCGTCTCGTAACATGACATCACTGTAGGAAGCTCCACACACACAATTAAATCGGCACTGACGGGTGAGGCCCCGTAAATCTGTTAACCACTGTTTATTAGATTGATGTGGCAGTTTCTTTAATCTGAAGAACTTGAATCTGGCCGCTGCCACATGAACTCGCGACTCGAAATACTCAGCAAGCTTGGTAACAACAACGTCATAGTCTAAAGCTTCTGGCTTGGATTCCGGGAACAACTTACAAAGTAGTCTATAGACTTCCACGCCTGCAGTGGAAATTAAATAAAGCTGCCGCTCATTACCTGTGATTCTGTAGACTGACATGTGCGCCTGCAACTGCGCGAAATATTCTTGCATTCTTCTCGTGATGCCTCAAAAGCACGAAAAGGCGGTGCTGCCTGTGCTTGTTCCTTGTGTGGTGGTGGATTAGCCGCTTGTTTGGCGATTGCTTCCACCAGACTTTGTATTTGCTGACTCTGTAACAAGATCAACTGTTGTAATTCGGCAGACATAGTGAACACAAATTAAACCAGCCCCCAAAATTCTATCTCAAGAAACAAGTTAAACCAGCCCTGCACACGAGTTCGGAAGTCCTCGTCGCCAGTTTTGTGACGGCCTTCGTAGCGACAACACTTCACTGTAGAAACGGCCTACGAAGTCACCGCCACACTTTTAATAGCGGGCCGACCGGTCCGCTGGAACAGTGAACAGAAAGATGAAAACCCAAACACTCGGATTAAATGAAAGTCGGTACTTATCTTTATTAACGACGATACATAACACAGTGGTGAACATGGTCTGCAGAGATCTGTCTAGTTCGAGTCGGAGCGGCTAGGTCAGCGTTGGCTGACGACAAACAACAACTCTGCTGCGATGAACACACAACTGACTAGTAAGTACACAATTCGGTGGCGAGTCTACAACTGAGCGGCGAATCCAGAACTGTCCTAGCGCTCGCGACTCCAGCGCTTAAGAAGCCAGAAGCCAGCGGTGGTGCGCGCAGACTTGCGGCAATTTCCTGTATCGCTGGCGCTGCTTATGCGGACGGCGTCCGGACTTTGATGCTGCCAACCTTTTTGGCAGCGGGCTCGGTTGGCATTACTGGCTAGGATATAACAATTTTTTGATTGATTTTCGAATCCAAACTACGGCTTTAGAATTAGAAAGTAGGGTTGATACAAATAATATGGAATGTGCTTCTGAAAATCCAATAGCCGAATTTGGATCAGTCGTCCGAGATCTAAGTGATCGGTCTGGGGAATATTTTCCCCACCTCCCTAACCCGATGACGTGTCTCCCAAATAGTATTCAGGAATTGTCAATTGAAACCTTAGAAAATATACAAC
This sequence comes from Schistocerca nitens, assembly GCF_023898315.1. Classification (NCBI taxonomy): domain Eukaryota; kingdom Metazoa; phylum Arthropoda; class Insecta; order Orthoptera; family Acrididae; genus Schistocerca; species Schistocerca nitens. The sequence continues at coordinate 1,958,714 of NW_026045911.1, forward strand.
AGCTTTTGTGGCTGCCAGTTAAGTTTGAGTCGCATGCTGACGCATTAAGGGGCTCCGGAAAGGCTCAAAATCATGAAAAGTTCAATTTTTACTTTATTGCGTTTTCTGAATCTGCAGACTATTACCTTTTAATAGATATATAATTTATTCAGTTCCGATGACTACAACTATTTTTAAATTTTTTTTGAAATGTGTTCTACATGGGCGTGACCCACTGTGGCGCTGTTAAACTGCTGTCAAATGGTGTTGTTATTAACGTCCGTGTTCATCAGGTACATTTTAGTGATGTGAGATAAAGTATGTGTTGTGGCTAACCTGTGATGGTTCAATATATATCGCTGGTGTGATTGTCGATTGTTTCATGTTTATTTAGTCTGTCGTTATCTCGAAAATATTCGTAATTAATTCTGCTTCTTGAGTCTCTGTTTTGTTGAAGTATAATAATGAGTAAAAGTAAAGTTATTAGAAATCCTCTGAAGGCTTTTAAGAAAAGGAGAAATGTTGTAAAGCCAAAGGTATGTGTTATTACTGTAAACAATAAAGACGATAACCAAGTGAGTGAACCTAACCTCTGAAGTACACCTGCCCATAGCAGTCAAAGTGGGAAAGAAAATGCTTTACAGAAGAAGCTTGGTTCAATGAGTGAAAGCTATGAATGTTTTATGGGCGAATCGGATGTGAATGAAATATTTGATATGTCGGTTCTCAAAGGAATTTTTTCAAACTGTGTAAGATGTATTCATTGTAGTGAAGTTGGTCTGGAACTCTCCATAATAAAGCACGTAGGACTTGCTAGTGAAATACAACTGAAATGTGATAAGTGTTCATACATGACCACCTTTTGGAACAGTGTTGCAGTAACTGCAACTGAAGAAAATGGTAGCAAAATCTACGAACACAACATTAGATTTGTTTATTCCTTGCGTTCAGTTGGTAAGGGTGCTACTGCAGGTGCAATTTTCTGTGGCATCATGAATCTTCCAAATCCCCCAACCAAGTTTACGACCTGTAATAAATTAATAGGGTCTAAAGTAAAAGATGTCTGTATAGAATCTATGAAGAACGCTGTGGAAGAGGCAGTAATGGAAAATAATGGTAACAGAGATTTGACTGCAGCGTTCGATGGTACCTGGCATAAACGGGGACACACATCTCTTCATGGTGTAGTATCTGCCACCAGTATGTATACAGGGAAAGTTTTAGATGTAGCAGTAATATCAAAGTATTGTAGATGTCCACAAAAATATAAAGGTACACATGAAAATAATTGCAAAGCTAACTATAGTGGCAGTAGTGGAGGAATGGAAGTGGCTGGTGTTGCCAGTATATTCCAGCGTTCTGAGGCGTGTGATAAAGTGCGATATGTTAATTACCTTGGTGACGGTGATTCTAAAAGTTTCAAACATGTTCAAGGACTGAAGCCCTATGGTGATGATGTTGTAGTGCAGAAATTTGAGTGTATTGGACACGTACAGAAGCGAATGGGAACAAGACTTCGGCGACTGAAAGCTTCGTACAAAAAACAAAAACTCAGTGATGGTAAAGGGTTGGATGGGAAGGGAACTGACAGTGTAATTGACAAAATACAGAACTATTATGGAATGGCTATTAGGCAAAATACACAAAGTGTCGACGAAATGAAGAAGGCTGTTTGGGCTCTTTTTTTTCATACTTCTTCAACCGATGAAAATCCCCAACATAGCTTGTGTCCCAAAGAAGAAGACAGTTGGTGTAAATATAACAAAGGATTGCTAACTGGTGAAGTGTGCACTCATAAGCATAGTCTGCCTCATGCAATAATGGAGGTGATAAAACCTATTTTCAGAGACTTAGCAGCACCTGAACTGTTGAAAAAGTGTATTCACGGAAAATCTCAAAACCCCAATGAAAGTGTAAATAGTGTTATATGGTCGAGAATCCCCAAGACTGTATTTGTTGGAATAGAAACACTTCACTTTGGTGTGTATGATGCTGTTGTGACTTTCAATGATGGCAACAATGTAAGGTGCAAGGTATTTAGAAATATGGGAATGAAGATAGGTTCTAACATGGTACGAGCGATGCTTCCTTTAGACAAGGAACGCCTTCGGGCTGCAGACAGGGCTGTAAAGAGTCTAGAAATACAAGCAAGAGTAAACAGGAGGAGGAACAAGAGGAAGCTGGAGGAGGAGTTTGCAGAGGATGAAGATAATCCATCCTATAGACCTGGAATGCACTAAAAAGTTAATCCAATCTTTGTCGCTCGATTCCCAAAACTTTTATTTTCTCATACTAATTACATGTTTTCTAAGGATCTTCCAAACATATTTGTTTCAAACTTTCAGTAAATGTTACACAGCACCTTCTGCATAATTTAACACAGCCTTTTACCAAAAAACTGTATATTTTTGAATATATAAATAAAAAATTGCAAAAAAATGTTGTGAATTTTCATTACAATTTTAAAAAAATCATCTTTAATAACTGAACTAAAATTTTGTAAAATCCCTGTGTTAAGTTGTAGCCCATATTCCAATAAATAATCTGTAAAAAGTTCAACTTCCTACCTCAAATACTTTGTGAGGAAAGATGTAATTTATAAGCGTTATTTTAACATTGCAAGTATAGGGCGTTCCGGAGCCCCTTAAGGATCCCCCATCACTTAGCACTTATCTCACTTCGCCCGTTAGCACGCGGTAGCTTAAGTAATCTGCTATCCGAAACCTTACAGCAGGATAACACGATCGGGCAACTGAAGCAATAAGTCGTGTTATCAGACCATATGCACAAAGAGCTAGAGTGTAGATATTATTGGCGCGTGCAGGACTCCCACGAATCGTTGTTTGAATATGTAGAGCGGGATGTTCCCGAGGCGAATTTAGTTGCTAATATCTCGGAAGGTGTCCGGCCTGGAGATAGGTCTCGGATCGCACTCTTTCCTCGTCCACTCACTCTTGGTGAGTCAGAAAATCTTGTTAACTCTGTTATGAAATTGTCTTTTGCTGACAAGTAGCGAGATGAGTTAATGAGCGGATATCAAGACTTACCTAACTCTGGTCCAGAAGGTAGCATGTTAGGTAGAGCGCGCGGTTCAGTGAAATCAGGGGCTTGTCTTAGGTGCGGCGCACGTGACCATTTAGTACGAGGATGCCCAGTTCCAAGGACGCTGAGAAATGACGCCAGACGGGGCGGGTCACATTCTCGGAGACAGAGGTGCTGTATCCGTATACAGGCAGCCACGACGCGTACCTTACCATTTGTTTGCGCGGCTATAGGGCATGAACCGTTGTGTGGCTTATTAGATTCAGGCATCTCTATGTCACTCCTTAATTACGAGTGAATTATTGAACATGGACACTTATGTAGATCATCTCCAGTACGTCTCTCGACTGAGAGATGTCGGGTGGCCAATGGCCAAAGGCTACCTCTGTACGGGGAAGTGCGGGGAAATCTTTCCATGTGTGAATTTTCATGCCTGTCAAGTTTTTATTAGTTAAGGGACTGGTGCCTGACTTAATTCTAGGGCATGATTTGAAACGTCCCCTTAGAAAAATTATATACGACTGTGCTTAAACTGACACACAATATTTTTAGCGCAACGCAATCTGACTTTCAATAATCCCTACAAAAGAATGGCCCTGACTAACATTAACCTATACCTTTCACAAATCACTTACCTCACAAAAATCTTCGTTACTGGAACTACTGCAATACAGCGAGCGCCACTACTGCCAGCTAAATAAAAGATTCAAACTACGGAAGGCACTAACTACTGATAGGCATAGTTAGCAAAGGAAAGATTTTAATAGAGAACAAACAATGTATTTACCTTAATAGTGTTGAAAAATCATAATATACATAGCAGTTCATGACATCCAGTGTTACAAATTTCAAAACTCCGCCATTTCTCTCCTCACATCCACCACTGCTGGCGGCTCACCTCCAACTGCGCAACGCTACGCGCTGTTCACATCCAGCTGCCGCTGCCCAACACTACAATGGCGAGTATTGCAACAATGCCAACCAGCCACAGACTGCACACAGCACAGCCAGTGATTTTCATACAGAGCGCTACGTGGCGTTACCAATGAGAAAACCTAAACAGCCTACTTACAGATTTCATCCGTAAGACCTGTATGGTGTTAGATTTTGGTACCCAGACATTTTATTTCAAATTTTCCCCCAACGATCGAATGTGCTCATGTGGGGATGGGACGTGACACCCGTAATAACATGTGCCTGCTTGGGGTAGGCCACCTCTCTAGTAAGCAATGGAAACAGTTAAATGAACATTTGGGAGAATTTCCTGACGTACTTTGTGACAGGTTGGGAGTCACAGACGTCAATAGATACCATATTCGTCTCATGGATGAAGTGCTGGTTCGCCAGAGCTCATATCGCTTGTCACCACCTAAGATAAAGATACAAAATTGAGGGCTTGTTAAAAGACGGAGTCATAAGACGGTTCACCTCCGCCTATCCTTCCCCCATTTTCTTAGTACCTAAAGATCCGGAGCAGGATTTCCGACCAGTGGTTGATTACAGGTCTCTCAATAAAAAGGTAGTCTTGGAATCGCTGCCACTGCCTGATCTCCACAACTATTTCACCTGGTTTTCTGGAGCATCTTGATTTATGGTGTTATATCTTAATTAGGCTTATTACCAGATACCCGCAATGGAGGAATCTAAGCGTCTCACCGCCTTCGCCACGGATTGGAATTTATATGACTTCAGCCGGGTTCCGTTTGGTTTGTCAACCGGTGCATTAGTTTTATCCCGTTTATTGGATAAAATTTTAGGTTATTTAAAGTTTAATTGTGTCTTTAATTATTTGGACGACGTGGTCATATTCAGTGCCTCCTCTGAAGAGCATTTAGAGCACATCCAGAAGGTTCTATCCTAGGTCTGGGATGCGGGGCTGACTGTCAAACCCTCAAAGATAACCTTGGCTCAGCGCCAAGTGTCGTTTTCGGGTCACTTGGTGACGGGGATGGAATTATCATTGATCAATAACGCACTAAGGCGTTGAGGAATTTTCCGCAGGCACGAAATAAGAGGGAGATTGCCCCATTTGTACGGATGGCTAATTATTTCTGCAGATTTGACCCAAACTTTGCGCAACTTGCAGCTCCGTCAAATTTGTTTTGCAGAAATAATGCCGGCCGAAGTGGCCGTGCGGTTCAAGGCGCTGCAGTCTGGAACCGCAAGACCGCTACGGTTTCTGGTTCGAATCCTGCCTCGGGCATGGATGTTTGTGATGTCCTTAGGTTAGTTAGGTTTAACTAGTTCTAAGTTCTAGGGGACTAATGACCTCAGCAGTTGAGTCCCATAGTGCTCAGAGCCATTTGAACCATTTTTTTGAGCAGAAATAATGAGACATTCGTTTGGACTGAAAGTCAGCAGACAGCCTTTGAGGGAATTAAAACTGCGATTGTCAGTCCAACGGTTTTAGGCGGACTTGACTTTAAGAAAAGATTTGTGGTCCAGACTAACGCTTGCAATACTGGTGTGGTGCCAGTTCTTTTCCAGGGTGATCAAGGTATCAGGCGTCCGTTAGCATTTGCTTGCAGACGACTTCAGGGACCTGAGCTCAATTACTCGGTATATGACTGAGAAGTGTTAGCTGTGTTATCTGCACTGGAAAAAATTCGGTTCTATCTCTAACAACGTGAATTTGACTTAGAGACGGATAATCAGGCCCTTAGTTGGGCCTTAGCTCGTCCTAGGAAGACAGGACGTGTCGCAAGATGGGCGATCCGCATTTCGGCTTTCCATTTTAAGGTTCGGCACGTTAAGGGATGATAATCAGGTTGCTGACGCCCTTAGCAGGATGTTCCAACAGCACGAGCTTGATGAGAAAACGCCGGAGAGTCACCTAATATGTACGATCCTTACCGGGGTACCCCAACTGTTTAATAATTTGAAAACTGGTCAAGAACAAGACCCATTGTGGGAAAGCCTTAGGAAACAAATACTAGATGGATAGGAATCCAGTGACTATTTTCTGAAGAACGGCATTCTGTGTAACCACAGGGGCAGATCTGAGGAAGCTAGAATTTGTCTCCCACGAACCTTAGTTATTCCGGTCTTCTGGTGCTTCCATAATAGGGGATTTAGGTCTTTATAAAACCTTAGGGAAGGTCAAGGAGCACCTGACCTGGCCGACACTTTTTAAAGACATTAGAGGTTTAGTCAAAGAATGCTGAGATTGTAAGAAGGGAAAACCAAGTAACTCCCTGGCGAGGCGATTGCTGCAATCGGAATGGGAAGAGCATCCGTTTGACAAATTGTTTCTTGATTATGTAGGCCCGCTTCCCCGGTCGAAAAAAGGCAATTCATATATTCTCGTAGTGGTGGACGCCTTCTCGAGGTTTGTTTGGTTGATACCCAGCAGGAGTGTGACCCCTCTTATCGCCATCTCTCATCTTACTAATACACTCCTGGAAATTGAAATAAGAACACCGTGAATTCATTGTCCCAGGAAGGGGAAACTTTATTGACACATTCCTGGGGTCAGATACATCACATGATCACACTGACAGAACCACAGGCACATAGACACAGGCAACAGAGCATGCACAATGTCGGCACTAGTACAGTGTATATCCACCTTTCGCAGCAATGCAGGCTGCTATTCTCCCATGGAGACGATCGTAGAGATGCTGGATGTAGTCCTGTGGAACGGCTTGCCATGCCATTTCCACCTGGCGCCTCAGTTGGACCAGCGTTCGTGCTGGACGTGCTGACCGCGTGAGACGACGCTTCATCCAGTCCCAAAGATGCTCAATGGGGGACAGATCCGGAGATCTTGCTGGCCAGGGTAGTTGACTTACACCTTCTAGAGCACGTTGGGTGGCACGGGATACATGCGGACGTGCATTGTCCTGTTGGAACAGCAAGTTCCCTTGCCGGTCTAGGAATGGTAGAACGATGGATTCGATGACGGTTTGGATGTACCGTGCACTATTCAGTGTCCCCTCGACGATCACCAGTGGTGTACGGCCAGTGTAGGAGATCGCTCCCCACACCATGATGCCGGGTGTTGGCCCTGTGTGCCTCGGTCGTATGCAGTCCTGATTGTGGCGCTCACCTGCACGGCGCCAAACACGCATACGACCATCATTGGCACCAAGGCAGAAGCGACTCTCATCGCTGAAGACGACACGTCTCCATTCGTCCCTCCATTCACGCCTGTCGCGACACCACTGGAGGCGGGCTGCACGATGTTGGGGCGTGAGCGGAAGACGGCCTAACGGTGTGCGGGACCGTAGCCCAGCTTCATGGAGACGGTTGCGGATGGTCCTCGCCGATACCCCAGGAGCAACAGTGTCCCTAATTTGCTGGGAAGTGGCGGTGCGGTCCCCTACGGCACTGCGTAGGATCCTACGGTCTTGGCGTGCATCCGTGCGTCGCTGCGGTCCGGTCCCAGGTCGACGGGCACGTGCACCTTCCGCCGACCACTGGCGACAACATCGATGTACTGTGGAGACCTCACGCCCCACGTGTTGAGCAATTCGGCGGTACGTCCACCCGGCCTCCCGCATGCCCACTATACGCCCTCGCTCAAAGTCCGTCAACTGCACATACGGTTCACGTCCACGCTGTCGCGGCATGCTACCAGTGTTAAAGACTGCGATGGAGCTCCGTATGCCACGGCAAACTGGCTGACACTGACGGCGGCGGTGCACAAATGCTGCGCAGCTAGCGCCATTCGACGGCCAACACCGCGGTTCCTGGTGTGTCCGCTGTGCCGTGCGTGTGATCATTGCTTGTACAGCCCTCTCGCAGTGTCCGGAGCAAGTATGGTGGGTCTGACACACCGGTGTCAATGTGTTCTTTTTTCCATTTCCAGGAGTGTACATGTAGGTGCTTCAGACCAACGAGGGCGTTGGTGACGGATAAAGCTCCTGGCTTTCTGGCAAGGTCGATTAGACAATTTGTTTTGGAAATGGGATAAAATATGTTACCACCATACATTATTATCCTCAGGCTTCCTTTGCCAAAAGAATTAACCGCAGCTTGAAGTAGACGTTGATTATTGTGGTGTGCGTACTGTAAGACCTTCGGTACACACACCATCAGATTATTTGACTTGTCGCTCTAACGAAGTGTCAGAAATATGTCTCGTGGTCTTATCGTGGCGTGTTTATCTTCTGCCGTTAGGTCAGACGATAGAAATGCCACTTGCACGCTTAGAGTAGCAGATTGACGGTGACCAACTTTAAACAGAACTTGATTAATTTTCACACACATTTATTAAAATAATAACAAGCATAAAAATAACTTAACTTGGTTCTGGATGCTATTTACGATTGACAATCTTAAGTTCCTTTGTGTCTTGGTACGCTAATCTTATTCTCACATCTCTGCTACTTGACAAAGTGTCTATTCATTTATCTTCATGGCTATGTACAGGAATATGATAATCTTATTAGGCGCAGACTGAAACTTGACTACAGGCAAATGCAGACTGATGCAGACTGACTAATCGGAGGTCTTTACACTCGTTATAATACCTCGCGCGTTCATGTATCACTGCGCGAGTGTGATCCGCGAGGAGAAAGGGTTCTACGTTAGCAGCAATCTCATTGGCTGCGTTACATATTAATACCCGGATCGGCGGAAGCAGAATTTGGTACGTCTCTATAGCAGCGCCATCTCGTAGTGCGGAGACGGACGAGCGCTGCGCCTGCGCTGTTGTGCTTAGCGGGGCGCGCTCTAGTGGGAAGGTTGTGTACGCGCTGACTACGCGGAACTATGTACACAACAATTATTTACCACCATAAATCTCCCAAGAAGTGAGGTACCACCTTGCCATGGTTAAACTTAGCGTTCAACTCCGCTCGGCATGAAGCACCCCAGGCCACTCCAGCTAGCCTAATGCTCACATATCCCATGAATTCCCCGCTCTCCCATTTATGGGAGATATACGATCTTTTACCTCCATCTATCACTCCGGAGGTTCTCAGGGAGAAATGAGGGCGAGCTCGGGCAAATATTACGAAGGATCACGATCATCAGGTCTGTCGCTATAATAGAAACAAGCTCTGCTTTCAGGGGAAGATAGGGAATCTTGTCTACATCAACAACGTTCCTGGGTCCCTGGATAAACACTTAAGGAAGCTTGCCCCGCGTTTCCTAGGTCCATATTCCATTGTCAGAATTCTAAGACCGGTCAATCTTTTGGTCAGGAACCCGGGAAAGGGAAGCTAATAAGAGTTCATCTCAGTCAGATTAAACATTCCAGCGGATTGAGGGGTTCTTAGCCCCGAGGGAGGCTTGTTGAGTTTTTAGAGGGGGAGGTTGAGCTGTGGCACCATTGAATTAGTAGGCTGTTCTGTCTGGCGCCACTGGCTCAGGTGTAGTATTGACTAACCCTCTTGCGGTCCCTTTGCCACTATGTGTGAGGAAGAGTTGGTATCTGTGGGTTGTGTACTTAGAAGATCTCTACTTGCCGATAGATGTATGGGATTCGCTGGCCAGATGGGGCGGGGGAGGGGGGCATGAAGTTTGGGGATTGACGGTAGCATCGCGATAAAAGGTGGTCACGAGGACCGAGCGCCCGAAGCCACCAGCGGCGCAAGGAGGGTCAGCACAGAGCGAAGATACCGGAGTACTTCACTGGGGTCAGCGTCGACTACAAGCAGCAGGCCGACATCCTGTCGGTTGGTTGGCAACATTCATGTCGGACGACCGCTCGTGACCTAGCTGCCCTCTTCTACATGGCGTTTAACGCACCACTCAGTAACGGCTGCAACGTATCGTGGATCCATGGAACTGCTTACTGATAAAGGTGAGTAACATTCGTAATCCTCGTGGTGATTTGTTTCATTGTCTACCTGCCCTCCTTAATATTTTCTGGTTTGTACCCGACCCTCAGGGTTTTACTCAGCCGGCTCTTTGGTCGTAAAAATACACAGTAGTACTGCACAAAGATACTAGCTGTCATTTGAAAATTTGTCCCGCTTTATCTAGCCTTTCCTTTCTGGTTTGTACCCGATCATTAATGTTCTCATTATTCAGCTCTTGCTCATAAATACAGCTGGAACAATTGTACTAAGGCACAGGTTGCCGTTAAACAAAAGGGGGACCTTGTGGTTGGATTTAGCTGTTAACCGGTTCAGTTCTCTGATTGTAATTTCATTTCTCAGTCATTAGTTATAATCTGAACAAATCTGTTTAACCTCTAAGCACAGGTGTGCATCTTAAAGCTGAACCTTTCGACTTACAGCTTTCAAATTAAGAGTTAAGTCATCTGTTTTGAGTAATTAAATCATTCTTGTCATCAATGGTGCTTATGTAGTTTTCATGTGTTGCAGAAGGGCATTTAATAGGACAGACTGTGTCTAGCGCGGTAGTAAACACCGCTGTTTCACCTGATAACGGGCGGGCTGCAGGTCCGGCCGTCTTGTAATCATTGTCATATTGTCTGCTGTTTTGCCATACAGCACTACAGATTTCTTTTGCAAAGATTAAAAGCTTATTCAACTTACGGTTTAAGGTCGAAAGAATTCTGCAAATTGTTCATTTTGCTAAACCAAATTTTATGGTTAAATTTTTCGATTATCTGTAAAACACTGTTCACATATCATTAAATAAACAGGTTGTGTGAAAAGAAAGTTATATTGGTGGGTCCTCCCATCCACGTTTTCCTTAATTCCAGTAAGTACCACATATCAACAACTACAGTTTTTATTTTCTCTGTCTCTACCTCCTCGACTTCACATTTGAATGATACTGTATACAAATCCCATTTACATTCATGTTTGTAATTGCGGTGACAAATGTAACTACTTTTGTATATTGCAATGAAATATTCACTCGCGTAGTCTATCCTTGCTGTATACAATGACAACAACAAAGCAACGTCACCAAACGGTGACTGGTAACAGTGAACCTGTTGTTTCATTTAATGTCAGTAACAGTCACGGTGAAGCCTAACGTAAAAATTTTCGCATTAAAAAAAAAAAAAAAAGTCAGTTAACAGAAGCCATGCCGAAGTCAATATCAGAATACACCTTAACGTCAATAAACACACACAGTGTGTATTAGCAACAATTCGTAAGATTCTTTTCTTAAACAAAATTATGTTGCCTGCAGTTACATTCAAATCTACAACGCAGTATCACAGCTGTCTACTGGTTCAATAACCACATTGATACAAAATACTCATGTTGCTTTCTCAATGTTATTGACGCAATGGATTACGCTGTTGTTATTACATTTTGTTACACGTCTTTCGCGACACTCACCCCTGCTCATTCATTGCGCAATGTCTGGATGTTTTTTGTACTCCTGCAGTGCATTGTAGGTTGCGATCGTCTCTTGTTATATACACTGCATTTATTGGTGGTTTCACCGAGGCCCTAGCGGAAATTCGAGCCCAGAAGAAACTGATGATGTAATATTAGTTGCCTTTTTAGCCGTCTCTTCCAAAGTGATTTTAGCCGCAGTGTATAGACCATGAGAGTGTTAAGTGTACGCTGTTTATTGTTATTTCTATGCGAGTCTTTCGACAATTATCTCCTTGAATTGGAAGATAGTTTTGTAGTATTTACCGGTGTGTCCATATCGTTTTAGTGAATGCTACATTTCCATTTTCATTGTGTAAAAGCATCTTCTCTGAGCAAGGTGTGGAGATTCTGAAATCTACAACCGTTTTCATGCTTTGATAAAACATGGAACTTTAGGTCCATTGTGATGGGTACTTCAAGATAATATGTTAATGTTATGTTTTTTTTAATTTTTTTATCTTCTAAAATGTACATTAATAACAAATAGTGGACTACGATATAAGGACGTAGACAGTGTCCCATGTGGGTGTTTGGTTTAGTTCATGCGACAGTTCGCGGTAAGTGAGAGATCGAGGTTCGTGTACTGGTGAGGCACAAACTTTCATATGTCAGTAATGGGTAGTAAATCTATACCTAATATAGCTGAAATCAAAAAATACGCACTCAGCGAATTAATTTCGAAGTATTTTGTATTGCTTTGGATCGTCATCAGTGTCTGTTCTTTCAGACATCCATTTAAGTAAATGGTGATTTGCCACATGCGTTAACAGTGTTCTTAAAAACATTATCAGAAAAACAGATCAACTCAGTAAACACTTTAGATTCTCTGGTGGCAGAAATGAAAAAAGTGAAACTGGAGCCATTGTTAAGAATAAATTAGACTGTGCAATCAAATGTCTGGTACCTGTACACAGTTTGAATGAAAATGAAAATTTAAAACTTTTCATGAAGAACCTAAAAGTGCTAGAGACAACTAAAAACAATAATTAATATGACAACAAAACTATGATAGTAGCTGGATGTTTATATTCAGTATCTGCATACAGTGCTCTCCGAACGTGCAGTCCGATTGTTTTACTACATCGGCTTACTCTACAAAAACTAATTTGTAATTACCTGTAGATCAAGCCATCATTACAGTGACATATTTGAAAGCATATGAATTCCTTGTGCCTCTTTTGATAGGTGAGATATATATCCAGCCAAGATTTTAATTTGTGGTAAGACGTGTGGTGGTAATATGATGCTGAAACTTGTGTCTACAACACGACAGGTATTCATAGTTTTTTTCCATTTTTGTCTAAATATGGTGGTATAATAGTTATCATTGCTGTTGGTAATATAACAGGTGGGCAATTTAAGTCCTTAACCTTAAATGTCTTGTGTGTGTTGGAAGGGTTTCAAAGTAATTATCCTCATTGCGGATAAGTATAGTTTTAACAGGAAAGCTTATGAACTTGTCAGCACTAATAAAATCCTGCAGCCTTCTACTGAACATTGAAAATTAGTTTTTTTATTGTTAAACACTGTTCACATTTTGAAATCCCTCAGAACTACTGAAAGAAATGAAATGTAAACAAAACTTTGCATTTTCCTCGTATGAAGGACCATTCAGTAATGCTGTCATACAGTATCGACATTTGGAACACGTTATTAAGAAAGCAGAAATCTGTTTCGCTAAGTATGGTCACATTCTCCCATCGAAGGCTTTGTATCTTTCATCAATTCAAAAGCAGATTGTGAAACTCTTTAAGAATTTTCAGTGACAGTAATAATAATGAGAGGAGGAAGATTACAGTGATCTAAAGTTTGACAATAAGTATGGTCATATTCTCCCATCAAAGGCTTTGTATCTTTCATCAGTTCAAAAGCAGATTGTGAAACTCATTAAGAATTTTCAATGACAATAATGGTAATGAGAGGTGATCTAAAGTTTGACAATAAGTACAAACCAAAACAATCCCTGATCACAAGTATGCAAGTATATTTTATCATTGAAACAAGCCACAGAATATCTCAATAACAGTTCTAATAAATAAATCAAACGGTAGTTTTCCTTCAAATTATTGTGAATTCGTAAAAGATTGTTAATGTCAAAACCGTATTTGAAAGCCAAAGATTTAATGATTCCAGCAGAGAAGCCTTCTCAGAAACATTCTCTAGTAATACAAATTTTTTGTGGTATTGTGATTGGATGAAAATTTGGTGACTATCATTCCCGCCACGTGCAACTTTACCCTCACAGACATTTCAGTTTTTAATCTGAATTACAGATTCTTTCATTCAAATAATCTCATATTCTTCATATCTGCAGAATGGACTACATTCTGCTTGGTAAGCTTCAAACTGTCCATCTTTAGAGTCACTTTGAACCCTGCTGACAAATTAGTGTGGCCAGCTATCATATAAATTATGTTCAAATCTTGGAAAATGAAAGGAAGATTTAAAAAATATTGAGGTGCTCGCAGTTCTAATATACGCTTGGAAGCAAATTCCGGATCATAATACTGATTTACGGATTCTTTCAGAAATTTAAATTTTAAGTTACACGACATTTCTGGGGAAACTTTTCCGATATTAACGTATATAGGTGGCTATACAGAGAGAAAATTTTCGCAAATTACAGCTAAATGAAGAAGTGGAAGTAGACTTTTGTGCCGGATGGTCTCCTCCTGCGGTAATTTGCATTTCGCACCGTTGCGGTGCTGCCATTGTTCCTCCGTGTTCCACGGGGTGTTAGCTGTGCCTAGGTGCGCGAGTGACAGTGCGGTGGCGCTACAGGCGTCAAAGGTGACAGCGAAGAGCAGTGCAAGCCAGGCCGGGGCTCAGTTCTTGACTGCCGGCATTTACAGCCGCAGCGTTCCATAGGACCACCGCAGCGACGAGGCAGATATGTGTTGGTCTGCGCTATTAGATGAATTCAGTTAGGATATTGGAGACAGTAATTCGTAGCCGAATTTGTGGTAATGCTCGGCAGATCTTGCCGTTGTCTTTCTTCTTTAAGGGGCTCCGGAACGCCCTATACTTGCAATGTTCAAATAACGCTTATAAATTACATCTTTCCTCACAAAGTATTTGAGGTAGGAAGTTGAACTTTTTACAGATTATTTATTGGAATATGGGCTACAACTTAACACATGGATGTTACAAAATTTTAGTTCAGTTATTAAAGATGATTTTTTTTCAATTGTAATGAAAATTCACATTTTTTTGCAATTTTTTATTTATATATTAAAAAATATACAGTTTTTTGGAAAAAGGCTGTGTTAAATTATGCAGAATGTACTGTGTAACATTTACTGAAAGTTTGAAACAAATATGTTTGGAAGATCCTTAGAAAACATGTAATTAGTATGAGAAAATAAAAGTTTTGGGAATCGAGCGACAAAGATTGGATTAACTTTTTAGTGCATTCCAGGTCCAAAGGATGGATTATCTTCATCCTCTGCAAACTCCTCCTCCAGCTTCCTCCTGTTCCTCCTCCTGTTTACTCTTGCTTGTATTTCTAGACTCTTTACAGCCCTGTCTGCAGCCCGAAGGCGTTCCTTGTCTAAAGCAAGCATCGCTCGTACCATGTTGGAACCTATCTTCATTCCCATATTTCTAAATACCTATGGCTTTCCAACATTTCTCCTTTTCTTAAAAGCCTTCAGAGGATTTATAATAACTTTACTTTTACTCATTATTATACTTCAACAAAACAGAGACTCAAGAAACAGAATTAATTACGAATATTTTCGAGATAACGACAGAGTAAATAAACATGAAACAATCGACAATCACACCAGCGATATATATTGAACCATCACAGGTTAGCCACAACACATACTTTATCTCACATCACTAAAATGTACCTGATGAACACGGACGTTAATAATAACACCATTTGACAGCAGTTTAACAGCGCCACAGTGGGTCACGCCCATGTAGAAAACATTTCAAAAAAAAATTTAAAAATAGTTGTAGTCTTCGGAATTGAATAAATTATATATCTATTAAAAGGTAATAGTCTGCAGATTCAGAAAACGCAAAAAAGTAAAAATTGAACTTTTCATGATTTTGAGCCTTTCCGGAGCCCCTTAACGTTGCCGGCCGAGTTCCATTAAGTGGTGAATAGCGTCCTTGTAACGTTTATTTCTTTCACAAGAAGTCCACACCGACGATGAGATGCTATGTGGTGTTACCACGGCGGTTGATTACCAAAGCTGGCTTCTTTGTGGTGTTTTCTATCGTATTAAAGTGCCGGTAACGACTGGAAATGTTGATTTCTTTTTCTTGTTTTGTGGTGCGGCGGTTGTGAGTTGTTGCGAGGATTGACTCCGACAACAGCTTTACTTGATAACCTTCTCGTTGCTAAGGAGAACAACAAAAGTATTCCACCGTAGTAATGTGATGGAACGGACAGTTACGGAGTAGCTGATACCATTCTCGAGGTCCTTCGTTTGATTATATTTGTCTGGCTGTGGTGTGGGGAGGCGGTTATGAAAATGTAATAAGGACTGCCTCCGGCGGCAACGTTGGTGGCAAAAGTTTCGTTACTTGCAACGGAGCGCTAGCACATGGACCCGTCGTAGTGAGCTAACCGAAACGACTGTTATTAACCAGTCATATCGTTACTGGCTGTGTCGATTCTAGATCGGCCGTATCCGGTTCTTCCTACTGACGTAACCCAAAAGAGAAGGTGAGGTACTGGTGGTCTGTCGCGTGGGTACCAAGAGGTTTTTTTTTTTTTTTTTTTACTGAAACTTGGCCTGTGGAAACTTGAGACGTCTCTGTGCCGTGTTGTGTGGTCAGGGCGTTCTCTGGTCAGTATTTTTCCATTCGAATTAGCTCTAAAGTTTTTAATACGAGGCGTGTTTTTAAAGTAAGTACCGTTTTGAAATTAAAAAAAGACGTGGTAAGATATCTCAATAATTTTATTTTTACATGAAAGCCTGTACCTTAATCTACTTTTCTACATAATTTCCGTCAATACTGAGGCACTTGTCATAACGTTGTACCAGTTTTTGAATACTCTCCTCATAGAGGTCTGCCGCCTGACTTGTTAACCACTGCATCACCACTGTTTTGACTTCGTCATCGTCTATTACAATTTGTACAGAAACCAGATGGCAGTTATAAGAGTCGAGGGACATGAAAGAGAAGCAGTGGTTGGGAAGGGAGTAAGACAGGGTTGTAGCCTCTCCCCGATGTTATTCAATGTGTATATTGAGCAAGCAATAAAGGAAACAAAAGAAAATTCGGAGTAGGTATTAAAATCCATGGAGAAGAAATAAAAACTTTGAGGTTCGCCGATGACATTGTAATTCTGTCAGAGACAGCAAAGGACTTGGAAGAGCAGTTGAACGGAATGGATGGTGTCTTGAAGGGAGGATATAAGATGAACATCAACAAAAGCAAAACGAGGATAATGGAATGTAGTCGAATTAAGTCGGGTGATGTTGAGGGTATTAGATTAGGAAATGAGACACTTAAAGTAGTAAAGGAGTTTTGCTATTTGGGGAGCAAAATAACTGATGATGGTCGAAGTAGAGAGGATATAAAATGTAGACTGGCAATGGCAAGGAAAGCGTTACTGAAGAAGAGAAATTTGTTAACATCGAGTATAGATTTAAGTGTCAGGAAGTCAAACCTGAAAGTATTTGTATGGAGTGTAGCCATGTATGGAAGTGAAACATGGACGATAAATAGTTTGGACAAGAAGAGAATAGAAGCTTTCGAAATGTGGTGCTACAGAAGAATGCTGAAGATTAGATGGGTAGATCACATAACTAATGAGGAGGTATTGAATAGGATTGGGGAGAAGAGGAGTTTGTGGCACAACTTGACCAGAAGAAGGAATCGGTTGGTAGGACATGTTCTGAGGCATCAAGGGATCACCAATTTAGTATTGGAGGGCAGCGTGGAGGGTAAAAATCGTAGGGGGAGACCAAGAGATGAATACACTAAGCAGATTGAGAAGGATGTAGGTTGCAGTAGGTACTGGGAGATGAAGAAGCTTGCACAGGATAGAGTAGCATGGAGAGCTGCATCAAACCAGTCTCAGGACTGAAGACCACAACAACAACATCGTCTTGAAGACGCCCACCGCCCAGGTGTTTCTTCAAGTGCAGGAGCAGATGGTAGTCACTGGGCGCAAGATCGGGGCTGTACGGAGGATGATCTAGAGTTTCCCATCGAAAAGATGTGATGTGATCTTTGATCTCATTCGCGACATGCGGACGGGCATTGTCTTGCAGCAAAACTATGCCCTTGCTCAACTTGCATGGACTGTTGCTTTGATTCTGGTGTGACGTAGGCCACCCATGTTTCATCACCCGTAACAGTCTGGCTTAAGAAATCATCACCGTCGTTGTGGTACCGCTCAAGGAGAGTCAATGCACTGTCTAAACGTTTGGTTGTGTGCATATCCGTCAACATTTTCGGTACCCAACGTACGCACAATTTTCGGTAATTGAAGTGCTCGGTCACAATGCCATACAAAACACTACGAGAAACATTAGGAAAGTCATCCCGCAAGGAGGAAATCGTAAAGCGTCTGTTTTCTCTCACCTTATTGTCCACTTCATGCACCAAACTTTCATTAACGACCGAAGGACGACCACTCCGTTGTTCATCATGCACATTTGTGCGGCCATCTTTAAATGCTCTCACCCACTTTCTTACCATTTCATCACTCATAATGTTTTCTCCGTAAACTGCACAGATCTCACGATGAATATTGATCGCTTTTAGGACTTTAGCACAAAGAAATCTTATAACAGCCCGTACTTCACAGTCGGCGGGACTCACGATTATCGGAAGCATCTTAAACACTCAGTACACAACGTAAACAAGAAAGAATCAGACTGTAATGGCGTCAGTGCGTTGATTAAGGTACAGGCTTTCATGTAAAAATAAAATTATTGGGATATCGTAGCACGTCTTTTTTCATTTTAAAACGGCACTTACTTAAAAAAAAAAAACACGCCTCGTTTAAAGTGTATATGTCCCCCTTTGGGGCGGCGTATTGCGGAGTGTGTACTTTGAAGTAGCGGTCTTCGCTTCTGTAGAGAAGTAAATTGGTGCACCACCACAGTTGGTAAACTTTAAGTAAGGAGTGCTTGAACGCAACTGATGGGGTGGTTACGATCTCAAGAGCTCAGTGTCCGCATGGTTACAGCCTGGCCAGCGTTCGGTCTCGCTTGCGTGGCTACGTCCCTTTAAGATTAAGCTGTGGCATTGCGACTGATGCCCTCTGAGCGTATAGCGCGTCTGGGTGACGGGACGGTAGCTTATGTTTGAATGTATTGGTCATTAAACTTGACCAATATTAAAATTAGCGTAGTAAGTTTTAAAAGCCTTTTTGGTAAGCCCTGTTAGCTTATTTTGTTTCAGTGTAGTAATCATGCCCTTGGCCAGTATACCTTTTTAGCATAACAAGTTTTTCAGCCTTGTTGCTATAATTGGAGCCTGTTAGCTTAAGTTAGTTATCGTGACCCGCAAAAATTTAGTGTAGCTTCTGAAATAAACATAGTTTATAAATTTATGTCGTGGCTTTCATGTTATTGAAGTGGAATAGAAGAAAATTATAGTCTGTCAACCTGGCTACGGTAAAGGAATCACAATTTTATATGCTCTGTTTCGTACCGTCATCCATCATCAGTTACATAATAAGGTAATATTTTTCAATAAGACAATTAGCACTTCAAACATATCTACATTACTATGCAGCCTTAAATACTAACACGAATTGTTAGCTTTCTTTAAATCAGAAATAACTGATTGCAGCTGTTGTCCTGAACTTTTTGTAATTGTAATATCTATAAATAACCAGTATTATAACCTACAAGTACACAATACAATCTATTACAGAACCATCAAATGTCACTTATTCATCAATGAAAAGTTATATTGTATTTACCCTTCAGTACATACCTGCATTTCATATGGTTCCTTCAGTTTACTTTATTGCGTAGAAGGAGGAACCTGCTGTAAGGATTCCAACACTACAAAATACCTCTACTCAGACGTCACTTGAGCATCATTTGTACGCCACCGGGTAGTGTCAAATGTGGTATGGGTTCATGACCAGCTTACACGAAGAGCTTTGTAAGTAGGCTGTTTATGTTTTCTTATTGGCAACGTTACGTAGCGCTCTGTATGAAAAACACTGGCTGTGCTGTGTGCAGTCTGTGGCTAGTCTGCATTGTTGTCTGCCATTGTAGTGTTGGGCAGCGGCAGCTGGATGTTAACAGCGCGTAGCGTTGCGCAGTTGGAGGTGAGCCGCCAGCAGTGGTGGATGAGGGGAGAGAGATGGCGGAGTTTTGAAATTTGTAATACTGGATATCATGAAGTGCTATATATATTATGACTATTAAGGTAAATACATTGTTTGTTCTCTATCAAAATCTTTCATTTGCTAACTATGCCTATCAGTAGTTGGTGCTGTCAGTAGTTTGAATCTTTTATTTAGCTGGCAGTAGTGGCGCTCGCTGTATTGCAGTAGTTCGAGTAACGAAGATTTTTGGTGAGGTAAGTGATTTGTGAAAGGTATAGGTTAATGTTAGTCAGGGCCATTCTATTGTAGGGATTTTTGAAAGTCAGATTGCGTTGCGCTAAAAATATTGTGTGTCAGTTTAAGCATAGTCTTGTATAATTGTTCAAAGGGGACGTTTCATATGTCGACCCATAGCCGAGGATACCTCACTGGAATCTTCTGATTTTTTCTTGTAGTTTGTGTAATTAGTGTAGCTTTTGTTTATTGCTAGCGCGTAATTGTAGAGAGTATTTCCTTTGTAGTTGTAGTTTTTCATTGTTGTACAGTAAAACAGTTGTGGCATGCATGTAGATTTGCAGCAAGTATTTTGCAGCTGCGCTTGCAATTAACGAGATATCATTTTCAGTGCTATGTTAATGTGTTTTCTTATTTTTGCTCTTCAAATTGTGCTTTTCTGTGTTATCTTGTGAAATATTGTGACAATAATGGCGTGTGAAAAACGTAATACTATGCTCCAAAGTAAACTGAGAAATGACAGTCAAGACGAAAGCAGTGTGTTAGCGCCACCGAGTAATGAATTAACTAATGTTCAAAGTAGTAATTTGGTAATTGTACATAGGGAAATGGAGCGGGCTGCAAACAGTGGTGTAGACAGTGAAACAATTAGTGAACAGGGAAGCATTATCGATCGATCGGTCGGCAACAGCTTGCCTCAGGAATCCGAAATGACAGGACACAATCTTGAAAATACTGTAGATTCAGGTTTTGCGTCCTCACCGTTTTCTCAACTAAGTCAAGACACATTTTCCGCTTTTCAAACTGCGAGTATTGCCGGTTCAAATGCATTGCCGAATAGCACTGAGGAACATGTTTCAGACACCAGTGCATTGTTATTACAATTAATTCAACAAATGGGACAAAAGCTTCAAAAGTTAGACACAATGGAACAAAATCAGAGACAAACACAGCTAAAGCTTCAAAAGTTAGACATCACACTTGAACAAACACGTGAAGATTTAACTACTGAGTTACATAACATTGAATCGAAATGTCAAAAAGTCTGTAATGACGTAAAAACACAGATTTGTGAGCATTTTCAACCTATTTTTTCGCGGCATGAAAATGCATTACAGAATCACGAAGCAGCCATAAAAGAACTGCAAACTATTGTTCATCAAAATCATGAGACCTTGCAAGCTAAAATTGACTCAGTTGCATCTACCGATTCGGTTACGCAACTTGCAAAAACTCAAGAAAACTTAAAGGACACAGTAGATACTCTGAAAATTGGTTCAGAAAGACACATGGAGGAAATTAGTTCATTAACAGCGAAAGTAGTTGAACTTTCGGATCAGCTAAATAATTTCTCTACGAAGGTAGATGATAATCTGAATGACACAAAACCGGTAGTCTTTAATGACACAGAAGAGTGCGAACAAATTAGGAAATTCAAACAAAATCAGAATCAAATTAATACGCAACACCAAAGAGAAATCCGGGGAGTACAAGATCAGCTGACACAGGTAATACAAGAATTACGTATTTCAGAGGACACTCGCGCTCCAACACGGGAAGAGGAACTTAGAAATACGGAAAAGTCACAAAATAATAACACAGGGCATTTCGGAAATTATGAAAGAAATTGGCAAGGTGCACCGAATTTTGAGATGGAACCGCCGACACGACGTAACAATGACCGATATGCGACTCGCCGACATGATGATTTTGACTATAAGCTGTTTATTACTACACGTAAATTCAAAACATTTAAGAATTCCGGCAACGACATTCATCCACAAGCGTGGCTTCATCAATTCTCTCGTTGTTTTCCTCCCAACTGGTCATTAGAGCACAGATTAGAATTTATGTGTGGCTATTTAGAGAATGCCAAACGCAAACTCACAACCGGTAAAAAGCAGATTATCGCACTCGATGGAAATGACAGTCGAATCACTGAAAAGGAGTAGGTTTTGAAGTTCATCAGAGACTTTTATAGCAATTTGTATAGCAACCCAAGGGAAAATTTGAGTGTATCTAATTTAAATGATGTACCTAGTGTTCCAGATATACTCCCATCAGAAGTCAAGTGTGCTCTAGATAGCATGAAGAAGGGAACAGTGCCGGGTGATGATGAGCTCAGCGTTGACATCCTCAAACTGGCAGGAGAGTCAACAATAAATCACATGGTAAAAGTATTTAATTCCTGCCTGCACTATGCCTCAAGGCTAAGATTATTTTGATACACAAGAAAGGAAGTATTCACAATATTAAAAACTACCGTCCTATCAGCTTGCTCTCAATTTTGTACGAAATTTTCACAAAGATCTTGTTAAACCGAATTAGTTCCACCCTAGACTCAGCCCAACCTATAGAACAAGCAGGATTCCGAAGCAATTTTAGCACTATTGACCACATTCTGACCGTTAGTGAAGTGATAAGCAGAGCGAATGAATACCAACTGCCTCTCTGCATTGCCTTTGTTGACTTTGAAAAGGCATTTGACTCCGTTAGCCATGTAGCTGTCCTCCAAGCTTTGAGTGAGCAAGGAGTGGGAGCAGCATACTTTGAAGTGCTCAGGAAAATCTACGAGAATTCTTCAGCTTACGTTAACATCGGCGAATCAACTCAAGAATTCCGCATCATGAGGGGTGTCAAGCAAGGCGATCCCATCTCCCCAAAACTGTTCTCTGCTGTATTGGAAATGGCTATGTCAAAGTTGAGGTGGGAAGGTAAGGGAATTAGAATTAATGGAAGAAGGCTTGCCAACTTGAGATTTGCTGATGATATTGCCTTACTGGCCAAAGACTTCGCAGAGCTCCGAAGCTTAGTTACAGATCTTGCATCGGAATGTCAGCTGGTTGGCTTGAGCATGAACCTTTCCAAAACAAAAGTAATGTCCAACAAATGGGTCCCAGCTGGAGATGTGAAGGTCAAGGACAGTCTGCTAGAAGAGGTCAGTGAATATGTCTACCTTGGCCAGATTATAAATATGAAGAGAGACATAAGGCCAGAAATCTATCGACGCATCAAGCTTGGCTGGCAAGCATTTGGGAAGAATTCAAAAGTGTTCAGATCAAAAATGCCAGTAAATTTGAAGAAAGCAGTATTTGATCAATGCATTCTTCCTGTGATGACGTATGGCTGCGAGACATGGACACTGAACTCATTTACAAAAGGGAAACTTAGGACAGCACAGAGAGCCATGGAGAGATCAATGCTGGGCTATACAAGAAAGGACAGGAAAAGGGCAGATGACATCCGGTCTGTGACGAAGGTTAATGACATCTTAGAGACAGTAGGTTCCTTGAAATGGCAGTGGGCTGGCCACGTCGCAAGAAGAAAAGACAACAGATGGACGAAGCTAGTACTGGAGTGGAGTCCGAGGGAGCACCGGAGGCCAAGAGGAAGACCACCAGACAGACGGGACAAAGACATCAAGAAGATCGCTGGTAACACCTGGCAGAGAACT
Source organism: Schistocerca nitens (assembly GCF_023898315.1). Classification (NCBI taxonomy): domain Eukaryota; kingdom Metazoa; phylum Arthropoda; class Insecta; order Orthoptera; family Acrididae; genus Schistocerca; species Schistocerca nitens. Next base: position 1,981,935 of record NW_026045911.1, read on the forward strand.
GCCCAAGACCGTCCCACTTGGAGAAGACTGCTGAAAGCCTACCTGAATCCACGACTCGAAGAGGCCATATCATATAATGATTGAATTGGCTGATGATGATGATGATGATGATGATGATTTAGAGAATGAACCAGCTGTAAAAATGCGATCGGTCATTCACGATTGTCACAGTGAAGGAGAATTTTGCCATGCCTTCCTCTCAGCATATTGGTCTCAAGCTACACAAGACCGTGTAAAACATGGCATCATAATGATGAAACATTTCGAACAATCTGAATTTTCCAGTCTTGTGAAATATTTTGAAGACATGTTGCACAAGAATCAGTACCTGTCAAACCCATACAGCCCCTCAGAACTCTTTCGCATTTGCTTAATCAAATTGCCTGAACATTTACGACATATTATTTTAGCAGGACGTTGCAAAGACGACATTGAAGCTTTTCAGGGACTCTTACAAGAATTAGAAATTGACACTGATAATCGCGGAACGCGAAAACAGGAACACAACAATTACAGGTCACATCCGTCGCAATTCCGCGATGAAAGAAATAACTGGACACGACAAGGCTATTCTCACAACACAAATCGTGACCAAAACAGACACCACCCGTATGACAACCGTTGGCAGAGTAGTAATAACTACAGGGAAAGATCACCTCTCCGCAGTAATGACTATCACAGAGATAATCAGAGAAACAGACAATATGGGAACCAAAATAAATATTATCAAGGGAGACAGAATAACTTTAGACGCAACGGACCAGCGCGCAGTTACGATTCAGGGAGAAGTTCTCCACCACGTGACCGACAAGAAAGAAACTATGGAATCTACCGACATGACGACAGACGATATGATCGTAACGACAGACCCGAATTGCATCAGAACTGGCGGGATTCAAACAGAGCAGGGCCCTCTCGACAAGGTGAATTTGTAGAAGTTAGGTCTCCAAATCCCAATAACGACGCGCGCCATCAAAGAGACAATAGGCAATGACTCATACCGCTGGCAGCCACGAAACGTACTTATGAAACTGACGACGCAGCTGCCGTAGCTAGTAATTACGTAAAAATGGAAGACATTAGGGACATCTTACTCCAGGAGCACGACGTAAAACATAACAACATTGCATATCCTGTGATTCACATTACAGTAAATGACGTAAAATTAACGGCAGTACTTGACTCTGGCAGTCCCATTTCAGTAATTAGTGAAACAGCCTTTAGCAAATATAACAAATCGAACGATTGTCCCACACTTCCGTTACGTAAGATTAAATTACAAGGTGCAATCTTTGGAAAAAGTGTAGATGTACGCCAACAAATCAACTTAGAATTCTCTTGTCGAAGCCACAGCTTCTCTATGAACTTTCTCATTGTTCCATTATTGTCGACGGAAATTATATTGGGAGTAGACTTTTTGAATGAATACAAAGCAATCTTAAACTTTCACGATGCTGAAATAAGTTTAGAGAAAGAAGGTAAGTCAATAGCTTTGAAATTTGAAGATTGGCTCTCAAACGATGACGAGGAAATTAATCGGCTTTACCTTCTGTTAGACAACAGTTCGGAATTTTCTACGGAACTAGACACTAACAATCACTCTGCAAGTACTGACAGGGATGATATCGACGACATATTTGATACTGATGAGTTAATTCAGAATAAAATTCAAACAATTGAGAATTGTAATGACACTGATAGGCAAGACCTTTTTGAGATTTTACAAGCACATTCCATAGTTTTTACTCACAAAACAGGAACAATCAAGGGATTTCAATACCAATTTCGTATTCGTGAGCATACTAAATTTTGTGTTAGACAATATGTAATTCCAGCGCATTATAGGGACCGTGTTAGAACAGAAATACAATCTATTCTTGACGAGGGCATTATTGAGCCTGCAGTAAACTCATACAACAATCCATTACATGTTGTTGAGAAGAAAAATGGATCGATCAGACTTGCCTTAGAATCGAGACAAATAAATACTACCATCATTCCTGAAACAGACAGGCCGCAAACGATGGAAGAACTTCTTCAAAATTTTAATGGCGTATAAGTGTTGTCTTCTATTGATCTCAGATCCAGCTTTTATCAGATCGAACTTCATCCAGAATCTAGAAAATACGCAGCTTTCCTTTGTTTCGGCGTTTGTTATCAGTTTCGGAAACTTCCTTTTGGTTTGAACATTTCTTCGGCAGCATTCATTCGCTTGCTAAATTCCATATTACCTGAGTTCTTAAAACGTCACATCACCTTATATGTGGACGACATTCTGATAGCAGAAGCCTCATGGGAACAACACAATCGCATCCTCAACAGCGTGTTACATATTTTTACAGAATCTGGCATTACAGTCAACTTGGAAAAGTCTGAATTCGGTAGGACAAATGTGAAGTTTTTGGGACATATTATTTCTACTGAAGGCATTCAGCCGGATCCTGAAAAGTTAGAAGCAATAAGAGCCATTCCAGTTCCATCCAAAAAAAAAACAAGTCCGCAGTTTTCTAGGTCTTGTAAATTTTTACCGTCGTTTTCTGAATATGCAAATTCTAGTTACACCAAAACTTTGTTCTCTCACTGGAAAAAATACTATTTGGAACTGGGACAAACAAGCACAGTTGGAATTCAACTCTTTGAAAGAATCGCTACTTAACGCGCCAATACTAGCTCATCCAGATCTGTCACAAGATTTCTGCCTTAGCACGGATTCTTCTAAAGTCGGTCTTGGTGCCCATTTATTTCAAGAAGCCATAGAAAATGACACTACTGTTCAGAAAACCATTGCTTTTGCTAGCCGAGTGCTAACAAAATCTGAAAAAAATTATTCCGTTACTGAATTAGAAGCTTTAGCTATCGTTTGGGCATTTAACAAATTCCGTTTCTTTCTTTCTGGTAAGCACGTAAAAGTGTACAGTGATCATCGTGCAGTACAATTTCTTATGTCTTCAAAATTAAATCATGACAGGTTAAAACGTTGGGCATTGTTTCTGCAAGAATTCCGCTTCACAATAGTCTACATTCCCGGCAAGGAGAACATTGTTGTGGACGCACTGTCACGCGCACCGGCTGGGCTTGAGAAAACTAACACAGAAGGCAACCTCGAGAAAAATTTCAGTATTCTTTACATTCAGAAAGTCGCCTTTGAAAACTTCATCACCACATCTTTAAAGGACATTGCTCATGAACAAGATGAAGATCAGATTTGGAAAGACATCAAAAGTAAATGGCATGAAAAGACACACACTCAGATTCGGCATTATTACCTGGTTAGAAACAACATACTCTTCAAACGCTGCACTGTTGATGACAAGCTATGGGTACTTTGCATTCCAGACGATTTTGTTAATAAGCTCATTTGGTACATTCATTTCAGCTACGCACATTTTGGTCCACGAAAATGTTATCATATTCTTCGAACGACTTGTTATTTTAACAATATGGAAAAGAGAATTCGAACAGTCTTATCTATTTGTAAACTTTGTCAAAAGGCGAAACCATCTACTGTCTCACATCGTGCTCTGTTGTTTCCTATTATTCCTTCTAAGTTAAAAGAATTTGCTGCTGTTGATCTCTTGGGACCGCTTGTCAGAACATCTAATGGATTTTCGTACGTTCTAGTCGCTGTTGAATTTACTTCAAAATTTGTTTCTTTCACTCCGTTACGTAAAGCCACTGGACGGTCTGTACCCAACGCCTTTGTTAAAAATTTCTTACGTGAAGTTGGACACGATAGTAAAGTCATTTCATATAAAGGACCGCAATTCAGATCTGCTGTTTGGTCACACATGCTTCGGAATCATAAAATCAAACCTGTTTTTATTTCATTGTACTCACTACATTGTAACCCATCTGAACGGATTATGAAAGAAATCAATAAGCTTTGCAGACTTTATTGTCACAGAAAGCATCAGCATTGGGACAGATATTTACACTTATTTGAAAACGTGCTGAATGAAATGCCTCATGACTCCACTGCTTTACCACCTACTCTTGTACTGAAGAATGAAGAACCACCGAACAGAATCAGAGAGCTTGTACCTTTCCCGAATACATGTAAACTTCGACACAAAGACATAATTGATTTGGCTATTAAAAATATAAAATCTGCAGCAGACAAAAGGAGAAAACTACACTGCAAAGCAAATGCAAAGAAATTATATATTGGTCAGAAAGTTCTCATTAAAGCTCATTCATTGTCACATAAGAAGAAACACTTGAGTCACAAATTCTTTCTAGTTTACAATGGACCTTACAGAATCCGACGTATACCACAAGATAACTGCGTTGAAGTTGAAACTCTGCGTACTAGGAAGAGTAAAGGTTTACACAACATTTCACATGTAAAACCGTTTATTGAAAGATAATCTGTTTTTTAACTTAGTCTTTGCTATAAAATTTTTCACTTTACATTACTAGTATGCTTTGTCAGACTTAGAATCTGTTAACATGCAACAATGTTTGAAGTTAAATATCCAGTCAAGAACCAAGAGAACTTATTTACACAGAAATTACGAATGCATTGTTATTGTGAACAGACGACACAGTGTTATTGTGTGTGTACATTCTTGCTTGTTAGTTGCACGATTACGTAACGACTATAAGGCTTACATACTTAGAACATACACTGCTAATGAGATTTTAATGCAACATTTTGGTTTACTTGAAAAGACATTCCTTATTTGAAGTAGTTTGTGTGAGATTAAAGATGACATAGTATTTGGTTTCTGTGACAGCTACACGATTTTATCACGACGCTACTAATGAGTGACAATTTACAATGTTGCTTTTGCAGTGTTTCTGTTTTATATCTGCAGTTTTCTGTATTATTCTGGAAAGTAAAACATGTTTTAGTAGTAACTTTTGTGGTATAGCTACAATGAGACAGCCTTTTCTGTAGCACAACAATACGTTACAGTACAGTACTTTCTTCATCACAACAATAAGCGTAACAACTACGATATCTGTACGCAAAGCATTTCACTTTTGTTTATCATGAGGCAAGTACATTGGCTTTTGCAGAACTTAGCTTTCGGAGGACGATAACTACGAGACTTCCACAGAGATTATCTTACAACATGACGCACAGTTTAGCGCTACAGTACACGTATTTGAGTGATTAATTTCGCACTTAAAACATTTATTTTTTTAAGATATTTGAAGTACAATGATACAAGGGTTTTCCGTGATACATTTCATTCCGTTGCTGTAATCTGTAACACCTGAGGGTATAATTACATTAATCCTCAGGGGGGTACACGCTTACTTTGTGTACCATGTGTGTGGCAAGCACAAGGATCCCTAGCTAATATGGTATTTGCTTATACAACTCTACACATCGGTACCATATTTCTCCAACACAGAATTACACAGCTATCTGATTATTTAACAGAGAAACAAAAATTTTTTTTTATGTCAGTGACACATGTTTACGCAATTACACAGTTAGATAATTTCACACTTATGAAATTGTATTTTGTCTGTACTTTGTGAACTGTTCATATTTTTTTGGAACCATTGTGATACTATGAGAGCTTTTAATGATTATTTGGTATGGGATCATGATTTTAAAGTACGTTTGAGGTAGATGACACTATTGAAATGAGCAGAGAATTTTTTGTAGGGTTTGAAATTATTGGAGGAAGCTACGACGATTTTGAGAGTTGACTGAGGTGTTATGATGTTATTATTACGATGACTATATGTATTATGCTGTTGCGGTATGTTTATGATCAATAAGCTGATGCTATATGAGTTATTTGAGTATGCTATGTATCTGATATCATGAAATATTGAAGAAGTGTCGACGAATAAGGTAAGGAATAATGAGTAGTGGTTAGGGACTCTGGTTTGTGAAAAAGGTTGTTGGAAACCAAGAATCGTACTTTAAGAGTTATGAAATGTATGTAAATGCGTGAATGTACACTGCTGGCCACCGTAAATGCAACACCCTGAAGGAAGCATCCTAATCAAGTGAAATTTACACCATGGGTTTGCAGCGATGAGATATGCAACTGATTAGAATTTCAGCGCAAACGCACATCACGCGCGCCTGTGGCGCCACCTCATAGCGCCATTTAAGGCTTGGCGATTTCGACGAGTGTACGTTCGGCACGTGTGTTTACCTTGTGGTTGTTTCACAAGACGATCAGTTATGCCTCGTAGACAACAGCGAACATCGTTTGATCAAGTATCCGAGTTCGACAGAGGAAGGATAGTGGCTTACCGAGATTGTGGATTATCATACAGAGAAATCGCTAGTCGTGTTGGACGAAACCAAACAACTGTAATGCGGATATGTGACTGTTGGATGCAGGAGGGTATGACGGACCGACGTGGTCGATCGCATTCACCTCGGTGCACCACTGCACGTGCTGATAGGCAAATTGTGCGCATGGCAGTGATGGATCGCTCAGTGACATCCCGAACCATAGCACAGCACATTGCGTCTGTAACGCATCATCCCGTGTCTGCGCGTACCATTCGACGCCGTTTACAGCAGAGTGGTCTGTCCGCAAGACGTCCATTGCTTCGTCTACCATTGACGCAGAACCACAGACGTCTCCGTCGCCAATGGTGTGATGACAGACGGATGTGGACGGCAGAATGGAATGACGTTGTCTTTACTGACGAGGCACGCTTCTGTCTGCAGCACCACGATGGTCGGATTCGAGTGTGGAGACACCGTGGAGAGAGGATGCTGGACAGCTGCATTATGCACCGCCACACTGGTCTTGCACCGGGTATTATGGTATGGGGCGGTATTGGATATTACTCTCGCACGCCTCTAGTATGCATTGCTGGTACTTTAAATAGCCGGCGCTACATATCCGAGGTGCTGGAGCCAGTTGTCCTTCCTTACCTTCAGGGCTCGGCCACAGCCATATTTCAACAGGATAATGCGCGACCACACGTGGCACGCATTGTCCAAAGGTTCTTCGTCAATAACCAGATTGAATTGCTTCCCTGGCCGGCTCGCTCTCCGGATCTTTTGCCGATGGAAAACATGTGGTCCATGGTTGCTCAACGAGTGACCCAGCTGCCACACCAGATGATCTTTGGCAACGTGTGGAAGCTGCTTGGGCTGCTGTACCCCAGGAACACATCCAACGTCTCTTTGACTCAATGCCGAGACGTGTGGCAGCGGTGATCTCCAACAATGGCGGCTACTCTGGTTACTGATTCTGGCAGGAACCACATGTCACAGACGTCTGTAAACGTAATCGTTTGATACTTGGTCAGCATGTTATCTACAAAATAAATTTTGTTGTGCTACCTCTTGTCTTTCTTGGTGTTGCATTTACGGTGGCCAGCAGTGTATTACAATGCCGACGAAAATTTTTTGGACTCTGTTATATCAATAGGATTTTGTTTCTACAGATTTGTAACGCAAATTCTTGACCTGTGAAATATTTTTATATGAGACTGTCACTGTAGCGGAAACTGCTGTCGTAAATATTTCCGTAAGAAAGGTAAGTGACCACGTGCACGTAATGCGTCGTGGGCACCCAGCTGTGTCAGATGCCTGGAAAAAAAGCCATTAGTGTGTGCCTTTTCAGAGGCACAGTAAAAAAAAAAAGGGAGGCCATTATCCTCACTATTGACATTCCTTTGTAGAAAGCATCGCAAATACGACACGCTCAAACTTGAAAACATATGATTATACTGTGGAGCTCTTAATTTATGATATTTACTAAAATACCTAATGAAACGATGAGAAACATTTCACAGCTATTGTCTTGCTAGTTGAGAGAAATGCCATATGGCTTGCTTTATGTATTTATTTACTCATTTTGTTTAATATCTAGTTTCTAGCTGCACTGCAGCATTGGTTAAAATAAAATTTAAAAGATGTACTAATATAAATATTTTATGCCTACAGTTCCAGTAAATAATTTTATGATCTATTCAAAAAAAACGAAGGAGCATAAAAAGACATTTCCCTTCACAGGAATTGCATACGGAATTTTCTTTTCAACTACTTGGTAATTTTTTTGGTAGAATAACTTCTTGTGGTGCACCACTTTAATTACATAGACATTAAGATGTGAATATACATTTCCTTTATCTGCGTTGTTGTCTTTAGTGTAATATTTTTTTCTGCTTGAGCTATGGCATGTTTAGATATAAGTTATTTCATTTGCTGCTGCTGTTTGCCAGGCATAGTGTTACTGAATTTGACTTTGTGTTACTCTGCTAAGCCAGTTTACTACTGATTTATTTTTCTTGTTTGCTGCTCATTGCCTTATATTAGTTGTAATATTGTTGCTTACTTTGCCAATTTGTATTTTTTTTTGTCCTTGCTGTTTGTGTTAATTTGTTATGTGCTGCTGCATTGCCGCGTCCCTTAGTTTAGCATCTGAGCTCAGTAGATTTAAGTTAGCTTAAGATGGGGTAGGCTATATGAGAGAACGAGTTGTGATGAAATGGAAGAAATGCATTGAGAAGCTGTAAGAAAATGGTTTGGCCAAAAAAGTATTTTGAAAGAGGATATGTACCAAAAAAGTAGGGTTTAGGGACAACAGGTTTAGGTAGGATTTTCTTGGAAATAAATAATGAGGTAAGAAATATGTGAACATATAAATACAGAAAGCATACTTGGATAAGATTTTTTTGGTGGAAACAAATGTTGAAATAAGACGAAAGATCTATGGAATGAAGTTTTTGGTTGGACTGCAGTACCAAATGTTACACTGAAAACAAACCCTGTCCTTTCCTCCTGTGTTATTCTGGTATGTGTTTGTGCACTCTTGTGTATTTGTGTTTTTCCTGTCTTTATGTGTTTATCTGATAAGACATATGTTGTAGAATTTTTCAAATACTATGTTATTTTCTTTGTAAAGATGTTTAGACATTATTTATTCTGTTTTGTTTTAATGCTCATGTGTGAAGTTGATGTTTCGAAAGTTATTCTGATCTTTTATGTATGTACTCATGTCATAATTCCTGTAACACTGACGTATATGTTATTTCGATTCTTTTGTAAAGCCTGTACTACAAATGTTCTCTGTATTGTTATGTTCTTTAATGATGTATTTTGTACCTTTGTTATTGTATTCTTATGTTATAAAATTGTAATTGACACCAGTTCATAATATTATTAACTTGTAAGTTCCATTTCACTGCACACGTTTCTGTTGGTCATATTATATGGACAATATGTGAGAAGTAGGTACTCATAGTGTTTGCACGTGTGTTAATAATTCGGCAAGGGACTGGATAACAGCATTGCTGGTTCTAAGGACAAAAAAAAAAATTTTTGTGAGTGCACAAGTGGTGGTTTATGGACTTGCTATATTGTCCGCAAGACTCTTCGATGGTGATTGTGCACCTGCACAGTCGCAACAGATGGTTGCTGGCTGTCTCTACAAGGACTACAGTGGGTCTGCATCTTTGATGATCCACCAATACCATTATTTCTACAAGGACTGCAGTGGGTCTGCACCTGTGGAAGCCCACCAATACCATAATCTCTACCAGGACTACAGTGGGTCTGCTCTGTGATGACCTACCTACCAATACTCTTCAAAATTTCGACTGACTCTGCTGTGGGTTTGCTCTGTTGTGGACCAATACCTGTCTGCATGTCAAGAGTCAGCACTGTCTTTCCGTTGGAAGGACAACACTACTTCTTCAAGATTGCATGGAAATCCACTACTTCCGTGTGCATTTTCTTTTACTGCTCAGACTTTGAGAAAAACACTGCAATGTTACTGTGATGAATGATCAGGACTGTCTTTATGGACTGTGAGAAAATTTTAGCTTTTGACCAACATTGTATCAAGAAGTGTGTGCATTTGATATCTTTCTTACTGTAATTATGAAAAAAATTTTCAAATCTGTATTGGCCAGTGCCCAAAACAATTTGTAAAATTTTTTGTGGGGAGCATGGGGGCTATGTAAGTAGGCTGTTTATGTTTTCTTATTGGCAACGTTACGTAGCGCTATGTATGAAAATCACTGCCTGTGCTGTGTGCAGTCTGTGGCTAGTTTGCATTGTTGTCTGCCATTGTAGTGTTGGGCAGCGGCAGCTGGATGTTAACAGCGCGTAGCGTTGCACAGTTGGAGGTGAGCCGCCAGCAGTGATGGATGTAGGGAGAGAGATGGCGGAGTTTTGAAATTTGTGATACTGGATATCATGAAGTGTTATATATATATTATGACTATTAAGGTAAATACATTGTTTGTTCTCTATCAAAATCTTTCATTTGCTAACTATGCCTATCAGTAGTTAGTGCCTTCAGTAGTTTGAATCTTTTATTTAGCTGGCAGTAGTGGCGCTCGCTGTATTGCAGTAGTTCGAGTAACGAAGATTTTTGGTGAGGTAAGTGATTTGTGAAAGGTCTAGATTAATGTTAGTCAGGGCCATTCTTTTGTAGGGATTTTTGAAAGTCAGATTGCGTTGCGCTAAAAATATTGTGTCAGTTTAAGCATAGTCTTGTATAATTGTTCAAAGGGGACGTTTCACCTTCAGCAAAAATTATAAAAGAGGCAGTCAATAGGTATTGCAACACATCTCTTGATTTTGTGCAGGATTCTGATACATCACGCCCTTCTGCACTTTTTTCGCTACGTAACTCAATTTATCTCTATTTTCTCTGTTCCATGCGACAGCCTTATACCACCTTATGTGGAGGGCCAGTACGCTTACATGGTACCACTCCACCGTTTGACGTCTCAGCAACATCTTGCTGCATCAGTAACCTCCATGTCATCGATGTACCTGTAATATCACTGCCACTGATACTACTACAACTCCGCGTCAACGCAAGGTTGGCAGCCCGTCGTCTGCCGAGCACAGCGCACTCTAGCGGGCTGTGCAGTTCGACGGAACTGGAGTGTGTCTCGTTCACTTCTTAGCTAGATTTCAACCTAGGCAGACGCACTTTCATAATCGGCCCTCAGCCAGTTCTGTTTGCATTGATTCTCTGAGGAGGGCCCATCAGGCTTAGTCCCTGAGAATATGTGGTATTAGTTCATGGTATTCCATGTTTCGAGATTTAGTTCATAGGCACCGCTGCAATCCTACAAACTACTGAAGATAAGTAATTTTCATTGTGCTATGTGTTTCTTGAATAATAATCCTTCTCTCTAACAGTGTGCCGTACCGCATATTATTGCAACCTGGACTCCTTCAGCTCCTATCGACTCGGCCTCCTACTTACTTGCATTTAGTAACGAGCTGAAAACACCCACGCGTTTTGTGCCTCTAAACGGTGAGACACAATAGTACCGCTTCCTGTGGCATGCATCTTTCATTAGGCCAGCCAAATGGAAGTCAGAAGGTGAGCAATGCGGGCTGTAGGCTGGATAGAAGAACGATCCAATGAAGTTTTGTGAGCTCCTCTCGGCTGCAAGGCTTAATACAGGGTGTTACAAAAAGGTACGGCCAAACTTTCAGGAAACATTCCTCACACACAAATAAAGAAAAGATGTTATGTGGACATGTGTCCGGAAACGCTTAATTTCCATGTTAGAGCTCATTTTAGTTTCGTCAGTATGTACTGTACTTCCTCGATTCACCGCCAGTTGGTGGTCTAGCGGTTCTAGGCGCGCAGTCCGGAACCGCGCGACTGCTACGGTCGCAGGTTCGAATCTTGCCTCGGGCATGGATGTGTGTGATGTCCTTAGGTTAGTTAGGTTCAAGTAGTTCTAAGTTCTAGGGGACTGATGACCACATAGTTAAGTCCCATAGTGCTCAGAGCCATTTTGAACCGCCAGTTGGCCCAATTGAAGGAAGGTAATGTTGACTTCGGTGCTTGTGTTGACATGCGACTCATTGCTCCACAGTACTAGCATCAAGCACATCAGTACGTAGCATCAACGGGTTAGTGTTCACCACGAACGTGGTTTTGCAGTCAGTGCAATGTTTACAAATGCGGAGTTGGCAGATGCCCATTTGATGTATGGATTGGCACGGGGCAATAGCCGTGGCGCGGTACGTTTGTATTGAGACAAATTTCCAGAACGAAAGTGTCCCGACGGGAAGACGTTCGAAGCAATTGATCGGCGTCTTAGGGAGCGCGGAACATTCCAGCCGATGACTCGCGACTGGGGAAGACCTATAACGACGAGGACACCTGCAATGGACGAGGCAATTCTTCGTGCAGTTGACGATAACCCTAATGTCAGCGTCAGAGAAGTTCCTGCTGTACAAGGTAACGTTGACCGCGTCACTGTATGGAGAGTGCTACGGGAGAGCCAGTTGTTTCCGTAACATGTACAGCGTGTGCAGGCACTATCAGCAGCTGATTGGCCTCCACGGGTACACTTCTGCGAATGGTTCATCCAACAATGTGTCAATCCTCATTTCAGTGCAAATGTTCTCTTTACGGATGAGGCTTCATTCCAACGTGATCAAATTGTAAATTTTCACAATCAACATCTGTGGGCTGACGAGAATCCGCACGCCATTGTGCAATCACGTCATCAACACAGATTTTCTGTGAACGTTTGGGCAGGCATTGTTGGTGATGTCTTGATTGGGCCCCATGTTCTTCCACCTACGCTCAATGGAGCACGTTATCATGATTTCATACGGGATACTCTACCTGTGCTGCTAGAACATGTGCCTTTACAAGAACGACACAACACGTGGTTCATGCACGATGGAGCTCCTGCACATTTCAGTCGAAGTGTTCGTACGCTTCTCAACAACAGATTCGGTGACCGATGGATTGGTAGAGGCGGACAAATTCCATGACCTCCACGCTGTCCTGACCTCAACCCTCTTGACTTTCATTTATGGGGGCATTTGAAAGCTCTTGTCTACGCAACCCCGGTACCAAATGTAGAGACTCTTCGTGCTCGTATTGTGGACGGCTGTGATACAATACGCCATTCTCCAGGGCTGCATCACTGCATCAGGGATTCCATGCGACGGAGGGTGGATGCATGTATCCTCGCTAACGGAGGACATTTTGAACATTTCCTGTAACAAAGTGTTTGAAGTCACGCTGGTACGTTCTGTTACTGTGTGTTTCCATTCCATGATTAATGTGATTTCAAGAGAAGTAATAAAATGAACTTTAACATGGAAAGTAAGCGTTTCCGGACACATGTCCACATAACATATTTTCTTTCTTTGTGTGTGTGGAATGTTTCCTGAAAGTTTGGCCGTACCTTTTTGTAACACCCTGTATGAGGCCTTGCGTTGTCATGGAGGTGTCTAATTGTGGTCCATCGATCACCTCGAATGAGAGTGTCTTCTAATAATACAGGAGTCACAGCTGTGTACGTCCAGTTGACATGTGCGAGGTCGGAGTGGCTCATGCGACTTTGCTGTAATGATGACACGTCTCGCCGTTCGTTTACTTCCAGGTCGTAGACATTCTGCAAGAGCCTACGAATATCTTAAATGCTCTGGTTTTCCGCCAAAGGAAACTTAATGACAGCTCTCTGCTTGAAACACACCTCTATTACAGAAGCCAATTTCAAGGCTACGTATAGTGCCTTGACCTGTCAGAACTTCATGAAACTGTAGGGGCTGAAGCGGGAATACTACACGATGTCCCACAATAAATTCCGCATTTTTTCGACTGAAACTGGCAGACAAAAAATTGTGCTGCATTAATTATTGAATGCCCATGGTACATTATATTATGTGCTATACGAGACCTCCAACATGAGTAGAGAAATTCGTTCCACCATGTAAGACGTTTCAGTGATGCCATCGTATCACATACGACAGACCACAGATTTACCGAACTTACTCTACGTAGTCGGAAAAAGAATACAGACGAAGATACTTATTAGAATTTGAGGCATACTGCGGCAAGAAATTCAAGTTGTACCCATTACCTTACATTTTTGCGGAGCGGGACCAGACTTGAAACACGTCATCTGCTGCTACAGTGCACAGCAAGGTATGGATGATGCCTACAGTTTCCTCATGGAACTGTGCCAGACTACCGACTTCGTCTCTGAACTAAACGAAATCGTACTGGGGGCCACCTGCTCACAGTTAGTGGATGGGCTACAATAGGTACAACGCCATATCATTATTTGTATGGTGATTTAATTTTCAACCAAATTCCAGCAATATGTTCTACAAGTTTAAATTGGGCATATGCAGTTGACTCAGAAAGCTTCTTGTGCTTCATTTGGTATTAAAACATTCACTGCATGCATTTTTTTCGCAATGACATTTTGATATCCGATTATTTGCTTTGCTGTCGTTTCTCAGTCCAGAAATTGTGAACATCTGGAGCAGACTAATGAAGTTCGTATCATGACTGTACTTGAAGTGGCACAAAGTGTAGACCTGAAAGGAATAGGGTGCCGTCGACTGCGAGACTGTGAGCCCAAAGCGCCTCCTTTGTACAGGCTGCTGGAGCTGACTGCCACTGGAGCCAAGGGCGGCTCCCGGAGAGAGCAGTTCCAGCGGCTGCTGTAGGGACTGCTGCTCCTCAGTTTCTCAACCTCGGCGCAAATCTGCTCTCCAGGTGGGTACAGCCGCCTTCTTCCTGAGCAAGCTCGCTGCGTTTCTCTCCAGAGAAACACTAGCGATGCATCACAATAACGGAAACTACTGATGAGTAGAGGCACCTGTTTTTCGCAAAGCGCGAAATCACGAAATTTTCACGAAATTTTACACATTTTGCTGAAAACGCGAAACTATTTACTTTTAAGACAAATCGCGAAATAATTGACGAAACTTTGCAAAATCTCGTCATTTGAACTTAACTGTGGAAATTCGATTGGAGTTACGGTAATACAACCCGGAAATCGATTGTACACCATTTCGATATATACACTCCTGGAAATTGAAATAAGAACACCGTGAATTCATTGTCCCAGGAAGGGGAAACTTTATTGACACATTCCTGGGGTCAGATACATCACATGATCACACTGACAGAACCACAGGCACATAGACACAGGCAACAGAGCATGCACAATGTCGGCACTAGTACAGTGTATATTCACCTTTCGCAGCAATGCAGGCTGCTATTCTCCCATGGAGACGATCGTAGAGATGCTGGATGTAGTCCTGTGGAACGGCTTGCCATGCCATTTCCACCTGGCGCCTCAGTTGGACCAGCGTTCGTGCTGGACGTGCAGACCGCGTGAGACGACGCTTCATCCAGTCCCAAACATGCTCAATGGGGGACAGATCCGGAGATCTTGCTGGCCAGGGTAGTTGACTTACACCTTCTAGAGCACGTTGGGTGGCACGGGATACATGCGGACGTGCATTGTCCTGTTGGAAGAGCAAGTTCCCTTGCCGGTCTAGGAATGGTAGAACGATGGGTTCGATGACGGTTTGGATGTACCGTGCACTATTCAGTGTCCCCTCGACGATCACCAGTGGTGTACGGCCAGTGTAGGAGATCGCTCCCCACACCATGATGCCGGGTGTTGGCCCTGTGTGCCTCGGTCGTATGCAGTCCTGATTGTGGCGCTCACCTGCACGGCGCCAAACACGCATACGACCATCATTGGCACCAAGGCAGAAGCGACTCTCATCGCTCAAGACGACACGTCTCCATTCGTCCCTCCATTCACGCCTGTCGCGACACCACTGGAGGCGGGCTGCACGATGTTGGGGCGTGAGCGGAAGACGGCCTAACGGTGTGCGGGACCGTAGCCCAGCTTCATGGAGACGGTTGCGAATGGTCCTCGCCGATACCCCAGGAGCAACAGTGTCCCTAATTTGCTGGGAAGTGGCGGTGCGGTCCCCTACGGCACTGCGTAGGATCCTACGGTCTTGGCGTGCATCCGTGCGTCGCTGCGGTCCGGTCCCAGGTCGACGGGCACGTGCACCTTCCGCCGACCACTGGCGACAGCATCGATGTACTGTGGAGACCTCACGCCCCACGTGTTGAGCAATTCGGCGGTACGTCCACCCGGCCTCCCGCATGCCCACTATACGCCCTCGCTCAAAGTCCGTCAACTGCACATACGGTTCACGCCCACGCTGTTGCGGCATGCTACCAGTGTTAAAGACTGCGATGGAGCTCCGTATGCCACGGCAAACTGGCTGACACTGACGGCGGCGGTGCACAAATGCTGCGCAGCTAGCGCCATTCGACGGCCAACACCGCGGTTCCTGGTGTGTCCGCTGTGCCGTGCGTGTGATCATTGCTTGTACAGCCCTCTCGCAGTGTCCGGAGCAAGTATGGTGGGTCTGACACACCGGTGTCAATGTGTTCTTTTTTCCATTTCCAGGAGTGTATAATATATCGAGTATTCCAAAGACATTCTACAATGTTCTGGCGGCGTATGCAGTATTCCGTGTTGGAATTCGTTGTGGATCGCCGGTGCATTGAGTGTGGTATTTTGTGTTTTGTTTTCGTGTTACAGATGATTAATATGGTAGTGACAGTTTTCGACCGACGAAAGGAATTTTCGTCAGAAGGATTTTATGTTTTCGACAAAAGTACGAAGATATCTACATCTACATCTATACTCCGCGAGCCACCTTACGGTGTGTGGCGGAGGGTACTTATTGTACCACTATCTGATCCCCCCTTCTCTGTTCCATTCACGAATTGTGCGTGGGAAGAACGACTGCTTGTAAGTCTCCGTATTTGCTCTAATTTCTCGGATCTTTTCGTTGTGATCATTACGCGAGATATATGTGGGCGGTAGTAATATGTTGCCCATCTCTTCCCGGAATGTGCTCTCTCGTAATTTCGATAATAAACCTCTCCGTATTGCGTAACGCCTTTCTTGAAGTGTCCGCCACTGGAGCTTGTTCAGCATCTCCGTAACGCTCTCGCGCTGACTAAATGTCCCCATGACGAATCGCGCTGCTTTTCGCTGGATCATGTCTATCTCTTCTATTAATCCAACCTGGTAAGGTTCCCATACTGATGAGCAATACTCAAGAATCGGACGAACAAGCGTTTTGTAAGCTACTTCTTTCGTCGATGAGTCACATTTTCTTAGAATTCTTCCTATGAATCTCAACCTGGCGCCTGCTTTTCCCACTATTTGTTTTATGTGATCATTCCACTTCAGATCGCTCCGGATAGTAACTCCTAAGTATTTTACGGTCGTTACCGCTTCCAATGATTTACCACCTATGGCATAATCGTACTGGAATGGATTTCTGCCCCTATGTATGCGCATTATATTACATTTATCTACGTTTAGGGAAAGCTGCCAGCTGTCGCACCATTCATTAATCCTCTGCAGGTCTTCCTGGAGTACGTACGAGTCTTCTGATGTTGCTACTTTCTTGTAGACAACCGTGTCATCTGCAAATAGCCTCACGGAGCTTCCGATGTTGTCAACTAAGTCATTTATGTATATTGTAAACAATAAAGGTCCTATCACGCTTCCTTGCGGTACTCCCGAAATTACCTCTACATCTGCAGATTTTGAACCGTTAAGAATGACATGTTGTGTTCTTTCTTCTAGGAAATCCTGAATCCAATCACAAACCTGGTCCGATATTCCGTAAGCTCGTATTTTTTCACTAAACGTAAGTGCGGAACCGTATCAAATGCCTTCCTGAAGTCCAGGAATACGGCATCAATCTGCTCGCCAGTGTCTACGGCACTGTGAATTTCTTGGACAAATAGGGCGAGCTGAGTTTCACATGATCTCTGTTTGCGGAATCCATGTTGGTTATGATGAAGGAGATTTGTATTATCTAAGAACGTCATAATACGAGAACATAAAACATGTTCCATTATTCTACAACAGATTGACGTAAGCGAAATAGGCCTATAATTATTCGCATCTGATTTATGACCCTTCTTGAAAATGGGAACGACCTGCGCTTTCTTCCAGTCGCTAGGTACTTTACGTTCTTCCAGAGATCTACGATAAATTGCTGATAGAAAGGGGGCAAGTTCTTTAGCATAATCACTGTAGAATCTTACGGGTATCTCGTCTGGTCCGGATGCTTTTCCGCTACTAAGTGATAGCAGTTGGTTTTCAATTCCGATATCGTTTATTTCAATATTTTCCATTTTGGCGTCCGTGCGACGGCTGAAGTCAGGGACCGTGTTACGATTTTCCGCAGTGAAACAGTTTCGGAACACTGAATTCAGTATTTCTGCCTTTCTTCGGTCGTCCTCTGTTTCGGTGCCATCGTGGTCAACGAGTGACTGAATAGGGGATTTAGATCCGCTTACCGTTTTTACATATGACCAAAACTTTTTAGGGTTCTTGTTTAGATTGTTTGCCAATGTTTTATGTTCGAATTCGTTGAATGCTTCTCTCATTGCTCTCTTTACGCTCTTTTTCGCTTCGTTCAGCTTTTCCTTATCAGCTATGATTCGACTACTCTTAAACCTATGATGAAGCTTTCTTTGTTTCCGTAGTACCTTTCGTACATGATTGTTATACCACGGTGGATCTTTCCCCTCGCTTTGGACCTTAGTCGGTACGAACTTATCTAAGGCGTACTGGACGATGTTTCTGAATTTTTTCCATTTTTGTTCCACATCCTCTTCCTCAGAAATGAACGTTTGATGGTGGTCACTCAGATATTCTGCGATTTGTGCCCTATCACTCTTGTTAAGCAAATATATTTTCCTTCCTTTCTTGGCATTTCTTATTACACTTGTAGTCATTGATGCAACCACTGACTTATGATCACTGATACCCTCTTCTACATTCACGGAGTCGAAAAGTTCCGGTCTATTTGTTGCTATGAGGTCTAAAACGTTAGCGTCACGAGTTGGTTCTCTAACTATCTGCTCGAAGTAATTCTCGGACAAGGCAGTCAGGATAATGTCACAAGAGTCTCTGTCCCTGGCTCCAGTTCTGATTGTGTGACTATCCCATTCTATACCTGGTAGATTGAAGTCTCCCCCTATTACAATAGTATGATCACGAAACTTCTTCACGACGTTCTGCAGGTTCTCTCTGAGGCGCTCAACTACTACGGTTGCTGATGCAGGTGGTCTATAGAAGCATCCGACTATCATATCTGACCCACCTTTGATACTTAACTTAACCCAGATTATTTCACATTCGCATTCGCTAATAACTTCACTGGATATTATTGAATTCTTTACTGCTATAAATACTCCTCCACCATTGGCGTTTATCCTATCCTTGCGGTATATATTCCATTCTGTGTCTAGGATTTCGTTACTGTTCACTTCCGGTTTTAACCAACTTTCCGTTCCTAATACTATATGCGCACTATTTCCTTCAATAAGCGATACTAATTCAGGAACCTTGCCCTGGATACTCCTGCAGTTTACCAATATAACGTTAACTTTTCCTGTTTTTGGTCTCTGAGGACGGACGTTCTTTATCAACGATGCTGATGTTCTCTCTGGTAAGCCGTCAGGTATTTTATCGTTTCGCCCAAGGGGGGGTCCCTCTAACCTAAAAAACCCCCGTGTGCACGCCACACGTACTCTGCTACCCTAGTAGCTGCTTCCGGTGTGTAGTGCACGCCTGACCTGTCTAGGGGGGCCCTACAGTTCTCCACCCAATAACGGAGGTCGATGAATTTGCAACCATTATAGTCGCAGAGTCGTCTGAGCCTCTGGTTTAGACCCTCCACACGGCTCCAAACCAGAGGACCGCGATCGACTCTGGGCACTATGCTGCAGATATTAAGCTCAGCTTGCACTCCGCGTGCGATGCTGGTTGTCTTCACCAAATCGGCCAGCCGCCGGAAGGAACCAAGGATGGCCTCAGAACCCAAGCGGCAGGCGTCATTCGTTCCGACATGTGCTACTATCTGCAGCCGGTCACACCCAGTGCGTTCAATAGCTGCCGGAAGGGCCTCCTCCACATTACGGACGAGACCCCCCGGCAAGCACACCGAGTGCACACTGGCATTCTTCCCCGACCTACCCGCTATTTTCCTGAGGGGCTCCATAACCCGCCTAACGTTGGAGCTCCCTATAACTAATAGGCCCGCCCTCTGTGACTGTCGGGACCTTGCCGGAGAATCGGCCACTGGCCCAACAGGCGAGGCATCCTGTGGTGGCTCGGAAACGATGTCATCACCACTAGGAAGCACCCCGTACCTGTTGGAAAGGGGTAAGGCAGCTGCCACGCGGCCAGATCCCACCTTCGCCTTTCGGCCAGGCACGCGCGAGCCCACCACTGTCCGCCATTCACCCTGGAGTGATGGCTGACCGGTAAGATGCTCACTGCCGGAAGACGCAGCGACATCAGGGGTTCCATGTGATTCCAAGGCCACCGAAGTAGGCATAGGTCTCACCACAGTTGCCCCAACGCCACTACGAGCCGACGCCTGCGCCTCGAGCTCGATGAGCCTAACAGACAAAGCCTCCACCTGCCCCCGAAGAGTGGCCAATTCTCCTTGCGTCCGCTCACAACAACCACAGTCCCTACACATGACTATGTTTACCCTACTCTATACGGTGCCAAATTCCCAAGATAATCTTCTGATGAGCTACTCTGATAATCAAGAAACACTCACTGAAATACGAGACGCGAAAACTACGCTAGGTTTTCCCAGAAAAACTATTTAAAAGCTAAGCGCAGCAAATAAGTACAAAATAAATTTCTCTCCTAACGATCAAGAACATTTAGTTACTATGCAGAGCAGATAAACACTAATAGAATCCCTTCCTTAGTGGAAGGTCGTAAACAAAATGCAAAATAAACGCTTTATACAAACAGTACTCGCTGCTGCTGGTGCTCTCGCTCTGGCTGTCACAAGACAACTGCTGATTCAAGTGACTAGTGGCTAACGGCCGCGAAACAAACAAAAGACGGTTTTTGGGCGCTTTCTGTTCTAAACGATCAAGAAAACACTAAGAAATCTAACACGAAAACTACGTAAAGTTTTATCAAGAACTGTTAGTTACTATGCAGAGCAGATAAACACTAATAGAATCCCTTCCTTAGTGGAAGGTCGTAAACAAAATGCAAAATAAACGCTTTATACAAACAGTACTCGCTGCTGCTGGTGCTCTCGCTCTGGCTGTCACAAGACAACTGCTGATTCAAGTGACTAGTGGCTAACGGCCGCGAAACAAACAAAAGACGGTTTTTGGGCGCTTTCTGTTCTAAACGATCAAGAAAACACTAAGAAATCTAACACGAAAACTACGTAAAGTTTTATCAAGAACTGTTAGTTACTATGCAGAGCAGATAAACACTAATAGAATCCCTTCCTTAGTGGAAGGTCGTAAACAAAATGCAAAATAAACGCTTTATACAAACAGTACTCGCTGCTGCTGGTGCTCTCGCTCTGGCTGTCACAAGACAAGATACTTATGTGCAAATACTGCAATGGACGTATTGAATGGCAGAGGAAGGACACGTGCCTGAAACACATTAATAACAGTTCTTCCCCTATAAGAAGAACAAGGAGAAGGTGCTAACAACTACCAGTATAAAAAGTCAAGCTACGCTCACGGAAGTCACTGCAGCGGCAAAACGAGCGAAAAATGATAAAGAAGGATTCATTTTATCGACTACTCGAGCTTTCATTTAGGCTAACATTCCGATGGAAAAAGTTGATCATCCGAAGCTGAGAGAATGGATGAACAAATACATACCAGGTTTGTGTAGTAATTAATTTACCGTGCTAATCGGAGCAAAGATTAGGTAATCTCGATAGCCAATAATTTTTGTTGGTCAGAATAGGTCTATATTAAAAATAATTTTTCCTCGAGCACCCTCTTAAAAAAGTCTTATAAATGGGTAACGTGGTAATTTCATTCGTTACACAGTACTCTAATAGCAGTTCTATTATTTTTAAGGTACTGGAGACTTACCTCAGCTGGAAGACTACAGGAAGGTTACATTCCTCGAATCATCAAAGAAGAAATGGAAAGATTAAAAGGAGCCGTGAAAGACGAATCGTGATCAAACGACAGACAGAAAAGGGCAGTGTGTGTTCGTGGTTCTGATAAAAGTACTTAGTTGTGACGATGGTGGAGTTCAGAAATTATTTGTCGGGGGAGTGAAATACTACAGAATGTACGCAAGCAATTATGAGTGTAATACAGAAACTTGAAATTCAGTACAGAAATGTAGTTTCTATAACTTCAAATTCAGCCCGTTATATGGGCAAGTGTATAAATGCAGTTAGGGTTTTAGTTTCAGAAGGGTTAGTACACACACAATGTTGGGTTCATAAATTAAATCAGTGATGAGTGATGGTAATGCGAGATGAACTTTGATGGTCAAGCAAGGAACGTGGCTTTGGCTTGATAATGCAGAGAATCTAATTAACCCTTACAGAATGAGATTTTCACTCTGCAGCGGAGTGTGCGCTGATGTGAAACTTCCTGGCAGATTAAAACTGTGTGCCCGACCGAGACTCGAACTCGGAACCTTTGCCTTTCGCGGGCAAGTGCTCTACCATCTGAGCTACCGAAGCACGACTCACGACCGGTTCTCAAAGCTTTACTTCTGCCAGTATCTCGTCTCCTACCTTCCAAACTTTACAGAAGCTCTCCTGCGAACCTGCAGAACTAGCACTCCCGAAAGAAAGGATACTGCGGAGACATGGCATAGCCACAGCCTGGGGAGAGCTTCTGTAAAGTTTGGAAGGTAGAAGACGAGATACTGGCAGAAGTAAAGCTGTGAGGAGGGGGCGTGAGTCGTGCTTCGGTAGCTCGGATGGTAGAGCACTTGCCCGCGAAAGGCAAAGGTACCGAGTTCGAGTCTCGGTCGGGCACACAGTTGTAATCTGCCAGGAAGTTTTAATTAACCCTTGTTGCTAGGCCATCTGTCTGTACGGTTTCAGTATGTATTAATTAACATAAAAAGTTTTTCAAGTTGTCCAACATACAGACACACCTTCGGTGGTTATATCAAGCCCAATATAAACCAACACTGCCAGCGTAAGAGCAGAGATAAACATCAATCTCTCAGCGTCAATGAACAGGACAAGTCGGGACGGAAGGGGACAGGTGCGAAAGCACTGCGTAAATTTTGCAGATATCAGGAAACGCGGCGTGTATCAGGAGAGAAAACTTGCGTCGGCAGCAGGGGCGCCCTCCAGCAGGACACTGCCACACCCCGCATAGGCCACCCGCCGCCCGGCCGCGCACAAGCCCTGCGCCGGATAACAGGTGCAAGATGCGCCGCTCGCGAGTGTCGGAGGCTGCACGCACCAAGCGAATGACAGGCGGTGCATCGAGCAGCTGTGTGTCTCACGCACGTGGAAGCGCGCCCTCAAATTCGGCAGTCGCCTCTGAGACGCCGCGCGCGCCCTCGGCAGTCGCCTTCGAGGCTCTAGCTGTTGCGGAAGGACATGCCTTGCGTCAAATGTGGCACCGAAAACTGCGATTATGTGTGTTGGGCGAATGCGTCTTCTGTCGCGCGGCTACATTGTAAAGACGCCAACGGCCATACCATGTTGAATACACCGGTTCTCGTCCGATCACCGAAGTTAAGCAACATCGGGCGCGGTTAGTGCTTGGCTGGCTGCCCTCCGGGGAGGACGTGTGCCACTGCCCACTGTGCGTCGCAGGTAGGCGAGGATCGCCGGCCGCCGCGCCGTCGCCGCCCGACGTTCCACCCCACCGCGCCCGCCCCCTACCGGCTTAACGCGCCGCGCCAGCCGTAGCTACTTCGCTGTTTTAACGTCAGTTTCAACGATTTGGTGAGTCAAAATGCCAACTTACAACCGATCTAATACAATGTTGCAATTGTAATTCTACTGAGAATACGTTAGGCCAACGTCCTTTGAAAATGAGGACTGGATGTTTAACAAACTGAGGATAAAGGGAGATGAAATTGAAGGACTGATTTTGGGCTTCACGGCATACAGTCTTCTCATTAAGCTAAAGACGCTCGTAGGATGTAAAACCTTGGTCGCCACCCATGGTGGATTACGGAAATTCAAGCGCAGGGACAGTGCCATGAGTGACTTAAAAGTCTCGTTCGCCGGTTATGGTGTGAGACACAAGAAGGTGTACAATCTGTCCTTCGAAACGCCGGACAATGAAGTGGCACGATGCAACAGATTATATGGGGACGTGCTAACCGTGAAACGCGAGTTCTGAGGGGCGCGTGACAAATACAAAGTGACTCGGGAGTCAGGTGTGTGACGACAGTGCTAAAGAAACACTTGGCGTCTTTCGTAATGATTGGAGAAGGGACACAGGGGGTGGTGCAGTACAATGGCCAGCCCCAGACGTGCTCCATATGCAACTCTACGGAGGATATGCGAGCAAACTGGCCGAGAAGCAAATGACTGGCGCAAGTGCCACGCACAAATGCCGAGCAACAGAATATTACCGGCAGCTAGGCCGGAGTTTTAACAGGCGAAGCTGCACGTTTAAACGAAGAGCCGTGGCCGCAGCGAAGCGGCCGCACCGTTAGGCCGTCGGCACACGGACCGTGCTGTCGAACGTTAACGTTGAGCGTGCCAAGTTCAACGTGCTGCTGAACGCTCAGGAACGATGCGACTTGTGCATACAGTACGTGGGCCCCAACGTGGTATACGCGATCGCAACGCACTCCAGCGGAAGTTGAAGGATGTTTCTAGTTCGTAAATCACACTGTTTACTCAACGGGGGCGCGTATAATTCTCACGTTAGCTCTATTAAAACGCACATTTCCTCCATAGTCCACGAAAAATAAAGTACCATGTCCAATCAATAAGGACACAGGCTTATAAAAGTGCCATTACAAACAGTGCGGTACAATTTTCGAATACTTCTCCGCATGAGATTATTTCATCACTCCCACATTTTATTAAAACCCCTAGGTCAGTCTTACTTAATCACTGTTCCTACCCAATAGCAGAATCTTTGCAACATGTGAATTACGGAGCGTAAAAGAAAAAGGAGCAAAATATCTTTATACAAGTAGCGCAAGCTGTCCTGTAGATTAAGCCAATCGAACAAAGTCACCCCTCAAGAAAAGGTGAACTTATATTTACATAACATCAAATATCATAGTATATACTTATATTAAACTAATAATAAAGTATCAGAACCTAATACAAACGCTAATGTTAAGGAATAAAAATTTTGAAGTGTCAAGACGCGAACCTCCACCCCAACTTAAAAATCAATCGGAGACACTGACGCTACTCATTACGCTAACCGAACAACACACATTCGCTTTACTCAATTAGTTGAAGTATGTTAGCCGTTACATAAAACTTTATCGTAGAAATGTTACTAATTGAAATTTAACTATAACAAATTGTACCAAGAACAATGCGTTTTCGGTGGATCTTCCATGTGTCACTGCCTTCAAATAGCCTACTGTCATAATACACAAGTTACAATAATTCTTTTGCCATGAATATGATGTTTCTCGTTATTTTATTGGAAAGAATCACACAGTTAACAACGGGTTTTCCAATGATTCTGAATTTGCTGGTGCTCAGAAACGGCATATATACATATAAGCTTGAAATGAATGCCAATATGGCGCCTCACAACTCTGTACTGAGGAGAGACGACGTGCGTGTGACGTAGGTGGCGTTGTGCCATCTCATTGGTCAACGCTCAGTCGCATGCTCAAAATATCTGACATGCCAGATACTGTTCCGCACGTTCGGAAAGACTCCCGAACGTGCTATTCCACGCTATGACGTCAGAAACTCGGCACGCTCAACGCTCAACGTTCGGATGCACGGTCCGTGTGCCGACGGCTTTAGCCGCACAGGCAGAGGCACAGACAAAGATATATGTTAATCTGTGACAGAGGCCTAGCCGCCTGCCCCTGCCCCTGCACCGGCCGCGGCCATCGTAGGTAGCGCGGGAGAGGAACGCCTGCTGAGCTCCGACTCGAAGGGCGGAAGTACAGCCCCCGCCTCCCGCTGGCCGAGGGTAGCGGAGGTCGACGCCCCCTTCCAGGAAGCAGTTGTGGCCAGTCAGACGGCCCGACCAAGACCACCTACAATAAATCAGACCTTAAGGAAGATATCGATAGTTGACAATATGGCGGCAATCGTGGGGGAAACAGCCAGCGTGCTTGTGTTTCCGCAACGTGTGTGTGTGTGTAATATTGTTAGGTAGTTAGTTGGTTGCGTGTTCCATTGATCAATCCCACGGTATTGTAGCCGTTATGACGTGGAACGTGTCAGGCGCACAAGAAATGCACATACGGAACAAAATTTTTTTAATATTACAATACAAAGTTAAAGATTAACATTTCTATTATTTACCCCATTCCCTTAATGGGCACAAAATGCATATACTATATTTATAGATTTATTTATTTCTATTCGAGAATTCATCTATGGTATAGAAGGAGTTGTCAAGGAGATACGATTTCAATTTATTTTTGAAGCTATTACTGCTGTCTGTCAGACCTTATTTCATCTGGTAATTTGTCGAAAATTTTTATAGCAGCCTATTGTACCCGTTCTGTGCCAAAGTTGGGTTGAGCAAAGGATAGTGCAAGTCTTTCTTTTTTCTGGTATTATAATCATGAATGTCACTGTTGTTTTTAAAGTGGTCCGTGTTGTCGAGAACAAATTTCATTAGTGAGTAGATTTACTGTGAGGCTATTGTAAGAATTCCCAATCTTTTAAAAAGATGCCTACAAGATGTGCGACTATGAAACCCACACATTATTCTAACCACTTCCTTTTGAGCAGTGAATACTTTTTGTCTAAATGTTGAATTACCCCAAAATATTATTCCGTATGACATCAGAGAGTGAAAGTATGCAAAGTATGTTAGCTTACTAATTTCTATATTCTCAAAATTGGCAATTATTCTTTTCGCAAATGTTGCTGAACCTAGTCGCTTTAGGAGACACAAAACATGAATTTTACAATTAAGATTCTCATCTATATGTACACCCAAAAGCTTAGTATGCTCTACCCTGTCTACTGCCTTCTGTTGATATGTTATATTTATTGAAGGAACCGTACTTTTTCCAGCAGAAACTTGGATGTACTATGTTTTTTCAAAGTTTAGAGCAAGCCCATTAGCAGAAAACCAATTAATGGCTTTTCCAAAGACCTTATTTGTATCATTTTCAACAGGAGTTTCTTTTACTGGATTAATAATTATGCACGTATTATCAGCAAACCAGTTCAGCTTCCTTTTCAGATAGCAAGGGAGGTCTTTCACATATATCAAGAACAGAAGGGGACGCATGATTGAACCCTGTGGAATTACTAATGTAATTTCACCCCTGTTAGCTGAAGTGGCAAACTTATTTAAATCACTTGACCCATATAAGGAAACATTTTGCTTCCTGTTCTGTAGGTATGACTTAAACCACTCATATGCTATTCCATTTATACCATAGAATTGTAATTTCTGTAACATAATGTCATGGTTCACACAATCAAATGCTCTGGACAAGTCACAGAAAATTCCTATTGGTGACATTTTACTATTTAAAGACTCTATTGTGTGGACAGTGAAATTGTATATTGCTGTCTCAGTGGAACAGCATTTTTGAAATCCGAACTATGATTTACTAAGTATCCCATTACTGTTGAGATGGCTAACCACTCTTGAGTACATTACTATCTCGAAGATTTTTGAGAATACTGTAAGCAAGGATACTGGCCGATAATTATTGACTCTGTGGTGTCCCCCTTTTTGTAGACGGCCTGACAATGTCACATTTTAACCTGTCTGGGAAAATACCTTGAGTTATTGATGCATCACATATGTGACTCATAACATCAGCTGTAATTGCTCCACATTGTTTTAATATCTTATTAGAGATGTCATCTACTCCAACAGAACATGTATTTTTCAGAGATTTAATAATTTTACTTATTTCACAAGAGGTTGTTCTTCTTCTTAAGTTGCCAATCCTAAGATTGATTTGCAGCAGCTCTCCATTCAGTGCGATTGTCGGCCAGCCTCTTCAATTCTGTGAAACTTCCGCATCCTAGGTCCTGCATTATCTGGCTTATGTACTTTCTTCTAGGTCTGCCTCTTGCCCTTTTACCCTCCACAAGGCCTTCCGTTATAGTGTGGAGAAGACTTTCATGTCTCAGAATGTGTCCCATCCATATATCTCTCCTCTTCTTGACCGTCTTCCAAAGAACTGGAACTTCCTCCGCTCTCTGCAGGACTTCTTCATTTGTCATCCTGGCCGTCCATGGAATTTTTAACATCCTTCGCATACACCACATTTCGAATCCTTCAATCCTTCTTCTTTCGTCCTCTCCAAGTGTCCAGGTTTCGCTGCCGTGGAGAAGCACACTCCCAACAAAGGTCTTTATTAACCGCTTCCTTAACGACAGACTTATCATATTTGATGTGAGGAGTCCTTTTCTTTTATAGAATGCAGTCTTTGCCTGATTTATTCTACTTATTACATCTTTCCTACTACGACCATCTGATGTTATTCTGCTTCCCAAGTAGACAAAGTCTTGTATTTCTTTCAGCTTCTCTCCATTCAGCCTTATATTCGTAATTGCTTGATTATTTTGTTTGCTTGCAACTAAGATTTTTGTTTATGACTTATTAATTTTAATGTTGTACCGTGTAGCAAGAGTGTTTTCCATTTCCTCCAACACTACTTGTAATTCTTCCTCATTTTCCGCTAGGACAGCAATGTCATCCGCAAAACGCAGCATATCAACTATTTTTCCCTGGATCCTGATTCCATTAGCTTGTCCTAACTTTTCTCTGACCTCGTCCATTGCTTTCTGTATGTACATATTAAAGAGGACAGGGGAGAGTGCACATCCCTGTCTCACACCCTGTTTAATTTTTGCTTGTTGTTGATGTTCCCCACATCTCACTATGGCCACCTCTTCTTTGTATACGTTCCATATCGTTCTCCTGTCCTTGTACTTAGCTCCAGTTTCCCTCAATATCTGGAATAGTTTTTTCCATTCAACTTTATCAAAGGCCTTTTCGAGGTCAACAAATGCTATGTAGGTGTCCTTTCCTTTTTCCATTCTTTTTTCTATTATGAGCCTTAGGGCCATAATGGTTGTTAGGTGAAACTTAATCTGACTAAATTTTTTCAAAACAGGCTCTTCCATGTACTGCCTAGCTTTTTCTTTCCAACTGTTCTCACCAATTTTTTCTCCTACACTTAAAAAATGGTTGTTAAATACATTAGCTACTTGTGTGCTGTTGGTTAGGATGGTCTCGTTCTCCTTAACAGTAATACTACCTACCCCAGTGGTTACTTTTCCTGTCTCCCTTCTAGCAACAATCCATATTGATTTGATTTTATTGTTAGAGTTGTTAATTTCTTCTGTAACATACATATTTCTTGATTTCCTTACAACTTGTCTCAGTATGTTACAATAATTTTTATAGTGTAAAACTGCTTCTGGATCTTTACTAGTTCTTGATGTCTCATGCAGTTTTCTTTTTCTTTCTGAAGACACTTTAATACCTGTAGTAATCCAAGGTTTCTTTGAAAAGTGTGTGGTGTTACACTTAGTAATTTTCTTTGGGAAACAATGTTCAAAGAGGGATATAAATTTATCAAGAAACATTTGCACTTATCCTTAGCATTTGGCTCATTATATACATCTCCCTAATTAACATTTCTTAAACTTTCTCTTAAGTGCTGCATAGATACCGGGTTGAGCGACCTCACACTTTTACTTAATGGTTTCTGAACTGTACACCCTGTTAGGTTTTGTAAGTTAATCAGTTGTGCATCATGGTCTGACAAACCACTTACCATAGGGAAAACACGTGTTTGTTTTACATCCTCTTTCTGTCCAAATACATTATCTATTAGCGCGCTACTGTCCTGAGCTATACGTGTAGGGAAATAAATCACTGATTCTAAGTTATATGTTGTTAATAACACTTCTAGTTCATTTTTCCTATCAGAATTACTTAGAAAGTTTACATTGAAATCACCACAGACTAATAACTTCTTCTTTTTGTCTGACAGACAGCATAATAGGGAGTCAAACTTTTTTATGAACAGCTCCGTCTCCTAATGGTGACCTGTACACTGTTGCTAATATCAATACTACATTATCTAGCTGAAGTTCACATGCACAAACCTCAAAGTGCTGATAAACACAAAATTTGCTTACTTCTACCGTTTTGCATTCAACCCTTGTTTTATGAAAATGGCCGGCCGGAGTGGCCGTGCGGTTCTGGGCGCTACAGCCTGGAACCGAGCGACCGCAACGGTCGCAGATTCGAATCCTGCCTCGGGCATGGATGTGTGTGATGTCCTTAGGTTAGTTAGGTTTAATTAGTTCTAAGTTCTAGGCGACTGATGACCTCAGAAGTTAAGTCGCATAGTGCTCAGAGCCATTTGAACCATTTTTTATGAAAATGGCAAATGGCAACTCCTCCTTTATCCATCCTAGTAAGTAAGATGTGTAAGATGCTAAATTATACCCACTTATACTGACACTATCGATGCTCACAGTTACAAGGTGTTCAGACAGACGGAGTATATCAATCTCATTCTTATTTTTGAGATCATCTAAACACACTAATAGCTCATATACTTCATTTTTTATTCCCCTGATGTTTTGATGAAGTATGTTGATACTGCCCTTAGCTTTACCCTATTAACTGTATGTGAAGTTTCTTTTATTCTATTTATCTTGATTTTCATCTGTCTGGACTTTGGCTTTAACCTAAAAAACCTGTCTGCCTTGACCAATTAACCACAGGGATCACCTCTTGTGTGAGTGTGGACCCCCTTACAGTTTCTACTAAGAGAGAAGCTAACTTACTTTTCCCTGTCATATTCAGGTGCAGGCCATGTGTAGTGTATCCCCACCTACCAATAGCATTTACTGGAACAACATTTACGTGAGATTTTGCCGGTGTGTGGAGCATTCTGCTCAGCTCAGTGTTAACATGACTTACAGCAGTGTTTACCCAGGGCTGATCATGGCGCTGAAAGACCTCCATAAATCCCACATTTGTGTGCTCAGTTTCTGCTCCTATTTTATCCAGGTCACTCCTAATACTGTATCTTGGATTCATAGCCAGGCTGTTTCCTGCTCCCCCAGCTATAATTACCTAATCTTCCTTCTCAAAGTCCCTGCATAGCTGACCTAAGTTTTCTGTCACCTGGCTAAGGCTAGCACTTGGTTTCACAACACTTGTGACCTGGTACCCTGCACCTAATTTCTCCTGAATCTGCTGGCCCACAACTGCTGCCTATAAATAGAATTCTTCTTTATTCTGGTTTGATCCCGACCTGCCTTTTTTCTTTAAGCTAATATTCTGCTTAAACCTACTTTCAACTACATCTGGATGAGGCCCTTCCTCCACTTCAGATAGCAAGCCAAACTGATTTACCAATGGAATTTCTGGAGTTTTTTCAACTGTTTCCCTTTGTCGCCCTTTGCTTGCTACCTTTTCCCAGTTCCCAGTCTGTTTTTCCTCTCTTAACCTACGTAATTCCAAGTTCGTGTTTTCTAATTCAGCCTTAAGGGCACAAATTTTTGCCTCCTGTTGGGCGATTTTTCTGTCCTTTCTACATAACCTACACTGCCATGGAAGAGCCTCATTTTCTACCCTCGTTTCCTCGCCGCTACATTCGCCCCAATGAAACCATAACTTACAGTCTACATAGAACACCCCCTCTTTCAAAATTCTACGGCAACCACCACATTTGTCAGGCGTGTTTTGATAGACGAACTTAACACAAAAGCAGAGAATAAGTTGGCACAAAACCACAGTAGTTTCGTAATCTGTACCCTACTAATCCGTAAATGAACACTAATGTAAAGAAACTTTTAAACTTTCTTCCCAAAGTTTTAACTACATAAACTCTGTATGATCGGCACGAATTAATTTGACTTCGAAACGATAACTCTAGTCAAAAAGGAAAATCTACACTCGCGCGAAATTTACACTTAAAAAACGTAAACAAAACTAGCGACTACTGGCCTCTTATGAAATACTTCCTTTTCGATCTAAATACGGTCAGAAAAACGAAACCTTCAATAGATAGCCTAGAGAAGAAGTCTAAAATGTAATATTAACTAAATTAGCTCTTATTTCAATATTAATCACTTAACTTAGCGAGAGCTTCGTATACGTGCATCTGCCTAGGTCCAGAGATGAAGGCGTATTTGTGACGTTCAAGAGATTATTATCGACAGCATTTATTACTGTCTATTATTTATGCTTTATACTGCGAATGTCGTCACAAGTGCTACGCTAGTGTTTATTTTCTAGATTCTCTAGTAACTTCGTCATAATTTAAAGTGTAAACTGTTCTTGCGGTGGGTCATAGCTGTTGTGTACCAGGATGCAAATCCAATTAAGGCAAACATACGATACTTCAACATTTAAGTTTCCCAAAGAAGCAGCATTGAGGAACAAATGGATTAAACTAATTCGTAGAGATAATTTTGAAGTGAACAATAAAACTGTGGTATGCATTAAGCTTTTTGAACCTAAGTTTGTGGCTAGGGGTGACATTCTTCCTGTGGAAAATAGTAAACCAATACCTGTGCCACGAAAAATACCAAACCTAACAAATGATGCAATTCCAACTATCGTTCCTAATCAACCTTCTTATCACACAGTACAAGTTTCTAAAGAAAGGAAGAATCCTGAAGATCATGTTCAACAGCTACTGGAACGTGATAAATGTAGTTTCAGTAATTGGTGCGGAAATGACAATATACCTGACTTTCAGCATTTTAGAAGCGCAGTGCAGAACAGGAATGTTTCTCCATTTACACTTTCAGTATGACTCAGTCAGTGATGTGCCATTAGTTTCAGTGTGTTTCAGGATATCAAGCTCCTTGGAAGTAAAAGTGTTTCACAAAAATGTGTGTTTGCCTACAGAAACCTTGAAATGGATATTACAGTCCAGGGAGCAAGAGAACTTGAAATGTGACAAATGGACGAAATTTGACAATCTGGTGAGTCACCTAAAGGGTTTCACGGATAGCTCTATTGGTACCATTGACAAGATTATAATTTTAGTCAATGTTCTCAAACAAGAACTGAAAGCTGGTGATGATTTTGATGATGAAATAGCCCCATAAAATAGGAATTTGTTTTGGAGCAATTACAAGTTGCAATAACAAAGCAAAGTGGATATTCTCCTGAGCTTTTAATATGAGCAACAACCATGTGCTTTTCATTTCCTGGTGCCTACCATCACTTGAGAAAAACAAATGTGTTAACATTTCCTCATCCTGTCTATTTAAGGCAGTTTCTATGCAAAATCGGTCCAAATAAACCTTGTATTGGTCCATCACAGATAGCGTTTTTGAGGGAAAAAATACATTTCTTCAGGAAAATTACAAGGTAATGTCAGTGATGCTAGATGAAGTTTATGTTAATACAAAATTCCCTTATAAGGCAGGAAAGATACTTGGTGTTG
Organism: Schistocerca nitens; assembly: GCF_023898315.1. Lineage (NCBI taxonomy): Eukaryota > Metazoa > Arthropoda > Insecta > Orthoptera > Acrididae > Schistocerca > Schistocerca nitens. The sequence continues at coordinate 2,015,073 of NW_026045911.1, forward strand.
CTGAGAATACTTCAGGTACTACAACAGCAGGTACAATGCAGCTTTTCATGGACTCATCTTTACATCCTGATTATAAAGAAATAATAGCTCTCTTTCCTGTAAAAATGTTGATTCTGATACACTACTGAAAATGACAACTGATGTATTAAAGATAATGGATGAGCTTGGACATGATGTAATATGCCTGGTAACAGATAACCATAGCACTAATAGGAAAATGTATCAGCTTATGTGTGGTGGCACTTTACAGCCGTGTATTGCAAATCCAATTGCTCCATCCAAATTTCTCTTTCTTCTGTTTGACAGTGTGCACTTGCTTAAGTGTATCAAAAATAACTAGTTGAATGAAAAAAATGAATCATTCATAATGCCAAATATTGAGGATACATTTACTTTCATCAGTGTCTTTCTACACAGTCTTCTGAAGCTCAGATGTACTAAACATGTTGAATTGACTTTAAACGATTTTGCAGCGAAAGCAAATTACAGCATAAAGCACCAAACCTATGAAAATTTTGATAAATTATAACCTGCTCTAGAGGAGCTAGCAAACATTCTCATGATGGATGAAGATTTGAAAGTCTTGGTTTCTATTGTTAGCTACGCTAGCAAAACAGTGCTTGAAAAGCTGATAAAAGGTGGAAAATGTTCAGATTGTGAAGAAATGTTACAGAAAGAGGATGAAATTTTGTTGCAGTGTGAAACCAAAGAACGCCTTTCCTATTTCAACCAACTGAATTGTGGGGGATTAAAGTGTCCTTCTTCTATAATGATTTGCTTGTGTTGTAATATATATAAACTTTTTCAAGTTCTGATTAGCAGCACATATGAATCAGAATTTCTCAGACTTGAAAATCAAAGAGATGCAGTATTTGCCTTAGGAACTGAATTGTGTGAAAATGCCATTAGTAACCTCTGCGATGTGTGCAAATGTGGCATTCCTTTGACCAATAATCAAGAAAAGTATTAAAGTGCTTTCAAATATTTTTATTAATAATTATACAAAACTCTTGAATGAAAAGTGTGTTTCAAAGGAAATTGCTCGAACACTAGTAAAACAAAAAAGAGGAACTCAAGAAGACATTGCAGCAGACATAACAAAACGCGAAGTGGGCAAGCTGAGCAGCATATAAATCCAACAGGTACTCAAAATCAAACCACTTCTAGCATATTACGTTATGACAGTGACTAGAATTAACTGCAGCTTGTTTAATACAATTTCGAGCTTTAGCTGCACCCTTCACTTATTATTGCTATGTGGCTTCTATTGTGCAAATTATTATTAGTGTCAAAATATGCCATTTGCATGTGTGGTGTAGTAGTCTGTTTGGATTTTATTTTGAGTTACATCTCCAAATTTTACTTTGTCATAATACTTATTACCTAATTTGTGACTTTAGTACAACTTTTGATTCAAGTTTGAATATAGAAACATACATAACAATACATCATTTCTTACGCAATTTAGAATCTACTTTCCATTTATGAGGTTTGTAAATAATTCGTGTTAGGGTACCTCTGAAATACTTGGCCAAGACTACCGCATCTTGGTTTCTGTGTTGTGGTCTGATATACTATCCCTAAGGCTGCCGCCATCTTGGTTTCTGTGTTGTGGTCTGATATACTGTAGGTCAGGGCTTCCCAACCTTTTCAGCTGGCGGACCCCTTCCTCAGTCGAAAATCCATGGCGGACCCCCTAGTCAGTCAAGAGCACAGTAACTTTAAATTTCAGAGCGAAATCCATGAGAAATGAAAGCTTCTTAATGCAAGTGCTATGTTCCTTATGAAATCTCCCCCCCCCCCCCCCCAAGTATCAATAGTCTTTGGTTTAGAGATGAATGAAAACAACTTGAAATTAACGATTCAATTGGAATTTCACTGTATCCAGACACTTACTAGTGGATTTACTACCTTTGTTCGACACACTACAGCCTGATTAAAATTACTTGGTAATTGACATTTCACACGTTGGAGCTGCCTTCCTCCAAGAGCAATCAACGTCATGCCCAAATTGTTCGCTGTTGACAAGCTGCCGCTTGTGGTCTGTTCACTTCCAATGTTTGGCTACTGTTGTGTAAGGAGCATGCATATTTCGTAAAGTCGTGTCTGTGTGTGTGTGTGTGTGTGTGTGTGGGCGTGTGTGGTTTTTCGTGAAATCCGAAGAAAAATGTTCAAATGTATGTAAAGTCTATGGGACTTACACACGCCCGAGGGAGGACTCGAACCTCCGACGGGAGCGGCCGCGCAATCCACGACGACATGGCGCCTAACACTGCGCGGCCATTCCGCGTGGCTGTGAAGAAAAGACACAGACCTATGATTAGGGATACAAACACATCACGAAGGAAAAGAGGTCATGGAATTGCCTTTAAAGGTCTGTTGTGAGATCTGTTCGTTTCCAAAACCGGATTTCGTAAGCTGATGTCCCAGTTCCACTTTTGGTTGGTCAGGTAAACACGCCAAAATCGATTCTGGAAATTTCGTGCCCATGTAAACAGCTCGGAAAGTCTAGTTATTTTTACTTTGCGTATCTACTGAACGGCAGCTGTCAGTCCATAGCCGGCAGCTAGCAGGCGGCGCTGCAACAGTGTACTGTCAGTTGGTAGCTGGCAACTGGCAGGTGGCGTGGCAACAGTTTGGTCACAGCTGACAACTTCAACTACTACTTGGACACTATATCGTGGCAGTCAGCCTCGACTGTAAACAAATTAGGAAAACAAACAAACAGATTCTCTTTTTTCTAAATAAGAAGACAAGGCATTTCGCAGAACGTAAGACTTTTTTTCTCAAAGGAAACAATTGTGGCAGAGGAGGTTTACCTTTTACAAGGTGGCACGTGAAAAGTCCTCATTTGTTTACACTCGCAGCCAGTTGCCACAATATAGTGTCAGAGTAATAGCAAGTAATTGTAATTGATGTAATAGGCAGGCCATATTTTTAACTAAGAGGACGGAATATCTTATAAAGAAAAGAAATTAGTTTTATAAATCATTTTAATTTTCGTAACAAAAATATCAATGCCAACAGAATTCAATTAATAGTTATTTTGTAAATGATAAAAGACAGAAACGAAATTCCTACAGAGTTATAGTTCAGGTACGTTCACTGAGCATCTACAAAGAAAAATGCTTTCTTCTTTACTATAAATGAATCTGTAAGAATAATAATAGAATCCTAATATGATGGTTGAGGGTGCTACTGCTGACACAATTTTGAAAAGAAAACTGGAGACGGATGTCTGGTTCCGCATCAAGACAGCTTCGGTACTTAGTTTTGTGGGCACCATAGATCGAGAATCCAGATTCACACATGTATGTTGTGGCAAACGAAAGAAGTACACGTTTTGCCTTTTCAACAAGAGGGTAGTATTTCTTGTTATCCAAACGGATCCAAAAGTGTGAGTAACCGTCAATGTCAAAATTTGATTTCAAGGTACGGTCTGTGGCAATTTCTATCATCATTTGATGATAGAATGTTCGGCTTTTTGGATACAGTGAATGGGTTGACCACCCACTCGTATTTCTGCAGCTTCTCATCTTCAGCTGTTGGGAAATAATGCTCCAACAATGACGTCAAGCTTCGGAGATGTTCCAGGGTTTGATGAAACAAATTCTCCCCAAGCGCCAATGTTTCCTTTTTCAAAAACTCCTTGAGAAGAGGAAAACACTCGACCTCCCCCTCCTCGACACTCTCTGCCCAAAAATTGATTTTCCTGTTGAATGCTCGAACTTTGTCGATAGCAGTGACCTTTGTTTCACTTTGCCCTTGGAGTGAAATATTCATTTCGTTCATTTTGGAGAAAATATCTGACTAATAGGCAAGTATACACTGCCAATTTTCGTCATTAATAAGGTCTGCTAATTTGGTGTTCTGGTCCAAAAGGAAAGCTAAGACTTCCAATCTTAATTCGTACAACCGAGAGAGTGCATTCCCACGTGAGAGTCACCTCACTTCTGTATGGAGAAGCAGTGAACGATGAAGGCTTCCGATATCTTCGCACCGTATTGTGAAAAGTCTTGACTTCAACGGCCTTGATATTATGTAGTTAATGATTTGAATGGATTCGTCTAAAACTTTCTTGAACGAAACGCGAATTTGTTTCGTAGCTAAAGCGTATGTGTGGAGAGCATCATGACTATTGCTGCAACTCTTGGCGTTTTCTTTTATTTTCGTTATTGCTCTGACTGTAGGACCTGTCATAGCTTTTGCACCATCTGTGCACACATCCATGCAATTAGACCATGAAATCATCCAATAGACAGAATATTTGAGCAGCTGTTGTGTTGGCAGTTAGTGGTCTGCACAATAAGAGGTCCTCCTCAAAACATCCAGGATATTCATAGCAGACAATATCCAATAAAATCGCTGATCCTACAACATCAGTGGATTCATCTATGAGCAGAGAAAATGAATTGTGTTGGATGCGAGAAACAAGAGTGTCTTTCACATCATTTGACATGTCAACAATGCGTCTCTTGACAGTATTGTTTGATAATGGCACCGAAGTACAAGCTTTACTGTCTTTTCGTCTAGCATGCAAGAATCAATATCATTAACGCACGGCTTTATGAGATTTCCTGCAATGGTATGAGCTTTGCCTGTTTCTGCCACTCGATAACTAACCAAGAAACAAGCTTTTAATGAATTTTCATTAATTGTTTTTGCATGAGTTTTCATGCAATGCTGAGGAGCAGCTAGTTCAGCACTCTTCCTTTTGAAAAAATCGATATCCTTAGCCAGGAAATCCGGGTGAGTAGGACCTTCAAAATGACGGCGCAATTTAACTGGAACCGTTGAACTGTTCGGAAGGACTGGCGCACAAATTACACACTGAGCTTTACCCTCCTTTGTCTCCGTAAAGTCCATTTCTAAATAGCTTTCGTTGTACTTACGCTTCTTGGGTATTCCACTTCCACAGGATATTGCAACCAATGGAGTACTTGCAGCGTTTTCACATAATAAATCCGGCTGTGGAGCTTCTTGTGATGGTTCTTCTTTTGGTCGTCCTCCCTCCTCATTCATTTCAAGTGGTAACTTCCTTTGTTGTGAAGGTGACAGAGAAACTGGACCCTTCTTGAATGATCCTGACTTCAGCAGCCGATCCATGTTAGAAGTAATAAACTGGTCAAAAATCGACTTATGAAATAGGTAGTGCACTGACAAAGCAAGTTTAACATTTAATGATGCCTAGGGCCCCATACGAGCCAGCGAGCGCTGTGATTGGTCGACAAAGCTCGTTCCGCGCATGCGTAAAAGGTATCAGCGCATCTAGCGCCGTGAGCCGGCGCACAAACGACCCCCGCATTGCTGCGAAACAGTCGATCAGAAAAGCCGCATTCTCCTGCGCTAAACTGTGTATGCGTTCTCACTTAGGAACCGCAAAGGCTACTTGAGAATACGACCTGAAGTAAAAGTACACATGTTTTTCACACGAAAAAAAAAAGTGGTGAATTTGATTTTCACAAACTGCCTATTGGCTTCTGTCTCGGGTTCTTCGGCCGACGTTCATCTAATGATTTTTCTGACGTTTCGCCAGCACGAGTGGCTGGCATTGTCAAAGCTTCACCCTCCATTGCCGGTGGTGAACTGGAGCCGAGCTCGCGGGCGCAGACTATATGTACCTGGCGCGCCAACGTCCGAGGGCTTCTCCGCGGTCATTTCCGGTGCGGTTCTCCTCTTGCTGCCTGCGACGGTCGTTCGCTGCAGTACGGGAAGCCAGGATCCGTTTACCTTAAGGCTTTCCTCTTTCTTGTTCAAACTGTTCGCGTGTTTATGTATTTCTACAGCTTCTCTGAACAAGCGCGTGTGATAGTGCTTCTCTAAAGCCAGAACTTCCGTGTCGGCGAATTTTATTACATGGTCGGTGTCATTCAGTGCGTGCTCTGCCACGGCCGATTTCTCCACCTGCCCCAACCTGCAATGTCGCTTATGCTCTTTGATCCTGGTGTTAATGGATCGTCCAGTCATTCCGACATAAACTTTTCCGCATGTGCATGGTATGCGGTATATTCCCGACATTGCAAGTGGGTCTCTTTTCTCCTTCGCCGATCTAAGACACTCTTTGATCTTCCTTGTCGGTTTGAAAATCGTCTTTACGCCATGTTTGCTCAATATACGGCCGATTATGTCCGTCACTCTGGGAATATATGGCAGAAAGGCCGTACCCGACAATTCTTTTTCCGGTTCCTTACTTCGCCGAGGGACAGAATCGGCCGTATATTGCGCAAACATGGCGTAAAGACGATTTTCAAACCGACAAGGAAGATCAAAGAGTGTCTTAGATCGGCGAAGGAGAAAAGAGACCCACTTGCAATGTCGGGAATATACCGTATACCATGCACATGCGGAAAAGTTTATGTCGGAATGACTGGACGATCCATTAACACCAGGATCAAGGAGCATAAGCGACATTGCAGGTTGGGGCAGGTGGAGAAATCGGCCGTGGCAGAGCACGCACTGAATGACACCGACCATGTAATAAAATTCGCCGACACGGAAGTTCTGGCTTTAGAGAAGCACTATCACACGCGCTTGTTCAGAGAAGCTGTAGAAATACATAAACACGCGAACAGTTTGAACAAGAAAGAGGAAAGCCTTAAGGTCAACGGATCCTGGCTTTCCGTACTGCAGCGAACGACCGTCGCAGGTAGCAAGAGGAGAACCGCACCGGAAATGACCGCGGAGAAGCCCTCGGACGTTGGCGCGCCAGGTACATATAGCCTGCGCCCGCGAGCTCGGCTCCAGTTCACCACCGGCAATGGAGGGTGAAGCTTTGACAATGCCAGCCACTCGTGCTGGCGAAACGTCAGAAAAATCATTAGATGAACGTCGGCCAAAGAACCCGAGACAGAAGCCAATAGGCAGTTTGTCAACAAGTGGCCACGAAAGCCTCAACAATTTTGATTTTCACAGTTGTATTCAATAATTTTACTCGTTATTTTACACGATTTGGTGAAAGGTGGCCGCGGACCCCCTAGAAAGAGCCGGCGGACACCTAAGGGGTCCGCGGACCACACCTTGGGAAGCCCTGCTGTAGGTGGTCCTGGCCGGACCCAGCAGAGTTGCGCGAGGCCAGCATTAAGAAATATCTCAGCAAAATAGCTCGCATACTCAGAGAGTCTGACGACCAGAGGAAAGAGACCAACACAGAGCGGCAAAAGTCGACAAAACCGAAAAGAAAAAGGCGACAGGAAGGGCGAAGAAAACGCGGAAGGGGTGGGCACATCTGATGTAGTAGCATCGGACGCACCACCCCGATAAACGAAAACACCCACCAGCAAATCCGAGGACGTCGTCCTATGGCCGGACCGGCCACAGCACACACCCGACCCGCCCCCGCAAAGCGCCTGACGCCCCCACTTTAAATGCACGGGAAAACAACACATACGATCCTCTCGTGTAACGTCAACAGAAAGAGCTCCTCAGTAGTATTAGACGCCCTTTCAGAAATCTTGCAGCACAGAACTGCAGACATAGTTCTCTTGCAAGAAGTGGTAACGACGCAAATAGCAGAAGTACTGGGATACCAGGTTTTCAGGAACATCTACACCGAAACCCGACGAGGGACACCAATTATGGTCAGAGAAGAAATAGAGACAGGACAACCGAAACCAATGGCAGATGGTAGCGGCATCGCTGTAGAAATAGCAGGAGCGTTGTTCATAAACATATATGCGCCGTCGGGTACAGAGAATAAGTGGGCGAGAAGTCAATTCTTCAACTAACGTATTTGCGAACTCCTCCCGCACAATAACACCAACATTGTGCTAGGAGGAGATTGTAATTGCGTAACTGCGCTAGAAGACCACATCCCGGTACTGAATCTACACTCCTGGAAATGGAAAAAAGAACACATTGACACCGGTGTGTCAGACCCACCATACTTGCTCCGGACACTGCGAGAGGGCTGTACAAGCAATGATCACACGCACGGCACAGCGGACACACCAGGAACCGCGGTGTTGGCCGTCGAATGGCGCTAGCTGCGCAGCATTTGTGCACCGCCGCCGTCGGTGTCAGCCAGTTTGCCGTGGCATACGGAGCTCCATCGCAGTCTTTAACACTGGTAGCATGCCGCGACAGCGTGGACGTGAACCGTATGTGCAGTTGACGGACTTTGAGCGAGGGTGTATAGTGGGCATGCGGGAGGCCGGGTGGACGTACCGCCGAATTGCTCAACACGTGGGGCGTGAGGTCTCCACAGTACATCGATGTTGTCGCCAGTGGTCGGCGGAAGGTGCACGTGCCCGTCGACCTGGGACCGGACCGCAGCGACGCACGGATGCACGCCAAGACCGCAGGATCCTACGCAGTGCCGTAGGGGACCGCACCGCCACTTCCCAGCAAATTAGGGACACTGTTGCTCCTGGGGTATCGGCGAGGACCATTCGCAACCGTCTCCATGAAGCTGGGCTATGGTGCCGCACACCGTTAGGCCGTCTTCCGCTCACGCCCCAACATCGTGCAGCCCGCCTCCAGTGCTGTCGCGACAGGCGTGAATGGAGGGACGAATGGAGACGTGTCGTCTTCAGCGATGAGAGTCGCTTCTGCCTTGGTGCCAATGATGGTCGTATGCGTGTTTGGCGCCGTGCAGGTGAGTGCTCAATCAGGACTGCATACGACCGAGGCACACAGGGCCAACACCCGGCATCATAGTGTGGGGAGCGATCTCCTACACTGGCCGTACACCACTGGTGATCGTCCAGGGGACACTGAATAGTGCACGGTACATCCAAACCGTCATCGAACCCATCGTTCTACCATTCCTAGACCGGCAAGGGAACTTGCTGTTCCAACAGGACAATGCACGTCCGCATGTATCCCGTGCCACCCAACGTGCTCTAGAAGGTTTAAGTCAACTACCCTGGCCAGCAAGATCTCCGGATCTGTCCCCCATTGAGCATGTTTGGGACTGGATGAAGCGTCGTCTCACGCGGTCTGCACGTCCAGCACGAACGCTGGTCCAACTGAGGCGCCAGGTGGAAATGGCATGGCAAGCCGTTCCACAGGACTACATCCAGCATCTCTACGATCGTCTCCATGGGAGAATAGCAGCCTGCATTGCTGC